>NC_070568.1:625000-1250000 GCF_026914185.1 Puccinia triticina | reverse complement strand
CTGATCATCCTGATTAAATCAAACAAAAAATTCATAAAATTTGAAAAATCACTGAAAAAATCTTTTTACATATACTACTAACGCTAAAATTCTCTCAAAACTATTCCAAATTGGTTCTAAATTGATAAAATTCCTACCTGAACCCTTGAAAAAAAAGGTTTACGTCCCTTGTACCCGTGAAAGTGCAGAACTGCGACTCTTCCGCGGACCTCTTTACTCCTTTGTCGGACTTATCCTCCATTGACTCCTCTATACCTTTGGATCAAGAGGAGATAGAGAAAAACGGAGTGCGCTCAAAATATTCCTTGCCTTCTGATCTACCATTACCGCTATTGACCGCAGAAAAATTCCTAACGGCGCAGGACAGCGCAGAGGAAGAAAACTACAATGATAAAATTGTAGCAAATCCGTCAAATGGAAACTGGATCAGTAGCTCTTCTTGAACCCCCATTTCCACAACTAAATACCCAAAAGTTCGTCGCAGGAAGGTCACCACAGCCATTAATATAGCCGAGTGGACTTTTGAACCCCCAGCAAAGCCCAGCGCAAAAGAAAAGAAGAATAAAGTTTCTTCTACTACGCGTAAAAGCCGCAGACTTTCCGCAAAAGCTAAAGCTTCAGGTATTTCTTCTCTTCTTATTTCTATATATCTGAAAAAAAAAAAAAACTCATAAATAAAATGCCCCCCATCTTAGAAATGGAAGGGACCTCTCAGCCGAGCAACAACTTTGCTACCAACTCAGCCCAGCCGCAGAGGAACGGCTTTGGCGAGCTAGAGTTGGCCTTGCCACCGTTGGACAAGGATTTTATCACGTTCCCTCAAGAGGAACCCTTGCCACCGGACACGGGGATTCCCCCAGCTCCATACAATCCAAGGGAAACATCCCTGTCCCTAGCTTTGAACAGGTCGACGCCTGTACCGCCACCCGTGGAGAGGGAGAAGATAATTCCAGCCAGACTTCATCCCTCCCCCCAGTCCACCAACCAAGAGGGTTTACAACCGGGAGCGCCACCAGATTTATCCCTGGTTCCCCCAGCTCAGAACCCAGCTCCTCCAGATTCATCGGTCCCAATGGATATTACGCCAGAGGATCAAGAGATCCTGAATCTAGTCAACCTACTCAAAGAGCAGCTTGACATGCAAGTCCGCGTTTGGGAGGCGCAGAACACTCGAGGTCTGAGGCGCCTCCTCTCTCAGGCCCCTACGATCCAAGAGATGATGGAGGACATTGCCGGGAGAGAAGAAGCTATCCGTCTCAGCCAGGACTGGATCCCCAGAGAGGAAGTTGGATCAACTGAAAGGATTTTCTTTGTCTTAATTCATGTGTATTTACGATTTGATAAATTAAGAAAAAGGAAGTGCGACTTGAGAAGAATGTCTTTTACCTGAAAGCAGGGCAAGATGTTGCCTGGCTTTGGCGATATTCTTCTTGGTTGCTTCTGAGTGCTGAAGCAGCGATGGTCAATGATTGAGACTAACAAAGGAGCTTCTAAAGAAAACACCTTTGTCAGCTTTGATCTTAGCTACGCTTCTGGTCTGGTCTTTTACCGGTGTAAAGCTCAAAAGTGTTCCTGAGAAACTTTTGCTGAGTGCGGAAAGGGATGAATGAGGTTACCTCTGCCTTTCCTGGGTCACTAGACACTAAAACAAGCCCCCCAATCTACGATTGGAAGGTTTAATGTAGTGATAGTGGAGGTGTATCAAAAGATAGCCTACTTTGAGCAGGTGGCTTTAAGGGTTATGGTGATGTAGCTGATGAGTAAGTGTTGTAATGAGGTTGTAATTTGTATGTAAGGGTTTTAAAACCACAATATAGAGTGGGGCTTAAACTGTAGAGTGAGCAAGTGTTGTACTGTTATGGGGTAAGCTGAGTGCAAGCAGTTTGCTGAGAGAAATTACAACTGGGGGGAGGAGAGCCTCCTTAAATAGAAAAGAGTGAGACATTTTAGCTCCAGGGGAACAAGAGAATGAGGGGTTTTAGCTGCCCTGAAGACTACAATGAGGTATTTTGGCTGGTGGTTGACAGGTCACATGAGGTCATGATGTCATATGAGGGAATTTAGCTAGTGAGAAATAGGAGGTGAGATGTTTTAGCTGGCCTGGCCTGTCAACTGAAGTCATCTGCAAGCTGCATGAGGGGTTTTGGCTATCTTGAAACCTGCATGATGTCATCTGTCAACTGTCAGACTACAGCCCCTATTACACTAGTCTGCATGCACCTGCATAAGACTGCATAAGCCTGCATCAAGTGTGCATAACACTGCATGACACTGCATGACATGTGCAAAGCACAATGAAATGAGTGCAGCTGATGAGGTAAAGTATATGTAAAGGTTTAGACAAGCTGTCAGGGTGGTCCATGTAACGGATTACATGTCCTGGGTAAGTGTGGTTCATGTAATGGATTACATGACCTGAGTATGGTGTTTGTGTGTGTGAAACTGACTGATGGTGTCTTGAAAGGGTTGTATCTTCTGATCCAGAGGGGTGTAAGGTGTGTTGTCCATGGTGTCCTGTGTAGTTTTGGTCGTAGAATCCAGTGGTGCTGCCGTATTGGTTGATTTGAGAGTGTACATATGAGAAAAAAGGAAATTTTGAAATGGGCTTAGATGGGCAACCATAAAGCATACCACACCGGGCTCACCAATGGAGGAACCAGCTATCTAAGAAGCTTGGTCTTTTCCTGTCTGAACGAGTGGGCTGAGTCGGTATCTGCTGGTCAAACATTGTTTGTACACAGTCAGTCTTACAAGCTGTTTCTACCAATCCTTGAAGAGGACGGTCTACTCACCTTGAGCGGTGGTTGATGCAATCCTGTCAAGCAGGGATTGTTGGTTCTGGCTGTTCTGGTTACCAATGCGGTCTGCGAGGGTTCTACAAGAGTTAAGTAGGTCAGCTGTTGCTCTGACTTTAACTCTCCTCGAGGTACATACTTAGATGCTGAGTTTAACTCTAATCTTCCCGTTGCGGTTCCCAATGTGGTTGCCGTATCTGCGAGTGATTGAGCGGAGCTTGTCAGCTAGAGAAAGGGTTAGGTTCTGGACTTATGTATTTAATAATTTCTCTTTAATGGCATCTCAAGACCTCCCAGGTTATTGAGGCTGGCTCAATGGTGAATTCTGCCTGGAGCCAGGTTGATTGGTGAAGTATGATGGTGGAAGCTTGTGGCTGTGGGCCCTGGGGCAAGGACAAGTAATATTCTCTCTTGAGTTGTTGCTCTCTTGCCAGCCCCTCTTTGCCATGCTCACACAGGTGCTACATCTGCTACCAACTGTTTATTTATAGTCCAGGTTAGCCCGGGGCTTGGAGAGCACTGTGCTCAGTCTGCTTGTTACTGGGTACAACATACAAGTGCTGGGGTAACACAGCCTGGTGAGTTTGCTTTCAAGGGCTGTTAAGGGGAATCACTTCCCTGTCACTTGTGTGACATGTCCACTGTGATGTTTGGCCGAAGATTAGGGTGGACACAAACATGGTCCGCTGCAAACTGGTGTACACCCTGATGCTTGGCCAAAAATCAGAGTAGACATGGTACATTGTACTAATCATGGCCGGTCATCAAGGGGAATGAAAAATCTCAATGACCAGCAGTAACGGCAATCAAATGGCCGGTAGAGGTGCTAGTCATCAAGAGACTAGCACCCCTCAATGACCGTTTGGTTCCAGACATTGAGGGGAGTGACAGCTCCTCTCAATGACTGGTTGGTACCGTTCATTGAGGCAAGTTATGACTCATCCCAATGAGCAGTACAGTTGGTCATTGAGAGGAGGTGTTATTCCCCTTGACAACCGGTGCAGAATGGTCATTGAGAGCAGCTATCCCTCCCCTCAATTTCCAGCACCAAAAGGTCATCAACAAGATGTGTCACTTCCCGATGACCAGCACCGGAGTTCATCAAAGGGTGTTACAACTCCTCTTGATGACCGTTCATCGGGAAGAGTTGTAACTCCCCTCAATGAACTCCTGTACTGGTCATCAAGCGGTGTAAAGCTCAAAAGTGTTCCTGAGAACCTTTTGCTGAGTGCGGAAAGGGATGAATGAGGTTACCTCTGGCTTTCCTGGGTGACTAGACACTAAAACAAGCCCCCCAAGCTACAATTGGAAGGTTTATGTAGTGATAGTGGAGGTGTATCAAAAGATAGCCTACTTTGAGCAGGTGGCTTTAAGGGTTATGGTGATGTAGCTCATGAGTAAGTGTTGTAATGAGGTTGTAATTTGTATGTAAGGGTTTTAAAACCACAATATAGAGTGGGGCTTAAACTGTTGAGTGAGCAAGTATTGTACTGTTATGGGGGGTAACCATAAAGCATACCACAGCGGAGTAACAACTCCTCTTGATGACCAACTGTAACGGTTGTTGGGATGAGTTATAACTCCCCTTGATGACCGGCACAGGAGGTCATCAAGAGGATTCACAACTCTTCTTGATGAATGGTCTGTACCAGCCCTTTGTAGGAGTTGTTACTCCCTCCAATGACCAGCACAGGCTGGTCAACTAGAAGGCTCACACCTTGCCTTGATGACCGGTCTGCACCGGTCATCAAGAGGAACTGGAAGGGTTGACAATGACCGGCCGAGATTGGTCATCAAGAGGAGGTGTAACCACCTCCATGACCGGTACAGGTGGCCATTGAAGGGAGTCACAACTTGTTGATGACCAGCTGGATCAGTCATTGAGAGGTGTAACCTCCCCTCAATGGCCGGTTAGTACTGGTCATCAAGGGGAGTCTCAACTCCAGCCTGTACAGACAGGTTTTCCAGAGGAGTTGTTACTCTCCTCAAAAAACCAGTACAGGAGAATTGTTGGCAGGAGTTGTACTTCTCAATAGGCTGGTTCCTATTCCTCAAACTCCACATAGACTTTGCCGCAAAATTATTGGACAAAGCCAACCACACCAAAAAAAAAAAAGATAAGAGACTATCATGACTTTAATCATTCATACAGGTTAAACTTTATATACACTTCATCCCAAAATGGCTTGGATGAGTGATCACCAGTTGGCCTAAATACACAACATACCCATCTGAACATAATTATCACAGACACTCTCAGTTGACAGAAAAAAATCAATGTTCATGGAGAGTGAATTGAACATCAGTCATTGTCATGTTCTGCCAAATCACAATATGAAAGATAATGAATTATGAAATCTAGAACTATGAGTAAGATACACTACATTTGAACAACAGTTCATGAGGAGTGAATTGCGAGTTCAAACTATTCAACACATCAATTCATCATACTCACATGCAATAGTTTCCGATGAGTTATAAAAACAATCAAACAAAAGTTGCGCACTGACATTGAACTGACTTCAGACCATTTGAATGATAAAGTTACGGCCTGGCACTCTCTAGAGAGTGCCGCAATTTCTCCCCTGGTGCCCGCGGGTACGCGGTCCCTCCACTGGAACTGTGGGAAGCTTACGTGGCAGAGTGCCAAACCTTGCCAAACCCAGGCACTCAACAATAGAAATGAATCCAGAAACAAAAGCAGCTTCTTCTCAACCAGCCCAAAAGTCATGGGTTTGGAAATATTTTCTCAACAAACCAGAGAACGACAAGCTGCATTGTGTGGTAGTTTTAAAGAAGACCGGACAACCATGTAACACACCAATCACTCGCAATAAAACGGGAAGCACAAAGCTAATGATGGAGCATCTACTCCATAAACATCAGCTTATGGACCCCGCCAAGATTGGAGTTGGATCCAACAATATTGTTTATATGTTCAAGCGTCAAAAGACTGAGTACAAGGTATGTATCTATTTTTTTTTCAAACATTTAAGGTGTTCAAAGTTGAAATCATAAAATTTTCATTCCGTAAAATCATAAAATCATAAAACTTTCAAATGATGAGTTTATATGTACCATTTTAGAAATGTTGCTCCAATTTGAGTGTTTGGGTGTACATATTTTTTTCAGCTTAGAATTTTATGATTTTATGCAAGTCAACTTTGAACACCCTAATTTGTGATCTATTTCTGTTTAATTGATTGAATGTTCATAAAAAACTGCAATCCAAGAAGCCCTGAGGAAACAATCTCAGCCTCTCAGGCAATGTACCCAAGTCCAAATACCCATTGGTCCCCGTGAGATTGTCAGAGTGTCCCAACTTTTATACCTGCAAATACCCAACAGGTATTTTTCCAGAAAAACACTCCCGGCCCCCAACCCGTGGGGTCGGATAGCCAGGTATACCCGTTGACCCCGGCCCCGGGGTCCAGCCCTAACCCTACCAGGAGAGCGCATAGCAAGCAGCATCCACATCCCTGCTGGTTCAGAATCTTTATACAGTGTTTGGTTTTACATGCAAATTTCTTGCCACAAAGTTCAAAGGGTCAAAGTTAAACTAATAAGAAACTGATCTCATCACCTCATCCATTTTTCCATTTTCAGCTGGATAGTGCGGCAGAATTTCCACTTGAGGCTGAACGATTGTCGAATCTTTGCATTTTCGAGTGCCATACAAAGTATTCTGGATCAAAAAGGCCAGAATACTGGAAATAAAACCATATTGAAACTCTTTCAGCTCATGTTGTTCATGTTGTTTCGCCCTCTTTCCATGCTCACATATTTCCTATGATGGCGGGCGGTCCATGAATGATCTGGAGTACATATTGATCATAAGACAATCAGAGTTGATCTCGCTGAGGAATGGCAGCTTGAGCATACAACTTGTTCTATTAGAGTCCATGTCGGATCACTTTGGAAGTTATTGCCTTTTGCAAAGAAGAACTTGATTTGTCGGAAATCAGTGTTAAACCACATCTTTCAATTAGGAGCCCGAATCGTCGATGAAATACTTACCAAATACACAAGCGGTGGCAAGTACAGAAACTCATCGAGGCAAATCAAAAAGGCGTGATTTATGAGCCGCTTTCTCACTTGGACCATAGCTTTTTGGTGGTTTGGGCTAGAGAGCTCAACGGAATTAGAGGCCAGAGTGTTCTGATCGCAAGTTTTTTGGCGTAGGCGTCGCAAGACAATTATTGAAGTGGGAAGATAAAACTTCAATTAAGCAGAGCATTGTTAGTCTTGGCATCCTTGATTCTGTGAGGGCTCCGAACGAAAAATACTATGTGAACTACTCACAGCTGTTATAACCAAATGTTGCACTAGATAGATTAGCAACGCGGCCTTGGTGTCATGAGCCATGCGTTTCTATCCGAGGAAACGTTTATGAATCAACACCAGATCAACGTTGTTTGGTGAAATTCGAGCTTACGCTTGCCGCGAATAAGGCTTCCGCAGGCTTCAAAATTTGGAGTAGCGAAAGATTGTTGTAACTTTCCGGTCGATAGGTTGCTGACCTCTGGAGAAGGGTTGCGATGATTTTTGCTGAAGTGGTTTCAACGTATCTCATGGTGGAAGCGAAGCGGATGCAAACCCATAATAGTAAAGCTAGTTGACGAGGTTTAGAAATCGAGTGCAAACGCATGGTTAAATGTTTGTGCTGCATCAATTTCTTGTTCGACCAAAAGCAAACCCACCGCCTGGAACAGCCATAACAGCGAGGAACAAGCTGTTGATGGTGAAACGTACATTCAGCGAAAGTCTGATAGAAGCTCCTGCTCGCGCTCGTGCTCCCAAAGAGGTCATATTCATTGCCGCTTCGATGGCTAAGATCCACAAAAACACTTTACAGTATCATGTATACCGATGTATCAATAGGCCGTATGATTAAACTCATTTCTTTATAGAGGAAGACTTACACCTGTCATGCAGGATCGGTCAGTCAATCGATTTGTCAGGCAAAAAGAGATAGATGAAGGATGGAAATGACAGGGCTACTCACCAACAAACAGCCGCTGCAAATGTGAATTTGCATGTGTGCACTACCACTTTATCCGAGAAACGCAAAAGATCACGCTCAACAAATTCTTCCGTGATGAAATCGATCAAGGCCACTGCAGATCCCCATCGAAAAAAAAGAGGGACAAACATGAATCAATAAATCGCTAGAGTAACACGGATAAATAAGGTCATGCTGAACTCCAGGCACCACGAAACCTGACGTACATATAGAAAATACAAGCATCAAAAGCACAATTTCATTGAGCACCTCCACATGAATCAGCCCAACTTTCTTCGGCACAAGAGAGGTTTCCTCCAGTCAATTTTTGGGATTCGGAATCCAATAAGAACTTTGAAGTTACCAATTATTGGCTGAGCAGTACTGACGTTTGTTTAATCTGAAAAAGTGCAATTTATTTGTCTTCTTTCGAAGCCAAAGCACAGTTATGGCTTGGCCACATAGACTTTATCCAAAAAGGGAAGGAAAAAATATGCAGAACGGAGGATAATGAAAGCCATAATTTTGAGTCTTGTTTATCTTGATGGATCATGAAGTTACTAACACAAGGAATTGGAAACTGATGATTCGGCGAAGGATAAGTCCCCATAGAACTGGCTTTGCTACCTGATCACTGCAAAAAAAACTTGGTCAACTGCTTTCAGTTGACATGCAGGATACTCAAGCCAAGCTGCCATTGTAACTCCACCTGAATGCACAAGTGTCTTTGTTGGCACAGTCACTGTGCAAGGTGCACAGTGACTGTGCATTAAAGCTTGGGTTGAGTCAAACCTTGAGTAAGGCTGGTGTAACACCACAAGCTTCCTCAGAGTTACCACATGTCAACTGCTCACAGTTGACACAGTTTTTTTTGCAGTGGATGAGGAGACAATGTCAGAGTGGTCTGCACCAAAATTCGACGTTGTTGGCAACGGTACTGACATGAGTCTCCTTTCTGATTTTTTCAGCTGTTGCCTCATATGGATTGGTGGAAAGGGGTAGACTCATCACGAATTCAATCATCTGTGTAGGGTCCGCCATTGCATGAAAATAAGGCTCTATCTGTCGATCAAGGACCAATGAAATTTAGATGAGTCTTGAGAGTCTTAGAGCAACTAGGGTAAACTCCAAGCTGAATTATATAAGTTTGAAGCTTTTCAATCAAGGTGCGAAGTCATCCCCCTGCACGAGCAATACGCGTCAGCAAACCTCCCAAGTTGAAGGAGTCGTGCGGATCAGTCACACCATTGGGCATGGTGCATTTCACGGAAAACCGAACCGTCCAGAGTGGCGTAAATCTTCAAATGCAAGGAGTGCCAATTATGATATTTCTCGAATAACCTCGCATCGGCGGGCAAGCGTTGGATGGCCGAAGGTGTTGGGCGGCCGGCTCAGAAACCCGGACCCTCCTTGAAAAGGTGGTCTAGGTTTTGCTGCAAACCAAAAAAAATGTGTGGGCTCTCCACATGAACAGGTTGGGGGGACGTGTTCCCACCGGTGCGTGTTCCGACCACGCAAAAGTCGTTGATGATCACGCACCATCCGTTAATTTATGGTGTACAGACCCACCTCCTGAAACTTGAAAAACGTAGTGCATGCACCCTATTGCACTTCAATACCCACCTGTGTCTTGCAGAATCACGTTACAGCTCTCTTAATTTAACGGATGGGGAAGCCGAATACGTAATTGTGTCTTTTAAACCAGAGATATTCCGATTAACAAGCTTGATGATTGTCAAATGTTCAGATGGAGGCATTTTAGAAAGAATCAGAAGGGCACAAGACATATTTTTTTTTGGGAAAGGGAATACGAGCCTGGAAGACGTGGTATATATAGCCAGGCGGACTCTAATCAATACAAGCAAAAACCTGAGGTGGATAACGAGAATAATTTAATGGACGAGAAGAAATTGAAGAAACATTATCTGAGAGAGAAAAAAAATTAATCTTGTTCTCTAATCTCAATAACCATTTGCTTGACTCTTGTGGGCGAAGATTCGAATTCAGGCATTAGAGGATTGTAAGGCATCGGAGAATGGAAAGATTGGTGATCGGAGCCGTTCCAAATGTCCAGTTTTTCTGCAAGTACAAGTACCTGATTTTGTAGGATTAAAAGATGAAGGTAAGAGCCTGTGAGCCAGCACATGGCCATCGCGTAGGTCGCGAATCCAAGGGTACCAGCCAGAGCGGTGAGGATGACAATGGTGAAAGTGATATCGAAAGTTGCGTTGTTCGCAATCCAAAAGCCTATCGAAGCCCCGATCACGCTCCAGAAAGGCGCTTGACTGAATACCCGTAGAAATACCCTGCCGAAATCGTCGTAATCCCGATCGGTCGCGTTTCTTTCAACTTTCTGCCTGCCATTAACCGTAACTATTGCATGAAGCAAACCGCCGATTCCACCAGCGAGGCCTCCGATGAGCACAATGATTTGCGCAACGCGTCTGTCGTGTTGCCAGATGAGCGATCCTAAAAGACCCGTCAAAGCTCCAACTACGCTATTGGCAATAGTGCCAACAGCTAGCGCGCCGACACAGTTGATGACAATGGTCATTGGAGCGGAAGAAGTGGTTGGGCCTGGAAGATTTCTATAATCATTGATTGGAAAAAGATCAAACGTTTGATGAGTGTTGCACCAGGGAAAAGACAAAACCAGGGTGCAATTAATAGAGGAGCAGTTGCACAACTAACGATGATATTTCTAAACGTGCCTTGGAGACAGTGGGTTCCATAGTTAACCGGGAAGAAAGTGATACTTTTTGTCTGAGGGGCTCAGTGGAAGGCTGCTTTTGAATCAGACAACAAGCAATCTCATTGAGCAACCAGATTTTTACACTTGCACCAGAATTCATACATATTTTGGATGTACAGATCAAACTAAACGATCTTCGATAATCCGGAAATGAGCCATTTAAATGGGTACCCACCTCGTCGTACCAGTGGTGCGAGAAACTTTTCGACGGCGCCTCGCCGGCTAGTAAGGTTGTTAATCCGATGGTAAGCAAAAAAGCCTACTAGTAGCAGTTGTTGCAGATTCAAGGGATTGGGTCGCTGTATGGGGATTGACAACTCGGGAGGAGTCAGAGAGATGCAAATGCTTGCGATAGGCGGCTAAGTGCTGAATGATGTTGTCTGTCTGAATCGAGGACAACAACCTTCACAACCATGGTGGGTTTTATACTGGTTAGTCGAGGGCAAACCAATAGCGCATCTTCCATCGTTCAGCTCTGGAGGGAGCAAGATCTTGCAATTGTACATTCGTCTCAAGTTGGGTGATCAGGTCCCTGATCAAATAAATTGAGACGGCCTGCGGAATCGGATGCAGCGGGAGAAGTTGTGTGCCGGCAAGCCACATCAACAGACATCAATCGACCTCATCATACAAAATCGATCGACAGGCGCATGGCGTATCTATTGAACACCGGCTCACTTCCCTTGTCAAATCTTGTTGCGTATTGTCTGTTCTTTTGTTGAGTATGCACCTGCGTACCAAAAGAAGCTTGAATTTAAACAGTCCTTGCTCCTTAAACTTAACTGGGGTGCCTTCTGCATGCCAGTGCTGCTACAGGAACCGAGAGCCTCAAAGGGTCAGGGGCCCTAAGATGGCAGTCATGGCAGAGCACGAGCCAGCACCTGGCCACCTGCTGGCAACCAATTGCGAACCTAGTCTCTACATAATGCTGTAGCAGAATTGAGACAACGCATATTTCATGAATCATCAATGGCATATCATCTCAATCTCTCACCATTCAACGATACAACACAGGGATATTGTACATGCTGGTCGTGATTAGGCGAGATGAGATTGTTATATTCAGACCACTTTGTCTGAGAGCACCCTTCGCTCTGATCAAGCAGCCTGAACCTTATACTGTCTGATGACCCTGTTTGAGAGCTCACTTCACTGAGATGAGTCAGGTTGAGATAAATATATTGTGATTTGAAAAACCTGTTTGAGAGTTCACTACACAGCTCGTCAAAACCAAAATCCGAAGGAGTACTCAAGTTGGCAAGCTGTGAACTGGCGAATAACATCGTTCATAGTTGCGCACAGGGTGATGGAGCAAAAACCCATCATCACCTACTTGTTATAGGATATTTGTCTTTCTAAATAGAATCACAATGTAAGAGGGAGGTAGAGAAGTCAGGGATTGGTTTCTGATACAATCAATCACGTCGTCTGATACTCGAACGCAGCTTTGACCTTCAAGGACCGATCACCTAGTCGGGCTGTAAAACACAAGTCACATCAAACGCGGATTCTCTCAGACGGCGCCTGTTAGGAAGGTGAAGACAAAGCTCACTGATAATCATCTATTCGCAACAATAGTCCCACAGTCTCAGTGGCCAATGTGATGGCAGTAGTTGAGACAAGCAACGGCTGAAGAACGTTTTCCTCCAGCATGTTGCTAATCAAGCCCTACATGATCGAATGAACATCAGTACATATTCATTGTTACTAATGCTGAAGGGCGCCGTTCACCTACCTTTCGCACATTGATCCCAGCAGTTCTTTCTCCGGCGGCGTGTCGGCTTCTTAATTCAGTAATGACCGCAACTGGATTTGGCAGACCAGCATTTTCCGCTAGCGTGGTAGGTATAACTTCCAAAGCGTCGGCAAAAGCTTGGAAACAGTAGGCTTCCATCCCTTTGAGTGTTTGTGCATGTTGAGATAGGAGCCGTGAGACATGAATTTCGGGTGCCCCGCCACCGACAATCAAGCCGCTAAATTGGGTGAATGTAAGAATCAGTAACTCGAATCGTGGGTATAACTCAGTTAGACTGACCGCTTTTTTACCAAACAGCGAATCACACAAAGAGCATCGTGCAAACTGCGTTCGCTTTCGTCGACCACCAGCTCGTTAGCGGCCGTACAAAGTATACTTGCAGTTTTCCCTTGGTTTTTGATCCCTGATACCCGAACGGTCTTCGCGCCGTTGAGACTGAGCTCTTCCACAAGGTCAGCTTCGCCCAGCTTATCCGCCGAGAAAGCTTCGATATCAGCAATTGGCTTACAGCCTAAAGTTTTGCTAATAAAATCAATCTCATCCCGCTCAATATCTTTGATCACCAATATTTTGAATTTAGCTAGGAAAAAGGCGGCGATGTCGTTGAGCGCATCCCGAAGAATTGACTTTTGAATGAGCAACACGTTACATCCGGTTTTCGAAATCGTTTTGCAGAGTTCCAGTAGATATTGTCGCTCTTCCTTGAGAATCTTGTCTAATTGACCGTATCGAGTGACATTAATTTCGTTGTCCATCTAATCATAGCTTGTCAGCAAGCAGCACACATCAAAACAGTTGTGATAGTCTTGATCAAGAATAGTCAGCTCAACACGATGCTCACATCTGGCTTGGGTGTGCTCAATTGGAATTGTATCAAGCCAATCTTAGCCTTTTCTTTTCTCGATGGACCTCCCTGGCTGTTGGTAACACTCTGGCGCAAAACCATACCGTCGACCAAGCTGGTATCTTCGATGGTTCCACCAACCTTCTTGATGATTCGAATGTTTTTCAGATCAACGCTGGAGGTTTCTAGGTCGGCTACTCGTTTGACAGCATCGACTGCAATCGGTGCCAGAATAGAAGAATATTGTGACACGATCTTAGAGTTCAAGGAAGTGCTTGCGGCGCGAAGTAGAGAGTCGCGATCATTAAGATCAACCGGGGTAGAAATTTCTTCGAGAAATTCTACGCTTTTGATCGCTGCACGTGAAAAGCTCTCAGCAATGATGGTTGGATGGATTCCTAGAAGAACAACCGATGAGGTAAGCGAACACATTCTAGTGTGGTGATATTAGAAAAGAAAGTGGACTCTAGAGATGATACCTTTGGCCAATAGCTTTTCAGCCGCGCCTAGGAGGCTCCCTGCGAGGACGACCACGCTAGTCGTCCCGTCACCAGCAGATACGTCTTGGGCAGCCGAAAGTTCCACGAGCATTCTAGCAGCGGGGTGCATGACACTCATTGATTTGAGGATAGTGGCCCCATCATTCGATACCGTCACATTTCCATCGGCAGTCTGAATCATTTTGTCCATCCCTCGAGGGCCAAGCGAGGTTCTAATTGCGTCCGAGATCGCTGCAGATGAAAATAATGTTAGCCGGACTGAAGAACTGCTCAAGTCGATGAAGGAATGTAACCTTTTGCCGCTGTCATATTGCTAACGAAAAAAACCGATGTTAGAATCCGAAGAGATCGTGTACATGAATGATTCACAAATATGTATAGAGCTCACCTCAATCGAACTTCCATCGGTTTCTCAGCATTCTTGAAAGCCTTTCGTCCTTGGCCTGAACTGTTGCCAGTGCTGGCAGCAACCGTATTGGTACCTGGAGCGATCGCCATTGTGTTATCGATGATGTAGAGTGAATGTTAGCTTAACGAGAAGCAAGTATCCTGATGGTCAAAGGCTGTCGAGTGCGATCGATCACATCAACACCTTGGATGGTTTCATCTGTTTCGAATTGCCGCATGCATAATGACATGCAAAGTGACAGTCGAGCACCGGCCCGCACGCAGACCGCCACATATCCTCCTGATTATCCTGTACTTGAATCGAGTTATCCATGGAATAATTTTGGAACTAGTTTTTAAGAGGGGAAATTTTTATAAAGAGTATTCTAAAATTTACTGTGGTGCAACATATTTGTGATGCACCTGATTCTGGATGAATTGGTGTTCCACCAAATTTACTTTAAATTGGAAAAGTCTTTGGCAACATAGCATGAGCCTCTTTAACACTTTCCTGAAGAATTTCATCTGGGGAGGGGAAGTTATAAGATACTGGTAGAACTCTTGGCACACATTCAATAGGGGGGTTCACAATGAAAATTTACCAAACTTTAGAGCCAATTTTAAGGTAGTTATGAACAACTGTTACAAATTTTGGCAAGCTGTGCAGAACTAGATGTTTCTTGGTAATAGGGAAAAAAATATTAATTTCAAAAAGTTTTTGATAAACACCTTAAAATGGGCATTACAGTTTTGTGAATTTCTATTGTCAACGCGGCCCCTAACGCTTCCGCAGCATATTTTGATACTTCCAGATAAGCAATCTGATACACATGTTGCATGTGAACCAATGAAAACAAAAATATGCCATCCAAGTGGAAATCCAAGCAGCCAACCATAAAAATAGTATGAGTAGTGTGACTGCTTGGACAAATCCCCATTTGCTTTCCAGCAAATGGCGTACACCGCGGGTGCATTTTGGGATTGCAGATCCATTCGTGGGATGGCAGAGTCCCAGTGCCGTCCTGGCAACCAAGAATTCATCACAAAAAACATGTTGTGACACTGTTTTGAGGGGAGATCTGGATTTTGAATGGATTTGGAATCTGGATGCCTCTGGGATTTTATTCTGGGCCCGTGGTATAACAAGAGGGGTGAACTGTGCTGCGGCGCCGGATGTAGCCCCCCTACACATTTGAGCTGCAAGGAGTGCCAAGGTTGGTAACATTTCTGGTGATTCTCAAGCCCTTTGAATTTGACAAAACAATCTCCGGGGACAGACATTGCCTAACTTAACAAAAGTCCCCCACTTTGGAGGGCCCTGGTACAGCCTGGGCTGGTGCAAAGCGCAACCTCAGAAGCAGGAACTTGGGACTAATGTCCACATTTTGGCCTGAGAGATTCTGATCTTCTAAATGTTGTAGCAGAAAATTTTGTGCCTTTCAATTTTTGACCCTGTTCCCAAAGGTCCCCAGGCATGCCCTTTGGATCATGAAACTTGTCTCACTCTTTCCTATCTTTGCCGCTACACATGTCTCTGGAAGTCCAAGCGTTCTCCTCCCATGAACCTCCAAACTTATGGTTTTTGGGGTATTCTGGGTTGTATGACATGTGTGAATTGAACTGACCTCACAAGTGGACCAAGCTTCTTTGCCAAGAACTAAAAACCTTCCCATCAAGATTTCCAACCCTATTACATGCAGTACCCACCAATTTTGAACCTTCAAACCAATCTCACTTACAAGAAATAGGCCTTCAAAACAGAATTGATCCGTCTCTGATACAATCAGCTCAATGACTAGGCGACCCAAATAGCAGTGGTAAAAAAATGGATCAATTGTCTTACACCTACTTGACAAAGACATTGCGGCCAAGATAGAACGTTTGGGACTTTTTTTACAAAATGAATTCTACCGCGGAGCTCACTACACACAATTGCTAGTTGATATTCTTTTTGGAGATCATTTTTTCTTGAGTGATGCATACACAACAAGAGGGAGTAATAGCTGTTGGAGATGTGCAAGTGTTTGATTTGTGATTACTGGTACATTTGCTGCAGAGTGGAGAGTTCTTGCACCATCAAGCTGTGTGAACAATCTTCCAACATTTAAAACATTGGAGTCTCTAGACAAAAAAATTTCTCACCCTCCATAGTCAGAAACATGCCCTCAGATGAAACAAGCCACCCAGAGCAGCAAGCAATGTCAATGGAACACTTAAACTAGTTGTCCTCTATTTCTTCTCCTCTTTTTCACCTTTCTCCGTATGCTTAATCTCTCATCCCAAGGTTTCTGGCATTTTTAAATTCACCAGTTAGTTTTTATAGGCAATCTTCATCACATTATGCCTTGTTTTTGTACACAGTAGCTGATATATACAGTAGTGTGCAATGTCAAATCAAACTGCACCTAAAAGATATATAAAAAAATATGAAAAAACCAACCTTGGAAAATAGTATGATCATTCAATTCAATTTCACAGGATCCAAGCTCTCCAAGCTCTGGTTAATATGACTTGGCCAATCCAGCTCGTGCATCTAATCCTCATTATGAGGACAGGGATCTGAAGCCAAGATGGTCAGCTGTATTGACCCTTCAGGGCTTCAGCAGAGGTTTGCCAGTTTTTGCTGTGTGGAGGGTCAAAGGAAAAAAGGGCATAAAAAGCCACAAAAGCCCAACCTCTCAGGTAAAAAGTATGACATGAGTCATAAGCTTCTCCTACAGAGAGTCCCTTCGGGATGTGCCCCCCCCCCCCTCCGTTTGAGAGGCTTAGTTAGGCTAGAGACATTGCATCAAACATGATTGCCCCCTTTGTTCCCAAATCCAGCGTTTGGGCACATCACCCTCCCGTGGCCGTGAAAGTTCTGGCGCGCAGAGCTGAACGGCATGCTGCTTTGGAACTCGCTTTTACGCGAACTTAACCAAGCCTCTCCATGTAGAGGAGAGCCCCCGTCTCAACAGAGAGGCTTGCCCCCAAGCCGCGTGAGACTCGAGATTAACTAAGCCTCTCCTTCGGAGACGCTTTGCGCCTCCTCGGAGAGGCTTAGGACTAATGTCCCAATCTTTGCCTGAGGCTGAGAGATATTTACACGGAAAATCATGATTTCTGTGTTTACATCTCTTTTACTCATTTCTCTCAGCACAAAATTCAAAGCATCCTATACCATGTTGTAGCCCTGCTTCTCAGCTTTTTTGTACATATTTTTTCAATTAAATTTGTCCCAAACCCGCCGCTCAGCGGCCATTCCTGTGAGGGGTTGTCTTGAGCTATGCAATGGAGCCATCGGATCATCCAAAGGTCAAGGTTGGACACACTCTCACGGGTTTTTTCAGTATTGACTTAAGAATGACAGGTCTCTCGTCAATACAGAATTTAGGTGGCTTGCGGCAGTTATACCCATAAAAGGGTATTGATGTCTGATGTCTAACCTTATCTTCATGTGTTTAGGCCGGATGGGTGATCCGGTCTACATCAGGCCGGATAGGCTCTCAGGTGGAATTTTTACATTAATTTTTTTATTAGGGGAAGGCGGTAGGTGTTGTTTTGGACCGCTGAGATTATGTAGAAATGAAAGAGGATTCTAATGGTACCGGAGGCTATGAATAAATCAGAGGGGTATACGGTGATATTTGGGTTAGAAGGCATTTTTCAACATTTGGCTGGGCAACCTCAAGCCAAATGTTGGACATTTCCCGCAAGCGGGAGGGTGCTCGCGGGGCACAGAGAGGGACTTGTGTTATTCGCGTGAGACTGACGGGCCTTGGGTCCGACCAACCCCCATTTTTTCCGTGGTGCGTGACATGTACATAGTTCTCGACTACGACAGCTGTCACAGAGATGTTGTACATAGTTTATCTAGATGATTTTCTAGTAATAAAATCATCTCTCCTGCGAGCCACCACTCCAACATTAAATTCGGTACACTCACGGCACGGACCATTGGTGAAGATGCTCGACGAGCTGTTACATCATCTCGTGACAGAGATGGCCATGGATGGCGAGGAAGGTAGAGCTTGTATTGAGTTGTTCGAATGAGCTCCAAGACTTTTCTACTGACAGTCGAACTCTTGGCAGGCTGCTCGGTGGCCCGTTTGGATGGATTCATCGAATCTTACTACACTCGTCGCAGAGCTCGCTATCCGGCTGAACCCAGTCAGTTCGTAGACGAGTCCTACAAAAACTTCGTCTGGGGGAAGCTTTGTCAACTAGAACCAGTCAGGCTAGGTGTGCTCGAACAGCTCGAACCCGCCCCCAACCCCAGCGAAGCGGTCGAAGATGACCCTGCATGGGAACCAGACTCGAATATTCCCGGCTCAGTACAATCTTGCAATGAAAATTCTGGGACAAAAACCTTACAGCTACCCATGATTGCATCTAAGGCGGCCAACAAAATGACTCAACGTCCTAACCGGCTCACAAAATCAACAAAGAACCGAAACAAAAGTGAGGTGTCTAATTCAAAGAACGCCGATGCCAACGCTCCTTGTCTGAGCATCGGTCAGTTGCGAGCACTGGAGACAGGCAAAGTTCAAAAAAGCTTTCAAGTTCCTCAGTCTCAAGAACTCAAAAAGGCCACAGCTACTTCCAAACAAGCTGCCACCCCGTCCTCCTCCGTTTGGAGAGAACTAAGTCCGTCTCTGGTCACTCTACCGAGGGACGAGCTGATAGCGAAATTCGGACTGGGCGACGATGGCCAGAGCAAGCTGAAGATAGCCGTTGATCCAATGACCTGCTGGAAAGCCGTAGTTGGTACTGATACTCGGGTTAGTAGATACCATCACTTAATTCACATATGAAATTGACACAAGCTACTGTCTTCGGTCATCACAGAGTCCCAGATTAACACCATACGTATACCAAGTCCTTTCGATTGTGGCTCAAGGAAGGGAGGCCGGTGCTACGGTCATGGAATTAGGCCGCCAGCTGAAACATGACCAGAAATCCTTATTCCACTTCGTGAAAGTTCTCACTGACCTTCAACTGGTTGTCAAGTTTCGCGCATATCAACACAAAGCATGGACCAATCGCGTGGTTCACAGGCGCTATCTTGCGACGTCCGAGTGGTACAAAAACTCAATCCGAAAAGATGAAGATCACCGTACCTCCTCAACCCCCCAAGATCCAGCCTTTGATTCCGATGAATACGGCTTTCCTCGCCTTGACCCGCCCAATCCTTCTTCCTTGTTCAATAACACCCCAGAGAATCTGACTATGGACGGTATCATCCATTCTGTGACAAACGACGATCCACCTAAGGCAGTCATGTCTCCGATAAACAGAGAGTTTCTAGCCGTGAATGAAAACCTAGTAAAATCCAGAATGTTTACTGTGCTCAAACGTAGTCCAGACAAAACGATGGTCCATGCGGATATCATCAAAGCAATCGTGCTGAGTCAATTCCAAATGTTGGACCGCTCTGTGCCACGCTCTGTATAAGTTGCATACCTAACACATCTCGTTTCCTTTCCTCAATTATCCATTAGGGCATCGCTACTCCGACGAAAGATGAACGAAGGAGACTAAACCGGTTAATTGATGCCTACATCAAGCGCGGGCTTGTAGAAAGAGTGGCGATAGTCAACACAAGTGGGCACACCCCATGCATTCGACTAACTCCCATTGGCGAAGAGTCGATGTGTGCTACTTCAACCCAACCGAAACCTGTTACAGCGGCCGTTGATGATCAAGAAGTCGAGGAGGAATTAAGCGTGTTACCCATCACAAGGTCCATAGGGCAAACTATATATGACTTGCTTGATAGTTCAGGGCAAGAGGGAATAATATATAAGGTTAATGATCCATTATCTCCGAACCGGTGACATGTCCAACCTAATATGATTTTGGGCAAATTAACAGACTCTGTGCCATAAACTCAACGACATTGAAGGTCGGACAGTAGAGCAAATCCTAACCA
Source organism: Puccinia triticina (assembly GCF_026914185.1). Classification (NCBI taxonomy): domain Eukaryota; kingdom Fungi; phylum Basidiomycota; class Pucciniomycetes; order Pucciniales; family Pucciniaceae; genus Puccinia; species Puccinia triticina. The sequence goes on along the minus strand of NC_070568.1, from coordinate 1,230,053 downwards.
GAATGGAGCGTGAACAAGGTCCTTCGCATCTTTCTCACCTCAAAGTTTCCAGCGTGCTAGAAACATCTGGTCGGGAAAAGCGCGTGAGATGGTTTAGTTCGGAAGGGTTGAAGGCCAAATGCCAAGCTTCTGGCATCATGCTAGCTGCTGACGACGACGGCGCACGAGACTCGAACACGGGAGGATTCATGCACATAGAATCTTCAACGCTTAATCTAGCCTTCTATGAAAACGCCGCTCAGCTTTTTAGCAAAACGGTCCCAGAACCAAAGGGCACTTGGGGAAAGCTCGTAAAAAAAGCCCCGACAGCAGCACGTCGAGGAAGACCTCCTAAACGGGCGAATGGAGTTCAGGAGAAATCTTCGCAGGAACAAGCTGAACAAAATGGTGAGCAATGCCTTAAATCAATCATCTTGACTCTTATGTTTTGCTTGTCTGGCTGACAATGGCTGGCAGATTCTCTGCCCGAGGTACAAATGACCAATCCAGTTGGTGAAAGTATTCCCGCTAAGCGTCTTATTTCCGAGAGTTCCGTTACGGCGAAGCCGAGGAAGCGTTCAAAGCTTGGGCCTAATTCAAATCCATCTCGTACGGTGGCCGAGCCGTCACCGTCTGAAAAGCCTGCGGAAAACCCCGAGCCGGCAGCCCAATCGCTTCCTCAACCTGATGCCCCAGCTTCATCCCAACATTCCAACGAACCTCTTCCTTCAAACACCTCACCTTCTCGCAAAGAGCATGATAAGCCGGATACCCCTAGCGCGCCTCCCGCTCCAACCGCAGGCAAGTCTTGTTTGATACCGGCTTCTGCAAATCAACTCATTATGTGCTTTGTGGCTCGATACAGGTAGTTTACTCAAAGCGCGGGGTGCTCGTCAAAACCTCACCTCATTGCACCGTGAATATCACTTACTTGAAGCTATCAAATTCGCCGGTGGAATCGTTGAAAAGACCAACGAGTTGGCAAAAGCCGCCCGGGACCTCGTTGATCGAGCGGATCAAGATCATGTAGTCAGTCTGATGGATAGTCGAACGTTGAATTGCACTCTCCATGGCCTCGAATCAAGGAAGGAAATCAAAATAACAACAGTGCTGGTGACCGATGCGCTGGGCGCGTCTTGCCACCGGAAAATCATATACCTACCTGGCATCCCATTGGATGGTCCGGAAATGAGGAAGTGGTTAGATGATATGAAAGTGCGATTCAAAACTCTCGACAAAGCAACTGAAGCACGCGTCAATCAACATCAAGATTTCGCCTCTCCTGTGCATCGCTTACCTCCAAGATCAACCACCAGGCCTTCACCCTTACCCAACGCATTAGGCGTCAATGACGAGGCTCTTCGCACCGCCTTTTTGAATCAATGGCGATGCTTGTCCCAGCTCTACGGCTTTGTTTTGGGGAAGGCTGCTCGGGCGAAAATTCTTCACTTATATATTTTAAAGTCGTTCAATGACCCCAGTCGAACCTCATCTTCAACATTAAATATCAAATCTGGCCATCGAGTTTTCTCTTCTAGCTTCCTTTTCCAAGACCTACCGGTTGGCGTGTTTGCCAAATTAGTCCCAATCATGACAAAAAGCGAGGAATTCGAAACATTTCGGGCTACTCCCGGGGCTTTGGAAACGTCAATGAGCAACACTCCACTAGCAATCAGGCGTCTATTCCAAATTGGGAACCAGTTTTCACGGGTCAAAGTCTACCAAATAGTTGAAGTCTTATGCCATTTGAAACTAGTAGTGCCGTTGCAGAAGAGCACCGATGTCTCCGAATATTATCGGATCGCAGAGAATGGAGAGGCATTTTACTATTCTCCTTGCCAAATGTGCACAAGCGTAGGGTTGTTCTGTCTGGTGAACGAAGGTCATGTGTATGAATTCAGTCAGCGCTCTCAAAACCCACCGTCTGTATTGGCCAAGTGGCCCTTGAAAGACGAGCACGATGGCGAACACTACTGGGAAGAGCTGAAACGGGCTTCAATACCTAACCCTGAGGCCCCCCCGACCAAAAATACCGTCGATTCAGTCGGAGATTCTCCACTGTTCGGTGGACCTCCGAAAGTTTTGCAAATGATAACGGACCAATCCAAGTGGCGGGAAGGTATTCAATTGACGCCTACGCAGCGAGAATACATTGTCAGATTCGACAGGCAGACCAATTTGACTCATGATCTCGAAACGGACGATGAAATGATTTCTAAGATTGCAGAGATATTGGTTACCGTCCCCGAGGCTATTCGGCAAGCAGTCCGAACCTTCCGAGAGGCAGCGGCGTTATCTCGTGCCAAGAAAGCTCAGAAAGCCCTTAACCAGCCTCCCAAGAAAAGGATGAAAAAGCGGGCACCCGAGGTCGATGCGGAGAAATTGAAATCCGCACAGGAGAAGGCTGCCAAGGTTTTGTCAGACAAAGCCAAAAATGCGCTAAAACAGAAAGAGGGGGATTGGAATTCGATCATCAAGCGCTTTAAAACTCAATCCGGTATCAAAGAAATTGACGAAGTCGTGCTCAAAGATCTGCATACATTATTCACGACGAATAATGGAGGTATCAATGCCAATCAACTTGAGTCCGAATTAGCGGCATGGCTCGAGCGGAAGAAGGCTGTTCAGGATGCCAATTCTATGGAAGTCGATAAAGGTAGTGAAATGGTGGTCGAAATAGAAAACCGCATCGGTTCATCAAAACGCGACCTGTTACCTGTGTTGCCTTCAGCAAAGGCCAAGCGTATCAAACTGTTGAAAAGAACTCCTAAGCCTCGAAGGTTGAAACCCAAGGAATTGCCTCGACGGCGCGTGTTTCCGGACAAACCCAAAAAGATCAGTGCAGTTGCTGCTAATGCTATTCGACCGCAGTCAAACGTCGAGATGGGACTACGCCCTGCACCGTGTCGTAAGTTTCAATTGTATGGGCTCTACTCATGATTGACAGCTGAAATGGGGGCTGATTGTGCATGTCATTCTATATTGCTCCAGTGATCAAGCCCGGTCAGCGGACCCGTATAGACTGGAATGAGACTCTCGACGATTTTTTGCAGGATATGGTTGCAATCATGAGAGCAAGGGCGTTTGCAACTTGCGCTCATGTTTTACCTTGGCCGATCACACTTAAACTGTTCAAAGGGGCCCGAACCCACCTCTTAAGAAACCGACAGTTGAAACTGGAGCGCGACCCAAAAGAGAAGAAATATCTTGACCTTCTTACTGAAGCGTGGACTGAAGTATATTTTGACAAACGCGGAAAGATACCCGAATTACCAGATCCAACGCCCGAAGTCCCTGCCGCATTTGATGGAGAACTTGCATTGGACTATCTCAGGTCCAACATCGACAAAGCTTATCTACGATCCCAGGTCAGTATCACAGAGAAAGAAGAAGAGGAATACGCCGGACATCCGTTGCCTCGTACCTATGACGAACTTCGGTCAAATTATAAAGTTCGAAGGTTGCTTCCCTCCCGACGTTCGGAACGATGGGATGAATTTCACTCGTTCTCAAATTCGGTGATCCGTGAGATGAGCGTAATCGTCGAGCCATTCACGGCATCATGTCGAACCAGAATAGGATCTAAGCCGACGCCATCGGTATCACATCAAGTGCTTCGAGCTTGTGAGGCCATCAAAGTAAGTCATTGTTATTGTACTATGATGAGACAATTTACACCAGCTTGACTGACGCATACCGAAAAATGACAAGCTCCTCACCTCGACGCCGATCAAAACATACTCCGAGCCGATTGCTGCGGCAGTGCTTTCACACTACCCCGATGACCTGCTGGTCCGGGCCACAGATCACCTTTGCCTGAAAGGCATTATAGCTATCGGGGGCAAGCTGCATTATAAGAAGCGACTCCCTGGCCGTAGCTATTGTTATACCGACAAGTGAGCATTTTCTCCAGCAGGTTTTCCTTATATCAACGAGTTTTAATGTTTTTTGTTTTGTTTTTTGTTTGCAGATATTTATCCAATCCGGATACGAGAGCTTTGCAGGGACCCCGGATCAGCGCTCTGGAACGCCTGTGCAGTCACTCGACATCAGACCCGAACGAAGAGAAGACATGGTCATTGCTTGCCACTGATACTGAGACTGCTGCACTACTGCATGCTTATTCACGAGGAAATGTTAGTAGATTTTATTTTCGGTGACCCCGTTCTGCCTTCCTTCAGCCCTTTTCTTTACATTTCCTCGATTCGTCTGAACTCAGGTTACGCTCCGAATGGACGCGAATCCAAATCGCTCGAAAATATGGGACACTTCTAATTACTATCGTACCCGAAAACTTGATGATAGTTGCATCGAGGGTGTGGTTAAATTTAGATACAAGGAATCTTCCCCTGAAGAAATCATACCCTACGAAAGTACATTGCCGCCGCAAGAACAGTTAGATCTAGTTAACCAAGCTGTTCATCAAGCCGGCGCTGGAGGGCTTACGCCACAGGCCTTAATCGTGAGTCAAACCCCCCAAAACTGAAATTCGACTTCAGTTAACAGGCAGCAAAGAGTATTTTGCTAATTTTCTGCTGCATGACCCGTTTACAGGACCAATTATCTTCTCAGATTCCTCAGGATGCCTTGGCCCAGTGTGTCCAAACTCTGACAAAAACTGAACCAGCGAAATTACGATGGGCTTGTGATGAGGAAGCCGCAATATTGTTCTCTCCGGAATACATAGGAAATTGGGCGGACAAAGCCTATGTGAAAGCGCCGCCAAGCGATGATGCGAACAAGGGCGAGGACGAAGATCAAACGACTCGAGTGATTCCCAAGGATCCGTGCTATGTAGTTCCTCGGTTATGGCTTGATTTGTCTGGAAATCTCGTCGAGAGTTTACACCAGCTGTCGATGGACCGAGTGGAGAACCTGATCCAGACGCTCCCGGGATTACCCTACGTAAGGCGCAAATAACACCCCAGCATGCCGAATAGCGCATGTCACTGATAAACTATTTTGTTATGACTTCTCTCACAGAACGAATTAAGAAAACGGACGAAATTGAACCTGAACCCCTTGGAGCTAGACGACATTTTGGAGGACCTGATCAGGCTGGGGAAAGTGGTGGAAATTGAGTACGGAACAGAGCAGAAAGTCGGGGGTAGAAGTCATCAAGTCTCCAGTCGTTGGGTTCGTGGCCTGGAATGGCAGAGACACTTTTGGACCCCTATTTGAGAGCAGTATGCTTCTCTGGAGTAGGCTGATGACATCTGACGACACAACCCAAGACCCACCAGCACTTGTTCATAGTTACCGAGGTCAAGAGCCTCTCGAGGGTGGTTTTAGAGGGACGACCCATCACCAACAATTTTCCAAAAAAGATGTGTCCATTTTTGAGATCTGCTTTCACTCGGTTGTGATCGTCGCCAACCCATCCCCACCCACGCACGCCCAAAGAAAATACATACATATATAATAGAATCTATCTTGTATCTCCTCATCTCGGCTGACATTTTGATTGGTATTCTATATACAAAAGCAATTAAAAAAAGAAAGTAGAAAAAGGAATGGAAATGGAAATAAAGTATGTTTTTGAGTGTTTAGATGTATGTCTGCATGTGTGTGTGTATCTCGAGGAAAAATTGGAAGGCAGGAAGGGGGAGCTGGGGCGGATAAAACAACAAATGACGGTATAACTATAAGTTTGGTATGTAAGTATTTATATGTAATGATGTATTCACAAACGGCACGAAATGAGGAAACAAAGAGAACCAATCCCATAAAATCCACTGATGTACTACATACACACACATACATACACACACATCACAAGACAACCCATTATTCAATATTTTTTCCGCATCAGTTTTTTGCTTCTTTTTTTGTTGATGGATAAAAGAAGGGGAAAGGGTGGGAGAGGTTACTAAGGGAGGCACAACGAGGAAAAAGGAAAAGGCGAAAGAGAACCCTTAAACAAAACGACCATAAAGAAACCAAGAAGTCCGGGGGGAGAGAGATGCAATATCAACGTATCAACATATATATAACGCTTATGTATATAATATCCACACAGACAGAGAGAGGAAGGAAGAAGAGAAGAAGAGCAAATGGGGCGTTGGTGAGAGTGTGAGGAGTTGGAGGAAGGGTGGAGGATTAGAGGACTAATCCATGGACATGCGATACTGCTGGTTTTGGAGCTGGATCATTTCCGGTCTAGTCGGGCGACGATGATGGGCCTCATCGAGAACGGTGATGCGGTCATGGTCCGGCGGACTGAGCTCCTCTTCGGTGCCGCCCCGGCCGCCCAAAGTCATCCGACTGTGCCGGTCGAGCTTTGTCGTCTTGCTCGAGATCCCCGGCTTCGTCGCGCCTTTCCCTCCCAGCCCTCCCCCGCTTGTATTCCGTGGACTGCAGAACTTCGACCATATCGATTCGTTGAGCACTACACATCCAAATCAATACCCGTCAATCATTTATTTCGTCGGCTACTGTGTTTCTGTGCCACTCACCTGCTGGAGCTTCTAGGAGTCCCTTGCCGAAGTTCTGGTAACACATTATGGAAACGATTCCCGTAGCAAACAAGAGGGCGATAGTGAGGACGGAGAAGATCGTCAGGGAACGAACGGCGGCCGATATCGAATCGTTGTCATACAGCCTGATCAATTTGAAGATGAAATAAACCTGCAAATGCAACAGAGAATTGGTCAGGTTTATGAACTCATTTCGGAAGGGCAAAAAAAGTGTCCGGTTGGTGTTGTCCACTCACGGTTGCCCCGGTCCAGCAGACATAGTAAATGCCCATCATCCACCGGATTTCTTTACTGACAGCAAATCCGCCTAGCATACTGCAAGAAACGTATGGTTAGCAACAGACAAACAGATATGAAGCTAGCCATCCATCAAATGACTTACACGACGCCCAAGCTGAACGGCAAAGCACTGTGGTGAAAGAAGAGAGAAAATCAAATGGAAATCTAAGCGGCAGATACTGCTGACAGAGGCGGGGAGTGAGAATCGGCATACCAAATAGTCAGGATCCGTTCAGAGGGAGTCATGCTGGAGGCCAGCATCAAGAATTGCAAACTCAGGCCGATGAAGAAGAAGAGGGCGAATTTCTGCAACATGTGGAAGAGGTATTTCTTCTGCAAGATCCGCTTGAGCCCCAGATCCGCCCCAATCAATTTGAATATTTCCCATCCTACACATATGATGAAGAATATGTTAATTGTGCTGTTTTTGTTGTGTTTATTTTATGGGGGAAGGTGGGCGTACCGAATTCCTTGTAGATCAGCCATGTGAGATAAGCCATCAAGATCGATACGATTCCTCCGATCACCGGAATAGCGATGATCCATCCTGCGATTTCTCCATATAGATATTGGACTCCAAAGCAGCTCAGATACTAGTGACAGCCAGAAAACCAAAATAAAGAATGTCAGGGTCTGTGGGGCAGGTGATGAAGAGAAGCACGGACCATGTTACAGGATGTTCCTTCCCGAGCACCATTCCAGCTGACTGCGCCTCCGGGGTTATGTAGGGCTCTTTGGATTTGGTTAGGCAACACCTAAAAAATGACAAACCCGCATATAATCAGGTTTCTTTTTTTCCCTTGTTTGTGGGCCACGCGCTGACATAAATGAAGAAGAGGCTTTTGGGTGAGTACTAACTGCTCCGTAGACGGCCATGGAGGTGTTGAAGAAACAGAGGGCGATCAACTGGACGACGTTTTTATTGAGCAGTAGGTCGATCGTCTGGAGATCAGAAATAAACGTTAGAGGCTCGTTCCAGATCGAGTGGATGTTTCGAGCTGACTGACCATGAGGATCAGGAAGATGTTTGCGATGATGAAGATGGCCTGCAGATAAGATAGCAAAAGGTTGAGTTTTCTGCCTAATGCTTTTTGTTAATAAGAGAGACGGAAGAATGAGAGTGTGTTGGTTTGGAGTAGAGTAGTGTATGTGGTCGGGGGTTTACCAGATAGGTGGAGATAGTCCTGAGCTGGGGGTTAGTGAATTGGATTTCCTTTTCGATCTTAGCGACGGTTGTTGAGAGGATGGAGATGACGGCGATGGACTGGAGAGCGAGGAGGCTGAGGAGGGCGTATTGGACGGAAGAGAATCGGAAGCGGTCGTACCATCGTTTCTCCTGGCTGAGGCTTCTTGAGGAGGCGGGTGTTGATGAGGACTGGAGCCTGGGGGTGGGTGTGCTGTGTTGGAAAGCGCTGGCTGGCTTGGTGGTATGTGCTTTCTTGCTTGCTGAGGGATATGTGTGTTCGTAGGTGTTTGTGGGTTCGTTCATCGGGTAGTCGGGGGTGCTGTAGTGGTTGGCGTTGGTGTTGGTGTTGATGTTGGCGATGGTTGGCTTCATCGTTTGTTTGCCAGTGCCCTGCTTCTGGGTGGGAATGTCGCAGCCAGGACTCACGTGCCAGAGGGCGGGGCTGGTGGGAGATGTCACAGGATGTGTAGCTGTGAAAGCGGGGGAGCCTATTTATTTGCAAATTCACGAAGAGAAAGAGTAGAAGAAATGCAGGTGCACAGGAAAAACTCCTGGACCGATGAAGGCAGCCTCTCCTGCTTTCAGCTAGCAACAGAAGCTTGTAACAAGCCAATCCCGAAGATCTCTCTCTCGCTCTTGACTCTCGACACTCGCCAGCCTTAGCCAGCCTAGCAGCAAGAAGGATGGTCCCGGGGCCGACGAGGATACCTCGATTCTCATCGAGAGAGCACTATGTACTCGGCTCATATTCACGACCGGTCTCCGGGCTTCTGTGTAGCCTACACGTAGCTGGGTCCCCTTGGTGATCACAAGCAAGTTCTCTCAACCACACGCCCCTCGAGTTCCTCCTCACAACACCGTCCTCCCCCAAAGAACAGAATTACTCATGCCAGTGCAAATGGCAACCAGGAAAGGTAAAAGAGTTGTCAAGCGAATTCGGACTACCGAGTTGTAGCATCAAGCTGCAAAAGAGTTCCCCAAAAAGTCCGTAGAGTACTCAAAAAGGTTGGTACATATATTACAGGCTTGGCGGATGTAACCAGAATTTGCAAACAACTCTGCAATTGTGGTGAAAGAGAAAATTGACAGAAAAACAAGTCAAGTTAGGCCCTGTTCAGACACATCATAACTTTATATTGCACAAATCATTAAATAAAAAAACAAACTATCACCAGGGGAGACTTTGATGCACTCTCCAGAGAGTACCATACCATACCATTTTTCTGTAACTGTGCTGGATGCCTTTGGTGAAATTAGTGTAAGAAATAATGAACCATGCTGGACCTCATTGACAACTGATTTGAAACTGATCCTGGATTCATCCATAAATTATCCGGAATTCATACAGAATTCATCTGGAACTCAACTGGAATTCACTTGAAACTAGAGATGTCACTGGGTACCCGCCCACGGGTGCGGGTATCCTGAATCCTGGGTTTTTAAGGTGGGTAACCGGGTACCCACCCCAAATGTCCCCTGGATGACCAAACAGAGGGGACTGCAGCCCAATCACCGGTCTGTTGGTCAAGAAGGCTGTCCAGTCCTCAAGGGGACTGCAGCTCAATTACCGGTTGGTCCGGTGATTGAGGGGACACAGCCCTCTCAATGACCGGTCTGTCCGGTGATTGAGGGGACAGAGCCCTCTCGATGACCGGTCTGTCCGGTCATCGAGAGGGGTGGCTGCAGGTACCCACGGGTACCTGCCTTTTGCACCTGGGTACCCGTCATGCGGGTGTCCAGAATCCTGGAAATTTGAGGCAGGTACCTGGGTACCCGTTGGGTACCCGGGTGCAAAGTGACATCTCCACTTGAAACTACTCAGACACAATGGCCACAATCAAATCATTGTTCAATTTGAACTGTTTGTTGATTGAGATGGTTTCTTGGGGTTCAATTCATGTTATTTACATGTGCATGAAGGTGGTAATTGTTTTCAATTTGCTAATGTCACCCTCATGTACATACACACAAGGGGGTGAAAAATCACTATTTGGACCTCCTGCAGATCAACAACATGTACACACGGGTTAGAAAGATGTGAAATGCCCATCTGAATTGGCATATTTAATGTGGCAATGGTGGGCCGCTACGCTACGCCAAAAAATGAGCCAACAGCGGATTATGTGGCCCTTTCTGCAGCATTGAACCACTTAAACTGGTGAGAATATTCCAGGAGCCTCCCTGATCAAAATGGTCCAGCAGGACCATTGCATCAGGGAGTCAGGACATCTTGGTTACCAGATGCAGAGCCAAAATTCCATTTTGAGGACAGTTCAGCTAACATGGTCTGTTTTGCAGCATTCAACTGCTTGCCTTGCATGGATTGAACTATAAGCCTCCCTGAGGGATCAGTCAATTAGGACTGCACAATTCAGGGAGTTTGGAAAATCCTGTTGCCAGCTGCGGCGCTGTAATTGGCAGTTAGCTGATTTCTAGCGCAGCGTAGTGGCCCACTGTTGAATGTGGGTATCATCTAGAATTGAGCCAAAAGAGGATGGAAAGAGGGAGGTATTATGAGTCAAGTCAAGCTTGGAGCTATGTGGTACCAGATTTCAGCTGGAGATATCAGCTTCTTAATGCATACTAGGGTTTAAGGGTGGCCAAGCCGCCCTGTGACCATTATTGCCATACCATGTAAAGAATTAATCACTACATTGATAAGATCTTCAGAAGCTCCAATTTGAAAAATGGCCAAATTTTCTGGACAAGTCACCCGCAATAAGGCTACATACAGCTGACAATGGGCAAAAACTTGAGATTTCAATAAAACCACTAATTTATTCAATGTGTGGCACTGTCTCTTGTTAACAGTCATTGAGAAGCATGCTACTACAGGGAACTGATTAAAATAGAATGATATCTTAGCCTGGGCTTCACCCTTGGACCGGAGTGTTATTTTTGTCAAAGTAACTTATTTTACTTTATGAGAGCCCGTCAAGATTTTCTTGCCCATCATCCACTTTGTTAAACTGGTCACCATCATTTGTGTCCCGTAGCACAAGCCTTGTGGAATACTCAGGTTCTGTAATAACATTACTGAAATTTCAACTGCTAAAGATAATTTGTGTTCAGGAAAGCCAGGGAAATCCAGTCTATTTAGACTTTCCTCTGGCAAGAAGTCTAAGGCTTCATCATCCGGCTTTTTGACCAAAATTGAGGTTAACACTTCTACATTCATCTTTTGGAGTGCTGTGCAATTAAGAGCCCAAGTATCAACATTAAGTGGGGCCAGGATGCATCGTGAACTTAGATACTCCATGTAACTGTCCTGTGCCTTTTGACATTCAGAGGTGATGTTTCCATATAGATACTTGACTGATTCCCGGATGAGGTCCTCTGGAGAAATTGTGAAGTTGATGTTGATTGTTCCAAGTTGCACCTTCTCAATTGATGTGGCTTGGAATTTCCCTTTGCCAAGATCCAGTAGTTCTTGACCGAATCAGGCAGTTGTGCCTTCAGTGTCCCTTCTTTGCCTCAGTCTCATGTTAAGAGTTAAAGCATGCCTTTTGACTGCTGACCATAGGTACAAAGATATCAGAGTGGTGTGACAAGACGGAGGAAACTCTTCCATTCCAACAACCGGAAGATTTTGACAAAAGTCACCAGAGAAAACAACACACTTCCCCCCAAACGGGTCCCCATTATTTTTCAGTACCTGAAGAGATCTGTTGACTGCTTGGATATATCAGAGGTGCCTTGTCACAATCTCAGCCCAGAAAATGACATCTGCTGCAAACAACCCTTCAACTCTCTCCCATTTTTTGTTGAGGCATCAATGTTGCATAAGGTCTCATCGTTGATTGTTAATGGCAGCTTGAAAGCAGAATGAGCTGTTTGACCTCCGTTGAGCAGGAGCGCTGCTACCCCCGTTGATGCAACAACTACACATTTCTTCCTGTTGAGTATCAAACCATTGATTCAACTGTTGAGGTTGACTGTTGATAACGGAGGGGTTGGTTAGTCAGCTGTCCCCGAGGAGTTTATTGAGGAGGGGAGCATTTATAGGCCTATTCTGGTACACGGTCTGAGATTCCCGGAATTGGTGAACTTCCTCTTCCAAGGATTTGGTGAGGCCCAGGCAAACATTGTATCCCTGGATACGGTAAAGTGTCCCAGAATTGATGAAGAGAATCTTGGTACAATAATTGGGACCCCTATTCCGGGACCTGGTCTCAGATTCCTGGAATTGGCAAACATCCTCTTCCAGGATGTTGGTATGGGAGGCAGAGACATGATATCCTGGGATACAGTCTCTTGCCAGAAAATAGTCTCAGTTTCCCATAGGAGAATGGCCTCAGCTACAATATGCAAATGGAAAAATTCATGATTGTGCACACACAGAGAATGGGGGGGGGGAAGTGGTTGAGAGGAGTGGTGAGATTGGAAAAGGGAAAAGGATAGGGAGAAGTCATGGTCAGTTGAGGATGGGGGGAAAGGTATAAAAAGGGAGGGCGTGTGGAGTAATGGAGGTCACCGCTTGGCTCTTGCTTGGCGCCAATTGCTTAAAGAGCCAAGTGGTCCAGGGATTTTTGTACCTGTGAAACTATTGTACGGCTGGGGAAATGCTGGCGTTTTTTTTTTCTGGTGGGCCTTTCAGTCCGCTTAATGTTAAACCACTAATAAGCTTCTGAGTTGTTGTGGTTTTTTTTTTTCCAATGTCTACATGCACATGCATGTGGGCTGTTTTCCACTTTTCCAATGTCACCCTCACGCATGTGCATACATAGGGGTGACAGATCACAGGATGGGCCTTTCACAGCTCCACGTCAATTACTCATTGGTCAGAAAGCCATTGAAGCCCCCAATAACCACATTGATATTGTGTGAAGCCCCTTGCACATACAGAAATTGATCAAAATAAAATTACCATAAATGATTAATAATTGGGCATTGATCAACTATCATTTCATTATAGGTTGTAATTAAGTTAATGAAATGTTTCTATACAACATTTTACAAGGTCCTGTGATACTTCCTCATAGATTATGAAACACTTCCCATTCACTTCTGAACAATTTGTCAATCATTTACTAATCCAAATCTGACTCACATCTGAACCAGAAAAACATGAAATTACAGTCTGGCAGTCTCTGGAGAGTGTTTCAAAGTCTCCCCTGGTGTATTAGAATTGGGATTCCTAATTTATCTGTCAGTCAAGGTGAACACCTGATCCCCTCAATAGTTTTATCTATTGGATTTTATCGGATTTGGTCATTTATTCAATCATCACAACTATTCAATTTCATATGCAATTTCAACGCCGCGTCACCGCTTGAACAAAACTCAGAACCTCAAGTCCCGTTCTGGTTTTCCTTTCTTTAGTCAATTAAAAATATCAAGAACTAAAGAAAGGAAAACCGGTAAGCCTCTTGAAATCAACTCAACTCATCTATTGGTCAACACAGTAGGAGGAAGCTTACGGTTTCTTTTATCTTTTCTTTTCTTTTTATTCTTATTGTCTCTAGTTCCATTATCCTTGACTCAAACTCGTTGTCGTGCCGTTTCTCACATAACTCCGACCATTACTGAATCTCACCAGATTCTTTTATTCTACACATCTTCATCTCTGTCGGGCATTTTTGACACCCGGCCATTCTCAATTCTTTTATTCTACACATCTTCATCTCTGTTGCGCATCTTTGACACCCGGCCATTCTCAATTCTTCAGGTCCTTGTCAATGATCCCTCCAAAAATTATATTATCAGGTTGAAATAATTTGACCAAGCTTCTTGCTCATTTTCCATGAAGTCAGAATCCTCTGTATCCACCCTTGCTGGCAAGAAATTTCCTGTATTTTTTTTGTGTTGTGGATTTCTGTAACCAATCAGCCCCAATCAGCCCACTTGAGACCCGCAATCTTGTGAATTACAAAGTTTATGAGCTCAAAAACATGTGAAAAATCACCTCAGGAAAAATGTGTTCAGCACTGCAAAAGAAATAGGGGGTTGAGAAATCGACTCCCAAAAATTAAAAAATCGACTCCCAAATCGAGTTTACGTCGCGCGGACCGCCGCGCGACGTCTGTCCCGGGTTCCCATGACCCAATTTTGACCCGGGGGCATTTTGGGAGTCGATTTTGTAATTCCGCAATTCCAAACAGGAGTCGGAATTTTAATTTCACAAAAAATGCCGGAAAATAAAGAAAAATTTATACCTCCGCACTGGGGCACCCAAAGCCCCCCAAAATTTTACAGCACTCTGAATACACTCTCTAGAGAATATGTTAAGCTTCACGGCATTAGCACACCTCAGGGAGACCCTGTGTAGCCGGGGGCGGATTTGGCGGATTTCCTACTAACGCAATGCGCCATGTCCTGAGATACGGTGATCCAAATGCCCCCAAAATTCTACAGCACTCTAAATAAACTCCCTAGAGCATATGTTAAGCTTCACGGCATTAGCACACCTCAGGGAGACCCTGTGTAGCCGGGGGCGGATTTGGCGGATTTCCTACTAACGCAATGCGCCATGTCCTGAGATAATATTTTTGCGGTCTGTATTGGTAATTTTAGATAGGAGGGCGGGGAATGATTTGAGCTGCCTCCGTTTTTTTTTTATCTCTTTGAGGGTTCAAGTGAGGATAAGTAGTAGGAAATCTGCCAAATCCACCCCCTCGGCTACACAGGGTCTCCCTGAGGTTTTCAAATGCCGTGAAGATTAACATATGCTCTAGAGAGTGTATTTATGTGGCAGAAAAACTTTGGGGGCATTTGGATCACCGTATCTCAGGACATGGCGCATTTCATTAGTAGGAAATCCGCCAAATCCGCCCCCGGCTACACAGGGTCTCCCTGAGGTGTGCTAATGCCTTGAACCTTAAGATATGCTCTAGAGAGTGTATTTAGAGTTCTGTAAAAGTTTGGGGGGCTTTGGGTGCCCCAGTGCGGAGGTATAAATTTTTCTTTATTTTCCGGCATTTTTTGCGAAATTAAAATTCCGACTCCCGTTTGAGATTGCGGAATTACAAAATCAACTCCCAAAATGCCCCCGGGTCAAAATTGGGTCATGGGGACCCGGGACAGACGTCGCGCGGCGGTCCGCGCGACGTAAACTCGATTTGGGAGTCGATTTTTTAATTTTTGGGAGTCGATTTCTCAACCCCCAAGAAATATTACACTTTATGTTGGTCAAGAGTGTAATATTGGTATGATGGCACTGAAGATAGGCAAAAAAATTGAATCTGATGGAAATATTGAGCAGAACAGTTGTACTTCACCTTGCCTGACAAAATGTTTTGAATAGTTTGTTTTTTATTTAATGATTTGTGAAATATAACACCTAAATTTATGATGTGTCCAAACAGGGCCTTTGGGCCAAACTTGACGCAAGTCCCTCCTTCAGAGAGGCTTAGTTGAGCTTGCAGCGGGGCTGGGGTCTCCACTGTGTTGATGGTGCTGGCCAACACTTATAAAATGCATAAAGTATTATGAATCATACACATATCCCGCGAAAGGAGTTCTTGAGGGTCCTGTACGGCCCTGTACCCGCCAGTCCACATGATACGTTGTCTTTAGACGTGTACAGGGCTTGGCTAGGTGGTCCCATGGACAACACCCAACTTGGCAAAAGTTGGAAACCTGCTGGTTGTTCCACGCTAGACTGAATCATGTATTTATGTACAACAACCACATTTGGCAGTAGGTTTCAGCAGGTCCTAGCAGGTCTTGGGTGCGGGCAAAACTGATCCACTACTCAGTGTTTTTTGTCTCATTTGCTGCTGCCCATCAAAAAACTATCCCCTAATTTGTGTCTTTACTGTCCCCAAGTCTAGGCCGCTTTCCTCAAAATTGGTGGACCACTCCATCTATTGAGTTTTTTTATTTGCACCACTTATCCGAGGTCCCACCTATGCAAGCAGTCAACCAACCCCAAATTTGAGACCCTTTCCACAAAATCAGTCAGCCACTCCATCTCTTTATGTACCTTTTGATTTGCACCACTGATCTGAGCTACCACCTACTCAGTCTTTTAACCCGCACCACTGATCTGAGCTACCACCTTCTGTGAACCCATCCCCAATTCCAGGCTGGTTTCCGCAAAATTGGTGGACCACTCCATCTCTTGAGGTTTTTATTTGCGCCACTGATCCAAGGTCCCACCTACGCAGGAGGCTAAAAACCCCCAATTCAAGACCATTTCTGCAAGATCAGTCAGCCACTTCATCTCTTTACCTTTTTATTTGCACCACTGATCTGAGCTACCACCTACCTAGTCTGTGAACCCACCCCCAAGTCAAGGCGGCTTTCCGTAGAATTGGTGGACCACTCCATCTCTTGAGCTTTTTATTTGCACCACTGATCCAAGGTCCCAACTACGCAGGAGGTTAACCAACCCCCAATTCAAGACCATTTCTACAGAATCACTGTAAGTTCCTCCAACTACATTTAAAATTCCTGGCTGACATCTTGTTTATTACTCATTGCCAGCCTAACATAAAACATCTAGTCAAGATCTGAAATCAGATTGAACCCTGTAAAAATGGCCAACTGTGAAGCCCCTGCGCATCACGGGGTTTCAAAAGAAGTATCACAAGCCAAAACAAACCAAGTACTTATTCAAGTCCTTCCTCCAAGTCCTAGCCAGTAGAAATACCTGCTTGTACATCTCTCCCAGCTAGGTAAGTGGTTTTCCTTTCTTTCTTTTCTCACTGCTTCCAACACATTGTAATCACATAGAGATCCCTGCTTGTACATCTCTCCTGGCTAGCTCCCCAAGAAATACAGAACACTGATTGGAACTAGAAAGATCTGAGGCTTTCAGCCTGTTTCAAGTCCCCTTTAGATCAATTTCCAGTGAGGGTCCATTGGACCCTTACACTTTGTTTTTCTCATTTCAATCAAAAAGCACCCAAATTTGCTCTTGTCTGACTCTCCCAGGATCCTTGCCTGGTTGCCCATACCAAATCCCAAAATCTTTGCCGGGTCTTGCCAAATCTCCAGGAACTTTGCCTGGTCTCCTACCTCATCAAAACCTCCCAGGATCATTGCCTGGTTGACTTGCATCTGAACCTCCCAGGATCCTTGCCTGGTCGCCTCGTCTCCCCAGGAAAGTTATTTTCTGGTCTCCCTCCCCTGGAACATCATCTGTTTGCTCTCTTTCTCAAATCTACCAGACCTTATTTGGTCTTCCATCTGACAGAACACTTGGTCCTCAATTTCTTATCCACTTTCCCGCTTAACGTTGGTCTATGCATTCATGACCACAAGGGACAATAACACAGACCCCATATTCCCTCTAACCAATCCTGAAGAAATCCTCCGCACAGCCCGCAGACAAGCCCGTCTGGAAGCTCAAATTTCAGCTCCATTGGCTCCCTCAGTGTCACCCCCACCGTAGTAGTCGCCTCAAACATAAACATGCAGAACCCCGGTGGCCCCTCCAACCAATCTACCCCTCAGGCCAGACCCAAAACTCTTGAAGATTACCTCAAAGCCTTGCTTGAAATTCAAAAAACCACAGCGGAACAATTCCAAGCAAGCGGCCAAAAGGACAAGAGTTCAAGCCAAAGAACAGCATCAACTAGATGCAGAAAATTTTGCAGAACAACAACGCAACAACAGGGAGCGCATCCAAGAGAAAAATAAATCCATCTCAGCCAAACAAGAAACTCCAATTCCGGCTTTCAAGGTGAAACTGATACAATGCGCGCATCAATATTGGGCCTTATCACATTGCCAATACTGCCCAATACTGTGCATTGCAGCACATTGGCTGAGAAGGCCAATGAGATATTCATTGTTTAATGTGCATTGCATTAGCAATGCTATACAGGTTTTTTGTTGGAAGTGCATTGGGAGTGTAAAAACCCCAGGGAAGGAAGAAAAGGTACCACCCGACTACACAATTGTAGCGGGCATCAACTCTCCCCCGGAGAGGTATAACACCAGGCCATAACACTCCCCTGCAAGCCAATATCACTGATAACAGAGGTGATATTGGATTGGACACCAAATGGGCTGGTGTGAACCTACATACAAATCTAAGTGTTACTCCCCAACAGACTTGTTAACTGTCAACTTTCACGCATACTGGCTACTATACTAATGCTATTTTTAAAGACTATACTATTTTTATCTTAAGATGGGACTTTTGGCACCCATGAACCGTGGAACTATTTTAAGGCAACCACACTCCTAAACCAATAATCAATAATCCAAGTCTATTAAAACCAGAGTTTTGTGGGAAAAAAATTCAAGGGTTTCCCCTATTTTTTATCCACAAAACAACAAAGAAAGGGTTTTCCCTATCTTCTAATCACACAAAAACAAAAAAGGCTTCCCCTATCTGAGGAAAGCCTCTGCAAAAAACGCTACCTAGCCCAACACCAGCCGAAGCTGCTGCACCCAGGCCCATACTGCCGCCCAGCTCACCGGATGGGTCAAACAGTATGTAAGGAAGGCCCCCAGCAGCGCGGTGGCAATCTGCTAAGTGGGGGCCAGCTCTTTAACACCCCAGGCTGTGCAAATGCATATGCAGCAGCGGGAGAGCGGGAGACGCACCGCCAGCTGGAATTACAGACAAAACGGATGCGGCTGGGGGGAGAATCTGACTGGCCAGCTCGCGGTCTTATATACCCAAGCCCCCGCGGGCCTGACTTGCCGCGCAACAATGCCACCAACACTGCCATGGCAAAAACGCCACTGCCATGGCAAAAACGCCACTGCCATGGCAAAAACGCCACTGCCATGGCAAAAACGCCACTGCCATGGCAAAAACGCCACTGCCATGGCAAAAGCGCCACTGCCATGGCAAAAACGCCACCGCCATGGAAGAAACGACACCACCAATATGTACAGCAACATCTGCCCTCAATGACCGGTCTGTGCCGGTCATCGAGAGGAGTAGAACCTCCCCTTGATGACTGGTACACGCCGGTCATCGAGGGTATTAACACCTCCCCTCGATGTCCGGTACACACCGGTCATGGGGAGGAGTAGCACCTCCCCTTGATGACTGGTACACACCGGTCATCAAGGGGAATAACACCTCCTCTGGATGACCGGTGTATACCGGTCAACGCGAGGAGGTGTGAGTCCCCTCGATGGCCGGTAAAGACCGGTCATCGAGAGGAGTAGCACCTCCCCTTGATGACCGGTACACACCAGTCATCCAGAGAAGCTGTTATTCCCCTTGATGACCGGTCTGACCAGTCATCGAGAGGAGGTGCTACTCCCCTCGGTGACCGGCACAGACCGGTCATCAAGAGGAGGTGTTACTCCCCTCGATGACCGGTGATGACCGGTCATTGAGAGGAGGTGTTATTACCCTTGATGACCGGTCTGTGCCGGTCATCGGGAGGTGTGACTGATGACCGGTCCGCGCCGGTCATCGAGAGCTGTGAGTCCCCTCGATGACCGGTACAGACCGGTCATCAAGAGGTGTGATTCCCCTCAATGACCGGTGTGTACCAGTCATTGAAAGGACACAGCGGGACAAGTGGGATGTCAGCAGGGCGGCCGACCGGACGCCAGCAGGGCCCTGCAGTCGTCGGACGCCCTGATGGCGCCGTTCTGCCACACGCCGCCAGGACGCCATCCAGCCACGCCCTGCGGCCATCTCGGGTGGCGCACCTAGGGCAGCCCAGAGGGGCGCCAACCCGACCGAGGCGCAGGGGGGGGCGACCTCAGGGCTCCATGGCTGGATTTCCCGCGGGCGTCCATGCTGAGATTGTTGGGACATCGGTCTGGGGGATGGCCTCAGGCCGCCTACAGGTATGCAAGGTAGACGTGCTCTTCGACGGCATGCTCCCGCCTCTAGGGTCACCGGGATGACATGCCTTGAGATGCCTCAGGGTCCGCCGTTGGCTAGCAGGCAGGCGCGCACGTGGGGACTCTATTGAGGCCACAAAGAACGTCCAGGGTGCCAACACCTCACGGGCAATAACACACAGGGTAAATGTTTGGAGGTATCTCTTATAATTTTCATTAGCAGAACATCAATCTCAACAAAGGTACCAGATGAAATGGCAGATTAAGACAAAAAAAATGAAACATGAAAGATATAGGGATATGAACAAAAGGGCGAGTTGTGATGAGATCAAGAACAAGAGCTGATAACTTTGATAGCGCTAAAAATGAAACCTCCATGATGAGTATCACAAAGAGGAAACCTAAAGGGAGCTTGTTCAGGGAGCTTTGAGAAGGGTGTTCAAGAAGATCTGCTCGACCTCCCAAGCGCCCTCCCACAGCATGACCCGACAGGAGAGAGCTTTCCCCTTCGCAGTCTCGGCCTCGATCCGACGGGCCAGCTCTCGACGACTCCTGACGAGCGCCACATCGCCGCTGTGTATGTGTGTGTGGAAAGAGTCGTCAGACAACAGCAAGGATGGCTGAGAGATCAGCAGACTCACAATTTGAGCACCCGGCTGATTGGACAGTAGTCGTTGTCCCTGTTGCCGATGTATGCGATCCGGTTGAACGGCTTGGAGGGCCCGCAGCGTTCCAAGTAGGCAATCAACTCGGCGGCTGTGGTAGAGAAAGAAACAAATAATAACAAGCGGATTTGCAGAGAGGGGGGGTAAGATGACGGGGGGAAAGACCTTTGCACATGTTGGTGCTGCAGCCAAGGGTACAGCCGTGCTGGCTCTCCTGAGCGTCAACCCGGCGACGGAGGAGCAGCCGGTCAGCGTTCTCCGGGTCCCAGCGGGCCGGGTTGGTGATCACTGCGCCGTCGAAGCGGGCCCAGAGGCCGTGGTGTCTGAGGACAAGCTCGATGAACATTGTATTTGAGTTCAAGAGGATCAGCAACTCGCTCGCTGTCTCGGCCGCCCCATTCTCTTCTCCTTCTTCTAGCGTCCGTGAGAGCGCCTCGATCGCCCGCTTCATCGCCGGATGCTGCTCACAGTACAGCCTGAGCATCAGCAACCGCTTGTCTGCTTTCCTCTGAGCTATTTACCAGGGGTAATGTCCCAAACGCTTCCGTGATCTGGGCCTTTGTAAATCCCCGATCGGCTAAACGTAGCAAGCAATCAGCCCTGCAATTAATCAGATACAAAAAAAATCATCAGGAGGTACTTGGCAAGGCGGAAGCAGGCTGAGGAGGGGATTGTTACTAGGTCGGACTTAGCTGGGGGGTGTGGGGACTTACCTTAGAAGTAGGGGGCAGGGGTGGATTTATTCATGATATCGGAGAAGTTGCTCATATGGGGGGAAAGGCTTGTATGGGGGAAAGGCTTGTATGGGGGAAAGGCTTGTATGGGGGGAAAGTCGGGGGAAAGTTTTCGGGCAGACAAGAGATGTGTTGACTTAGAGCAAGGTGATACATGCAATATATATCACCAGGTCAGGGTTAGGTCTGGGGCAGGGAAGCCGGGTCGAGGACCACCAACACTGCCCACCCTCATCCATGCCGCGGGCCTGCCGGAGCCAAGCCGGCTGGATGGCGGCTCATGGGCCCTTTGATCGCCCGCACCTGGACGGGGAGCCCATCGGGCGTCCTAGCCGCTCCGGCGACCCCAGGACGCAGTGGCGGCTGCCCATAACCAGTGGCGCCATCTGGACCCCTGCGTCATCCAGGCGACCGGCATGGACACCCCCCTGACCGCCGGCGGTGACGCCTCCCCTACCGGTGCGTCACGCTGGCATCTCACCGGGGCGGCCATCTGGCGCCCAGGTTGGTGGCATCTCAGTGGCGCCACCTATGCCCACAGTCCCGGTGGCGCCCCCTAGCATGACAGAGTGGCGCCTGTACGGCCCTGGGTCCCTGTCACGCCACCGTGGCGCATGGAGTGCTGGGACGCCAGCTGGACGCATCGGCTTTGCCCGATCTGCCCCGCTGTGGAGGTGCTACACCACGGGCGCATAATTTTCAAAGTTCGTCGTCGAACCGCCCAAGGCAATAATTTGACATCGACTCGCCGCAGCTACAGCAAAAAGAGGTCCCAGTGAGGCAAGACCGCCAATCACCATCTCCCGACGGGGTAAGGCTAGCCTTCCACACAGCAGACCTCCTAGCCCCGTCGGGCAGGAGTTGCCATTGATGAGCCGGCAATCCCACCATGTTACGACGGTGCTGCAAGACTGTGCTGGCTCACCGTCCAAAACAAAATGCCCTGTATTTGTCCCGGCAAGAATACCACCCAGCCACGGGCATGGCATCACAACACAGCCCCATCACAGACATGGCTACCCGCCACGCAGTTATGTACATAGATACATTTTTTATTTCTAGTGGTCGTCATATTTCATAAATCATCAGATTTGATATCTTATTTTTCTAATTTGTGTTTGGTTACAAAAAAAAGTCACATATATATGTGTAGATAGAATTCTGTCAGGTTAGATACTAAGTTAGACACTTCAAAGAAAGGAGGAGGAGGATGGATAGCTTTCTCAAGTCGGTTGGAATCGTACGAGGGTCGACGCTGAAACCGCTCCAACTAATGAAGAAGCTAGTGGAAGACAGTCGGGGCCAACTGACGCGCAGGATGGGGGACGGCGAGCGAGCAGGTGGGGAAGAAGCCGGCCAAGAAGATTATCGAGGAGCGCGCGGAGGCTGGAGGGGACGTGACGCCGGGGGAGAAAGCTGGCCGGCCGGCGCCGCCGAGCTCATGCTCCGGAACCCTGGCGCACAAAGAATTAGACCCAAGCCAGCCTTTGAAAGTGTTGTTGGAGGACGAGCTGGCGTTGATCCCGTTGGCGGACGACAGTGAGGCGCAGATCGTGACCTTCCGCTCCTTGTGGTTGGCTTCATTGTTGCTATCTTGGGCGCCTCGGTCACCCAGGTATATAAGCTCTCACTCTCCCTCACACACCCTCCCAATTTTCTTGATGACTTATGTGTTGTCAAACACCTGTTTTTTTCAGCTCTTCTTGTTCAAGCCGGTCCACATGCGTCTCCAGCCCGCCTTCCTCCAAGTGCATTCAATCCCCGCAGATGATGAGTGCTGGAGTTTGAAGAAAATTTGATGTGGGTTGCGGATTAGCGTGTCAGCGATAATCTTGTTTGCATTATCAAAGTGTCACCAAGACACTACCAAGATGGATGAATTTGCGATGTCGTATATTGATCAATATAGCGTATATTGATCAATTTATATTGATCAATTTTTTTTTTTTTATTCCTCTTGATACCTTTGTCTGTTTTCTATGTCTCCTTGATACTATTCTATAATCTCTCTCCTTCTGCCTGTGTTAGCTTCAAGCCACAGGAATTTTTTTTTTCTTTTGCCTGATAACATTCATAAATTTCTACATACACCACTCAATTCTTCCTGAAAAAAAGACATTGCAAGTTTTACGATTAATCCAGGGTAGCTGAGGGGTCTCAATTTTTTTTTCTTTTTTTTTTTACTTCAACAATTGATGTTATCAGAAGTCTCCAAATCGACTTTTTTTCAAAAGAGGAAAAACATTGACCCCTGACCTCTCTCATGATACCATCCTGCACACATTTTTAATTTGGTTGGTTGAACTTGCTCAAGATATTGCATATCATACTTGAAGTGCTACATGCATAGAAGGGCTTTTTGAAATTAGTTTACCATGGTTTAGCATATTTTTGTCAGGTTCTTTTTTTTATCTACTTTTGTTATCAACCACAGATTAATGAGGAATATTTCCACATAAAATTCCATTGGACAATTTTTCTGCATATAAAACCCAGAAATATTTTAAAATATAATTCATTTGGGGTTGCATCCATTATGCAGCAGCAACAATGTGATCAGTTGCCAAATGTCACTAATTTGGTGTTTCTGCCACTATATCTCAGCGCAGCATAGGAGTTCTTCCATGATATTGGTAACAAAATGATCACATGCCCCTGAAGATTCATTGTGTACCTTGAATGACCACAATACCCCCAAATGTAGCAGCCACACTGTGATCAGTTGCAAAATATCACTAATTTGGTAGTTTCTTGGTGTTTCTGCCACTATATCTTATCACAGCATGGGAGTTATTCCATGATATTGGTACCAAAATGATCACATTCCCTCAAACATTCATTGAGTACCTTGTGTGACCACAAAACCCCCGAATATAGCAGCCACAATGTGATCAGTTGCCAAATATCACTAATTTGGTGTTTCTGCCACTATATCTCAGCGCAGCATGGGAGTTCTTCCATGATATTGGTAACAAAATGATCGCATGCCCCTGAAGATTCATTTTGTAGCTTGAATGACGACAAAACACCCAAATGTAGCAGCCACAATGTGACCAGTTGCCAAATATCACTAATTTGGTAGTTTCTTGATGTTTCTGCCACTATATCTCAGCACAGCGTGGGATTTCTTCCATGATATTTGTACCAGAATGATCACATGCCCTCAAGCATTCATTGGGTACCTTGGATGACCACAAAACCCCCAAATGTAGCAGCCACAATGTGATCAGTTGCCAAATATCACTGCTTTGGTAGTTTCTTGTTGTTTCTGCCACTATATCTCAGGCCAGCATGGGAGTTCTTCCATGATATTGGTACCAAAATGATTGAATGGCCCTGAAGATTCATTGTGTACCTTGGATGACCACAAAACCCCCAAATGTAGCAGCCACAATGTGATCAGTTGCCAAATATAACTAATTTGGTAGTTTCTTGATGTTTCTGCCACTATATCTCAGCACAGCGTGGGAGTTCTTCCATGATATTTGTACAAAAATGATCACATGCCCTCAAGCATTCATTGGGTACCTTGGATGACGACAAAACACCCAAATGTAGCAGCCACAATGTGACCAGTTGCCAAATATCACTAATTTGGTAGTTTCTTGATGTTTCTGCCACTATATCTCAGCACAGCGTGGGAGTTCTTCCATGATATTGGTACCAAGATGATCAAATACCTCCAAAGATTCATGGTGTAACTTGAATGACCACAAAACCCCCAAATGTAGCAGCCACAATGTGATTGGTTGCCAAATATCACTGCTTTGGTAGTTTTTTGGTGTTTCTGCCACTATATCTCAGCACAGCGTGGGAGTTCTTCCATGATACTGGTACCAAAATGATCAAATGCCCTCAAAGATTCATTGAGTACCTTCGATGACCACAAAACCCCCAAATGTAGCAGCCACAATGTGATCAGTTGCCAAATATCACAAATTTGGTAGTTTCTTGGTGTTTCTGCCACTATATCTCAGCGCAGCATGGGAGTTCTTCCATGATATTGGTACCAAAATTATCACATGCCCCTGAAGATTCATTGTGTAGGTTGAATGACTACAAAACCCCCAAATATAGCAGCCACAATGTGATCAGTGGCCAAATATCACTAATTTGGTAGTTTCTTGATGTTTCTGCCACTATATCTCAGCACAGCGTGGGAGTTCTTCCATGATACTGGTACCAAAATGATCACATGCCCTCAAATATTCATTGAGTACCTTGGATGACCACAAAACCCCCAAATGTAGCAGCCACAATGTGATCAGTTTCCAAATATCACTAATTTGGTAGCTTCTTGGTTTTTCTGCCACTATATCTCAGCGCAGCATTTGAGGGCATGTGACCATTTTGGTACCAATATCATGGAAGAACTCCTATGCTGCGCTGAGATGTAGTGGCAGAAACACCAAGAAACTACCAAATTGGTGATATTTGGCAACTGATCACATTGTGGCTGCTACATTTGGGGGTTTTGTGGTCATTCCAGGTACTCAATGAATCTTTGAGGGAATTTGATCATTTTGATACCAATATTATGGAAGAAATCCCATGCTGCGCTGAGATATAGTGGCAGAAACACCAGAAACTACCAAATTAGTAATATTTTGCAACTGATCACATCCTAGCTGCTACATTTGGGGGTATTGTGGTCATTCAAGGTGCACAATTAATCTTCAGGGGAATTTGATCATTTTGGTACCAATATCATGGAAGAACTCCCACGCTGTGCTGAGATATCGTGGCAGAAACACCAAAAACTACCAAATTAGTGATATTTGGCAACTGATCACATTGTGGCTGCTACATTTGGGGGTTTTGTGTTCATTCAAGGGACACAATGAATCTTCAGGGGCATGTGATCATTTTGGTACCAATATCATGGAAGAACTCCCATGCTGTGCTGAGATATTGTGGCAGAAACACCAAGAAACTACCAAATTAGTGATATTTGGTGACTGATCACATTGTGGCTGCTACATTTGGGGGTTTTGTGGTCATCCAAGATACTCAATGAATGTTTGAGGGCATCTGATTATTTTGGTACCAATATCATGGAAGAAATCCCAGGCTGCTTTGAGATATAGTGGCAGAAACACCAAGAACCTACCAAATTAGTGAGATTTGGCAACTGATGAGATTGTAGCTGCCACATATGGGGGTTTTGTGGTCATTTAAGGTACACGATGGATCCTTGGGGGCTACTGAACATTTTGATACCAATATCATGGAAGAACCCCCAGGCTGTGTTGAGATATAGTGGCAGAAACACCAAGAAACTACCAAATTAGTGATATTTGGCAACTGATCAGGTCGTGGGGGCTACATTAGGGAGTTTCGTGGTCATTTAAGGTACACAATGAATCCTTGGGGACTATTGATCATTTTGAAACCAATATCATGGAAGAACTCCTGGGCTGTGTTGAGATATAGTGGCAGAAACACCAAGAAACTACCAAATTAGTGATATTTGGCCACTGATCACTTTGTAGCTGCTACATTTGGGGTTTTTGTGGTCATTCAAGGTACACAATGAATCTATGGGGGCTTTTAAAAATTTTGGTACCAATTTCATGGAAAAATTCCCAGGCTGTGTTGAGATATAGTTGCAGAAATACCAAGAAACTAACAAAGTAGTGAGATTTGGCAACTGATCAGATTGCAGCTGCTGCATAATGGATGTGACCCCAAAAACATTATTTCTGGGTTTTATATTCAGAAAAATTGTCCAACGAAATTTTATGTGGAAATATTCCTCATTAATCTGTGGTTGATGACAAAAGTAGATAAAAAAAAGAACCTGACAAAAATATGCTAAACCATGGTAAACTAATTTCAAAAAAGGCCTCCTATGCATGTAGCAATTCAAGTATGATATGCAATATCTTGCGCAAGTTCAACCAACCAAATTAAAAATGTGTGCAGGATGGTATCATGAGAGAGGTCAGGGGTCAATGTTTTTCCTTTTTTGAAAAAAAAGTCAATTTGCAGACTTCTGATAACAGATCAATTGTTGAAGTAAAAAAGAAAGAAAAAAAAAAATTGAGACCCCTCAGCCACCCTGGATTAATCCTAAAACTTGCAATGTCTTTTTTAGAAATTTATGAATGTTATCAGGAAAAAAAAAAAATTCCTGTGGCTTGAAGCTAACACAAGGGGAAGGAGAGAGATTATAGAATGGTATTAAGGAGATATGGAAAACAGAGAAAGGTATCAAGGAGAATAATAATAAAAAATTGATCAATATAAATTGATCAATATACGCTATATTGCTCAATATACGACATCGCAAATTCATCCATCTTGGTAGTGAGAGGCCAAACTTTTTGGCTCTGCGGGTGGCGGGTGGTCAGTTTGCATAAATTGAGCTTGTTCCTTTGGCCACAGGGGCTACTCCCTTCTCTCAGCTTGATGTGGACATAATTCAGCCACCCACCGAGCTTGAAGTCATGGTGAAGATGGTGAAAATGCTGCTCTGCCTCCCAGCGAGACTCTGCTCTCAATCTATATATGGTTTCCAAATTTCTAACCCCCCTGTACAGAGCTCTTGTATGTCTCTTTTCTTTCTGCGCTTTCACCTTTGCTTTTGTGTATTTTGTTTTGTTGTGTGTGTTTTTCCGGGTAGATTGTTTCCTACCCCGGATGTGTGCGCAATAAACAATGACTCTAACATTTCTCACGGTCATTGGTGGCATTGTGAGTTGCACATTGCGCCCCGCTACCGCAAGCGAGTGGGCAATACCTGCCAGTTTCATCTTGCCGCGGACGGTTGCACGCGGTAGTTGTGGTGGGGTGCAATTTTTTGGCCGTGTGGTTTATGAGCCACTGCGTATTGGCCGCCTTGTCAGCCTTAGAGTCATCACAGCTGACCTAAAAGCTGCCTGTTCTACCTTTGTTACATATAAATTACTTTATATCCTTTTCATCTTAAGAGATAACCTTGTTTTGACTTTATATTCTGTTTCCTCATGCAATTTTAACCCTAGTTACAACTTATTAATTCATTGTAACTATACTCCTTCCCTGAGTTATTGAGTTGTGGCGCGCTTGCGCAGTTGTGACGTGTCAGCGCTACCAGGCGCGCCAAACCACATGTACATATGTAAATTACATAAGCAAACTGTGAAAATTTTCGTAGTCAGGATCCCCCTTGCCTGAGGCGGATCTACAGACTTCAGCACACCAGAACCACCACCCAGATAAACTCCAGGATCACCACCAAAGAGCCTACTATACTCCCAGTATACCTACCGTCACAGGCACCTAGGATATTGACAGTAAGTAACCTCTTTCACTGAACCTTGTTTATCTCAGAGGTACAACTCTGTGTCTTGCTTGATCTGCTCTTTCTTCTGGTTTTGCCTCCTTCTTGATCACAGGGCTGTCCCTCCAAATCCTCAGGCCTTTGCCTCTATCTTGATCACAGGGCTGTCCCTTATTATCATTTGGCCTTTGCCTCAAAATCTAGGTTCAGGGCTGTCCCTCAGGTTTCCCTTTAAGAACCTTGACTATCCAGAAGGAAGCTAAAAAATTGTGGCTGGATTAAGCTTATCCAATCCAGATACCCTCCTGAGAGGAAGCTGTAGCACTTCTAGCACAGATTAGCAGCACTCTTCAGAAGAGTAGCATTGCCAGTGGAAGTGCATTCCCACTAGAATAACCTAGTACTTCTCTTTTTCCTTATCCTGCTTGGTTTCTCTCTCTCTTTCTCTTTTTTCTCTTATAGTTGTAGTTTCTTTATCCCAAGAAATCCAACTATTGCCCCCCCACTTCTTGTGTCCTGTTGTCACTATAGAGACTCAGGCTCACACGTCTGTTCTGGCCACTCTGTTTGGTGGACGTGCTGCGAGCAGCCGACTAACGTCGGGTGCTTCTGTCTGGTGACGTGGGGTTTGGACGGCGGATTGGGCAAGGGGGTGGAAGACGGCTTCATGAAGCCGCCGTGGGGCCTGGCACGGGGCCCGTGACTGGGCCGTATGTTGTTGCGGGGAAGGTCCTGTCGTGAGACGTAAGGATCATCCCGTCCCCAGACGTTCCAGTGCACCCGGGGTGTACTCCTCTCAATGGGAGGGAACCGGAGCGCAGCGAGGTCCCGTTGTCCATGGGCTGAAACCCATAGCAACCATCCTTGAGACGCGACACCAACACCCCCCACCTTCCCATAGGAAGGTGAAGCCTCAGGTGGCAAAGGGAAGCGCCCAAGCCTCTTCCTAAACACCTAGACAGCCGTTGACACAGCTGCAGAGGCGTTTACGTCTCTGAGACACATGGTTTGGTGAGTAACCCAAGGATGGGCCCCAAGGGAAGAAAGGAGCTGACGAGGCATAAAAAGGGGCGTTCTCCACGCCCTCTCTATGACCTCAGCTCCCATCGTTCTCCCATTGCTCCGAGCATCACATCTCCTACGGTTCCTACCTATTTTTCTTTTCAGCACCACCCACCCACCCCGGCAAATAGCACACAGGGGGGAAGTAAGCATAGACTGTAGGGTCTAGCTCCGATCCCCCAAGAGCGTGCTCCTTTTCTTTTACTCCGGGAGGTTTTCACCCCTCTTGAGCCACCGAGACACAGAGTTGAATCTGAAGAGTTGTTGGAAGCCCGAGAGACACGGGATGGAAAGCCCCCCCTGACCCACACACGGCCAACTTGGAGCCCCCGCCCAAGGGGTTCAGGCCGGCCTAGGGGAGGCACAATGGCGAAATCAACGCGCCTCCCTGAACCTGTAAGAAGTAAGAAGAAAGAAGAAACCCCTCCCAAAACCTCGCGTAGAGAGGGGTCTCTCAGACACCACCACAACCAAGTCCCTGGAGGGGCCTACGTTGCGGTAGGTATGTAGAATGGATGACCGGTGTGTACCCGTCATTGAGGTTAGGTGCTACTCCTCTCAATGACTGGTGATGGCCGGTCATCAAGAGGAGGTGT
Source organism: Puccinia triticina (assembly GCF_026914185.1). Classification (NCBI taxonomy): domain Eukaryota; kingdom Fungi; phylum Basidiomycota; class Pucciniomycetes; order Pucciniales; family Pucciniaceae; genus Puccinia; species Puccinia triticina. The sequence goes on along the minus strand of NC_070568.1, from coordinate 1,200,103 downwards.
TATTTCCCTTGATGACCGGTCTGTCTTGACCAATTCCTTCTCCCTTGCTCACTGGTTCAAATCTTTCCTAGCTCCACATTGTAGCAATCAATTATCAAGCTGGCCTGCCTGTCTTTGGCCTGAATTTTTTTTCTTTTTTTCTGGTCTTCTTGATGCCACTGCTTGAATACCAGTGATCAATCTGATCTTGTTTTTTCCTCAGGAAACAAGGGTTGTTGTTTTGATATTTTTTCTTGTATCTGACTTTAAAGTTGGAATAAATTATAATAAGACTCAGTGACAACCATATTGGACTTTCAAACTCTCCAGCTACTTAGGCAAACTGAAAGCTTTTTCAAATCAGTGGAGACTGTCAAAATTTGAGCTGGTGGAATGACAAATCTGTTCAGCAGATATGATTTTGATTTCAATGATGGGAAGGCATCAAGCTTATCATGTATACTTTAGGATTCCCATTTAACCTCAACACCAAATTCAACTCCCAGTTCCAGGCAACAAGGCTAACTTACTCAGGCTAATCTATGCAGATGTCCATTCAAAGTGAAATGAAAAGACCCATCAGTACTGGAATAAGATAAGGAAATTTAATAAAATGCTGATAAGGGTCTCAGGGTTTTATTTATGTATCTATCCTTTTACATATTCTGGAGTTTATGAATGCATTTCATATTTAACATTTTCTTTCAAGAGGGCATTTATTGGCCTGTGGAGGTAGAATGGGGAAAGGGACTGATGAGAAATTGTCCCTGAACCCCTAAATTTGCAGCGGCAAAGCCGCCTTGGCCTCTAGTATGCTTATATATGAGACTAGGAGTAGCTAACACAGTTATGTCATGTTATGTGAGGGTTACAAGCTGGGGAGGTGTGACACGTGCAAGATGTAGGCAATGGGAATTGAACATGCAAAAGAGGCAACGCTGGGCTCATAACCTGTAAAAACCCCGGGGAAGGAAGAAAAGGTACCACCCAACTACACAATCGTAGCGGGCATCAACTCTCCCCCGGAGAGGTATAACACCAGGCCATAACAGGGAGAACCAATGCAATCATGGTGTTCAAAGTTGGTTTGCATGATTTTATGCATGCATAAATCATAAAATCATAAAAATATTTTGGTGAGGAAATTTTGTATTACATAATCAGACAGTCATATCCCCTGCAAAAAATATTTTATGATTTTATGATTTATGCATGTATAAAACTATGCAAACCAACTTTGAACACCATAAATAACAATATATACCAATACATATCGGTATGTATTGGGAAATAGTGTGCCGCAGTCCTATTGTACCATCACGTACCGATACATCCTGATAAATCACCCACTCTTGCATGTATCACCATCTGGTAAGTGGCATTGGGGAACCCGGCAGGCTTCAAACACCAATCTCCCAATCCTTTGGAGCTGACTCAAGCATTGGAGCCAACTCATACTTGAGTAGACATGCCGCAATCACAGTCCTTGGTCCCTCCTTTGCCTCAGGGAACCCCTCATCCACCACCGTCTTGTCAATCTAGTCCAGTCATAACTCCAAGCCGCACTGATCCAAATTATGTTTGACCAAGCAATGATTCTTGCAGATCACTCCCAGCCAAGCGACCCCGTGAAGAAACCTCAACCCAAAACCAAGAAAAGGATTGTGGCTCTGATTCCAATGCTTCATTTGTTGTAACTAGAACAACCTGGCATTCAAACTCTCAAACCTCTGTATCACAGCCTTTGGATTCTGGATCTCACACCTCAGCCTCTGTGTCCATCACTCCAAAATTCAAACGGAAAGCCAACAAATTTTTTTTGGAATCAGTTGGATAATCCCAACCAAACTCAGACGCAAATCATCAGGTCATGGACATGAGCCAGGACTCTGATGGAGAAAATGTGAAGGTCATCAAGAAACGCAAGACCCGCACAAGGAAGGACAACAAGGAGGAAATTGATGATATTGACCTTTACTTTCATCCACCTGTCTTTGGAGATGGTGGTGCGGATGTACTTACAAGAAGGGCAATGAAACCCACAGGAACCTTGTTCTGCACCGTGATGGAAATGCACACCAGCAACCTTGCGCCGCACGCCGCGACGCAATCAAGGTTGGCGCAAAGCTTCCGTTAACTGCTCAAGAGATTTTCAAGAAGAGACAAGCGCAAGAAAAAGGTCAAATGGAGGTATTTGTTCAACTTTCCAAGTTTGATCAGAAAACCCTCAACCAGATCCTTTTCTTGTGGCTTATTTACCACTTGCTTCCTTGGACTCAAATCAATGATGCCATGCTACATGTTGCTTACAACTACGCTCACCAAAGTATCAAGCTCAATTCTTGGTGGGCTGCTCAAGAAGCCCACAAGATTTACTGCAATTTGCAGTCTAAGGTTGTATTGACACTGAGGGTAAGATTTTTACATTTGAACCTCTTTGATGATTGGAAATGACATTAATATTTAAATTTTTCAGGATCTTTCTTCAAAGATTACACTCATCCACGATGTCTGGACAACTAGAGGCAACCAAAAAGCGTTTATGGGAATCTCTGCTACATGTGTGACCAAAGATTGGCAGTTCAAGATCACACACCTTGGCCTGAAGTATATTGTGTGGACTCACAAGGGGAAGTACTTGGCAATACCTTCTGCCAACATCATCACCAAAGCGTCTGTTCACACCAAGATCTTGGCCCAGACGGCTGACTCTGGTTCAAATAATATTAGAATGGCGGCCAAGGTTGATCGGTTGATTGAAAAGAATTTGGGTGTGGAAATCAACTTGTCCGGCAACCATATCAAATGTTTCTGCCATCAAATTGCTCTCATTCTAAATGGTGGACTCGCGGCAATCTTGATTGGTAGTGATGGTTTGACTAAGAAAAAATCAGCCGCTCTTGGATTTGTTCCTGGGCTTGAGACTGTAACTGAAGAGTGCAACAATAAATTGGTCAATGATACAGATTTCTTTGAGGAAATAGTTGAGTTTGGAGAAGCGGAGGATGATGATAGTGATACTGATGAAGCTCAGCTATCGGACAGGGGAACTTGTATGACAATTGCTTCAATATTGAAGAAAATTGACCTTGTGATTCAGAAGATCACCTCATTGGCAGCAAAACAATCAGAGTTTGACACAGAAAAGCTAGACTACTTGGGGCCAAAGCTGATTGTGGGCTATGGCATACGTTGGAATATCAAATTCCAGAGCAGGGATTGAGGCTACCAAGCTCGTGAGATCATCAACAAGTTGATGGAAAACAAATGCAACCAAAAGGAGCAAGATTGACAAGACCAATTGGGGGGGGGACAGTGACTAATTTCTACAACAACGTTGAGATCCTTTGTTCTGACTGGGAAATTGTCAAACATCTCAACAATATTCTGAGCAAGTTTTACTTCATCACCAAGAAGATGGAGGGGGATATCTCATTGGCTAGCATGATGCTTGCGGACTACAGATGTCTCAAGGCTTATCTGATCAAGGAGAAGGACTCCAACACCAAGGTTGAATACAAGAAGATGTTCAAAAATATGATTGAAAAAACTGACAAGTATCTTGAAAAGGCTCCCAATTGCAATACAATTCTGCTTGCGACAATATTAAACCCCAGCTACCGACTCTCAATCTTCCAAATGTGGTTCCCTTTTCACTACACATATGCTCAAGAGCTAATTCAAATCTACTTTAACATCCAAAATGCCGACTGCAAATTCATTGCTCTAGCAAAAGAGAAGCCACCCACCCCTCAAGCTTGTTCCTCAAGGAACAAGGAAATTGAAGAGGTAGATTTCTTCCCCAAAACTCTTGAAGCAACAAACAAAGACGAGCTATCAATCTACCTTGGTAAATACAAGTGGTCAAGTGCTCAAGCCTCTCAGTCCTTAGTTTGGTGGAAGGTAGGCAACTTTGTTGCTTCAAACTAAATTTGTTGCTCATATTTGGAAGCTAACAAATCTCTCCTTGTCTGTCAGGAACACTCCCACAAGTTTCCTGTTTTATCCCTACTCGCCAGGGACTATTTAGCCTGCTGCGCAACCTTGGCCAATGTTGAGCAAACTTTCTCCGCCGCAGCCAATACCTGTGGACAGGACTGCAGGCGCTTGGCAGCCCGGATAATTGAGAGATCTATCAGCCCTCATCAATGGCCGGTCCAGGAAGTCCAGCCCAAGGGCAAATTCGCGGAGGCTCAGGGCGTCATTAACCAGGTAATGGCTGCGACTACACCTGATGCAAGAAAGCAGAGCCCTGAAGAGTCATAGTTATTATTTATTGTTGGCCCCATCTTCTACTCTATGCCCCCCTATAAAAATAAAGATACTGCGCTTCCTCTCACATACACAAATTATTTTATATACACAATATATAAACCACATATACACGCTACTAAATACGCATATACAAGAGATAGATACAACACAAGAAATATATACACAGTTGGTCCCCCAAAAAGGCTGTGATACACACAATACAAAATGTATTGCATTGTATTGTTGCATCAGCCAAAACTGGTGATGCATCCAATATATATCAATATTAGGGGGTTTCACGTTAGCCTGATTTCAAAATCAGTCAAAAAACCTTGTTAAAAATTGATGGCTGCTCATGCAGGTCTATGCAAGGATATTCTAGAAAATAAATAGAGTTCTCAGCAAGACCTCCCCTTTAAAGGCCTTGCTGAAGGGAATGCTTATGCAGTTTTTTTTTTTTTTTTTTTAATTTTATGCAGGAAGCATGCATGAGATTTGAAACCATCCGTGACAAGCAGCCGAAATCAGGCTAATGTGAACCCCCCTATTGCATTGGTTCTAAGATGAAATGCAGGTTTGCCACCAATAGTGAATTGGGCTACACAATGCGTTGGTTTATTGATGCAATACTGGGTATTGCAATTTTGTGGATCAGAATTGCAATGTGATGCCCATAAAACATGCAATATCACATTGCATCACATCAGTTTCACCGTTGCTGCTTTGGAAAAAGACCAAGTCAATCTCATCTGCTTCCAAACCTCCAACGGCCCCCTACAACAAGCAGAGCCATTCCTCACTTGGAAGAGGGGGGTGACCATCTTCTATTTGACCAAAGGAGTCAAGAATTCCGACACCAAACACCTCATTCTTGGAGCACTCATCACTGACCCAAACCTACTTGCCTTCTACAACAATGAGTGGCCCAAGTACAAGGGCAAGTCTTGGGACAACTTCAAAACCTGTCTTTTTGAATTCTGCCTACCTGAGGACTGGCGCGCCAAGCTCTGTCAATCTATTGTACAACTTGAGATGTTTCCTTCTGAGAAGTTTTTCGAATATAGCAACACTGCAGAGCCTAGTCAATTTTGAAACCTCCTCCTTTGAAGATTTCAAACTTGCTGAATTCATTCTGTTGGGGTTGCCCCATGTACTGCAAGTGAAAGCCAGGGAATTCTGTATTCTCAAGGAGAAGCTCTTCAGTTGCAGCAGATTTGAATGCTACATGAATGAGTTTTCCGCCAATATGCCACGGACCCGTCTAGCCTCATCCCAAACTCAGACAACTCAAAGCCCCCAGAACACCGGAGAAACCAACAGCTACCTCTGGAGACTCTTTTCTTATCTCAACAGCGTTGGTAAATGTCACTACTGCAAACAATTTTGTGGCAACGCCGCAGGCGCGTGTCCCGGCCCACCTGATCAAACCAAGATTTATATTCCCCCTTCCTTTTTTATCCATCCCAAAGCAATTGACTATGTCGCGCCAAAAGCCTGGAGCAGCGCAAAGGGCCCATCAAGTGGCAAACCAAATCCCCCAACCGCAGGCCGCCAAACAAGCCATCTGGCCGGGGTTGCAGGAGTCACTAACAAAGCTCCTGCGTAAAACCAAGCCGGCGTCTCCTCAGTTGCCATGATCAAAGGCTTTTTGGAAGCCGCCGCGCTAAACTATGGCAATGAGCCACTAGCCTACATTGAAAAAGATCAAAAAGATTTGTTAGACTCAGATGACAACAAGGGTGAAACAGCTGCGCTGAAAACAGCGCAAAAAGCGGTCAGCGCAGCGTTTTTTGGGCCCACTGCGCTGAGCTGACAATCAGCGGGTGGGGCGCTGCGCTAAGCGCTGATTGGTCTCACCGGAAAAAAATGTATATATTTAGCGCGCTAAATCAGCGGGCAATCAGCGGCAGGACCGCTGCGCTGACGCTGTTTTCAGCGGAAAACCGCTGATATCAGCGGCTGCGCAGCGGTCCAAAACCGCTGATCCGAGTTGGTTAACCGCTGATATCGGCAATTAAAATCCGCTGATCTAGGTACAACATTCTAAAAAAACCCAATGAAAAAAGTGACTTTTTATGGGGTTTTGGAGTTTTTTTTTTGGGGGGGAGAAGATTGGGGAAAGATAATCAAGAAAAAATCAAAAGTAGATTACTATTTATGGGGTTTCGAGGTTGTTGCGGCGGAAGATTCTTGATATTTTTTGAACTTGGGATTTTTCTGAGCAGCATCAATAAGTTGACAAAAGGAATTGATCAAACAGTGTCAATATCAATATTTGTCAATTGGGAAATAAGGAGGAAAAATAAAAGGAAGTTTGAGACTGACCTTCCACCAAGCTAAGACACAACCCTTCTTGTCTATGGGAAAATAACCATTGGTGTGGCGCTCAATCTTGGTGTTGAGTTGGACTGCTTGGGAATTTTCCGGATAAAAATTAAACTTGTCCGCATCACTTTTGGACTCCAGATCGGGTGGGCGCTCCAAGCTTGTCAGCCGGCTACGCAGCGCAAGCCAGCGTAACACTTGTATAAATAATTATAAATAATATTTAGAATTTTTTGTGACAGACAACTATGTGATCTGTCACTTATAATATAAAGATATAATAAATACATAAAAATATATAGTTTAAGTTGAAGAGCTTTGAGTATAATCCAGGTGAATAATAAACTACACCCGTGCGCGTGAGGTGAATAATAAACTACACCCAGGCGCGGGAGCTACATGTCAATGACATTTAAGTGACAGGTGTCACTTATCCGACGGTGTCTGAGAACTAAGATATCTTCCCCAACTAGAATTCTCCAGACAACCAAAGGCCCCATCCGAGTTCGAGTTCAATAAACCGATCAACATCAATAACTAACCGCCCCCTTCGAGCTCGCAAATAATAAACCGACAGGTATTGACCTCCCCATCGAAATATCTAGAGATACAACGACCAAGGAGGACGAAAACATTATTTAAAGAAGTCGGTCAGTCATCTTTTTTGTCCTCCTCAGCTTCAGACAACGAACCGACCTTCTAACACTTCCATCGCCTCGATATACTATCAGTTTTTGATCGATCTAGTTTTCAAACCGTCGCCGTCTCTAGCCTGTCGCAATTCCTCGATCTTCTTTTGCAGCGATAAGATTTGGTTATTTATTATAAGTAAGTAAAAACCTTTTCCTCTTATCGCCGCCATTTCCCTTACTCGTAAGACTGGGAACAAAACTACACCTGCTAGCAGGCCCCAGCATTTATCCTTGGAGGGATCTAAACAACCCCTGTCCGCAGGCCCCTCCTTAAAAAATATATATATTTCTCTTATTTTTTATTTCTTCGAAATAAAACAAACCCAAAACCATCTTTATTTATCATCATCACCCGGTGTCGCTAGAAGAATGCTGTTCTTGGCATCACCAAGGCTGACACCTGGGGGTCTGGCCGGGAAAAATTCCCGTACTTTTATCGTACTCGGTTATCATTATAATCATTTCTTTTTCTAAGAGAATAACCAAACCAATAAAAATTCTTCTAATTTTATCCTTCTTCTTTTGAAAAAACTTCAAAATCACAAAAATATTGAATCATATTCTATATCTCTTTCTTCTAGTGAACTTAAAAGAAAACGCCGAACTAATAGCGTATTATCTTCGATATCTCAGGTTACGCAAAGAAGAAGCCAAACGTAATTACGTACCTACTGCTTGGGAGTCACTTACTCGCGAAGAGCAGGTCCAATTAGCCGTCTACCACGCGCATCTTCACGAACAGGAAGACATTAAAGCTAGACTAGCTATCAACGAACTTGTTCGCAACCACAGAACCTATCACCGCGAACAAAGGCGCCTTAGAAGAAGTAAGTATTGTTCCTCTAAGAAGTGTCTTTATATCGAAAAATCATCTGACTTATATATTATCTGTTAAGTGGCTTCCAATAGTGAATCTATCCGCACAGCCGTCGGTGATATCAGTGCTACTCCCGGACCAGATCTCGCTATTGAGAAAAGTATTGATCCGGTTATAAGTTAGTTCAAATTCTTAGTACCTTTTTACTAATCTATAACTAATCAAATATGACTGTGCCTACCAGATCAAACAAACCTGAGCTCAGAGGCCTCCTCCCTGATCCAACAAGACCGCGAGGAAGAAAGGCTCCAAGAACGGATCAAGAACATGAAGTTCAAGCATTTGAACCGAAAGGACGCACCACCTCTGATCCCGGAGAAGGATACCTCAAAGGATTCTGCGATGGATCTGGACATACCCCCGTCCACATCCTCGGCGGCTATCCCAGCACCCCCTACCACGAACGGTACTCCTGCGCTCCCAGCCGCGCCCGAAACATCCTCAGCCTCGGAGAAGGAGAAAGCGGTACTCCTGGTCAGAGAGCACATCGCTACTTGGAAGAGATGTCTCAAGGAAGGATTACTCGGAGCGACCCTGAACCTTCGAGCTCTCCTAACCAAGGCGCAAGAGAGTCAAAAAGCTCTCCAGAAGCTTATGCCGAACGACGAGATCAAAGCGTTTGTCAAAGGATGGAATCCTTGGACCGAGAAGAAGAAATACTTCCCAGCTCCGCCCAAGGAAGAACGATTCGGCAAGCGCCGCAGCTCGACTTTGGTCAACTTCGAGAATCCTCACAAGTGGAAGAAAGTCTCGGACATGCTCAAAATAGCAGAAGGTTTGTACAAGAACATAAACCAAGTAATAGTATTGTTTCCACTCTACTAGATTCTTTAGATGTAGTAAATATGAATATTTCCACTTTAGATGCCAATAATGAGTCTAACTTAAAAACTATTGTAAATAAGTTTGATTCATTGTTATCTGATCTTAAAAAAGAATTCAATACTAATTCTTCTGAGATATTAAATTGTATTGAAAAACCTTTGCCCATAGAGTTCCAACCCCAACATTTGGAGATATTTAAAAGATTACTCAGAGAAACTGAGGATCTTAAGAAAATATCTACTAATACTGATGGTATTGTAAATAAAATATCACTAAGTATTAAGGAAAATGGAAAAGATTCTTCATATGAATTGTTCAGTAAAATTGAATCAATGATATTTTCTCATTCTGACTATGTAATATCTTCATTGAAACAAGATATTATCATAAACCAAAAGAAAAATGCGGATACTTTGGATGATATCAAAGATCTCTTGATACAACAAGGATCCCGTATGAATAATGTTGAGAATTTAGCTGAAGCCATGCACAAACAAGTTGATCAAGTCCAAACTGAATTGAAACAATTCAAATTAAATACAGAAAAAGCTTTTGCAGAGAAACCTGAACCTGTATTTACTCCAAAACCTGAACAATACACTCATAAATTTAATAATCCTTTTATGCGTGATTCTGCTCCCCACAAAGCTCAAGATAATAAATCTGGAAACCAAACTGAGGGAGAGATACCTACAGGGCGTAATAATAATGGTCCAAGTTACGCTAATAGTTTCAGAACTATGGATAATGCTGCTATAAATAAACGGGTTTACTTCGCGCACGGAGGGAAACTCGTTGCGCACGGGAATTTCCGTTGACTCGACGTCACGTGACGTCGGGCCCCCCTCCGTGCGCGCCACCAGCTCCCCTCAAAAAACTATCCGCACACGGGGGTGCCGTGCGGTGACAGGTGGCCGGGGTGAAGCACTCCGGCCATCCGGAGGAAACAATCCCCTCGATGACCGGCACAGACCGGTCATCAAGAGGGTATATCACATCTCTCTCGATGACCGGCATTCCGGTCATCGAGAGGACAAATCCCCCTCGATGACCGGTACAGACCGGTCATCGGGAGGCTACATCCCTCTCGATGACCGGTCATCGGGAGGCTACATCCCTCTCGATGACCGGCATAGACCGGTCATCGGGAGGCTACATCCCTCTCGATGACCAGCATAGACCGCTCATTGGGAGGCTACATCCCTCTTGATGACCGGAGTAGACCGGTCACCGAGAGGATACACCTCTCTCGATGACCGGCATTCCGGTCATCGAGAGGACAAATACCCCTCGATGACCGGTACAGACCGGTCATCGGGAGGCTACATCCCTCTCGATGACTGGAATGCCGGTCATTGAGAGAGATGTGTTCTCTCGATGACCGGAATGCCGGTCATTGAGAGAGATGTGTTCTCTCGATGACCGGAATGCCGGTCATTGAGAGAGATGTGTTCTCTCGATGACCGGAATGCCGGTCATTGAGAGAGGTGTATCCTCTCGGTGACCGGTCTACTCCGGTCATTAAGAGGGATGTAGCCTCTCGATGACCGGTCTATGCCGGTCATCGAGAGGGATGTAGCCTCCCGATGACCGGTCTATGCCGGTCATCGAGAGGGATGTAGCCTCCCGATGACCGGTCTGTACCGGTCATCGAGAGGGATGTAGCCTCCCGATGACCGGTCTGTACCGGTCATCGAGAGGGATGCAGCCTCCCGATGACCAGTCTGTACCGGTCATCAAGAGGGATGTAGCCTCCCAATGAGCGGTCTATGCCGGTCATAGAGAGGGATGTAGCCTCCCGATGACCGGTCTATGCCGGTCATCGAGAGGGATTTAGCCTCCCGATGACCGGTCTGTACCGGTCATCAAGAGAGATGTGATATACCCTCTTGATGACCGGTCTGTGCCGGTCATCGAGGGGATTGTTTCCTCCGGATGGCCGGAGTGCTTCACCCCGGCCACCTGTCACCGCACGGCACCCCCGTGTGCGGATAGTTTTTTGAGGGGAGCTGGTGGCGCGCACGGAGGGGGGCCCGACGTCACGTGACGTCGAGTCAACGGAAATTCCCGTGCGCAACGAGTTTCCCTCTGTGCGCGAAGTAAACCCGTAAATAAATTACTTCCTCCTATAAAAGATTGGCCTAAGTTCACAGGTCAAGGTGACTATGATCATATTAATTTTATCAGATATATAGATCATATGTTAAAATCTTATAGGGCGGATGATGAAATAGCGGTAGTGAGATTACCCAGATTATTTGAAGGTGTTGCTCTGGACTGGTTTGTTAATAAACAAGAAGAAGTTGGAGATCAAACTTGGGAAACTTGGAAAGAATTGATCAAAGCCAGGTTTGGCACTAGAAATTGGAGAAATGGAGTAAGACTAGCTCTAGATAATGATTTCTTTGACCCTGGACATAATGTTCCTCATGAATGGTGCTTAATTCAAAAAAGAAGAATAGATGCTATACATCCTTCTGCTACATTAGAAGAAAGGAATGATAGGATGCTTAATCAACTGAAATATACCATACAACATCCTATGAGATGTAGGTTGGGAGACAGATGTGTAGATCTGGCTGAATTCATTACTACTTTGGAAGAAGTAGTAGAACATATGGGTTTTAATAAGAAATCTAGATATAATCTAAGGGAGAAGGTGATTTCTTCTCAAGAAGTGCCTAGAGAAGATAAAGCTACTCCCTCTAAAGAGCAGGTTAGAAAACCACCACCTCAGCCAGAATGTTACAATTGTGGAGAGGTAGGACATAAAAGACCTGATTGTCCCAAACCCCGTAAGAAGATCATGAATGTAGAAGGAGTTGAAGTTAATGTTTCAGAATCAGAAGAATCAGATGATAGCTCTGGAATAAATCTAGTTATTAATGATGGAGAACCAGACTATAAAACTCTTGTAATTCAAGCTGATATAGGTAATGAACTTCACATCAATACTATTCATGGAGATTCTCATCTTACTCAGAAATGGCACCCTAGTATGGGAATAGGACATGTTACAGATGCCAAGATTTTGACAAATAAACCTGAGCAAGGTAAAAATTATACTTTGGGTAAATACAGCTACACCACTGTTCTTTTTGCTGGAGCTGAGGTAAAAGCTTTGCTTGATATTGGAGCTTTCTGTTCATGTACTAGCCAATCTTTCTTAGATAAATGTTATTCTGAATGGAGAGAACACTTATTGCCTGTACCAAAAGCCAAATTCAGCAGTTGTAACTCAAACATGCATCCTATAGGAATAGTTTCTATGCCTCTAATATTCCCTCACACTAAAGGATCAGTGAGACTTATTGTTGAATTTGTAGTATTGCAGGATGCTTTATGTGATTATCTTATTCTAGGAAATGATACATTTTGTATGTACAGATTTGATATTTTCCAAAGTAAAGATAGGCATTATACTATAGGTGGTGATTGGAAGAGAAAGTTCCAAATTTGTAATATTAATTCTATTATAAGTGATCCAGTTACTAAAATAGATCCTGAAATACAGAAACAAATGTTATTTTTTAAAGCAGATTATTTAAATCAAGCAGCTGTTAATAATGAACTTAGTGACAGTCAGAAAATGGATATTTTGAAAATATGCTTTGATAATAAACAAGCATTTTGTACTTCAGATGAACCTATTGGAGATATCAAAGGTCATGATATGAGCATAGAATTAACTGTACAAGCACCTTATCCCCCTATGTTAAGGAAAGCAGCTTATCCCTCAAGTCCTAAATCCAGAGAAGCTCTTGAGAATCATATCAATGAACACTAGATCTCAGAGTTATCAGAAAAGTTGGTCATAATGAACAAGTAGAAATGACTACTCCAGTTATGATAGCTTGGCATAATGATAAGTCTAGAATGGTAGGTGATTTTAGAGCCTTGAATACTTATACTAAAGCAGATCATTACCCTATACCGAGAATTGAACATGCTTTGCACAACTTATCTAAAGCAAAATACATTACTACAATGGATGTTTTGAAAGGATTTCATCAAATACCTATAGGAGAGGAAAGTCGTAAGTTTCTCAGAATAATTTGCCATCTGGGAGTATTTGAATATCTCCGTATGCCCTTTGGTATTAAGAATGCTCCCTCTCACTTTCAAAGAATGATGGATTCTATATTTGGCCAATATATCAGACAGGGATGGATGATGGTATATATAGATGATATTATAATTTATTCTGATGACTGGGATGATCACAAAGAAAAGGTAAGAATGATCTTAGAAAAGTCCATTGAAGTAGGATTAAAAATGTCCATAAAAAAATGTAACTTTGGATATGGAGAGCTCAAAGCCCTGGGATTTATAGTGTCTGGTCTTATTTTAGCAGTAGATCAACACAAAGTGGCTGCAGTATTACTAAATCCCATGCCAAGTAATAAAAAAGAAATGATGTCTGTTCTGGGATTTTGTAGTTATTATAGGCAATTTGTTCCACAGTTCTCTAATATTACCAAATGTTTGTATGCAGTTTGTAATGAGGATACAATATTTGAAATGACCTATGAGAGAGTGCAGGCTTATGAACAGTTGAAGAAACTATTGACTAGTGCGCCAGTATTAGCTCAACCTGATTATACTAAGCCATTTATATTGTACATTGATGCTTGCTTAGATGGGTTAGGAGCGGCTCTTCATCAAGAATTTCTTATAGATGATCAGGTTGTTGAGAAACCTATCCTTTTCATATCTAGACAAATTAAAGATTCTGAAAGGAGGTATGGGGCTAGTCAAATGGAATGTTTAGCACTGGTTTGGGCTCTCGAAAAATTGCATTACTACCTTGAACGTTCTAACTTTGTAGTAATCTCAGATTGTATGGCTGTTAAGACTCTAATGAACATGAAGACTCCTAATCGTCATATGTTGAGGTGGCAAATTGCAATACAGCAATACCGTGGTCATATGACTATAATTCATAAGGAAGGTAAGAAACATAAAAATGCTGACAGATTAAGTAGATGGGCTTTACCAAATACTGCAGATAATCCTGCGTATGATCCTGATGATGAAGATATTTTTCCCATATTAGGTATTCATGTGTGTGATTTGGATGAGGCTTTTTATGACTTAGTCCGTGACAGTTATGATCAAGACTCAAACCTGTTAACACTGGTGGAGATCTTAAAAAATGATAATTGCCCCCCTGAGTGGATTTCTAGCTTACAACCAGAGTTAATGATAGACTATAAGTTAGGGAAATTTACTCTATTGGATGGATTACTGTATTATAGAAATAAACATTCTAGTGTACTGGTACTTTGTGACAAAAATCAAGTAATGAATATACTTAAAGAGTGTCATGACAGTGTAACTTCTGGGCATTTTTTGGAAGACAGAACATTGGAAAGAATTCGTAATACAGCTTGGTGGTTCAATTGGAAAAAAGAAGCGCAAACTTATGTAAAATCTTGTGATATCTGCCAGAAAGCTAATAAGCAGACAGGAAAAAGATTTGGTCTTCTACAAAAAATTGCTGAACCTAAATCCCAATGGGAGATTATTAACATGGATTTTGTAACTGGTCTGCCGCCTGCAGGAGCCTATTCCTATAATTCTGTATTAGTAATAGTGGACCGTTTCTCTAAAAGAGCCCGTTTTATACCTAACCATAAGGATGACACAGCTATGGAAATTGCTATGTTATTCTGGAATAGAATCATGTCTGATGTAGGCATTCCTAAAATTATTATTAGTGATAGGGATCCAAAATTTACATCTGAATTTTGGCGCAACTTGCATGACATGTTAGGAACAAAACTTGCTTTTTCTACGGCTTATCACCCTCAGACTGATGGATTAGCAGAAAGAATGATTCAAACATTAGAAGATATGCTCCGCAGATTCTGTTCATTTGGTTTTGAATTTAAAAATCAAGATGGTTATACACATGATTGGGTTAACCTTCTCCCGGCTTTAGAAGTTGCATATAACAGTAGCAAACACTCCACAACTAAAGAAGCTCCTTATGTCTTAGAACGTGGGTGGATACCTAGAATGCCTAAAAATACTGTTAATGACAAATTGCCATATATTCATCCAACTTCTTCAGATTTTAAGAAGATGCTAGATGCGGCCCATGATCATGCAAGAAATTGTGTAACAGAGGCTGTAGAGTATAACAAGAATAGGTGGGACAAGAGTCATAGAGAACCAGAATTTAAGATTGGAGATAAAGTAATGTTATCCACGGTAAACTTCAATAATCTGGGAGGGAATAGAAAACTCAAGCCCTCTTTTGTTGGACCTTTTGTCATCAAACAACTACATGGGAAGAATGCAGTTGAGGTAATTCTGAGTGAAGAACTTTCAAGAAAGCACCCAGTATTTCCAGTAAGTTTAATTAAACCATGGATATCAAGACCTGGAGAATCTATAGATGTTCAACCTACTATTCCTGTAGAAGAACCAGTTGAGAATTCAAAATTACAAGTGCAGAAAATTCTAAAAGATAAGAAGGAACGTATTAATGGTAAAGATGTGCGTCTGTACCTTGTACAATATAAAAATAATTCAGCAGATAGAGATGAATGGTTGCCTGAAAATAATATTCCAGATGGAACTATTCATCTCCGTAATTATAGACTTTTGAAAAGGTCTAAAAACCTCTGATTTTTTTTCTATAGTCTCATCTTAAGGGGTAGGAAATGTCAGCCGGCTACGCAGCGCAAGCCAGCGTAACACTTGTATAAATAATTATAAATAATATTTAGAATTTTTTGTGACAGACAACTATGTGATCTGTCACTTATAATATAAAGATATAATAAATACATAAAAATATATAGTTTAAGTTGAAGAGCTTTGAGTATAATCCAGGTGAATAATAAACTACACCCGTGCGCGTGAGGTGAATAATAAACTACACCCAGGCGCGGGAGCTACATGTCAATGACATTTAAGTGACAGGTGTCACTTATCCGACGGTGTCTGAGAACTAAGATATCTTCCCCAACTAGAATTCTCCAGACAACCAAAGGCCCCATCCGAGTTCGAGTTCAATAAACCGATCAACATCAATAACTAACCGCCCCCTTCGAGCTCGCAAATAATAAACCGACAGGTATTGACCTCCCCATCGAAATATCTAGAGATACAACGACCAAGGAGGACGAAAACATTATTTAAAGAAGTCGGTCAGTCATCTTTTTTGTCCTCCTCAGCTTCAGACAACGAACCGACCTTCTAACACTTCCATCGCCTCGATATACTATCAGTTTTTGATCGATCTAGTTTTCAAACCGTCGCCGTCTCTAGCCTGTCGCAATTCCTCGATCTTCTTTTGCAGCGATAAGATTTGGTTATTTATTATAAGTAAGTAAAAACCTTTTCCTCTTATCGCCGCCATTTCCCTTACTCGTAAGACTGGGAACAAAACTACACCTGCTAGCAGGCCCCAGCATTTATCCTTGGAGGGATCTAAACAACCCCTGTCCGCAGGCCCCTCCTTAAAAAATATATATATTTCTCTTATTTTTTATTTCTTCGAAATAAAACAAACCCAAAACCATCTTTATTTATCATCATCACCCGGTGTCGCTAGAAGAACGCTGTTCTTGGCATCACCGAGGCTGACAGAGCTGGTATGTTTCAAAGGTGGATTGGGTTCAACTTCGAGTGATTTCAGATAAATTTCACGTTCTTCAAAGGTTTCTTGAATAAGCTCAGTGATCATTGATTGCACTGCGGAAAAATGCGCTGCGCCTCACTGACTGCGGCGCTTCCGCTGCGGCAGCCGTCAGCGCTTGCACAGCGGAAACAGCGCGCTGACAGCTGAAATAGCGGTCAGCGGCAATTCAGCGCAATTTCCGCTGCGCTGCGCTTTTTGTCAGCTTGAGCGCTCATTTATCCGCTGCGCTAACGCTGATCACCAGAAATTGTCAGCGGTATAACGCTGAAATCAGCGTCAGCGCAGCGGCCAGACCGCTGCGCTAACGCTGATTGGGCTGGAGAATCAGCGGTGGACCACTGCGCTGCGCTAAAAGTGCCGCTGATGTCAGCGCAGCGCAGCGGTTTCACCCTTGTTGGATAACGCGATAACGAGCCCTTAAGGTCTGTTTTGGCGCTGAAATCAGTGCATTATCTGGCGCGCCGCAGGCCCCCATAACGTAACAAGCAGAAAAAAAATGGTGCGAGCAGTGGCGCGATAACGTAGCGCACCACCGTTACAAGTAACTGTAACAATAACAGCTTAGAAACCGTTACATTACCGTTACGTTACCGTTATCGGTAACGTAACTACCCACCGCTGTACCAAGGATTAGTCCAGTATTTTTCTTCTCAATCTGACAGAAGACGGGTTCTTCTGGGTGGCTCCAAGTATCACAAACGCTGCAAGAATTGCAAAGCTTGTTGAACAAATCTGTGGCGGTTTTGGCTGCAACTCAATTGGCTCAAATGGCCAGAGAGATGATGAGTCGGAGAGGACAGAGGAGGCTATTCTCCACTGTGGTGCTGGAGAAATTTATATTCTAATTGTGGTATGGATTGTTCTTTGCACCCTTGCAGTGTTTGAGGGTGAAATTTCCAACTATACCCTCACCTAGGAGCTTGTCGCGTGTTAATTGGATATCCATATTGCCCCATTTCAAGACATGGGTACCATCCCATTGGGAGATTTGAGAATTTCGCCAGCACAACACACAAATCCAGTTTGGAACACCAGTGTAGCAAGCCGTTGAACTGTAACATCCCACAACAGGTTGTCTACAAGCACTTCTTGGAAGAGTCCCTCATTGAAACTCAACATTGCATGAATTCTGATCCGTTGTTTCTTGCGTGTGGGATCTCTAGACAGTTTTCCTTTGTCTGCCAACTGATTGAATAATGAATTTATTGACATGAATAAGTGTAGAAAAAAAAATAACAAGGAGTGGAGATCGCCCATGGGTACCCGTGGGCGGTACCCACCCGCCCGCGGGTGCCGTGTGCAGGTCCGGGTATGTAAATTTTGGATGGCTGGTACCCGTCCAGGTACCAGCTGCAAGAGTTCTGGAGACAAGAAGTCGCGGACAACCTTTTGCACTGATCCAACCCTATCTCTCAATGTCCAGTATGTATGTGCTGGACACCAAGAGGACATACACTCTCAATTTCCGGCACAGACCGGACATTGGGAGGGTGTACAGACAGCCTCTCCATGTCCGGCACAGACCGGACATTTGGAGGGTATACACACACTCTCTCCATTTCTGGCACAGACCGGACATCAAGAATTCACACGCACACATACACTTTTGATATCCAGCCCAGACCGGGCACCGAGAGGGTATATACACCCTCAATGACAGTCTATGCTGGCTTCAAGGGTGGTGTAAACTCTTGATGACTGGCACAGACCAGACATTGGATGGTTATACCTCTTGATGTCCGGTCTGTGCTGGTCATCAAGGCTGCATGCCCTCTTGGTTAGAGAATCTGCCGTTGGACCCGCGGCAGGTACCCGGCACCCGTTGGCAGGTACCTCCGGCACTTGCCCCGCACCCGCGCGCGGGTGCCGGGTGCGGGTACACTACAGGTGCCTGTTCTTTGGGTAAAACGGGTGCAGCACCCGGGTACCTGCCCAGGTACTGCCCCAGCTCCCCCGGATGCGGCGGAGTTTGGGTCGTCCAGACGAAGAGGCTACAGCATAGCCTTGTCGTCCAGGAGGAATCCCTTCCGGGAGACGAGGCTGTTGTAGCCGTCGTCCGGGAGACAAGGCTGTTGTAGCGTCGTCGTCTGGGAGGGATCCCTTCAGTGAGACGAGCTGTTGTAGCCTCGTCGTCCGGATCTCTCGCGGAGGACGAGGCTACAACAGCCTCGTCTCCCAGAAGGGATCCCTTGCGGACGAGGAGCAACGGTGGGCCACTACGCTACAGGGCCACTTAGCATTAGCGTAGCGGCAAAAAGCGCCCGCTCATTTTGAGTAGCGTTAGCGCGCTGTTAGCGCCGCTACGCTGCGCTACGTTTCAGCGGCGCTAACAGCGCGCCAATTGTATGTTAGTGTTAGCGCGCCGCTACAGTCACTACGCTGCGCTACAGCGCTTTTAGCGGAAAAAAAGGCCTTTTTTTCAGCTAAAAGCACTGTGGCGCACCGTAGCGCGCGCTCTTTTGCGCTCTGCGTGTGTAGCGTTAGCGCAATTGCGCGCATCTGCGCTAACGCTACGCTAACAGCTAAATTAGCTGCGCACCCTTTGTGCGTAGCGTTAGCGCAGAAAGGCGCAATTCCGCTAACGCTACGCTAAAAGTTAGCGGAATTCCGCTACGCTACGCCACGCTAACGCTACGGTTAGCGTAGCTGGCCCACCGTTGCGAGGAGGCTGTATCTCGTCGTCCGCAAGGGATCACTTGCGGACAACGAGTTGTAGTCTCGTCATCCGCAAGTGAACCCTTGCAGACGACAAGGTACAGCCTCGTCGTCCGCAAGTGAACCCTTGCGGACGACAAGATACAGCCTTGTCGTCCGCAAGGGATCACTTGCGAGCGACGAGGCTGTTGTAGCCTTGTCGTCCGCGGATCCCTTGCGGACGACAAGACTACAACAGCCTTGTCTCCCGGAAGGGATCCTTTCCGGCGGCACCCGCCGGTACACCCGCGGCACCCGCCCGCAGGTGCCGGGTACGGGTGCGGGTGCCTGTTTTTTAGGTAAAACGGGTGCAGCACCCGGGTGCTGCTGGCACCCAGGTCCAACAGCAGATTCTCTACTCTTGGTGTCCAGCACAGACCGGACATTGAGAGGGTGTACATACACCCTCTCAATACCCAGCTCAGGTTGGGCATCAAGAGAGTATATACACCCTTGATGACCGGTCTGTGCCGGTCATCAAGAGTTTAGACCACCCTTGAAGCCGGCATAAACCGGCTAGAGGGTTGAATTTTAGGCAGTACCCATGATACCTGGCACAGGTACCGCCAGTACCCGCCCTACGGGTGCCGGGTCCAAGTCCGGGTATATGAATATGCCCAAAATGATGTTGCAGCAAGACACAATGCGGTGTTGAGATGAGGATGGGCAAGGAAGGATGAGGAAAAGATCTTCTGCGCCCGCTGATCCAGAACTTCACTACAACATGGATGTCACAGAAAGAAAGAATGTGTGAAAGCATACAACCTGTGAACCTCAACAAATGACCGCAGGTACCCGTACCCGCCGTGGGTACCTGGGTCCACTCAGCAATCTCTAAGGAGGAGCCATGCATGTATTTAATATGATGGAGAAATTGCACACTGACATATACGCTTCCTGAAGTGACAAGTGAGTTTGAATTCTGAATGCCTGAACTGCAGGTCAGGGTGTAAATGGGTTGGGCCGAGCCAAAACCGACCCAAGACCCGTTGGGTTTTGGGTTGGGTTTGGGCATGTTCTTAAAGAAAATGGCATGATCCAAACCCAACCCAACCTGTCTTGTAAAATTGTTGGGTTGGGTTTGGGCCTGTTTTTCAACCCAAACCCAACCCGTTTACACCCTGAACTGTAGGGAATTCAGGATGTGTTACAAGCCTTGCTCAAAGTGATGGAAAGTCACAGTGGTTGACTTCTCATTCCTCCAACAATTCTCAATGAAATCCGGGGCCAAGGCAAAAAAACAAATGATTGATTCCCCTGTGGGCACCTGCCCAGTTCTAATAATTCTATGCACATAGAAAGAACAAAGCATTCACATTAAATTGATGGTTTTTGGCTGTAAGATGTTGTCACTTCAACCACTACCAGATATCCTGAGTGGGATATCCAGTAAGAAATACAGGATACCTTGTATCCCAAAGCACACTCCTATTACAGAGTGTGCTTTGGCACACTCCTATTACACTTTGCCATACTCCTATTACAGAGTGTGCTTTGCCACACTCCTATTACGAGTGTGCTTTGCCACACTCCTATTACAGAGTGTGCTTTGCCACACTCCTATTACGGAGTGTGCTTTGCCACACTCCTATTACGGAGTGTGCTTTGCCACACTCCTATTACGGAGTGTGCTTTGCCACACTCCTATTACGGAGTGTGCTTTGCCACACTCCTATTACGGAGTGTGCTTTGCCACACTCCTATTACAGAGTGTGCTTTGCCACACTCCTATTACAGAGTGTGCTTTGCCACACTCCTATTACAGAGTGTGCTTTGGCACACTTTTATTACAGAGTGTGCTTTGCCACACTCCTATTATGGAGTGTGCACTCCTATTACGAGTGTGCTTTGGCACAATCCTATTATGGAGTGTGCACTCCTATTACGTAGTGTGCTTTGGCGCACTCCTATAATGGAGTGTGCTTTGGCACACTCCTATAATGGAGTGTGCTTTGGCGCACTCCTATAATGGAGTGTGCTTTGGCGCACTCCTATAATGGAGTGTGCTTTGGCGCACTCCTATAATGGAGTGTGCTTTGGCGCACTCCTATAATGGAGTGTGCTTTGGCGCACTCCTATAATGGAGTGTGCTTTGGCATACTCCTATTACGGAGTGTGCTTTGGCATATTCCTATTACGGAGTGTGCTTTGGGATACAGGGTATCCTGGATATCCCACTCTGGATATCTGGTAGTGGTTGAAGTGTGTACGTCTTGACGGACTTGCTTGAAATTTAAAGTGTTGTTGCAGAACATGTTGAACTTGTTCTCCCACCGTTTACAAGCATAATCTACACCGGGAGTGGTTATGTATTGCAAATGTTTAACTGTCTTCTTTGACTCCACTCAAGTGTCAGTCAAATTGATAATAATTTTATCAATTGCTTTCCTAGCCAGGTTTGGAAATTGAGGTTGTGGAGCTTCAATCTCCATATAGTATGATATTGGAGGATTTGAATTCAGACATATTCACTAGAGGTTGATTGGAACAAAGGGGGATTAGAATGGGGAATGGAGCAGCACTAGAGGGTGAGTGGAAATGGTCAAGAGATTGACTGGCAGCGCTAGACAGTGTAAGTGGAAATGGCCAAGACAGTGACCAGCGGTGTGTGAGTGGAAATGGTCAAGAGAGTGACTGGCAACACTGAGTGGAAATGGTCAAGAGACTGACCGGCGGCACTAGAGGTGTGAGTGGAAATGGTCAAGAGAGTGAACGGTGGCGCTAGATGGTGTGAGTGGAAACGGACAAGGGAGTGACCGGCTTTGCTGAGCGGAAATGGTCAAGAGAGTGACCAACCATGCAAGGCCTCTCACTTGGTAGCTCCAGATCAGGTGCAGCAGGGCTTAGCTTATAGCGCTACATCAATAGTAGACTCCAAATGTGCTCAGCACCCCAGCTGCTCTTTGGTTGCCGTATCCCAACTTACCTTTGGCTCAGTTGTGCCTCTTCCCCAGATAAAACTGACATCTACAGTCTCCATGGTGCACACCGCAACTCATATGGAATCACCAGTCTACCATCATGCTCATCCAGAGATTTTGACCTCCAGCAGCAGTCTTTAAATTTAACATTAGAGGGAAGCAGTCTATTTTGTCTTCATGCAATTAGCGCCCTCCTCTGTTTCCCCATCTGGGGAAGTGTCCCATTCTTAAACCAACAGCTCCAACCTGTTCAACCTAGCAATGAGAGTTGTTCACAAAAGGTGGGTCCATTTCAGCTCCACACATACGGATTGCACCCAATTTTCACATCAGGCCTTAGTAGCGGTTTTTTACAATTTGAGTTGCATTTTGGTAGATTTTGCTTTATTCTTGCTTTGTGGGCTGCAAGTCAGTTTCTGGAGGGTGTGGTATGTAAATACATAGATGTGCTGCTGGGGGGGGGGGGGGGGGGGGAGTGGCGGGTAAGAGTCTGAGGAAGGCAAGCCAGTTGGAGATTGTTGCTGAGAGGGTGCCGTCTCATTCCTAGGCTGCTGCTGGTGTGTGGGGGTGGGGTCATGGTAGGCTGGCTCTGGCTGGCTGTGCTGAGTTGTCTGGCTGGCTGCTGGTGGGTTTATATACATAGTGTGCTGGGCTGGGTGATCCAATCCAAGGGTGATCAGATCAGAGGTCAATTGGATTGGGCTAAGTATGTACATACATATGTTGGGGGTGACTGGTGAGCGGAGTAGTATCAAAAGGGATAAGGTTGATGGGGTTGGAAGGTGATCAAAACAGGGGAAACCGGGGGGCTACAGGTTGGTTGGAGTTCAGGCAAGCGCAACCCCTCACACAAAAAAAATGTAAAAGGGGCTCCGGAACACCCAACAAGCCCCCTGGCAGGGCCCACATTTGCCTTTTTGCATGGACATACACCACAAGAGCGATTTTGGCTCCCTTGGACCAACAAACCAACAACAAAGGGACACACGTCGGCCTAACGTGTGAATGCACGGCAGCACGATGTCAGGGTGTCCATCCTGTCAGGCTGCCGTGCAAATGCAGGGCACCACATGATTGTCAGGGTCTCCAACCGTCAGGCTGCCGTTCTTGACAACAGGCAACCACCTTGGACAATCCGCCGCAAGCCTGCCAGCGACCCGGTGGCTTGACCCAACTCTTGCTTCCTGTCAGCTGACCTTGTCCTGGGCTCCCTTGGAGCAACGACCCAACAAGATAAGACACACTGTTGGGCTGCCATGTAAATGCAGGGCAGCACATCATTGGTGTCTTGCAACGTTCAGTTTTTTTTCTGACACATCTGATACTGGAGACCTGAGCTCACAGGGCTGTCAAACCAACGCGGAAGCTGTCTTGTCAAGGCTCAACCGGGTCAGGATGATTGTGCTTTGCTGCCGGCTTGCCGTCAAGGCCCCCCCCCCCTGCATTGCATTTCCTATTTATCTCAGAGGTTATTCTTTCATGCAAGAGCTTGAGAAAAAAAAATTGAAGAGTTTTTTTTTTTTTTTTGACTAAAAATTGGATCAGCCCATCTTGAGGATGCCACATTCTATGCTCAAATTTTACCTTCCAACCAATTGTTTGGTCTTTGGCCAAGTTGGAAGATGCAGTGCCTCCAAGCTTGGGCTGCTGCAGCAAATATGGTATTCAAAATTGCATATGCCACTGTTTATATAAAATCATAAAGCCAATTTTGGCTGGGAGATGTCAGCGTGCATAAAACTTAAAGTGACATCTCCCAGCCAAAATTGCAGTTTATGATTTTATGTAAAAAGAATCTTATGCAATTTTGAATACCATAAACATTGGGTTCAGTCCTTGCTTGGAAGATCTTTTTGTGTCTCATGCCTGGACTCTCACGGCCTCTCATGGCAGAGGTGCGAGTACATGATCTCACGCACCCATCACATGATGGGTGGCTCGACGGCTGATTGCCGACGGGCCTCTCCTGGATGCCCTAAAACATAATCTCACGACCTGGAGAGTCACTGAGAGATTTGTTTGAACAAGGGCAGCCTGTCAACAGCCTGCCCCTGCTGGCAGTGGGACATGTAACAGCGTTTGTTGGCTGGCCAACAGGGTGGCTGAAAACCTTGGCAGCAGAAAGGTGGCAACCAACAAAGTTTGGCAGGGTCAGGGAGGGTCAGACTGCCTGCAAAAACAATCGGTAACCTGACGTCAGTGGACTGCTGTGGTGTAGCATTGTCCACGCCAAAGGGCCAGAATGGATAAAAAAAATAGAAAAGAGGGGGGGGGTAATGTGAACATTCAATAAAGAGCACCACATATATCACAACAATTCTTTCAAGTCATGCAAAGAAGTGTTATAAAAGTTTGGGTAACCTTGCAACTGGCAAGAACTGGCAGCTGACCTGAGATCATTTATGTAATAGGGGGTTTCAAAGTTGGCCAGATGCAACTTGCATGCACTTTTGCAAGTCGGTGTTCAAGTTCATTCTTGAGCACCGAGTTGCAAAAGTGCATGCAAGCCACACTGTACTACACCCCCTAAGCCTGCTTGAATGTATTTTTGAAATTTGGTGTTCAATAAAAGCCTTGAACACCAACTTGCAAAAGTGCATGCAAGTTGTGCATGGCCAACTTTGAATCCCCCTAATCAACTCCACCAATTGATTGGCTCTTATGACTTGACCAAGGGCGGAGCAGGTCCGGCATCTGCCCCAACCTCAACTTAGCATTGTCCATGTCTTTAGGGGTAGACCCCCTCTTCTCAAATCATGAGTGTGAGGCAGTTGGTTTACTTCTGGCATTCAGACTCACCGAGCAGGCTCTACGCATGCGGAGGTTTTCCAACGTGTTCATTCTCACGGATAACGTGGGGGTCCTACAACGTTTAGGGAGCTGCAATGCAGCAAAACCGGGGCAGTACCTCTTCTATGAAATCTCAGACATCTGGCACTCACTCCCCGCTGAATTGAATCTTCATTTGGTATGGTGCCCTGGGCATGGGGGGATCCGTGGCAACGAGGCTGCCGACCTCCTGGCCAAGGAAGCAACAAATAGGAACAAGAGCCCGGACCGACAACTACACCATAATGCATCCAAACTCACAAGATATTTCAAATCTCAAATCATGACACCCTCTTGGAAGGAGCTGAAGAAACGGATTTCTGATCTCCCAATCTTGCAGTCAACACTGATCAATCAACTTTGATTGGGCCATGCGCCCCTCAACGCCTACCTTTTTAAAGTCAAACAAAGACTGGACCCCATCTGCCCCTTCTGCGAAGGCCAAGAAACTACCAATCACTTCCTCAACCTATGCCCAGCATATTGAAAACCTTGGAGGGAACTTATTTGGAAAGCCAGATCAAAGAAGCTCAAGGTTGACTCAAACAGACCTCATCTTCTACTCCATCTCCCAAAGGCGCATAGCCTGATTTTTGAATTCATCAGGAAGACAGGCCGGTTTCATTTCTTGGATTGATCCTATGCACGCTCTTGTAGTTTCACTTTTTATGTATTTTCTCCTTTTTTCTCTCTCTTTCTTCTTTCTTTCACCTCTCTCTGCTTAGCTATCCTGTTACCGTGTACTCTCCTGAGTTTAACAATCTCTTTATGTTAAATCATCTTTCCCTCTTCCCTACTTGTAAGTAGTCAGATACTTGAATATTCATAGTGTGCAATGCTCAAGGCAAAATTACACTCAAAAAAAAAAAAAAAAAAAAAAAATTGATCGGCTTACATCAGCAGTTTTCAACCACGCAGCTGTCCCAATTGGAAATTGGAAAGTTAAAAAAATAAAAAATAAACTGCAAGAGACGTTCAGCGGGACTATCGGATGAGAACAGGCTCATTCCTACTAGCGAGAGTCTACCAGCAACTTCGGCCAGTCAAACCCACAGCGACCACTACCATCCATCCGCCAGGAAAGAACCCACTGCCCACAAACAAGACATCCCATCTCAAGCACCTTCGAAGCATGTCGGCCTCTCAGACTGCTGCCGGCTCGGCCCCACAGTCGATCGTCAAGGACACGCATCCGTTCAATCGTTCCCAGCTCGAGGGATTACTCATCAAAAGATTCTTTTATGCTCCTGCTTTTGAACACTACGGAGGTCAGTCACCGTCCATTAAAGCAGCGCTGGCAGAAGAGTGAACGCGCGCTCATGTCTGATCTGTCTATCATCTAGGTGTCGCTGGTCTGTCAGTATTTCAGTTATTGGCCCATTTTGGCATTTCACCTAGAAACAAAATAGGGGATTAAATTGAAGAAGTTCATCATTTTTCTTCTTTTTTTTCTTCTGTTGCTCTGGATGGCCCTGGCGCGTCACACAGGTATGACTTTGGACCACCAGGAAGTACCTTGCAATCGAACATCTTACAAGAATGGCGAAAACATTTTATCATCGAGGACGAAATGTCAGAGATTGATACGACGGTGATCACCCTGGCAGAGGTGTTGAAGACCTCAGGACACGTGGATAAATTCACGGACTGGATGACCTCGGACGTGAAGACTGGAGACATCTTTCGAGCGGATCATCTCGTCGAAGCCGTCCTAGCTTCTCGAATTACAGCCGACAGTAAGGCGCGAGGACAAACTACCGAGCCCGCCGATCTGGCCAACAACAAACTTGCCAAGAAGAAAAAACTGAAGGCCGAACTCGTCCAACTAACAGATGAAACCCTGGCTCGATACCATTCGATTCTCGCTCAAATCGATAATTACACTGGCGCTCAGTTAGGAGAATTGATCCGAGAGGAAAAGATTCGCTCACCGGATACTGGTAATGAGTTGACCGAACCAGTTGAGTTCAATCTCATGTTCGAATCTCAGATCGGCCCGACCGGCCAATTCAAAGCGTATCTTCGACCGGAAACCGCCCAAGGTCACTTTGTCAATTTCAATCGGCTCTTGGAGTTTAACAACGGCAGACTACCCTTTGCGTCGGCGCAGATCGGTAAAAGTTTCCGGAATGAGATCTCGCCCAAGCAAGGTCTGCTTAGAGTCCGGGAATTCACGATGGCGGAGATCGAACATTATGTTGACCCGATCGATAAACGACACGACAAATTTCACGAGATCGAAAACCATAAGATCAAGTTACTTCCCAGATCCGTTCAAGCTGAGGGAAAGACAGAGACGATCGAAATGACGATCGGCGAGGCCATCAATCAACAGATCGTCGATAACCATACGCTAGGATATTTCCTGGCAAGGATCGATCTGTTTTTGAGGAAGATTGGGATCAACCCAGCCCGGCTTCGTTTCCGGCAACACATGGACAACGAAATGGCGCATTATGCCTCCGACTGTTGGGATGCTGAGATCCATTCTTCATATGGATGGATCGAATGTGTGGGATGCGCCGACCGATCGGCGTACGATCTGACGGTCCATTCTGTCAGAACTGGGACGAAGTTGGTCGTCCGCGAACCTCTTAAGGAGGTCATCGAGATCGAGAAAAACGTCCCCATGTTCGACAAGAAGCTGTTCGGTCCCCGGTTCAGACAGGCATCCAAGATCGTCGAAGAAACCGTCTTGTCCTTCGATGAGGCTCGGCTGGAGTGTCTTGCCAAGGAACTGGAAGCCAATGGGTTTGTGGCTCATGATTTCTTCCTCTGTCACCACTCTCACACCAATCCGTGGACCTTTCTTTCTCTTTCACAATAGGTCATCCAAGATTCGTGCCAGTGATGGGAATGAGTACGAGTTGACGAAAGACATCCTCAAGATTGAACGCAAGACATTCAAAGAAACCAGTACGCCATTCTAACTCTGGAACAAGCCTTTTACCTGATCTAAGAAACAAAAAATTGACTAGTTTTTTGCTTGTCCTTTCTATTTGGGGGACTGATATGGTTATAGCACGAGAGTATACGCCGAATGTGATCGAGCCTTCGTTCGGAATAGGCCGAATTCTATACTCGCTCTTGGAGCATTGTTATTGGGCGAGGGCGGAGGATGTTAACCGTGGGGTAAGGATTATGGAAGTGTGCAACGAGTACTGTTTTCGTGATTACTAATGCTCTTTTTTCGCTTTCAGGTGTTGTCTTTGCCACCATCAATTGCTCCAGTGAAGGTTCTCATCGTCCCTTTGAGCGGGACAGAAGTGTTCAGACCATTGATCCGATCTATCTGTGAGCATTATCTAGTTACCAAGATAATATTTATCCTCACTTCCTCGATTGACGCTGACTGATTTCTACTTTATCTCGGATGGCACGTAGCCAAGAAGTTGCGGAATGCAGGAATTGCTAGTCGGGTCGATGATTCAAATGCGTCGATCGGAAAACGATATTCGCGTAATGATGAGCTCGGGACCCCGTTCGGAATCACCGTCGATTTCGGATCGGTCAAGAATGGGACGGTCACCTTAAGGTTAGCAACACCTTTTCTTACCAACATCCTACATCTTTTTCTTTGTGAAGTACACCCCGACAGGGATTCATCAAACGTAAATGATGTTGATCTCTTTATTTATTTCCTTTTCTTTAGAGAACGAGACTCGACAAAACAAGTGATTGGTCCGATCGACCAGGTCATTGACATCGTTAGAGAAATTTGCTTGGGTGATGAGGAAGGCAAAGGATGGGAATTAGCCAGCTCAAAACTCGAAGAATATGATGGCAAACAGGACATAGATTGAACAGACTAAAACTTGTGACTTAATCCATCAGCATCAGTACGGTGGGGATCAAAATTTCTTCATGATTGTTGAAATGCTTTATTTGTTTTCGTAGTCTGTTTTTATATCTGTGCTATATTTTGACTGTTTACTGATTTCTAGATCTCTACACATTGTTCACCCTTTGCTATTATATCCTTTTTTTATTCTTTAAAATAGTGCTTTGTGGTTTGAAAACTTCCAAACTCCACGGAGGGATGAAAAATGGCTTAATAGTGTCAGTACCCAACAACATTGGTTGAGGTCACTCTGGCAGGCACGATTAGAAGATATTTGATGTTCTGCAGACGAAGGGCTTTGGGTTGTGGGGGCTAGGTACGTTGGTGAGGTGCAAAAAAGTGAAATCAACTAAACTCAAGTCTTTGTTTGGAACTCTGCTGAAAGGACACTATCACTGGACCAATTATCCTCAGCGGGGGACTTGGTTAAGCTAGGTGGGGACGTGCGTTGAGCCAAACGCGCACAGCTTGACACAGCCCTTCAAGAGTCTCATGCAGCGCATACATCCAGGCTCGATATCATCCCGGCGCGCTTTCCTGTAGGCTTGACTTCCTCCCCAACATTCTACTTCACCAATCACTCGTTGAATATTACGTCAACTACGATGGCACCGATCTACGTTCTTGACAACAACTACCTCGCAATCACCTTCCTGATCTCGCTGGCCATCCAATCCTTGGCGTTCATAGTCTCCTACACCCTTCAATTCGACAAGATAACCGACTTCTCCGGCGGCTCCAATTTCTTCATCTTGGCTCTCATCACGCTCATCTATGGCCAAACCTTCGAATCGCGTAATTGGATCGCTTCTCTGGCTGTCATGTTCTGGTCGATTCGTTTGGCTGGGTTCTTATTGTTCAGGTTCGTAACTAGTAGCAGACCAACGCCCTCTTCTGTTCAGACGATATTGATAGATCGGACTCTTGTCAATGTCTCAGGGTCCTTAAACGCGGTAAGGACGATAGATTCGATGAGATGCGTTCCAACTTTTTCCGGTTCGGGGCCTTTTGGATCTTCCAATTACTCTGGGTATGGATCGTATCACTGCCGGTCACCGTCCTCAACTCGCCCAACATCTCTGCCACTGCACCTGCCCGAATCCCATTTGGAAGCGGATCAGATGTCGTTGGTTTGATATTCTTTATCGCTGGGATGCTGCTCGAAACTCTAGGCGATTTGCAAAAGTACCAGTGGAAGGCTCGGTCCAAAGAAGAGGGCGGATTGCCCGTCTGTAGAGCCGGAGTATGGAAATGGTCTAGACATCCGGTTGGTTATTCATTGTTAAAGGCTCTACTCGCGGGATACACCTAGTTTTACCGATCTTCAACTGACAATTTCGTCCCAATTGTCATTCTGTAGAACTACTTTGGTGAGATTTTGTTATGGTGGGGCATCTGGTTAATGGTATGTGATGATCATGATATTCATCGTCGTGGAATAAGACACTCATGCATGCAACTTGTTTTGTTCTACAGAGCATTGAATCCGCCAACAACCCAGGAGTTGAAGATTCTCCAAGACGGTTACTACATGCAACAGTACTCTCGCCAATCTTTATTACGATCCTACTATTGTTTCTCTCGGGTCTGCCGACAGCTGAAAAACCAGTCCAACAGAGTGTATTCGTCAAGTCGTATAAATCTAAACTAGATAAAACTCTCACTCAACCATCTCCTCAGCCTGACGAAGACGTCCACCATCAAGAAGGAGAAGAAGATCATTGGGAGCAATATAAACTCTATCTAGATCAAACTTCAATCTTATTCCCGATCCCTAGCAGATTGTACCAAAAGATCCCGAAAGCACTCAAGACTACTCTATTGTTAGATTGGAGCATATACAGATTCGACGAGAAGAGTCCCGAAGCCCAAAACCTGATCAAGGAAATCTCTGAAGACCATCAAGCTTGATTCCCGTCCTCTCCAAGCTTCCTCCCCGTCCGTTCTTCAATCAACCGACATTTTTTGGATACCCAGCATTCATCTTTCACTTTCATTTTTCCCTGCTATTATGATCATGATATATCTGGTGCTTGGTTGAAAAAACGCACGATTTGACTTTATCCACTCCCATCTTGACTGCTTCTTCTAGGTCTCTCTGTATGGTCGTCATTAAGTTATCATTATATTAAATGTTGTTTCCCTTTTCTTCGGCTCGCACCGAAGATCCCTCGAGAACATAGTGTAACGGATAACAACAGCATAGATCAATGATTTTATGTATTGTATATTGATTGATGCATTGTATTTCTGTCCCATCTTCAATTTGTTTATGTACTACTATGTATGTATCTGCTACCCGCTGCCTTTTTCTGCAATTGACTACGCACTATTAACACATCCAAGCAAAATACACAAGAAAAGGTATAATGTATTCCTACATTACCAATTTGAATTTCCTATGGTCAGTCCACTCAATTGAGATGCCTAAACAATACTCTAGTGCTTCTGAGGGTAAGCTACTCCACAAGAGTCCAAGAAATATGTAGTATAGCATCAATAAAGATAAGGGAAGACAGCAGAGGTTGAGGTTAAATTAGAAGGTTGGGTTGGGCCCGGGTAGGAATTGGAGTTGAGATATTGGAGGACTTCCCGTCAATTTGGGAGCTCAGATTTCTCCAGATTTTGCAGATAAATCTGGGCTCAATTGTCTCAAATCCTAGATCTGCCTAGATTTCCCTGCAAAATCTGAAAAAATCTGGGTTTCCAGATCGAAGGGAAGTCCTCCACGGAGTCCATTCAAGGTTCAGGGAGGTTAGGTTTGGGATATTCAAGGTTCTTTGGAGGTGGTGAGGTTGGGATGGTTCTGTTTCTGATTCTTCTTGCATACAAGACTGTTATTTCCAATTTCTGTTTTATTTTTAGGAGCAGTGTTGAAACTTCCAAAAAAAACTTGAATAATTGTAAATAATATCTTTTGTAAATTTTGAAAAACACTTTTACATTTTGGTTTTCAGAATCATTTTTAAAAACCCATTTTACACCACTTGGCCAAGCTTGATGACTTTAAGATGATGGGTTCAGGTTCAGTAATCCATAAAACCGGCCATAAACAACTGGTAGGGACCTGTACATTAACGAACAAACAGCTCACGTAATTCCCCTGGCTTCCGGTATGACTTCCATGGCTATTTTTAAAGCTGCAGTGCTTTGTTTGGTGATGCGTGGGATCGGAGAGAGGGGTGAGAATAACTGATAGGAGAGAAAAGGAAGAGTGAGGATTCAAGCAAGTTTTTCAATCACTCGGGCCTTGAGAATCTTGACTGGTTCTCGAGGTCTGTCTTCCGAGTCTACGTTGACCGATCCGATCCGTTCGAGAACTTTTAAGCCTTCATAAACCCGCCCGAAGATCGTGTGCTTCTTATCTAAATGTGGCGTAGGTGCCTATCAGAAGTTTCATCATCGTCAAAGAAAAATTGATGGCGCAAATGTTAACAAATGTGATAAGAAGGGAGTAAAAGAAATAGCTCAACTAGTGTTAAGAAGAATTGGCTTGTGTTCGTGTTCGGCCCACTGTTCGCCATGGCCAAAATCCCAGCCCCTGTGAATCTTAATTCTGGATGCTGTGTAGGAAAAAAAAAAACAATTTTACAAAACGGGGAATTCACAAAGAAGCGATCAGTTCCAGACTTCTGAGAGGCGCAAGAAGTCAAAAATCTCCGGCAGAAAACCGATTATTTCGATCGCTCATGGAGGACGGGACCATAAATACCTTACAATTTCGTCTTCGAATTTGTCGCCGTAAATGCTCCGACCACCTCTCCCTGTGCCGGTTGGATCCCCGCCCTGAATGCGTTTTTACCCATGAACCAACCAGTCAATCTCATATGGAATGCGTGTGCTCTTTCCGCCAAAAACCAAACAGATCCAAAAAGAAGCTGACCTGGGCCATGAAATCTGCAATTACCCTGTGAAAGACCGTTCCGTTATAATAGCCTCGATTGGCTAATTCACTAAAGTTGTGACAAGTCTGAATGCACATGAATTAGTACCCGTTTTCATGATGGAAACCCGCTGAAGCGTGGTGGGCCTGCCTGTGAATGGCAATGATAGCAAGATTTGAATTACCTTCGGAGCATGATGAGCGTACAATTCGAGCTGGATGACGCCCATACTGGTCTCCAAAATCACTGCAGTTTGTTTCCCCGAGTGCTGATCCATCGCGGTTGTGGTGTGTGTATGTATGCAGGTTCTGGTTTTTCTGGTGGGCTGTCGGTAGTCGATCGACTGCGGCTGCCTGCCGCAGCAGCCGGCCTGTGAGCGCATGTCTCGGAGTCGGGTCGGAGATGACCACCTCCGGGGCCCGAGCCAGCCACAAACCACGATGTCCCATTTCTCCAAGCTGCTCAAAGAGTCCAAGGTGGTCGGCTCGGTGGACACGAAGCTCGAACAGGTCTACACCTCCTACAATGGCTACCTCCTCAACTCGAGAGACTTCGGCCTCAAACGATCGCTGCCGGCCAAACTGAGCCCCAAGTCGCCATGGATCCGGCTGAAATCCTTGGACACTCCCTATCGAACGGTAGACTACCGCTCGGCGGCCGCTGAAACATCTCTCGTGAAAATGTGGCGCCAGCTCGAAATCGGCGTCAAAACTGCCCGGAAGAATCATGCCCCTCCCACCCTTGCACCCGAACCACGGCCGATTCGGATCGAGTTTAGCTGGTTCGATGAAGGCAGTAGGGAGGCTGCACTCTCAGACTCAAGGATCTCGGGAAGGTCTTTATCTAGTAACGCTCTTTCAAAAAACCCTCGAGCTGAAAAGGGTAGAATGAAACATATCTGGCAGATGCATCAATCCCAATTCAATCAATTCTTGGAAATCATGCGCACTCATCGACAAGCATTCAAAGAGTTTTTGGAGAACAAGGAGAATAATCGAAAATCGATTCCAAATAATGGTTCGTCTATCCCTCATGACCATCGATCACTATAGCGCACATCACTCAATTTTTATATTTCGTATAAATCAATTCACCCTTGATGCAGATCCAGATACACCGAGAGCGACGATTGATCTCTACCAGTACGCTCAAGGAAACCCAGATCAGATCCGACGAGATATAGAAGAATTTCTCGAATACGTGACTGAGAAAGAAACGGTCGAAGCAACAAATCTTGGCATACTTCCGATGACTCATCCCAACCTCGGATTGAACTATGCACACTTCGATCAACTGCACAACGAACGATTGACACCCGCGATCCCGGGAAGAATACTGGACCAAGCAGACATCAAGTCGAGCCGACAGACGGTCAGCTTTGCAGGGATCGTGGGCTCTCTCCAGCGCTCATCTCACATCGACCTCCCCTCAACCTCCTTCGAGCCTGACTCCAACGGATACCATAATCTGGACCAAGGGAAAGCCAAGTTCAGGGTCGAGTCGGCTTACATCGACCCCTATGATCTCCCGAGCGAATTCGACTTCCAAGGCTTCAATAACCAGGTCGATCAGCCGGTCCGATACCAGGATCCGAGGGACAAGCCGCGAGCACTAGAGACAAACCGATTGAAGCTCAACGTCAGAGAAGGAACTCACAGTGATTCGAGTCGAGTGAACGCTCATACGAAGATCGGCAGTCGCGAATGGGTCGGAAATCCCCCGCCTAAACGGCAGGGCACCATCGTACTCGACTTCCTCAACTCGATCACCCGCAACTTCCAGCCCCCTTCATCTGGCTCTCCAAGCCCTAACAACGCCTCCTCCCCCAATGATTCTCCAGCTAGACAACTTCAATCTAATTCCCCTTCTCAGCCCCCTAATAATCAGAAAAATAGGTTTGGCCAGATGCAGAACGATCAACTGATGAAGGTTCTCAAAGGATTGGTTGGAAAACCACCCTCTGAGTAATACCCTTACTCTCCTCTTCATCTTGTTTTCCACATACAATTTGCAGCCAATTGTAATCGAAGAGAGCAGTTAAAAATTATCTCATCTATTTTCCCATAAGAAATCTTTAAATCCATGTTAAAAACGCCTTTCGGCTAGATCTTTTCACCTTACAAGCCCAAAATTATTTGGACAATGTGTGATTAAATGTGGAACAGCGGTCAAGGCCCTCTTCCTATAAAACTTGACAAAGGTTATGATGCCATTACCATTGGTTGACGGAGACGCAAACTAATCTATTGTGCTTCACACATTAGGATATCGTCAAAGTGACAGAAACCAAGCCGGGTCGACGCTTTAACGAGTACTTCATCAGACACACGGAGAAAGCCTGAACGATGTACGACCAATTGATGGCCCAGCCACTCCCGATCCCACCCAAACCCGCCTCTGCTCAAGCAGCGGCTGCTGCTGCCCCCGGAAGTGGAGCTCAAGACAAACCTCCTGCCTGGGTTCCCAACATGAAAGCCGCAGCAACAAAAGCCTAGCATGCTTAGGCATCAATCCATTTTTATTTTTCTTCTTCTCCCACTGCTCAACGTTGGTTTAGCTATCAAACTCTTAGTAACATTCCTATAGAAATCTACAAACTTGAATCTCACTGCCTCTCGCGTCCAAGTATCGGCAGTCATCTGTCTTCCCTGCTTACCGCTTTCAATGTCTCTCTTTCACAAACACAGATGTGCTATCCTGTATCAGCACCATCACCTTTTTTTAGTGGAAAGATTGTTCTTGAAAAATTGTCGGGGACAAATCTTCGGTCATGTGGAGTATGAAATTCACAAGCCCTACAATTGTGCACTGGTTCTTGGACTGCAAGAAGGCCTTGACAGGGGATGCCAAGCAGGCTATAATGCGGGATGCTGAGCAGGTCATGAGGCGAGCTTAACTAAGGCTCTCCTTCGGAGGCGCCCTCACTCGCGGGAGGAGACTTGTGTTTTCACCACGACGGTGCCGGAGCAATTTGAGGCTCAGGCTGATCAGGCTCAGGAGGGCATGAGCCGTCGGAGGAGTCAGGGGATGAGGGCTGCCCAAGCGTTGCTCGACCCGCGGGCTCGGATGGCTGCTAGAGGAACGCCAACCTCCTGTGCCATGATTGGGTCCAAGGATTCCCGGAAGAGTCCTTGTCCCATTTGGCCGAAAAAATAATTTACTTCGTGTTACATCAATACAAACTTCATACCCCTAGTTTTACATCAAGGCTCGAAATACCCCTAGTCTCACATCAAGGCTCGAAATGTTTTTACCGAGACAACAACGTTTGCCGGCACTCCCTCCTCCCGCGGCTGAACCCCCAACAAATCTCGATATCGCCAGTCAGCTCAGCCACCTGCGCGACATTTGCCGCTGGGATTGTGGGTGGTTTTTGCTCTTGCACTGCCACTAACGTTACAAAAAAAAACTAATATTCATGTTTCCTTTTCTCTACTAAGCTCACAAGTCAGGATCGACGCCACTCGACTGGGAGTTACGGCAACAACCTTGGCTAGAACTGTCATTCGGATGATTGGGTTTGAAGGTGAGTGAACTTGAAATGTGAATTGATCACAGTTGCATTGGGTCTGATATTTACTTACATTTTCTTTTCTTTAATCAGATGCTCTTGCAGCCCTGCCACCTGCCATCCAGGTTGTCATCCAAGCCTTTCAACAAAATATGCAGGCTCAACATGAAGATTTGCAGGCTCAACATGAAGAAACCCGCCGCCTCATCAACACCCGGCTGGATGATCTTGACGGCCGACTTGCTACCCTGAATGCCGAAATTGCATCTCTGAAGGATGCTGCAAACAGCCACCTTCAAGAGACCATTGAGATCAACACTCAGACCCAACGACGATTGCGGGGACGTGGCGGTCCTCGCCGAGGCCGCGGAGCTTGATATTTTACTCACTTCTAATCCTCAACCCGCACTGTCTTTACCGTCATATATATCTGTTTCTTGAAATTTGATGCCTGCCAAGTTCTAGCCACGCACTTGCCCCAGTTGAAAGTTCATGGAGTACCATCATGAGGCACAACAGGAGGTGGGATTGAGCCGGCGGTATCACCAACAAGCTGCCATTGCCACCCAGAGTCTGTCCCCTTGTTGATTACTGATGTGCAACGGGAAATTGCGAGTTCCGTAAAGCCCGCAAATGTTAGCCGCACAACCCCCTCAGGTGCCTCATCCCAAAAGAGACCTTCTTCCCAGTTGGGCCTCCGTCCGCATCGTGAAAACACCTGTTTCCTCCTGGATTAGCCCGCCACTGTAACTGGCAGGTCTTCTCCGCACATTTCCCTCACCACTCAGAGAATCCACTCCGATGCACATCTTTGCCTCAGCTTTATGCTTCGATAGACTTTTACCCATGCAGGGTCCGTGGGGGCCGGGGACGCCGCCACGATGGCGCCCCGATTGCCCCGCGGTGTATCCCAAAGAGAGTGGAAACAAAGCAGTCATAGTTGTACAAGAAAATAAGGATGAATGATAGCTTGGAAGGTCAACAGGGGTTTCCCGGGACAGTTTGAAAAATAGAACGAGGATTGGATTAGGTAGGGAACGGGGATGTGGTGATGAGGTCAGGAGTGAAGGAAAGGAACGAGGAGACAGCCAATCAAGCTTTTATCCATCCCAGGGCGAGTTCGGCCCGGCGCACGGTCTGGTCATCAGCAAGAGGTTGAGGCCGAGTAAGTTCTGACGGCCGCTCATCATTATCGGTGGGTAAACAAACAGGCCGGTCGTCGGCCGAGCCGCTGGAGCCTGGTCCCGAAGACTCCGACTGTCCGCCCGTCGCCGGCTGGCTCGAAGTCTGCAAAAAGTCTTCTCCTTCTTGTTGGTCGGTATGCAGAAGCAAGAGCGGCTGGATCTGTCGCTGTAGTGTTTCTTGATTTGTTCTATATACATTTTTTCCAACCGGTACTTGGTCAGTAAAAAATTGACTCTCTCCTGACCGATTAGAGGGGGGGTTCAGACTGACCGGATATTCGCGCATAGAGTTTCCAGCTCGGTGAGTCGTTCGTTGACAACGTCTCGTCGATGAGCTGTCTGCATCCTTCCTCGTAAGTTCTCGGCTACGACTGAGTGTTGTGTGTTGAGATAGAGGGGAGATAATTGGGGCGCAGTCGGTTAATGTTACTCATTCCTGCTTCTCTGCTTTTTGTTAATTTTTTGTAGACTTTTTTCAGTGAATCAAAAAACAGAAAAAACCATTGGATTTGGGGACGGACTTAGGGCTACTGCCACTGAGAATAAGAAAGCTTCGGATAAGAAGTTGGCACCATTTTGAATAGCCTTGGTATCACTGTTTTCCAAAAAATTAAAAAAAAAAAAGGTTAATGATTATTATCTCTCAAGCGAACAAGAGTTTCAACAGATGGGAAAGGGTGGGTTGGGTTAAGACGAACCTGAGGGGCCGAATAACAGGATGTACTTTGGCGAAAATTCCGGCGGCCAGGCGAGTTTCGTATCGATGAAGGGATTGAGCAAGGCCTACACACACTGTACGAAATCTTTGTTTTTATAATGACAGCAGATTCGGGATCAGTACTTTCTAGATGGGTAAAATGTTTTGGTCGGTCGGATCGGAGGTGACTAATGTATGCCAGCGAGAGAGAGAGACGCTTGGCTGAACTTAGGATGTTCCTGGACGGCAGACGAACCACATGCTAGTGTCAATTGATATTTTCTTGAGGAATAAAGAGTGGAAAGAAGCAACTCAACCTGTGCACTGATCTTGAGCCGGTTGGCAATTGGTTTGCTCAAGGTCTTGATCAACAGCGAGACAACCTGGAGGATGAGGATGGATGGTGGTCAGTATCGATGCTTGCTGAGCTGAGAATAAAGTTGATGGTTGCTTACTCACTTTGACCGATGCCATGGCCGGGTGCGGCTGTGTTGGGTGGTTGCTGGTGGGTGTATGCGGAGGGTTGAAGCCACCTCGCCCAGACCGAAAACCAACTCTCACTCACCCCGATGGCGAACGCTTCCAGGAGTTTCCTCCTGCCTGGATCCTTGCTTCACAAGCTACAGATCACCACCCATCCGACGAGGACCTCAAGACTCGCAAGCTGTCGACTTGGCCGCTTCTCTTGTTCGCCGAACCGGACCAGTCGGGCCGGGAGCCAGTCGAGCGGATTCCGAGAGCCTCTGGACACATCCTCCTGGAAGCCTCGCGTCAACCGGCGATGGACACCCATGACCCTCGTCCTCGTCTCCGTCCACATCCTCACCTTTGCCCTCGGTACTTGGCAGGTCCAACGCTTGAGCTGGAAGAAAGACCTGATCAAAGACTTGGAGAGCTCTCGAACCGATCGGCTTGCCCAAACATATCAAGTTGAGTATTTTGTATATTTATCCCTGAGGAAATAATCCCCAACTCCCTCTCGTCCTTGTTGCTGATTCTCCATCTCCGGCCTTCCGACCCTCTCTAGTCCGAAAGTCATCCCTGAGTTTGAGTATCGAAAAGTCAAACTGAAAGGCAGGTTCGATCACGCCAAGGAGATCTTCATCGAGTCTAGAACCCGCGAAGCAGAGCTGGGATATCACCTCATCACTCCTTTCTATCCTGACAACGGCGGCGAGCCGATCCTCATCAACCGTGGATTCATCAAGCGCGAATTCAAAAATCCCCAATCCCGTCCCCTCAGTCGTGTGGGCTTCTCCTTTCCTCAAAACTTGATGCAAACCCCCCGAGTCGACCTTTACTTAGTAAATATGTCTTGACTTCTTAGGAGTCAACAGATATCGAGGTTGTCGGCATGCTCCGCAAACAGGAGAACAAGTCCTTCTTTCAACCGAGCAATTCGAAAGACTCCAACCAATGGTACTTTGTCGATATCCAAGAGATTGCAGACCATCTGGGTACCTCGCCAATCCTCGTCGACGCCATTACTTGTACGCATATTGTCTTCTTCTTTCCAGAACATTTCTCACTCACTTTGGCTTTTGGTTTTATGAATAGATGCCAATAGTGGCAAGTTGAAGGAGATGGCTTCCAAAGCTCTTCCGATCGGAAGATCCCCTCAGATCTCTCTCCGCAACATGCATGCCACATACATTGCCACCTGGTAAGACTCGGTCATTCTTTTCTGTCTGTTACGCTGAGAGACGCAAACCTATGGGAAGAATATAGTGTATAGGTTGCACTGATTGTTCATGGGGGGAGGTATGCAGCCATTGGCTTCTCTCATGCTGTAGCAGCGGTTGGTCAGTAAGATCTGAGAGCTAGGTGACCTGGTTGCAAATGCAGATTTGACCATCACTTTACTACTTGGAGGCTTCAGAAAAAAATGAACCACATCAAGCAAGCCATGCTTGCAGAAAGCTGTAGATTTTTTATCCTTGTGGTGTGCATAAATTAGGAGTTGTTGTCTTGGCAATAGTCGGAGATTTGAGATAGTGAGAGAAGGTGATTCCATTGTAACTTGTCTCTTACCTGAAGTTTTGCTACTCAAGTGGGACATCATCACTTGATATGTATGTAGCCTTAGGTACTTGAGATTTAGAATTGTGATCGTTTGCACATGTGGAACTTGGGAGTTGTGTTCTTGGCAGGAAAACAAAGGAACTGACAGTGATTCGAGTCGAGTGAACGCGCATACGAAGATCGCTAGCTTAACTAAGCCTCTTGAACGGAGGGTCCGGGGGACCCCGCCCGGAGGGCTCTCCGCAGGAGAGGCTTATGAGTTATGTCTTGATTTAAGCAGGAGCAGAAAGGATCTGCTACACTAAAAATCCCAACCAATATAGAAAAACTGAATACACAGAGCTGTAGGTTCTGTTCTTGCAATCAATTTGAGCCACTTATCTATCTTGTAGCCAGAAAAACAACTCCTGGAGTCCCAAACAAGTGGAGCCTCATTTGGAAGACTTGTGCATTTTTGATCTTTTGAAAAGGTCAACAGATTGAGATAGAAAAAATCTGAGTAGACCAAAATGTAGAGAAAGAAAAGTAGCATAGGGTACAGATAGGGCATATTGGTGGAGAGGCTGGGGGAGGAGCTATAAAATTTTTAAAAACCTCTCAGCCAAATGAACTTTCTGCTCCCGCGTAAAATTTGGGATAATGCACAAGTCCCTCCCTGCGGGAGGGGCAGCTTCGCCGCCAGCCACAGCGCTCCCACCAGGGGGGACTTGTGTTAAGTTAGCGAAGATCGGCAGTCGCAAATGGGTCGGAAATCCCCCGCCTAAACGGCAGGGCACCATCGTACTCAACTTCCTCAACTCGATCACCCGCAACTTCCAGCCCCCTTCATCTAGCTCTCCAAGCCCTAACAACGCCTCCTCCCCCAATGATTCTCCAGCTAGACAACTTCAATCTAATTCCCCTTCTCAGCCCCCTACACCAGGAAAAAAGAATGATCACTTGCCAACAAGTGACATAGCAAAGTACAAAGGGGCCTTTGTACTTTTTGATGTCACTTGCAGACAAGTGATCATTTTTTTTTCCTGGTGCTAATAATCAGAAAAATAGGTTTGGCCAGATGCAGAACGATCAACTGATGAAAGTTCTCAAAGGATTGGTTGGAAAACCACCCTCTGAGTAATCCCCTTACTCTCATCTTCATCTTGTTTTCCACATACAATTTGCAGCCAATTGTAATTGAAGAGAGCCGTTAAAAATTATATCATCTAGGCCCCGTTTGGCTGTCGCGTTATACGTCATAAATGGTTGAATTTATGACGCCGCGACCCAAAGTTCGCCC
Source organism: Puccinia triticina (assembly GCF_026914185.1). Lineage (NCBI taxonomy): Eukaryota > Fungi > Basidiomycota > Pucciniomycetes > Pucciniales > Pucciniaceae > Puccinia > Puccinia triticina. Next base: position 1,158,635 of record NC_070568.1, on the reverse strand, counting down.
CCCGTTTCCACCAAAATGTTGAAACCCCCGGGGGTCGCGCGTCATAAATTCGACCATTTATGACGTATAACGCGGCAGCCAAACAGGGCCCTATTTTCCCATAAGAAATCTTTAAATCCATGTTAAAAATGCCTTTTGGCTAGATCTTTTCACCTTCCAAGCCCAAAATTATTTGGACAATGGATGACTTCCTGTCATCATTTAGAGAGCTCTAGATGCCTATCTAAATCTTAAATTAAGACACCATCAAAAACTCAACCAGTGCACATGAGAGTAATGAACTGTAGGGCTAGGAAAACATTTCCCTTTTTGTCAAAAATTAAGAATTTGGGTGTGTAAATTGAGATCTGGGAGGCTCCCAGACTTGACGGGAAGTCCTCCAATGTGTGATTAAATGTGGAACAGCGGTCAAGGCCCTCTTCCTATAAAACTTGACAAGGGTTATGATGCCATTACCATTGGTTGACGGAGACGTTAGTTTTGAGATACAGAAAACAAGGCCTGAACATAAGCTGTCTTTGTTTTAGTCCTAACATTATGGATCCTGACTCTAGTCCTGGCTGCCCTGACTTTAATTGCTGTCATTCTTCTGGGTTTTAATCCAAAAAAGACACCATTTATTGGTTTGATTGGAGGATTTCCTGTTGCCACTTCCAAGCCTGCAGCCAACTTGCTGCTAGTCCCAAAAAACCACAACCAGTGTGTGAAAGTTGTTGAATACTGCATATGATCAACTTTTTCTCTACCAAGAGTTAAATTGACAGGTGGGTAATTTGATATTCCTAAACACATAAAGCAATTGAGAGTCTTACATTCTTTGGTTTACTTGTCTTTCTCTTTGTTGTTACTCCTTTTTTCTTGCCATTTGTGTGTTGAATGCCCCATTCTCTCTCCATCTCCTGTTGACTACTATTATCACACAATTCTCAACAAAAATAATCATCTCTCATAAACACACCCACCCAGAAATGGGGTACATCCATGGCACAACACCCTCAATTTTTTTCCCATTCAAGGGTATGTGACATGTGTTGTGGATGTGCAGTCACAATAGGAAGTTATGTTATCTGTAACAAAAAGTAATTATAATGTAACGGAATCGGTCCTGTTATTGTTAAAGTAATGGCAGCAATGCTTCTGTTACATTTTTTTTTTTTTCCTGTCTTCTTACACCAGTCAAATTATCCCCCACTCCTAAGGCGATGAGGTGTGGATAACAGGGGATTCTTGCCCATTTTCCAGAATTATTTTGCCAGATAACACAGTTAGCACATTATCTGCATTATCTTTCAAGGTATTCAGGGGGAAATCCCCCTTTGTTATGTTATCCAAATGTGCGCGGGCACATTCTACCAGGTAACAATGACACAATATCTGGTAAATGTGGGTAGTTATGTTACAAAAATCCCTCTGGATAACACAACATCAGTAAATCCCCATTGTTTTGTGCAGCATGGTGAGTAAATTAGACCAGTAATCTCTGCATAGGTGTGATTTATTCTTGTATTTTTGATCTCTTTTCTTTGTTTTTGTCTTTCTCATTTTCTTTCTTCTCAAGTTAAAATGTTGGAGATTCCTGCAACCCCCCCTTGGCTATTTTCTTAATTCACTATGGGGAAAAAAAACTCAAGAAACCAATGCAGGACCCCAGCAAGCCCCCTAATAGGGGGGTGTTGAAAAAGGTATGCTAAATTTCACAAAATCTCTGAAACATACTCTTGGAAAACATATGAAAACACCAAAGAGCCTTTTAGGGTGGTTGTAGAAAATTTAAGAATTTTCTGTTTGACCTGGGGGGGGAGTTATGTAGTAGGTATGGAAGTTGAGTTGGTCAGTCTCTTGAAAAACTGGTATCAGTCTGCCTGCTCCCAACACTGGGCGGCTACGCTAAACTAGCGGTAGTGTGCGCTATCCGCTGGTCTAGCGTTGCATAGTTCCTGGCACAATGCCGTTAGAGAATCCACATTGGTTGCAGATTAAGGAGGGATTGGTGTAAATAATCCTCCTTGGCAACCACATTGGGTCCAATTTAGTTGGACTAAACTCCTCCCAGTAGTACAATTTGGACTAATCAAGAGTATATTTACTCCTTGCTAATCCTGGGAGTAAGAGCATCCGCATTGGTGCGGGTGTAACTCAAGGAGTAGTGGATTAGCGCTAATCCGTGTGGTCAACCACATTCACCAGGGGGGAAATTTTCACACTTCCTACAGAGTGCCACACCGTAATTCCATCAGACTCAGGTACTGATGTGATGCTAGAGTTGACCATAACCAACAATGGGCCTATACTATACTCTACTATAACCAGGCCTTTCTGTTATTGTATAGGTCTGGTTGTACCACCATATACTAATAACTGTACTAGTATTGACTCTTGCTGAAATTGGCCAGTATAGTATTTTGTGGGTTTTCTCTGTAACAAAAAATACAGGTATAGTAACATTTTTTGCCCCTGGTTACCACAATAACGCACTTAAACAGGCGTAAGCATAAGGCAATGAGATGTGGGCTCCTGATGATTGTACAGGCAAACCATGCCACCTACCTGGTCCTTGCGGCAAGAGCAAGGGCTTATTTAGGAACACCAGGTAGGTCTTGTTCTGTTGAGAGATTGTTCTCTATGGCTGGAGACGTGTGTGGCTCCAGACGTGGTCGGCTGTTCCTTTCAACTACTTCAAAATCCTTTAGCAGCCTTATGTGGCTTTGTGAAGATTTTTCCCTCTCAGGGGACTTTGCTGAGGCCGGAAAGGCTTTGGGTGCTCTGATCCCCAAGCCCAAGAAATAGATAGATTTTCATCCCTACTGAGTAGTGGTACTGGCCACATCTGGCCAGTATAGTATTAAGATTTTTTTTTTCTTCCTTCATTTGGATATAGTATTTTCAAAAAAAAAATTCTCATGTAATTGGATATAGTATTAAAAATTCATTACAGAAAATGGAAAGAACAGTACCGTTCTTGGACCAAAAAAATTCAATAACTATACTATACCAATATCTGTATAGTAAAGGCCCATTGCTGCCATAACTCTTGTGTAACTTGTAACTTTCCACAGTATTGCAAGGGTAACTTTAGCCTAATCTATGATCAACTGCTCCGCTGATCAAATATTCAACCAGTGATCAGCTGAAGGGAACCCAGCCTTTAAGACATGAGAATGGCTGTTTCTAAGCATTGATAAGATCAATTCTGGGCCAAATTGTGTAAGAGACAATTCTTCTTGATTTGTGATTGAACCAGCAAATACACACAAACTCCTCAGCCAAAGTAATCCTGGAATGCAGAATTAGGCAAATTTGTGGATGAGTCCAGCTTGTGTTTATTCATCATGTGGCTTTGCTGTTGGCTGGTTTAAATCATGGCTAATATTGGAGGGCTTATTCTCAAATCTCACTCAAGCTTTGGAATTTTTTAGTTAGAAGTCTGCAGATTCAGGCAGCCATTCCTCAACAAACTGATTCCTCAAAGACTGTGTACGCCTCCAATGTGTGGAAATCTGTGACTCTGTTGTAGGCAGGTGGCCCTGGAAAACTTACTGGAACATTATGTTCCCAAGTCATGACATGTCACAGGTGACATTTAAGTAAGTTGGTAGGGGGGCTTGCAGCAACCGGCCCCAAAACCCAGCGTGCAGCTGTGTGATGGATGTCCACCCTGAAGTTCGCGCAAACTTCAGGGTGGACATCACTGATCAGACAGCGTTCATCAACCATTCAACTCCCCTCCTCCCGCACACTGGATCCACTGTTTGAGAAAAATCCCATGCAATACCACCGGCTCTCCCTGAGCCTGGCAGCCCACCATGGTTTGTTCCTGTGGGCATCAGTTTGTTTTCAGCACACACATATTAATACATTTGCACTGACAAATGCAGTAATATGTTTGCACTGCAGATCAGCTACATCAGTTTGGTGATTTATCAATCTTTCAGAACTTGAGCAAAACATATCGGAGAGTTGCATTTGTCTTTGAATCTCCTGATCATGACAGACACTGCTCAGATACTCTGCTTATGCCACACATAGCGGATAATATTTACAGTAAATGAAGAATTTGATTGGGTGTGCTGTTGCTGTGTATAGCAAGGGGATAATCATATTGAAGGAACTGTTGGCTTGGATAATGCAACAAATAGTTTCTGGTGTGGATGTACAATGACTTTCTTATACCTTCCCTCCCCCATCTTCTAGTCCTTTGGTTGGTTCAATCAAAATCAAATCTACCCAATAATGATTAGGTAAGACATCACCATGAGTTCAACAGGAGATGAACACACTTCAGGTATTATTTACACATCACAAGCAGTTAAATTCTGGAACAGTTACCGTAAGAAATCACAGTATGGCACTCTGTGGGAAGTGCAACGGATCCCCCCCTGGTGATTGGTGCGGGCTTAAATTTAATTGATGAGTAAGTATGTTGTATGCACCTGCAGCTTATGTAAGCTGTGTTTGGTGAATACTTTTGAGTGGGGAGGAGTGTCTGCATGCAGCACTTACTCTCAGTATTAGCAAGGAGTAAATTTACTCTCACTTAGTTCAAATCTCCCGGGAGGAGTTTAGTCCAACTAAATTGGACCCAATGCGGTTGCCAAGAAGGATTAGGTACGCTAATCCCTTCTTAATCTGCAACCATTGCGGATTCTCTAGAGTCTAAGTGCTGCATGCAGACACTCCTCCCCACTCAAAAGTATGCACCAAACACAGATTACATAAGCTGCAGGTGCATACAACATACTCCTCATCAATCAAGCCCGCACCAATGCAGTTGACCACCCAGATTAGCACTAATCCCGGAGTAAGGTAATCCACTACTCGTCAAGTTACACCCGCACCAATGCAGATGCTCTTAGCGGTAGCGCTGCTACAGGGCAACTACTCTACGATAACAGGCGCTAACAGCGCAATCCAAGTTTTTAGCAGCTAATTAGCACTGCTAGCGCCAATAGCGCTGATAGAGGCCCCATAGATTTCAGGGGAGCCCTCAGCTTGGCAAGTTTTATGTTAGCAGTAGCGTGAAATCACTGACTGCTAATGGAAAACACATTTGGTGGAAGAGTAGCTCTGCTGCGCTAGGCAAACTACCTACTGAAAGTTTAGCAGCCCACCGTTGCTGCTCATTCCTAGCAAAAAGTCCCAGCTTCTGCACCAGAGGGGTGGGGCGGGAAGTTCCAAGGGGTGCATATCTTTGCAACAGGACATTGTGAGTATGTAAAAACTTGGATTTGGATCAGCCCCTCAGCCATGCCATACAATACCATTCTCTCTGCTCTGAATACCCCCCGTTGACATAAAATATTACAAAGGTTCCTTTGTAATATTGCATGTCAACTGGCAGCAGTTTCTTGAGAGTTTTTGTTTTCATAGCACTATGAAAAAAACTCAAGAAACTGGTGTCAGTTGACATGCAGCATACTTGAGTTCAGTCTCCCTTAGAACAAGCTTCATACAAAATGAATCCCAGGGTGGTGCACCCTGGAATATTTGGAATTTACTCAATGGTTCAGGCTAAGCAGTATATTGAGACTCTGCTTAGCCACACTAACTTTGGAGATGCTCAGCTGGCACAGCAGTGGCACCTAAGTACATACACTACCAGAGCCCTTGTCAACTGGGAGGCATCCCTCCAGCAAACACACAAGGCCTTAAGCTCGACATACACCCGGGAGGGATCCCTCCCGGACGACTGCTTCATACACCAGTTGTCCGGGAGGAATCCCTCCTGGACAACAGATACATACAAGAGTTGCCCGGGAAGGATCCCTCCTGGCCGACTGCTTCGTACAACAGCCGTCTGGAAGGGATCTCTCCCGGACCACGGCCCCATACAACAGTTGCCCAGGAGGGATCCCTCCCGGACAACTGTTTCATACACCAGTTGTCCGGGAGGAATCCCTCCCGGACAACAGATACATACAAGAGCTGCCCGGGAGAGATCCCTCCTGGCCGACTGCTTCATAAAGGGATCCCTCCCGGGAGACTCTTGCATGTATCTGTCAACCGGGAGGGATCCCTCCCGGGCGACTGCTGTATGGGGCCATTGCTCGGGAGGGATCCCTCCCGGTCGACAGATACATGCAAGAGTCTCCCGGGAGGGATCCCTCTTGAACCACTGTTTGACGAAGCAGTCGGCCAGGAGGGATCCCTCCCGGGCGACTCTTGTATGTATCTGTCATCCGGGAGGGATTCCTCCCGGACAACTGGTGTATGAAGCAGCCGTCCGGGAGAGATCCCTCCCGGGCGACTGTTGTATGAGGCCGTCGTCCGGGAGGGATCCCTTCCGGACGTCTGTTGTACAAAGCAGTTGGCCAGGAGGGATCCCTCCCGGGCGACTCTTGTATGTATCTGTCGTCCGGGAGGGATTCCTCCCGGACAACTGGTGTATGAAGCAGTCGTCCGGGAGGGATCCCTCCCGGACGACATTTGTATGAAGCAGTTGTCTGGCAGGTGACAACTGTTATGCAAGGCCATTGTCCTGGAGGGATTTCTCCCGGGCAACTGTTGGAGGGATTCCGCCCGGTCAACTGTTGTGTTATGTTGTCGACCGGGAGGGAGTCCTCCCAGGCAAGACAGTTGCTGCATATAGCTGTTGACCGGTGTGGAACTACTCAAAGGGGAGAATAGAGCTTGGAAGGGAAATGGATAGCAACACTAGTACTAATGTAAGCTAAGCAAGGGTGCTGAAGAGGCTGCCTTCCTGACGAATGCTGAGGGGATGAGAGTAACACTAAGAAAAAGAAGAAAAGGTGTGGCTGATTTCTGCTTGATCTTAGGAGCTAGTACTATGAGCTTAACTACTGACTACTGAGGGTAAGAGAGTTGGAGTAATGGTTGAAAGGGGGGGGAAAGCAATGGGCAATGGTTCAATGGCAATGGGTTGATGAGAATGGGCACTTATAATTTCTGTATCTAAAATTATATATAAATTTTGCATGAGGTACAAGTGAGGGGGGAAAGACAGTTCTTATATGAAGGAAGGATGAGCACAGACAATGAGGAGTTCTGGCTATGAGAATGAAGGTTGTACAAATGAGGAAAAGTGATGTGAACATAGTAACAGTATGTAATGATGAGCAATGCTGAAAGGGGAATGCTGGTTATGGGAATAAAAGAATGTACTAATGGGGAAGAGTGATGAGAACATAGTAACTACTTGTAATGATGAGCACTACTGAAAGAGGTAAGCACAGATCCAATGATGTAAGGTGTACAATAGGCATAGTACATAATAAGAAATGTATGTAAAGAGTTTAGTATGTGAGAATAAATATGTAAAAGGAATTTACTGTAATGATTCAAGTAGGTTACTAATGAAATGAGTATTGTAACTAATGAAGAATGTAGGTTGTCTGTAAGTCTTATATCCTTTATAACTACTGAACCATTGAAGATAAGGGGGTACTATGTATGAGTGACTATAGGTGAAATTTGGCGTAGAATCTGACTATGCAATAATAATGAGGTATTTGTGAAGGGTTATGGGGAAATGGGCAATGTAATGATGAATATATGTAAAGAAAAGCAATAAAATACTACTTATGGTTTGGAATGGAGCACCACACCGGGAGGTATTCCGCCCGGTCAACTGTGGTGTTGCGTTGTTGACCAGGGGCAGGAGGGATTCCTCCCGGTCTTGTTATGTTGTTGACCGGTTCCTCCTGGTCCACGTGGGTTGGCGTATGTGGCCTTGTGTGTTGGAGGGAGGGATGCCTCCCGCTTGAAAGGGTGCTTGTATGTATTCTGCTGTGCCAGCTGAGCAGCTCAAAACAAACTTTGCACAAAGTTAGTGTGGTGGCTGGTGTGGTTAAGCAGAGTCTGAACATACTGCTTAGCCTGAGCTAATCCATAAAAATACATGGAATCAACCAGGAATAAAGCTGGACAAACTCAGGTATGTGGCATTGTATCAGCCCGGATCTGGCATGTCAACTGACACCAGTTTCTCAAGTTTTTTTCATAGTGTAGTGGACTGATGTAGGTCCCAATTTTAGTGTGATAATCAAGCATGATAAATATCATGAGGTCAAGAGTACTTATAAAATAAATGTAGGACAAGACAGGATAGAGACTAGCTACCTATTAGTATAACATCTTGCCTGCAATATTGAGGTACACCACGGGCGCACCAGAACATCATCTGGAGGTATGCGCTGCCGTTGCTCTGACAGTTCGTCTGCCCGCGGCGACAACCGTTGGAGATTGGTACACATGTATGTTTGGGTAAACGTTGGGCCAACCAAGCCGTTGGCTGGGCGTTGGAGGTAATCCCCGGAGCGGGTGCAAAATGCACCTGGGCCACCCCGTCACCGCCGGAGGCCTGGTGGCCCGGGCCGCCACCACCACCTACTGGGGGCCCAATTGGCAGGCGCCAATACGCATGTTCCGGCCAGTGGCTCGGCTGCAAGGCGTGCCAATGCCACTGGACGAGTGTAGTGAGCTTGGCAAGCTGCCTTGCTCCAGGGCTACATGTACTGGGGGCAGCTGACCCCAGTTCAAGCCTTGGTGCTGGCAAAAGCAAATTTGCCAACAGTTGTTGGCAATTCACGGCTCAATCTGTTTGGTCTTTGGTTTCAAACCAACCGGTTGACCAACGTTCTGACCACTGTGGAGCCACCAACCGGGGTTTCTCACCAGTTTGCCAACGCCTGAGGGGTTGGCAAGACGGTTGAAGAGCTCGGCCGCGGGACCAACGGTCCCAATTCAAGAAAGTGCGCCCGTGGTGTAGGCTAGCATTGCAATTCCAGGATTGCTTGGCTGATCAGACTCATTCATCACTTTATTCTCATCTGGTAAAATACTGGCGAACCTCAATTGAGTCTGTAGTGTGCCTAACTTCAACAGCATTGCTCATGATGTAGCCAATCCTGCCTGCTAGATATCTCTGTTGCAAGTGTACAAACTGCAAACCTGGGATTTTTGGTGTAGACAAGGCGGGTCAAGGAGGAAGCAATGGTTTTTACTTCTATAAGCCCAGTTTCAACATTTTGCTTGACCCATTGGTACATTCACTTTCTGTGTTATTCAATTCTACATATACTTATAAGATCATTTCACACATTCTGATTTTAAAAAAGTGGGCAGGGAAGGGAAGATAGTTTTATATCATGATAATTGCACTAATTTTTTGAGACAATATGCAGAATTCTGTCTGGGAAGCACGTCTGCTCTTGACAGTATTATATTTGCTTATCCAGCCTACTTGTGCTGAGAAATTCACAATTAGAAAGCCATCAAATGATAGTTGGTTCAAGGAGCATTCCCTGTGAAGTATTCCAAGTAGACCAATCCTGACTGAAATGCTCATTGTCCTATAGATGTCAGCCAATTCATAAACAGACCTATCAAAGGGCATAAAACATTTCCGGTTCTCTGGACCGAAGCAGAATCCTGATGAGGAGTGGTGCACCTAGTTCGGGAATATTTGCAAACATATTCACGGTGCTCAGGATAATGTGTCCAGGCAGCAAAGGGTGATCTGACTTAACTAAGCCTCCCAGGACTGGGGGTGCGGAGCACCCCGATGCAAAGCATCTCCCATTCCCAATTGGAGGCTTATGAGTTATCGGCTTTTTTCTGCGTGAGAGCTTCAGGAAATTTGTGGCTTTTGGCCAACTTTTTGAATCAAATTTACATTACACAGCGCGCACTCATTGTGAGTCAGCGAGCTGAAGTACACGGGATAGCTGAGCATTTCAGCTTTAATGTAGTGTCACTTTTGTGATATCTACACTGGAAGGAGAGTGTTGCCCTTGCTCAGCAGTCAAGGTGGATGGATGATGGAGTTCTGTATTTAAATTGAGTCCAAATGGATCTTCTCGTAATTTACATACACACTTCTGGCCAAACACAAAAAAATCACAAACTTCAAAGGGGGATGGAAGGAGTTTGTGAAGGGGGAAAAAGTGGTGATTGACACCAAAAGAAAGAGAAAAATCAGGCCTTTAATCTGGCACCACAGGCGATAGGAATACACAAGGAGAAGACCCCTGAAAGGGAAGCGGGAAAAAACTTCCACCAAAACACTGAAAGCTCTCAAGCCAAATTCTTGGCTTCACCTGCAAGTCCCTCCTTCGGAGGTCGCGCTTCGCGCGAGGGCGCTTTGCGCCAGCCCAGGCTGTACCAGGGCCCTCTGAAGCGAGGGACTTGTGATAAGTCAGAGGGTGATAGATCCGAGGCTCATGGAGCTGTCGCGGGCTCGAAACCAGTGAAGTGACCCATGTTGCACATACAACGACGCCGTTGACCTACTCAGATCTAACCCAAAGCGCTCACAAACAATTGGCGGGCGGATGAGTCTGTCTGAGACAGGTCGCCGAGAGTTCCTCGTGTCTCAGTCTTGGGTAGCCCTAAAAATATTGAAGGGTTTGGATCATGCAGTAGAAATGTTTTGCAACCTATACCAAACCGGGCGTAATAATGTAGAGAGGTTTGGAACTTTGGGGTTTGTTGCTCTCCAAAAGTCTCCAAACCATTCCTCAAAATTATTTACACACAAGGACGCGGCGGTGCTTCAGATTCACGGCCGTTCAAGATTCGCATGGGGTGTGTACCGATCTTTACGATGTATGTATGAATCAGACCATACATAAAACATTTGCTTCTGCATTATAGAGCTCTGACACCAGTCCCTTCTCCTGATCTTGTTTTGTGAGGGGCATGATTCCTTCATGCGCCAGCCAATCAGCTTTAGAAACATACACTTCATGATGCCGAGCCTTTCATTGAACCTCGGCCTTGGCCCTTGATGCGCTTACTGACGATGATTAAGTACTCCGAGTACCTTCCATTCATTAATCTCCCCGCCCCGTATCTCGAGTAACTGAAAAGCAAACGATGAGAATGCTGCTCCATCCCGGTGCGCTGCTAACGTTCTTGGTGGTAATCTCTTGCTCTTGCTCACATGTACAATGTTTGCGTCGAGGTCTGTGGAAGCGCATGGACAAGCTGGAGGTTCCTCTGTAAGTCTCAAGATAACCTTGCGAAAACAAGTTCCTGAAATTTAGTGCTATGTGTTTTCTCCTCCGGCAGACTTGCCAAAGACTATTCCATAGGCTTATCATATTTGAATCAATCTCTCCTGCCAATAATCTCTGGATAATAACTGTACATATACAGCAAAAAAACTAAGAAGCAAGAAATACAGGTTTTCCTACCCCCTGAAGCAATTCAAAGGTTTGATGGCAAGGAGGATAAGATGTGAGTAGCTTGGTTGATGATCAAAGAGGGCATATTCTTATTTTGAATCATGAGATGCATGTCAAGTAACTGAGAACAAACTTACTTGCAGAGAATTGAAGGTCCTCCAGATTATTGGTCCCCGTGTGGCAGGTACAACCCCTACAGGTTTTAGAATAGCAATTGCATTACAGAAGTGGGTTGTATTTTTGTCTTGAAAGAGGAGGCCAGTGTAAATTGCTAATTTATGATCACTCAAACTCTATCCCAGTAAATTGGGAAACAGCATTTGTGAGGAATTTGTTGAACCCACAAGGTTCCTGAAGATGGTTTACCAATTTGCAAAAGAAAGAATTTACATTGAAGGGTCTGTGTTCTCCATGATTCTATTCACCACCCTTTGGCATTTCTTTTCCTCTGGCAAAACTCTTGGTCCTAATTTGGTTATAATTTTTCATTTCTTGGTCAATCTAGTCCCTTGATGTTTACAAGTGCAAGATACAAACCATTTGAGGAAAATTTAAAAGAGTGGTTACCACTTCTTAAATATATGTAAGCCTCCATTCTAAATTTATGTCCTACCATCTATCAAAGCCTCAAATGGCCTATCCACACCTGAATGGCCTGATTAAATCAAAACAGGACCTTGGATGAATGGCTTGAATACAAGTATCATGGAATCTGTGAAGAAGACAAGAAATTTTTCCTCAAGTATGCACACAAGTCCAATGTATCAAATAACTATCAGTGGGATCAATCCAAAGCTCAATTGTCCTATGAAGCCTGGAAGAAAACCAAGGAAAGAAAAAAAAATGTTTTTTGGAACAAGTTATCAAAATTGCTGAAAGGAAAAGAAAAGTGACACTTCTAATGGATGCTCTCTCCTTTCCAATAATTGTATTTCAAGTTAACCCCTGAAATTTCTTTCAATTTCTACCAATTTGGCGTACACAGGATATTGTTTTTGAAGCCCCTTGTGAAGTACAGATTTACTTTGCAAACGGAGGAAAACTTGTTGCGCATGGAAATTTCAGTTGGCTCAATTTTGCCCAACAATGAACCCCCCTCCATGCGCAAGCAGCATACAACCATATATTCTTTTTGCGCACAGGTAGTTTTGCATTGAAATATATTGGGTTCTCTTTATTAAATAACAGCCAGACTGTTGTGGGCTCAGAGAAAAAAAGATCTCCCAAAAAACAAAGAAACAGTTATGTGAACAATTGGTAAAAAACAAGCTGATACTAAATCAATAAGTCAGTGTTGCACTGAAGCAACAGTGGGCAGTTATTGTTACAGTAACGCTTAAGATAATGATTTTTGAGTGTTATTGTTATTTTTACTGTTAACAGTGGTGCAATGTCTATATTGCACCAAGTGGATGCCTTTTTTTTATGGCCATTGCACCATCTGTATTATGAGGAAGGCATATCAAGAAAGACAAAGAGCAAAATAAGGCCAAAATAAGGCTAATTTGGCCTTTTTTTGCTCAACAACGCTTTACTTTTCAAGTAACGGCCTCAAAGAAAGCTTTACATGTGATGCCGCTGTCAGCGCGTTACTGCTAACAATCACGGCAGGAAAAGTAATGGCCGGACAGTTACTTTACTAAAGTTGGCCAGATATTGTAAAGTAAAGTAACTGCCCACCATTGACTGAAGTATATTGAAGTTTTTGGGCAGAAATTGGCAGCCAGGCCCTTGTAGGCTCTGGGGAAAAAGATCTCACAAAAAACTGAAGATACTATCATGTATTGGAAAAAAGTTACAAAAATCAACAAGCTGACAACAATTCAATGAAGTAATTTACTATTCTAATTCAATGATGATCTTTAGGAGAACCCCATGTTGTTGGAAGGTAATCCAATAGGGGAATGGTTCCGGCGACTTCAAGAAGTTCAATTCAGCAATCAGTTTATTGCAAGAGATAAAGTATGGGCAGACTACCTGTGAGAACCGCTGCTTTACCTTGTATTACAGTTGTGTTTTTTCATAGTGCTCTCTTCCAAAGCCTTCTTGGTCATCAAGTGATTGATTGCCAAGTGTGAGGAAGATAACCAGGTCTGATAATGGGAGACTCTAATCTGCGCAAGCTAGAGACGTGATAGGCTCTGGTTTGGGAGGTGTTCTGACTTTGAACTTGGCAGCTGTGAATGTTGTTTTCAAAAACACATATTGGTCACAGATTGATGTTGCCCAGATCGTAAAGTATGATGGATATTGGCACTGGAAACACATTGATGAAGATAACAGATCTCATTTTGTGTTGAGTTTTGAACTTGTGAGACCAAAATGGGGTCTGAGAAGTGAAGCAAGAATATGGACAGTGAGATGGGGATTTCTCACTGGACTGGCTCAAAGGGCGTAAAAAGAAGGAGATGAACCGATGATTTTAATTCACATGTATCTAGTGTTAGAATTATGCCCCATGCCCAGAAGAGGGTTTATTTCCTTTTTGTTCCTTTTACTTCCATCAGGGTCCTTTAGCCCCCTAGGCCCCTCTTAGGCCCCTTTTTCTCCATGTATTTCATTCGTCCCCTCATGAAATACAACCCCTCACTTAGTTCCAAGCCCATATCAGTGAGACATGCTCTTTTGAGACTTCTCATCTGTTGTTCTGAGTCCCTGCACAGATTCTGTGCTTGATCATTTCCCAGCTCACCATTCTCAGTCTCAGGCCTTTGGCCATTATTTCTTCATCTAGCACCGTATAAGTAGTCTATGTACTGTGGTCAAAATGTGGGTGAGAATAATAATGAATGAAAAGGAATATTGAATAAGAAACTTCTCAAACTCATTGTGACATGTCAAAAGGTACATTATTATCCCCATCAGAGAAGCGCGCAATCTAGAGGATAAGCAGTAACCTGGAAAGCCAATACATACTCTATTCTAATCAGGTATCAATGTCTACAAGATAGTAAGAGAGAAGCATGACCAAGGATAAAAGACAGACCACATAGAGAGGGGGCAACATAAGTGTTGGATAACTTTGATCTGAAAACAAGCCCATAGAGGAGGATAAAAAAGGATGGAATGGTGTGAGGAAAAAGTGTAGGGATTTTGGGGATGAGGAGAAACAAGACTTAAATTCAACATTTTGTGATCAGGCCCAATCACCAGGGAGTATGTGGCACTCAGATAGTTCCTGGCTGTAATTTCATCTGAGGTATGTACTGGTGTGTAGTTCATATCAACCATAACCTCTGTTTTACTTTCAACCCCATGAGGAGTTTGACTGTAACCTAACATATGTTGAACTGATCAACAGCTCAGTCATTCATTATTTTGAACTAGTGTTTATCTGTAAACAATTTTATGCAACTTCATACAACATGTATTAATTCTCTTACTGTTTGACAAGAATTACCAGAGATTCACAGCTATAATTTTCCACACTTCTTACTGGAAGAGATGAGCATTAAAAGCTTGCTTGAATTCCCACACACTCAGATGGTCATGCCTCCCTAAACCAATCATTCCTCAAGGGTACATAAACACTGACCAGCCTGTCAGGTTGCTTGGCGCAAGGTTTCCAATTCAGTCTGAATGCTGTTTTTAGATCTAGAGAATGTGATTACTGATGTCCCTGAAGGATGTATTGTAAGGGGTTGTTGATTCTTTTTACCTACATGGCTTGGTTGTAATATAATGTCAGAGTGGGCTCATTGTGTAGTGAGAAGAACAAAAGGGGTCCTGGTGGTGCCTCAAATTTTTCCTCTTGATTGCTACAGCCCAAAGTATTATAACACCATAATTGTATTTGAGCAGCAAAAAATCTCTATATTCACAGGATACAGTCTTGAAAAAATCTCAGAGAATCTTCAAGCACTCTGCAATTCTAATCAAGCTGCAACCAACCCTGCCACACATCATAAATCAGGAGATTCATCTGACATCAGCTGGCAATGCCTGGCCAATTGTCACCTCAAGGGGTGCTTCTACATCACCCTCCGGGATCATAAGCATGTAGATTAGGTTTTATTGATCTCTAATTGTGCTTTGTGTTTCACCACTCCAAGGTCCCTGTCTATGATGGCAAACAGTTGGCCAATTTTTCCTGGATTCTGTATTACTGTAGTGCAAAATATATCTGATCTGAATATCAAATTTTGGTGGCAGGGGGCTGTGCTTGTGCATGATGGTGATGGCATGATTGCTTGACATGTTATGTCAATGAGTGTGTCTAATTTTACAAGAGGTGTGCAAGGTCATTGGATCAGCATGAGCAAAAATGTCACCGTAAGGGCTTGGTGAGTGAGGTCTGATGTCAACCCTGATGTGCGCGCGACCATCAGGGTAAGGCATTGTCACATAGCCTTTCACAATTCTGCAGCAGAGGGCATGCGGGTAATTCTGCAGCTATACCTTGACCAGCATCATTGTTTGCCCTTCCCCTACATGGGGAATGAGTTGTGAATGATTGTCATGGCAAGATTGCTTGAAATTTTGTGAGAATGCCTGTTGTTGGTGGGGTTGTGCAAGATCATTGGATCAGCACAAGCAAAATTGTCAGTGATTTCTTATGTCCACCCTGGTGTTCACGCAAACATCAGGGTGGAAATTGTCACAAAGCCTTTCACAAGTCCGCAGCAGAGGGCCTGCAGGGAATTTGGCAGCTATACCTACCAGCATCATTGTCTTCCCCCGCATGGGGCACATTCTGTGTGTGATTCTTGTGGCAAGATTTGTGTCTGAGGACATTGGAGTTGTGAAAGGTCATTGGAACAGCACAAGAAAAAGTGTTAGCTTGGGGGATTGTAATCTCATCTTCAACCCCCAAAAATCTGGCTAATCCAAAGATGTTGGAAGATGATGACCACTTTAACATAAAGTGGTCAATCTTCCTTTTGTAATTTACTCATCTGTCTGGAATTGAAAAAAACCCCTTGGTCTTGCTCTCTACGCGTTTACATCTTGTTATTATATAGTATATATGAACATCAAGCACTCCCTGAATACCTCATCAAGAACAGAGACACTAGAATTGGCTTTTCACATCAAATAAAAAAATCAACTAACATGCACTGTGACTGGCTATGTTCAGGTGAGACTTGGTCCAGGTGAATTTATTGGTTGATTACAAAACCAAAATTGAAAATTTTCTCAAGCAAAACAATAATTCATTCCTTTCTCAGGCGGTGCCATCGGAAGGAGACATAGTCCCGGCCAAAACTGAAGGATCTCTCAATGTCCACAGTGGTTGCTGGATTAAATGCAGAGTTATTTATTTCTAAAATTGATCAAGAAAGAAAGAGTAGAACAACGTACCCAGGCAGCTAAGCACATCCAGCGCCATCTGGAGAAGGCCACCATGAGAATTGCCAGCGCGTTGTTGGTGCATCCACCATTTGAGGGGGTCAACTGGATGTCCATCATCATTCAGGGCCAACCCTCCAGCAAGCCACATTGTGAGTGGATTGGTGGTTGTGCTTGCTCCACATGCTTCTGATGCACCCTGTAAGCCTGCAATTACACCTGTCTGAGGCTGATGCGTAGCATGTTAGCGGATAATTTAACTGCATATCATGTACGGTCAGATGTTCACTTACTTTTGACAGGCCCATATTTTGTTTCTGGGAGGTGCTTGGTTGAGGTAGAGGCCAGTACTTGCTTTCCCACATCTTGGGGGTTAGTCTTATTGCCTCATCAATCCATTTGGGCTCCCAATTAGTGAGTTTGAAAAACTCATCCTTGAAGGATGGATGAAGAACTGAATATTGCAAAGGAATTCAGTCAAGATGAAATAAAATCAACAAGAGAGGAGAACTCACCCATAGCTACTCGGTACAATGGCAAACAGTCTGTAAGAGTATAGTACTTGTTTTTGAGCTGGATTCCTGCACGATAGGAGTTCCTCAGGACCGGCGGGTACTGTGCTTTCATTTCAGAAATGGTGGTGGAAAGGTGGCACTTGATCTGGTCTATAAAACCAACTATCTTGGCTATTTGCGTGCCACCAGGAGTCAAGACTTGTAGTGTTATGTCAAAGAAGGGTTGAAGGAACTCAACCAGGTTGCTTGCCAAATCAAGATCATCCTGGTTGATCTGATGGTCTCAAGAGAGGCCATATTGTCTATCTGTTTGCCACTCCAAACTGCAATAGCATTAGCAAGTAAATCAGTTACAATTGTAGCTGATGATACAAGAAAAAAAAACCTTACATTGCAGCCAAGCATCTCAATATACCAACCAACTGTGTCAAAGTTGAGTTCCATTGGATTCTCACATCCCACTGGATGTTATGCAGCTTTTCACACTCATTAGCCCTACATAGCTCAACAAACAGTGAATTTGAGTTTGGTGACTTGTTGAGCTTGCGGGAGATTGCTCGGAACTAGTTTCAAATGGTATTAGAGTCAGTAAATAAGATGATATTGAGGGGGATGGAGTTGGCTTACCCTTGCCAGTTTCTGTTTGCAAGATTTGGAAGTATATTGATTGTCTTTGCCTTTGTCACTCAACTAATTAAAATCTTTGTCCTTGAGTTTGATCTCCTCCATGTCAATGGGATTGGCTGCCAGAGGATATTGGTTGCCATCTTCATCATCATTGTCATCTTCTGAATCACCTGCATTGTTGAAGCTGTTTAAACTCAGATGAAATTCAGTGATCAACCAATCTTGGGACAAGAGGAGAAAGATGAGAAAAAAAACAAGACACTTTCATTGAATCTGGTCATCAGGATTGTCAGGATCATCTGGATTGAGAGTATTGTTGTCAGAGTCATCTTCACGGTGTGGTGGTCATACTGGTAGAGGCCCACAAGAGCATAAAAAACCTTCAAGTCAGCAAGATCAGCAACCTCCTGAGCAAGACCCTTCAGCCTCAAGATTCTCAAGATTCATCCTCAAGATCATCCTTAATATTAATTCATACCTTCTCCCTTCCTCAAGATTCCAGATCCCTCTCAGATTCTCTTTGTTCTCCTGTCATTTTTTTCCTTTCTTGATCCTAACACAATCTAATTGTGGGTTGTGTTTTGGTTGTTTCTTGTTCTGATTTTCTCTTTCTCTTTATTGGTTTCTTCCTTTCTTATTTGGTTTGCTTCCTGTTTGAGTGTTGTTGTGTTTTCTTCTTTTTCCTCTCTTTTTGTTTGATGTGTGTGTGAGGGATGTGATGACGTGTCACTCCCCAGAGTCCAAGTTTGAGTTTGGACTTGGAGGATGGGACGGCATGGGACTTGCTCTAATCCAAGAGAAATTCCATCACCCTTTCCTGATCCGCTGGCAGTATCCCCAGCACTATTCCTGATCCTTATCCCCCTCACTGTGAAAAAAAAAAAAAAAACTCAAGAAACTGCTGCCAGTTGACATGCAATATTACAACGGATGTACTTTGTGCACTGCAAAAAAATCGTTGCGCACTGCAGGGGGCGTCCACTGAACGTCCCAGCCACAGTGCGCGGTAGCTCAAAATGCTTCACGCACTGCAAATGAAAACCATGAAAACTCCTTTTTTTTTCTGCCAGTCAGCAAAGGGGATTTTTCTTGTCCCTCCTCCATTTCCTTGGAGTATCTGGACAACTCAGCTTTACACAAAAAATAATGAAAAAGAAATACAAAAAAAGCTTCAGTGCAGGCTCCCGGTCTCCAGGAAGTGCCCCCAGGGAGCAAGAGCCTGCGCTGAAGCTTGTTTTTGTATTTGTTTTTCATTATTTTTGTATCAAGCTGAGTTTTCCAGATACTCCAAGAAATTGGAGGAGGGGCAAAAAAGTCCCCTCTACTGGCTGGCAGAAAAAAATAGGAATTTCCATGGTTTTCATTTGCAGTGCGTGAAGCATTTTGAGCTACCACGCACTGTGGCCAGGACGTTGAGTGGACACCCCCTGCAGTGTGCAACAATTTTTTTGCAGTGCGCAAAGTACATCCGTATTACCAAGGCGCCTTTGTAATATTGCATTTCAACTGGCAGCAGTTTCTTGAGTTTTTTTCACAGTGCTTTATCATCATCATCTGATCCTCAACAAACCAACCACTGCCAACAGTATTCCATCCCGGTTGTATCTCAAAAATCCCCCCCAACGCTATCACATTTTTTTGATCCTCATCTCTCATTACCTGGACCAACCACAAGGGCAGACTCAACAGCACCTAGCCCCTCTACGCTCTGCCTACCGCCTGGCATGGTTATAGGAGTTCCACAACGGGTCAATCCAGTTGGATTTTTTGTGTGGCTTCCAAATGGTTGTAATATGACCTGTACAATCAAATTTAAAATGTGTGCAAAGCACCTAATCCATTGTGCTTCACCTTTGAATCAAGGCCACTGGAATCTTGAGAAGTCCTGAACCATAGTCTGATTATTTGAAGTGTTGTCTGTAACATTTCCACATATCTGTGAGGGAAGAGAACAAACCAACAATCAGCCAATTACCCAAGGAAAGAGGTAGTATTTGCTTGCCTTGTCCCTCAAACCAAACTTATCAACAATGAGCTGGACTGTTTCTGCTAGATAAGATCCAGTATGACTCTTGCTTAACCGGATGAAATTGAGTGGGACAGCCTCCAATTGAAATCCAACCTTTTTGTCTTCTACCATGCGGTAGATCACGGTCTCCAATAGATCATACCCTGCCCATTTGGTGACTGCCAGGCGTCAAGACCCAAGTAGATTGCCCCAGTATGAGACTAGTGAGAAAAACAAATGAACTTTTTGTTGTATGATAAGTGAGAAATATGGAAAACAAACCTTCAACAATTATATAATGGAATCCTGAACAGCTGTATATAATTGGCCAATGTCATTGGATACAGCCTTTTGGGTTGGTAAGTGTTGCACAACAGTTGGATGTAAGATCCCTCAATGTGCCTGCTCTCCAAGAGCAGAGAACAGACAGGCAGCTTCAGCACACCAAACAGCACACAGCTGGGGGACCTGTTACATCCTTGAGCTCAGCTTATATGAATCGGTGCAAGGAATAAATTAAGACTACCCACCTCCCAAGGGTCAATGTGACTACTGGCGGATATCCCCAACGACATTAATGTTTGTAATTTAGTGTCATGGGCTTTCTTGGTACAACTAGCGAGGTGATTTGACAGATTGCTAGGTGAAGTATTGTATGTTGGTTGGTGGATCTTGCTGCCGCAGCTGAAATATAAAAAGTGACCAATTGTTATAAGCAAATTGGGCTAGGATTAAACTGTAAAAGATATTGAATAAATTTTGACATGGGTAAGCAACCATATGGCGGCCATGTTTGTCAACCAGTTCAGAGATTTGTGGGGGGTGATAAGCAGCATAGCAAGAACTTAGCTGGTTTTTGTGCACTCCAATTGCTTTTCCTACCAAAAATCAAAAATACAGGTTAGTGTTGCATCTTGGACCATTCAGATAGTCAAATGAATCACTCACTAAGCACCTGTTCATCTGTCAGCACCTAGGACCTCAAGGTTTTAGTGCCTTCTGGGTTGCTCATGTTGGGGGTTTCATCATTTTCATTGGAGTCGGTGCCCTCAATGGTGATAGGATGTTGTTTCTTATTTGCAAGGGTACAACTGGTGACCAAGGAGGTAGGGGATTCAGATGCTTTGCGGTGCTTCTTGCTTTTCTGTTTTGGAGCCATGGGTGAGTTGTTGGTTGAGGTCAAGGGAGGGCCGGTCCAATTGGGCTGGACTAAACATGGGATATGGCATGGCATATGTATATACAGAATATACATAGGTATGCCATATGAATGTGTACATATATGTATTACATTTCTACAGAAGAATCTGGCTCCGTGGGCAGGGAGGGTGTTGGCGGGTACCCGCCTACATTTCACCCCAGAATCTGGACACCCGCACCCGCCGGCAACACCCGCCAAATGTTGACAAGTTCCCATGGGCCAAAAATTCAAAATAATTTATTGACTCCTGGAACATATAGGATCAGCCATTTTTAAACTTTTTAGCTACTTTGTGCAAGATAAAGGGTCTGAAAAATGAGGAATATGCATGTGCAATCCACCAAAGTTTGCTATTATGTGGTAAAATTTCTTCATTTTTGAGACCCTTACTCGTGCAAAAAGTAGCTAAAAAGTTCAAAAATGGATGTTCCTATATGTTCCATGAGTCAATAAATTATTTTGAATTTTTGGCCCATGGGAACTTTGATTTTCAGGCCACCAAATGCTACATCTATTTTTGGCTTTCAATTGTTTTTTTAGCATACAAGGAAATCTGGAAAAACTCCCAAAAATTTCACAGAGGCCAATAAGAAGCCGTTCTATTGATTGGTCAAGAAAAAAATTGAAAAAAATTGATATTTCTCCCGCAGTGCGCAAAGTGTTTGGGGACTTCGCGCACTGCACAGTGCGCAAAGAGTTTTTCGCAGTGCACAAACTAAGTCTGTATTATATTTCATGATCAGGTTTTTGGGTTTAATTCAATTATGGCTGTGAATTATTTGGCTGGAGTGAGAAGAAATCTATGAGTCCAGTCTCAGAGCCAAGAAGCAAAATTACAATTCTTTTTCTTCTTTATTCTTTCCGGAATCGCATTTTACCATCCTCATTTGAGGGCTTATTTCATAGCTCAATGACAAAGGTTTGGCATGAGGAGTCACGATCATCAGATAAACTTCAAACCTTTTGAACAGTTTTACGACAGATTGAAATCATATCATTTGGTTTATCAAAAAAGGTTTTGAAAACAATACCACTTCAAATTGCCATCAAGAGGGGTAAACACTGGTCACATTGTGCGGATCGGTGGAAGTAGGCACTTTCCAAGGGTCCCTGCGGAACATCATCAACTTCCTCGACCCATTAACATGTCACAAAAATATTAGGAAAATTAACGCAAAGAAAAGTGTGTTTTGGCACTTCAAGGTTAAATTTGACCAAATCATAAGTATGATATATACACATATATCTGTTTGTTTTGGTAAAGGATGATAGAAGAGGAAGAATGTAGTAAAATGGTGAGCATCTAAGGGTCTTCGACAATGTCAGATTTTTTAGGTTTGATATCATCTTTGTGAGAAGAGGAGTCGTTTGATTTAGAAGAAGAGGATGATGAGGGGGTCAGAGGAGAGGACGAAGAACCTTTGAGAGATTTATGCACAACATCATCTCGGAGTTGTTTGCCCTTGGACAAGATCTTGTTCGATTTCGAGTCTTGATCATCATCTGAGAAAACGATCCCGAGTCCTTCCTCCTCAGCTAGCGATAACACGTGGTCCAAAGGCACAAAACCATCGTGGTCCACATCCAACTTGTCGATCAAAATCTTGATCGCTTCGTCTGATGGACTATCATAAAAAAGAGAAAAGAATCAGTTTTACTTTGCTCTGTGGACAACCGGATTGGCGCAACACGTGCACTTACCGATGTTTGATCACCCCAAGGGCTTTTTGTAGATCAGCCACACTGATTTTGCCGTCTTGTCCTATGTTGATTTGGTGCATCCGATTGCCAACTTCATTGTCATACTCCCCGATTTGTTGATCAATTTGTTGGATCATCTTTTGAATTCGTTTGACCAAAGCTGATGAGGAGGTGTTCTCAGGCTATAAGAAAAGAACAGTGTGAGTTTCTTCGCAAGCATGATTCACACAGAAAAAAAAAAAGAAACATCAGAAGATGAAACGGGAGATTTACATCTTCAGAAGCTTCTTGGTTTTCTTCGGCCAATTGTTTAAGTTCAGTCTTCTCCTTTAGAACGCTCGATTTAGCACTTAGAATTGACAAGGCTTCGCCGAGCTCGTTGAGCTGTTCAGAAGTCATCCTGATTGCATCGAGATCGACAGTATTTTCGAGGGGAAGTAAGTCGGCAGCAGTTTGAACGACGTTGTCCATCTTCTCTTGCTCCTCCATCTCTGCTTTTTGAATTCGTTCCTGCTCTCGTTGAGCTTTCCGTGCATCCTCTTCCTTCTGCTCTTGCTCAAGTTCATCTTCAATCAGCTCCTCTTGTTCTTCTAGCACAGTTAATCGCTGCTTGTTCGTGATACTCTCGTTTGATACCTCCAATTCTGCCTCGTTTAACTTTGATGCGAAGAAAGGGGTTAATTGCAATGGTAAGTGAACCCCAACAATAAACATACAAGTAAAGAAGAGTTGCAAACCAATGTATCTGGTAAGCTGCTCAGAGCATCTTTCAGGCTTTCTAAGGTGCTATCCCCTGCTTCGCCGTCACCGCCCCGATTGAATGCGAAGGCTCGTCCAAGGATCAGGAGTGTAGCGCTGAGGCCGCGGTGCAGGTGAAGATCGATCCACTGAGCCAACTCTTTCCTGAGCCCGTCTTCATCAACGTTCAATGAGCGTATCCCACGAGATTGGCATGAGTGACGAAGCTCAGAAACCGACAAGGAATCGATCCCTTCAGCGTCGATCATCGCATCATCGGCCTCTAGATGTTTCATCCGCTTTCGGATCGTATAGCGCAGGAAATTGTCCGTTCCAAATGCGTTGATGTTCATGTAACTACGCAGGGTCATAGAGTAGCATATTTGTCAATTGAGCGCTTGAGAGCAGACAAAATGCAAAGCCGATATGGCGTCAGGTAAAGTCGAATGACTATTTCGATATCACTTACCGACACATACTAACGAGTTGAGGTCTAGAAAGATTGTCCAAAGTTAAATCGTCTTCGAAGAATTTAGCAACCTTGACGACATCATCGGTACTAGGTTTTTCGCCAGTATTCCTGAGTTTCCTAAAGAACTCTTTGAACTCCTCGGTCTCGTCAAGCTTCTTAGTCATCCCGGTTTCCTTCAATGTTTCTTGCAAGAATTTGGCCATCTCCAGGCGAACTTTGAGTAACTTCCTCTTCTTCTCTAATTCTTTGGATTCGTTTTGGAAGGTTGATGGGAGCATGTTCGGGAATAGTTTCAAGGCAACCGGCAGTAATAGTTCCATGAATGGAACGATTAAAAATACTGAGAATGGTATCAGTCGTAGTAAATCTGTCGTTGTTCTTTTCAACTAGCTCACACAACGATCAACCAGTCCAAAATTCATTAGCAGGGCAAAAGATAACTTGTTTAGTGTTCTAATAGATTGCTGACCTGTCTTCTCTCCCTCCGAGTTAATTTTTTACCGTTTAAAAGTTTAAGCTGGTATTTGGCGCTCAGTCTGATCTCTTTTCCCAGAAGTTTTGTACCGTGCCAATAGTGAGAAGCTTCCTCCCTGACGCTCTTCCATATCCTTTGTAATCTAGTTGAGTTTTCAGTAGTGGAAGTCAGGGTCTTTGAAGATGATTTCTGAATCTGGTTTGGATCTTTATGGCCATCGGACGAGGAGGTAGGTCCTGTTGAGTTGAATCGTTTGATGAGACTGTCATACGATCGAGGATATGTTAGACGGTCTCGTAGGATAAGTGGGCTTGATCTTGGAAAGTGATTGGATGGGAAGCCCAGGGATGAGAGCTGGGAAAAAACTCGAGAGTGTTGGTGGTGATAAGCAGTCAAGATGGATGATCGGGCAATTACTGGAGGCGAAGCTAATTTGTCATGTTTGAACTTGTTGTCAGTCTCCACTGTCTCGGCTCGATTATGTATTACTAACGGGTACGGAGTACGAACCTCGTTGAATCGTCCGAGCCTGTTGGTTCCTAGTTGAGACGATAGTCGAATTTCTGAGGATAGTCGAATTTCTGAGCAATACGCTGGTCATTTCGAATGTCAGTGCCTGCTTGGCTGGGTGATTGCTGTTGTGGCCGTGGTCCTGGACAAACTTGAGCAAATTTCCATCCTCGATTTATGAAGCCCCGGTCATTTTGCATACACCCATACAAGGACCCCGGCAAGCCCCTACTAGACACCCTTAAGTGATACCCCGGGAATTTGCCACTTTGAAACGGCTGTAGTTTTGATTTTTTGGAGAGAACCAACTGTTTGAAACCAACGACGTCAGTATGTTCAATTTTGCAAATTTTGGCATAGTGGATTGAAACAAGTTACATAAGTAACATCTGCAGCCATTTGTGGTGAAACTTTTCTATAAATAAATGGGTGTAATAGAGGGGGGCCAGCCTAGCAGGGAAAACCTGATTTGTCTCAGGGAAGGGTTGGATATATTTGTGTTGAGTTAAACTTGGAGGCTAAATGGCGGGGGGGGGGGGGGGGGGGCATGAGATTTGAATGCTGGGTAGGCAGGGAGAGTAAATAGAGAAGGTGAGTCAACTGAAGCTAAAGTTTGCAGCGGCGAAGCCGCCTTGACCTCTAGTCATCAGAAAAAGTGGTTTCAGAAGAATCTGACCAACTTGAAAAAAATGATGAATTTTAATGATAAAATGTGTAAAAATGGCCTTAAAAATCCAATGTGAACCGGGCTATTAGTTCCTCCCTGTTCTCTCCTGCTCGTATGTTACATTATAAGGGTTGAGGAAGGTCTGAAAGGTTTCAAAAGTTATTTTTTCTTGATTTTAATCAATACATCAGCAATGATAACCAGAACATCAATTTTGCACTTTTCCTATCCAAAACCCTCAAAAAGAATTCCTTACCAAGCATGAAAAAAAGTTTTAATCATTCCAAAGTTCCTAGGACCTGCTTATAGCCCAGAATCTGTTAGCTTTGATCACTTGTATCCCAGCCATGGTGGTCTAGCAGGAGGCTTGATTGTATTTAGGTGACCTTAGACTTAGTTTCCCCAAGGTGATTGTATATGGATATTATGACTTGAGATAAAGTTTGGCTGGTACCTGTAGAATTCATGCTTGCTCCTGTGCACAGATAAGCTCTCCAAGTTGTATGATCCTGGATACATAACTGAAAAACAAAAGACATTCTTTTGCTGGCTCACAGGCAGTTGGTTTTGGTGCATGTTCTTTATTTCTTTCATATTCCATATGCCTACTTGCTGGCCTCTCATAAATTTGTGGCTGAAAAACAAAATCATCATGAGAATATAGAAAGAAACAATCAAAAAACAATTCTTGATCAACTGGCTTGGCTCACTTGAGCACTACTTCAAGAGCAGCACTTTTCTCAAGCAACATCTTCAAGTGGAGGGGGTGAGTGGGAAAGGGTGATGGGGACAGGCAAGCAGAATTTTCCTAGAGCCATGGGAGAGCGGGTCGGCGGCGGACTAGTCGGCTCGCGCATTGAGTGACATACAGCTGAATGTGCGCGAGATCGGCGGGGTGGACGCGGCTGTCAAGGGCTTTGGTTAGCCCTTGTGCGGTGCAGAGCTGTGCTTATTCTACAAAGGGGTTGGGTTTCTGCTCAAGTGCATTAGCGCCGCTGTTAGTGTCCGTTGATAAGTTGAGCTTGGACTTGGTTGAAGCTATCAAAGAAGAGACAAGGCTAAAAGATTGGTCTTTTTTTTTGTGTGGTGGTCTGGTCAAGTGGGGATGGGACTTACCAAGGGCAATTTTTTGAGGAGGCCCGGTTGCATTGGTTCTTAGCAAGCCAAGGCAAAAACTGGCGTTTGAAGCTAGAGAGCTGGGGCAAGCCAAGGATGCGGTTGATGACGGCGGTGGAGCAGACAAAGATTTGGGCGGGGAAGGGGGCGCTGGAGAGGATGGGAAGTGGTTGACCATGGCCATCAAGATCTGCATCTCCAAATCAAACCTGTCAAGCTGCTGCAGATTCAACAAGAAACCCAAGCGCAGATCAAGGTTGACAAGGGTGAGCGCGGATCGAGTGTGACAAGGGTGAGCGTGGTTCAAGTTTGACAAGCGGAGGACCTTTCAGTAAGCATTGCCAACTTAAAAAGGTCCTCTAGCAAGGACAGGTCAGCTTCGTCTCTTGTCAAATGGGCGGATGGCCGACAAGGACAGGTCAGCCTCGTCTCTTGTCAAACGGGCAGATGACCAACTTGCCGTCTCATTGGTTGAGCGTGTCTGCCTACCGCTTGTAGAAAAATGTCTTTGAGAAGACCTGCTTCATCCGAGGTTGCTCAGCTATTGCTAGCAGTTGGCGCTTGTAGATCCACCTGCAAAAACTTCAGACTGAATTGAGCCGGAGACAAGCAGTTTGATTGCAAGTACAGGTTGATTGGGGTTTGAGGAGGGTTGGATGAAGGGGTGCCATGGTGCCAGCGCCATGGCAACTGACTGGGTGTAGGCGGAGAGGAGGAGTTCTCCATTTGCGGGTGTGGCGGTGTGGGCTTAGGTTGGTATGGAGGGAGTGTTATTGTGTTTTGACCTGGCTTGGTGTGTTGAGGGCCTAGGGGTTGATTGTACTACATCCGCATGGGGCATGGCTGATTGGGTTGTCAGGGCAAAGTTTTCTAGGTGGTTGGGTGTTGCAGGTGGAGTATTGGGTTTTGGAGGGTGGGCGAGTGGAGCAGTTGATTGCTTAAGTAGGAGCGGTCAATGGGTGCATGTTCCCCAGGGAGTTTGGTGGTGCTGCACTTCCAGCCATCCATCTCCCTCAACCCTTCTGCTGCTGCAATTGCACAGTTTGAAGGGTGTTGGATTTCTGTCTTTCCACTCATCCCTAAAACCCCTTCACTTTCTCCTCACACCATCTCCGCTCACTTTATCCTCCTCTATGGGCTTGTTTTCAGATCAAAGATATTCTACACTTATGAGTCCACATATTATGGTCTGTTTGTATTTAGTGGTCATGTTTGCTCACCGTACTAGCCTTGTTGACTTTGCTCCTTGCCTAGATTAGTTTGTCAAACTTTCCCAAATCCTTCTTATCCTCTTGTGTGCGCACTCTCTGCTGGGGATATTGATGTACCTTTTGACATGTTACAATGAGTCGAGAAGTTTCTTATTCATTATCATTTTTTATTCATTTTATTCTCACCTACAAGTTGATTCCATATACATAGTCTATATAACCATAGCCTAGTCCAGAGTAATCAACTCATTGGTTCTCTCTAAGGCTGGCACCCGGAAAGTACCACCCGGGTGGAACCCCCGGGTGGAACCACCCGGGTGCGGGTGGTCGGGATGAGGCCAACACCCCACCCGAACCCCCGGGTGGATTCGCAGTACAAAATGGGCGGGCTTAGAGGTTTATTACAGCAAAAAAGCGGGCCTCAGTGCTCCGATGAGGAGAGAAAGCTGTACCTATAAGCAAGGTAGGTATATACAAGAGATTTTGAACGGACAAGCGAGTGTATCGACTGGGTTGAATGAGTGTTTGAGATGAGAAACAAAAAAACAAGGAACTAAATTGGGCTATCAACTAGCTGATACCATTCCTTAAGACATAGTAGCTGTTCCACGCTTGCAGGATCGAGCGATGCACGCTGCCAAGAGACTACCCGACGACCTTTAGAGAAGACTCGCTCTGAGGCTGCGCTTGTAGCGGGAATGGCCAGGTAGCGGCGAGCCATCTTCGATAAGATTGGAAATCTCGATTGTCGCCTAGCCCAGTACTTCAAGATTGGAGTTCCTTCGGGTTCAAGCTCTTCTGCTAGATAACGACGGATCTCTGCTTCGATTGTGTCCAGCTCGGTGGCAGGTTCATATAGTTCCGAGAAGAAGTTGGATGTATTCTTCTTTGGAGCGGGGTTTGAATTTGTCGGCTGAGCGGGATCTAGTGTCTCATTGAAAGTCTTTGCAACCTGGTGAAATGTTCCGATGATTCCGTCAACAGAAATACAATAGTGCTGTTCGATAAAGGCTTCGTTCTTTTTCCAGACGGCCGTCTTGAAGGTCGGGTCAAGGATCATCGCACAAATGTAAATAGGTTTGTTGAGTGCGGAACAAAGGTAGCCTTCGATCTTGTTGACAATTTGGGTTGCAGGTTGAATCAGCTGGGCTTGGTCATATAGACCATGCTGAACTCGCTTCAAGTGCTTCATCAACACTATGTAGATAGGGAGTGCAGTGTTCAACGTTGGGTAGTTCGATCCGCATAGCATGCGAGTTGCTTCGTTGAGAGGTTCTAGCAAGCGCATCAGATTTGCTGCTTGGTCCCATTCGGCCATGGACAAGATGAACAATCGGGTTTCGGAACTCTCATTACAGAAATGGATGCAAGACTGGCGAAGTTGAATCGCACAATTGAACATTTCGAAGGTTGAGTTCCACCGAGTGGTTACATCAATCTCCAGGCAACAAAGCTTGGAGCCTGATTCTTTGAGCTCTGGCTGGGCGAATTCAACAACTTTACGGAATCGTTCACGGCGTTGCGGAGAAAACCTAACGTAAGTACACATTCCGTGAATTCTCTTGAGGATGGTTTTGAGATTTATTCCAATGCCGTCCGGATCGGAAGTCAGATGCGAGATGCGCATGACAGTCTGGACAGATTGGGATGCATCGGGTTCGTTGGCATCCTGGTCATCAACTTCGTCTCCCATGGATATTTCTTCGCCGTTGCGGTCTTCTTCGATGCCGCCCAGAACCGCGAGACCAGCTTTCGCTCCTAGATTTATTACATGGGCAATGCAACCCAATAGGTGGGTGTCAACGTTGAAAGAAGGCATTTGAGTTTTCAATTCTCGAGCCATTTTGCCGTTGGTAGTTGCGTTATCAGCAGTAATCGTATGCAGTTTCTTGAGGAGGCCATAGTCTGTAAGCACATGATGGAAAAGCTCGGCAAAATTTTTTCCAGTATGCTTTCCTGAAGGAATAAAAAAAGGTGAAAATATCATATCAGGATGCGCGCAGAGGTAAGCAATATAAAACAAGAGGACATACCTCGTACATGGGGGACTCCGATGGTCATGTCAATCAGCTCGAACTCTTCATTAATAAAGTGGGCTGTTACACCCATGAAAGCAGTTGAATTCGGCGCAGTCCATGCATCCTGGGTGAAGCAGACAAAATCTTGGCCCCGGAGATATTGAGTCTTCATCTTTTCTTGGGAGTGGAGATATACCCTCGTCAAATGATTCGCCATAGTCTTTCGGTTGATGGGTTCCATCAACGTTGCCGCTTCTTCATTCACCAGTCTAATCAGGTTTTTGAACAAAGGTCTATCCACAACCGAAAAAGGGAGATCAGCGTCGGCAATAAAATAAATCAACGCCGTCTTGAGGGATTCTTGGTTCAACTGTAACTGAGAATTTTCCGGGGCCTTCAGCATGTTGATACAAAAAATCAATGCAAAAGATCCTGGAGATTCACCTTTGGGGCCAGAATATTGGTTTTTGTCCATCGTCCAATGTCATTTTGTGATTTATCGATCTTTTTACTGAGCCTCGGATCAACAAGTCAATGGAGATTTTGAAGGTGTTCGTGGAAGTTTTTTGTGCTTCCACTTCGATCTTTCTTCAACGTCGCGCCGCACATCCTGTTATTCTTACCAACAACTTGGCAGATTGCGCTGCCTCCATCTTCGGTTTCTTTGAAATGGGTCCACACCCAACTACGCTTCTTTGATTGACTTTGAGGTTGGCTTGAATTCTCGTCTTTGTCGTCAACTTCAATCTCAATAACATTGGAGCGTTTGGAGGTGGAACTGGTGGAATTCACAGGGCCAGCGGGGGCAGGGTGAGAGGTTTTCTTGCGCTTCATATTGACTGAGGATGCTATAGATCGTTGAGACTGCAAGTGCACGGCCACAACTCCAGCAGTCTCCTCTGCTCAGCTCAGGGGCGAAAAAAAAGCTTAACCACCCGGGTGGATCCCGTTCCACCCGGGTGGTTTCGGATCTGGGGTTCGGGATGAGGCTGACCCCCCGCCCGAACACCCGGGTGCCAGCCTTAGTTCTCTCCTTCTTTTTCCGCTCCACCTCTGAGCCGCATCCGGTGATTCATCCATCATCACCGCCCCTATTTCTCGAGCACCTTCAAGAGCTCTTCTCTTTCTCCTCACCGGCGAAAAGTCAAAATCCCAACAAAGGGCAAAGAGTGGGCCCCCCACTGGTCTGCAGCCTTTGCTGCGGGCCAGGGGCCTTCACGTCCAGTCCTTTTGACCAGTGCGCTTGACGCGGGCTGGGGGCTGAGCCTGTGGCACAGCACTTTTGCTGATGTTGGAAGGCTATTTGGGTTGTTGCTTTGTGATTTAGTTGTAGAGTGGTTATGGATGCTGCTTTCTGTTTTTGTGATTTGGGAAAACCCATGATTTTTTTTCTCATTTTTTAACGTACTTACTTCGCGCACTGCGCGTGAAGGGCGCAGCTTTTTCAAATTATTTTTTGACCAATCAATAGAAAAGCTTATTATTGTCCTCTGTGAATTTATTTGGAGTTTTTTGAAGCTTCTCTGTATGCTTAAAAATTCCACCAATAAAATGAACAAGTACAGTCACTTGGGGACCTGGAATCCATATTCCCACCAGTCAAAAAATCCAAATAATTTAGTGAATCATGATACATATGAATTCAAACTTTTTAGAATTTTTTGGCCACTTTGTGCAAGAATAAGGCTTTCAAAAATTAGGAAAGTTCACCACTTACTGGCGCATTTTGGCATATCTTGAGAAAAAGTTACTGGTTTTTGAAAGCCTTGTCCTTGTACAAAGTGGCCAAAAAGCTCTAAAACTTTTGAATACATATTTAATATGATTCACTAAATTATTTGGATTTTTTGGCCTGTGGGAATATGAATTCCAGGTTCCCAAATCGCTGTACTTGTTTTTTTTATTGGTGGGATTTTTAAGCATACAAGGAAGCTTCCAAAAACTCCAAATAAATTCACAGAGGACAATAATAAGCTTGTCTATTGATTGGTCCAAAAATAGTTTGAAAAAGTTGCGCCCTTCACGCGCAGTGCGCGAAGTGTTTGCAAACTTCGCGCACTGCACAGTGCGCAAAGTAAGTCCGTTTTTTAAATTGTAGGGGGAACCCTTAAATTTTTTTTCTTAGGATTCTGGCAAATCTGTGTCTTTAATAAAACTAGAGACCAAGGCGGCTGCGCCGCTGCGGACTACAGGTGCTTAGTGCAACTCTTTTCCTCAGTTAAGGCTTTTAAAGTTGATTTGCCTAATTTTATGAATGCATGCATCAAAACATCATAAAAATCTTGTCTGCCATCTGATTATGTAATGTGAACATTTCTCTAGTTTCAAGATCTTATGATTTATGTCTGCATAATACATTACAAACCAAATTTGAACACCTGAGTGGAAGTAGTTTATGGTTTCATTTTTTGAATTCTCAGTGTGTATGTACAATTTTCATCATCCAGGTTGTTCTGTATGTTGAGGAAAGAAGAATGCCTTGGAAAATTGTGTACCACACAAACAGTTAAGGTTAGGTTTGCTCCCATCCCAAGAACATCAAAGATCCTGCAATTTAATCAGCAACTAAACTCAGTGGTCATAAACTGGGGGACTTCCTGTTGGGATTTAGAGGCCTCTAGATGCCCCTCTAAATCCTAAATCAACACATCTACCAAAGCCACATCTGGCACACATGGAAGCAATAAATTTAAGAATTAAAGGGTTAGGAAAACATTTTCCTTTTTACTGAAAATTAGGGGTTTGAGTGTCTAAATTGACATCTGGGGGGCTCCCAGACTTGATGGGAAGTCCTCCATTGTCATGTTTTTTGTATTGAGATCACTTCTTCTTTTTACAATTGTTCTCCTTCTCCTTTCTTTTGACTTAATGAGCTAGTTAAACCATGCAGGAGATGCAATTTGATTGGAGGCATCAAGTTCAATGAGTTTGGTAAAATTCAATTTTAAGTTTTGGTCTTATAATTGTTGAATTAATAATAAACATGAATGTAGTAGATATAAAATGCCACTGTAAAGGGGACATGAGTTTATGTAGGTCTGGCATCAGTGTGGTGGTGAGCATGAGGGGGCAATAGTTTATCGGGCTCGGGAGGGGTGGTTTTCTTAGGTTCGACGGGGAAGGTGATCTTCTCGGCGGGGGAATGAGTGAGGAAGGCAGGATGGTTGCGGGAGTGGGTTACGAGGGAGACAACGCGGTGGAGCTCGTGGATCCACATGAATCGACTGGAGACGAGCCAGAGCCGTCGGAACCAGGCGTGCTGGGAGCGGTGCCGGTTGAAGGCGCGTCTGCCCTCCCAGTACTGGGCGGGAGTGAGAGGAACAGACTGGGGTGTGGGGACAGGGGCGAGTCTGCGGGCCTTGTTGACTGTCGGCCGGTGGCCGTATCTGTGGATGCGTTTCGGGCACCCCCGTCGACTGCGGGCGGCGGCGTTGACAGGGAGGCGGGGTACAGAGGATGGGGTGGGGGGAGGGGAAGGGGGAGGGGGCGGGCGTGGAAGAGGGTTAGCTCCAAGGTGGATGAGCGTCTCGAGGACGAGCTCGGCGAGACGTCTCTTGTCCCGCGAAGGATGCGAGCTGGGCCGGACAAACGTAAGTATGTCATTTTTTCCCTTGGAAGGGAAGACCAGATTGAAACAGGGTACGTCAGTATGTCCCAGAAGAAAAAATTCCCAGAACTGTCCATTTGAAACAAGTTTCACAGGTTTACGTAAGTATCATTTTTGCCAAAAAAATCATTTTGAAACAATTTACGTAAGGGTGTCTAGTAGGGGCTTGCCGGGGTCCTCATACACCTCTTCACCCCCCTGAATCAAGAACTCTCCAACTTCCACCGCCACACATCATCCCACAAAAAGTCTTACCAGCATCTATTGCCATCCGCCAATAAACTTTGGGTTGACTATGGTGGTCAAGAAATAAAAAGTACGCAATATACACCATGGACTGGCCAGGTGTGTACACAATTGCTTGATGAGCAAGCTGTACCTGCTGGCCCTGCAGGAATCATCCCGCGGTCAACTCACTGGGGAGCCTTCCCAAAATGTTCGTACAAGCACTGGGATGATCTTGAGAGAATAACTTACTGGACAAGAGCTTAAGATAAAATATTTTACGCATTTTGTCATCCACGACAAGCAAAAAAATAAACAAGAAGCTCCCTTTCTGTCCGTGTATAGATAGGAAATGTATAACAGGGAAGTTGGAAATGTGTAAGAACACTATAGGTATGTATAGACAAGTTTTTGAATATTACAAAGGGTGCCTATGCCCAAGGGCAAGTAATTCAAGGTTTTATCATTTGAAAAGTTTACAAGATAGAATTGTAAATGAACCCGGCCCCCAAGACCAGCAATATCGTAGTTATAGGCCTTATGAGGTAGCATCGATCAATCAGTTTTTGCGCCTCTGAACTGGCGCTTGTTGGGAAAATCCGTGAACTCACGTGGCAAGGGCGTATGACCACAGCAACAACTTGGATACCATTTCGTCCAAGGAATCCACATTCGTCTTTGATGTCATCTGAGCCAAAGTGATTGCGGGTGGGCCACCAATGATCAAGGTCGCGCACAGGATGAAGACCGGGTCCTTGACCACCTCAAAGTGTGAGTTTTGACAGATAAGTGCGAGGAGGGGCAAGATGATCAGAGGGGTCACGACGTGTCGGGCAAGTAAAGTGAGGGTTATGACTATCAAAGTTCTCCGCGATTGAATCCGCTTCTCCTTCTCGAGCTGAGTCTTTTCATGATCTGCTTGTGGCTTTGTATCGTTGGGGGGCCGATAGAAGAAGGCGCCTGTTTTTCAGAAGGGTAGGTGGCTTGAACTTCGTCCTCTTTAAGGGATCAATTCGAAATTCCTGAGTATTGTTGAACTTACCAAGCAGCACTAGTGTGAGTGGAATGGCAACGGCACCTGCCGTGGAAATGAACCTTGATAGTGGGATAAAGATCATTAATCCCTGAGCAGCACAAGAGAGTGGGAAAGTGGAGCATCGCGCGTACTCTCTTAGCGGTTTGACCTTTGCAAGTGAGTGCTGGAAGGGTGGGATGCAAGCGACAATTATCGCAGCAATTGAAGAAAGCCTGGATTGGCCGCATCGAAAGAAATTTGCTTTCAGTTTTTCTATCTTGCATTTGATTAGCCGACCAACTCATACGAAAATAAATACTTACAGCGGCGGGTTCAGAAGTTCGCTAAGTGCCTCAAGAGATTTGTCGGAGATCGACAGGCGCGTTTTCAGTTTCTTCATCGTGCGGCGCACGCCACGCCAAGTTTGGCGAATATTGACTTTCTTGCTTGGCTTTGGGTCATGTGTCCCTGTCTTGGTTTTCATCAGAGCATCTTTTTGAAGGTCTGCCTGATGGACTGATGTGGAAGGTGTTGGGGCCTCCAGATCGTAGCTGAACACGGCAGAATTGGGGGTTATTGAGACCGGGTAGCTTGAATGACCATCACGATGTAATCGTGAAAGTAAGAGGGTTTCGGGTCGTGAAATCGGACCGCTCGGATATCTTGAACTGTCGCCGTTGAAATTCGGCTCAAGGGGAGTGATAGGCAGGGTGATCATAGAAAAGTGCTTTGGATTGGCTTTCGCCGCAGGCTCATCTGAGGAGTTGAGTAGTGCGATTCCTACGGACCAGCGCAAAAGGGCCCCAAGTACGGCGCATAGGACGAGGTATTGGAATGATCTATCCAATGCCTACATCCTAAGTCAGAGGAAGGCCAAGTGGTGGGTGTGTGGCTTGAGGAAAGTATACTAACCTTCGCAGGTGTATCATCTGGTTTCCATTTTAAGGAGAGGGAGCCCGACATGGTCTGCATCAATGCGATTGGCAACGTATTCGAATTCATGAAGGTTGCTCCTGCTACTGCAAGGTTTCGTCTGAGCCTGGTCAGCCCAAAGCATTTTCCCAGCGTCCATGCCACACCTGCTGATACGCAGCTTAGGATCAAGTAACCGACCGGGATGACTGTGGGCAGCGATGAGATAGACCCGTTCAGATGTCAATCACCCTTTGCGCTGTCCCTGAAGTTGCCCCAGACCAGCACGTCGAAAGGTTAAGAACTCGATATGGCTGCAAGTATGAATGTTGCTCACCCCAAAGGTTGGATAACATTTGTGGTGTAAGACTGAAAGCCACTTTACCGAACATCAACGCCGGTGTGAACACCGCTCTGCAATCGCGAAGGAAGGTAATGTCGGCTGTTAAAAGATGCCGATCGGGAACAAGCAGATTTACTCACACATTCACCCGGCTCATGTGGCGGCGGACTTTGACATCAAGAACACCTTTTCGTGCTGCAATATATCCTATCAGCTGCCGCGAAATGAATGAAATACAACGTAGTCAATCTTCGCCTAGCCGTATTCCAGCAGTATAATCATATTCCTTACACAAAAAGCTGCAATCTATTGAATAGGTGCACAGATAAGGCCAATCAGCTCGAATTCTCGGCTTGTTGGGTTTAATTCAAGAATTGGGGTTAGTGTCTAGGTTCTTGCCTGCAATATGGATTCGGCGACAGTGCTGCATCCAAATCAAAGGCATTTAGTAAGTAAAATCCCTTGTGCATTCACAACAGATCCATTTTTTATCAAGAGTCTATTCAGATGTCCTCGCGAGTGCCAATAGCCACGCACGATAAGATATGACGGATGTTGAGCTCCATTGCCTTCGGCGGCCGCTCTGATGGATGGGATCAGAACTTGGAAAACACCCGGAACGAACTGTAAAAGGCCTGGAAGTAAAAGAGATTGGTGTTGCCTTTGATTTTCTACAGGTTGCAGAGTGAGTGTACATCAGACCCTGTGAATCATCGCGCACCTCTTTGCTCTTATCATATCTGAGTGAGGTGTCTAGTATGTTTTTGAGAACCCATTGTCCTTACTTCAATTGCTGAGAGCCTGGGTCGCTGTTTTAGGGAGGAAGATCGAGTGGCACAAGCGATGTCCCGCTTGGAAAATAAAGAAGCAACGAGGATTGACAAAACTGTTGAAAACAGGATTGGAGAGGGATTCAGGAACGTCAAAAAACCTTTCGCGGTTGTTCAGTATGACAAGATGGAGCGGAGGCCTTCAAATCACGAGAGTCACACCTACATAGTCACACTCAACCCATCATCTCAAGCCAGAAACAGTATTCGAGTGACTAGCACGCAACGCATCGGTGACCATCCGACGGCTGCGTCTGATAGCAAATTTTCACAAGCTCCAAAGATCCAATTGCTCAACCACGTAGTTAGGTAAATTCTATTTGAACCACCGGAGCACAGATTTAAACTTTGATGAAAAAGCGAGAAAACCTGATGGTGAAATTCTGATGCTTCTTGATTGTTGAAACCCCCTACAGGCGACAGCCGGCTAAGGTTTTCTCTTGTTTTGGCCGTTATCGGGTCTCTCGGCTGCACCTTGCAAGTGTAAAGTCGAAATCATTTTGCTAGACATTGATTTAGCGGGTCAGAGACTAGCTGATCAATACGCTAGGCCGATCAAATGAGTGCACGGATCAACATTGACCGCACATCAAGTGATATTGATATGTAGATAAACCATGAGCGGATCACGATGATTTGAAATCTAAAACAAGCGTATCCGAGCTGCAAACTGGGAAATCGAGGAAACGGGCGTCAAAAACGGGATGGGTCAACGGTGTATCAGCTGTGCTACACTGGAAAAAAAGCGATAGCAATACTTAGCGGTAGATAATCCGCTACGCGCAGTAATTTACCGCTACTTGGCGCGTAATAGCGCAGCGACAAAAGGTCCGCTTTCGCTGAGAAAAAGGGGCAGTGATGGTGATAACCCGCTACGTGTTCACTGTCCGCTTTTTCAGCCTCTCTTTTCTCTATGCCTTTATCTGTCCCCCATTGTATTTACTAAAGCGGAATTGGACTGCTGCGCTACCCGCCGAGTCAGTGGGACTCTGGTGCACTATCGCTAAAAAGCAGCGGTTCGTCTTAGCGCGGGCTAAAATTCAACTTTTTTTTACGGGATCCTTACAAGGTGTTTGGCCGGCCATCTAGCACCAGCTTTTCATTGCTGTCAATATTTGTGGGTAGCACAGGGTCAAATCCCCCGTCGCAGTGTCTCCTGGTGGAATTTCTTGACTCAAACTTGATTACCAGTCCCGAAGCCACCAGTGCTACCGAAACCGCCAGCTCCACGCTCGGTCTCAGTCATCGATTGGACTTCCCGCCTGATTGTATTGATGAGCAGTTATTCAGAATAATGTCCTGTCAGTGTATTATCCAGATGTTGTGACAACAAAAGCTTTAAGGAATTTGAAAACTTCCTACTCACACCTCGGGGGTAACAATTCTTTCGATCACCAATTGAGCTATTCGATCACCCTTCTTGACTACATCGAGGAATGAGAGGAATAGACTTGAGCTGAAGTGAATAAGCGGTCAACCTTTGAGGTAAACAAGAGGGGTAACACACCTTGGAAATCTTGTTCGCCATGATTGAACAAGACAACTCCAACAGGTCCCCGGTAGTCCTCATCAATCACGCCTGCGCCCGTGTTGATGCCATGTTTGACTGCTAGCCCAGAACGCGGCGCTACTCGTCCGTATGTGGAAGGTGGCACGGCGATCGTGATATCTGTTGGCACAACTGCTCGACCTCCTTTCAGAATCACCGTATCTTTGGATGCGTAGAGGTCATATCCAGCTGCAAATTTGCTACCCCTTGTCGGGATCGTGGCATCGGATGAAAGACGTTGCACTTGAAGAACATCGGGGATCGAAGCAGCCATCGGGCAGTATATCTAATGGTTAGGGGGGCAAGCTATGAGTAGGCGCAAGAACCCTCAGCCATGCCGCGTGGGATATCCGGGATGTCTGTTAAGGGACCGCGGATCACGCCAGATATCCGACGCTCGAGGTTTCGAAGCCGGCGGATATGGGCGGATATTTTTGGATCCCACGTTCTTACACCACGGAGCACGCCCAACCGCGGCGAAGCGCCCGCCTCCGCAGGATGAACTTAGGAAAGAAGGGAGTTTTTTTCATTTTGGCATGACAAGTTTTTCAGATTTGGCAGAGAAAATCTAAATTCTGCAACAACTTTTCATCTATAACAGCTATGCTGGCATGGAAATGATTATGAGAAAGGCCTTGGTCTTGCCTTTCTCCTCATCCATTTTGGGGATCAACCTTCACCACCTTCCCCAAAAATTGGCATCCAAAGACCAACATTTTGCCAGTTTGTGTGGCTGCACAGGGCTGCAAAAAGCATGCCTCCTCACAAACTTAGCTAAGTCCCTCGATCAGAGGCGCGCGAGCGCTGTCGCGAAGCAACCCTCCGAAGGAGGGGCTTACGCCCTACCTCGCAAAACAGTAGGCAGCAGATGTCTGTTTTCAGCCTTTTTTTGCTTGTCCCTCCGTAGAAGCTACGCAAGGACAGCTGGGGCCAAGTCAACTGCTCCAAGAGGTAGCCAAGAAGCATGGCTATCTGCTGGTATTTTTCTTTTATCTATAACACTTGAACTTGATTTTTTAAAAAAAATGTAAGAGCTGCTAAGTTTTGACAGGCGTCAAAAGTATGGCTTTGACCAAGGCCTGTTTGAACAATGCCCTCCCAAAACCCATGAACTACTTTTTGTTTCATTTGGGATTCAAGAGAGTTTTTGGAGGGATCCAACCTCAGGAAGGTGGCAAGTGGAAGGGCAGATGTAGGTGGACAATTCTGTCTGCTCAGATTTTTGATGGCTTTTACTTGAGTCAAGATATAAAGAGTTGAAGATTTTAAAAAGTTTCCCCAGCCAAATGGGATTTCTGCTGCCTACTTTTTTGCGAGGTAGGGTGTAAGTCCCTCCTTTGGAGGGTTGTTTCGCGACAGCGCTCGCGCGCCTCTGATCAAGGGACTTAGCTAAGTTCGGCCTCCTCATGGGAAAAGGCTGAAACCCCCATTTCTTTGTTTTTTGTTTTCTTTGAAAATTAGTTGCTCAAAAAATACAAAAATATATGAGAATGGAACTGAGCTTCTTGGCTACACAATACATATTCGGACTTACTTTGCGCACTGTGCAGTGCGCAAAGTTTGCAAACACTTTGCGCACTGCGCGTGAAGGACACAACTTTTTCAGTTTACTTTTTGACCAATCAATAGAGAAGCTTATTAATGTCATCTGTGAATTTATTTGGACTTTTTTGAAGCTTCCTTGTATGCTTCAAAATCCTACTAAGAAAAAAAAACAAGTGCAGTCATTTGGGGACCTGGAATCCACATTCCCACGGGCAAAAAAATCCAAATAATTTATTGAATCATGATAAATATGGAATCAAACTTTTTAGAAATTTTTGGCCACTTTGCGCAAGAATAAGGCTTTCAAAAACTAGGAAAGTTCACCAAGTACTGGTGCATTTTGGCATATCTTGAGAAAAAGTTACTGATTTTTAAAAGCTTTGTCCTTGTAAAAAATTGGCAAAAAAGTTCTAAACCTTTTGAATACATATTGTCTTTCCCATTAATCTTGGACCCGGCACTCTTTTTTTGTGGATTTATGCAAGAGGACTTAAAAACTTGAAGTTGTGTTTCTGCCTTGGATGTCTCACGGCCTTCATGTTCCCTGTCAGGTCGGAAAGCGGCCGGGTTCTTGGTTGGCCCCTCCGTTGGAGAAGAGGGTGATGAGTTGGAAAGCTGAGGGATGGGTCCCAGGGTCTACAAACTGCCCTGGTTCTGAATATGAGCTTGTATTTTCACTGGCTCTACTCCAACATCATCTACTGCAGAATGGTGGCTCCGAGGGCAATTTCCGGTGTCGGCCTTGTCTGACAGATGTCAGGATAAAACCCCGGAGAAAAAAAAACTGTATGTCTTATGTCAATACCAAGTTGAGTAGAGATGGCCCCTGTGAACCCGGGTACCTGTTTGGATGTGGGTACCCGCCAGCTTTTTTGCCAAAAGTTCAACACTTGCACCCGCACCCACACCGCCTGGGGCAGTCAGAGCGGGTACCTACCCTCAAAATCTACCGGAAGGAATATTCCTTCCAGTCAAAGAGGTTTTGTAACCTCTTCCCTCCAGTCAAAGAGGTTACAAACCCTCTTTGACTGGAAGGAATCCTTCCGGTGGAAGGGGTTGCAGAACCTCTTCAACTGGAAGGATGGCCTTCCCAGTCCTTCTGGTCGTCGTGGCAGCCGCCACCTGCCCAAACAAGAGCGGGTACCCGCTAGAATACCCGGGTACCCGCTTGATTTCTCCCAGAAATCCAGCATCCGCACCCAAACACGCACACACGCGGATAGCAGGTACCCGCAACGGGT
Organism: Puccinia triticina; assembly: GCF_026914185.1. Classification (NCBI taxonomy): domain Eukaryota; kingdom Fungi; phylum Basidiomycota; class Pucciniomycetes; order Pucciniales; family Pucciniaceae; genus Puccinia; species Puccinia triticina. The sequence goes on along the minus strand of NC_070568.1, from coordinate 1,117,676 downwards.
TTGTTGGGGCCATCTCTAAAGTCAAGGCAAAAGAGGTGCAAGCTTTTTGGTAAAGACAATATTTATCATGACTCACTAAATTATTTGGCTTTTTTGGCCCGTGGGAATATGGATTCCAGGTCCCCAAATAACTGTACTTGTTTTTTTTACTAGTGGGATTTTTAAGCCTACAAGGAAGCTTCAAAAAAGTCCAAATAAATTCACAGAGGATAATGACAAGCTTTTCTATTGATTGATCAAGAAATAAATTGAAAAAGTTGTGTCCTTCATGCACAGTGCGCGAAGTAAGTCTGTACATATTTTATGAAAAATTTTGGATGAATTTTGGCAAAGATACAGCCAAAAAAAAAAGAAGGTGTGTTTGTGTGTCCCTTTCACGCCAAAAAAACTCTGTTCTTTCCTAAGTTCCTCCTTCGGAGGCGGGTGCTTCGCGCCGAGGAGGGAATTAGTCAAGTTTGTTAGGAGGCGACATGGGGCCAACCTTCCTGCCTTGATACAGCAATGGCAGAAAAGCTTGCGGTTGGGTTACATTGGGTTGCTGATTTCACAGCCACTTGAAGGGGATTCAACTGCATGTACTGTGGCTGAAATGCAGAAACCATTTTCAGTCACACAAGGAGAGCGTCCCTTCGGGACTCGGGGTGACGGTCGGCCCCGAGCTTAACTAAGCCTCTCCGAGGAGGCGCGAAGCGTCTCCCCTCCCGCAAGCGGGAGGGTGCTCGCGCCCCGCGAGCACAGGGAGGGACTTGTGTTAAGTTCGGGTCGGCCCCCCCCCCCCGACCCTCCGATCGAGAGGCTTATGTAGTTAAGCTCGGCTTCGCTCCCCCGAGGAGGATGGATATTGCCGACGATAGACACAATCCCCACGACCAGCTGCTCAATCACATGGGACTCATCCAACCAACCGACATGCAAATGGAACCAAGCAACTCACCAGTCTCATCTGCAAACTCAGATCAACTTTCTCAAGAAGCTAGTCAATTACTGTTTGGCACTGAAGGACACTCCAACACTTTTCAAGCAGATTTAAAGGCAATCAACAAACAGCACAAAGATGTGTAAGTCCGGTAATGTATAGATATTCCAAGACTGGTATATTAATTTCACGTGTTCATATCCGGCCGTCTCCCCATGACGCCTTCATTTTCTCGGGGTGAGTCTTTTTTGGAAAAATCCTTAAAAAAAGAACATTGTCAACTTGCTGACTATTTTTGTTTTGCAGATTCAAAGCTATAACCGTCTGCACTCAATTTTCGAAGACTCTGAATTTGTGACCAACGTGGTGGACCGGTATCAGCCCTTGCCTGTTATTGGTCAGTTTGCTTCAGTGAAAAAGAAACGAGATGAACGGCACACAAAGGATTTACTTGACGGGATCATCGTTGAAACTTCTCGTGTTTCCTGCGCCTTTACCTCCAGTTCAGCAAACCTGCGATGTGGCGCTTGGTACATTGACCCACGTATCACCAATGTAGACTGTACCGCTTATTTTAAATCTACTGATGGCCATGATGGTCAGTGGCAATTTTCTCTGCGAAGGTGAGCTTGATGAACCCTTGTCCGTGGACTGTCTTCTAACCTCATTTTGATTACTCCAGATCAAACCTTCAAGTACTTCATCTGATCATTTCTTCCGGCGGAGTCATCCTTGTGGACTCTACCCGTCGTGGCAAGGTGACTCAGTTTTCTTGGCTCTTCCATGATCGTTACACCCAGCTAATACTTTTCCTGTTTTTCTTGGCCTTGCTGCTCCAGCGGTTCCCCGATGCGCTTTCTAAAACCGTCCCATCTTGGTGCGCTGTAATTAACACGGCTCGCGCAAAACTCCTCAACCGTTACCCCGTCGCTCCTTCGCTGCGATCCGCTTGGCAGCCACACTCGTCGTCACTTGGTCTTGATACACCCGTCAATGCTGTTCGGAGTAGTGAACATGATCAGATTCAAAGGCTGGTCGATAATTGGGCTGACCAACTCCTCGTGAGCTGATTGCTCGCATCCTTCTTGGATTGATATCATAATTTAACTCGAATATTAGGCCTCTTCTTTCAACGTCGAGGAGACTCTTGCCCAGCTACATCGGCCTCTGAAGCCTATCTGGGTCTCACCTGCCAGTGATCTCGGTAAAGAAGCTTCAATAGGAGATGTAAACAAACTCGATTTTCATCCTGTGATTTGCCTCAGTGCCAGTAAATACTTGGGTGATCACCCGTCCACTGATCGAGAGGGTGGATTCAATTACATTCAAGGAGCTGGTAAGAGTTACTTGCTGTGTCTTCGTAGAATTTTTGGATGTTAAACTTTCTTTGTTAACGACAGGTGATGATCACGAGGGATGGTCGAGAGGATTAACACATAAATTGTTTTGGGACAACCACCATGAATTTTTGGCAGCTCATCGCCATGAGCTGGAATCTTTGATAGATCTGATAGTTTCATCGTCGCTGGATAACACGTGCTCCAATCTCAAGCGCGTTGAAGTTTTCGAAGTCCGCACAACGAAGCTTTTTATCTGTCTACCAAATGACTTCAATCAAAATTCATCCTCAGAGGACGCATTGGATGTAATCATTTCTGGTGGCGATTCAGTCGAGCTGAGGTGCAAGAAAGATAAAATAGAAAAAAAAGTTGTTGTGGCTAATAATCGAGTGATGAAGAACTTATCAAAGACCTTGTCAAGCGTTTTGCCCGAATGTATACAAATGATGAAAGATAGTAAAGCCGTACGGCTCACTGCCATTGGTCCCAAGTTAGACGAATCGAAAGAGATAATGGTTGCAATTGCACTATGCTTACTAGGTAAGGAAGAAGAAAGGCATTGTTAAACTACAAGTGCTCAGATGATTTTACTAATTTTAGATTCACTTTCACAGTGAACGTATTCAATGACCATGGCTTACATCGTCAAGAGCCACCAAAGCAAATTGGTATGTCAACGCTCAGACCATTCTCCAGAGATATCGACCAACAGATTCCTGACGCTCAGCGTTGTTTTTGATGATCGTAGAAAAAGCTGACATTCGGCACAGGTTGCATTGGATGATTGAAGCCTCCAAGGGCACTCTAAACCCACCGAGGTCCATTCTCAAGAGGGTCAATAATTATCTTATTGGTTAAACTTTCGCTGTTCAACTGAACAGCGAATCTGGCACACTCGTCACTCGTTTCTAACCAAAGTTGCGAGGCGCCCTTCACCTTCCTCACGAAAACATTTCCTTTCTTCAGCTCACAATCTAGATCGACGTGCCATTGTGGTAGAATTTCAACGAGAGTCGATTCATTACCAATTCCAAAATTTAACACATTGTCTTTACCGATGAGATTTTTTTTCAAAAAAAGAAACGACTACAATCGGCCAGTAGGATGTATGCGAGACGCAATGAATATTAATCGGATAGAAGAAAAAAAAGAGGGGGCATGCAAGAGAAACTCCAATTACAATTTGGCTGCGATAGAGATAGAGAAAGTAAGAGTGAGCAAGAATGAACAGGGGCATGAGAAAGCAGATTTACTATTAACGACATTTTAACTCGAAATAAGATTTTGGAAGTTTTGTGACAATTAAGAAAGCGTGTAATCAGAAGAATGAGCAAGCCAAGCGAGTACGCGGTCAAGCCTCCTGGAACCTTACTCTGAGAGCTTTTTTAGGAGATGAGTGCGAAGCAGGAGGAGCAGGAGGTTCCACGAGTTGATGTACGGGATGGGATCGTCCGAGGGGGCCACAACTGAGGCTCCTACGGCCGGCTCGGTCGGGAAAATCGCCGGGGATATTACGGATCGAAGGACGTTCGCAATCCGAGAGGGTTAAGTCTGTCTGGCTCCCATGAGCCGGGCCGAGCTCGTATTTATGGTCTTGGAGTGCCGGAAGCTTGAGAGACTTGAAGCCGCCTCTGACGGTCCTTGTCAGTTCCGCGGCAATCGACATCTTGCCATGCGACCTTCGCCAGGACTTTGATAACTGGAGATCTAGCGGCTCGGCCTTGCAGGCAACCTTCTTATCATTGACCACTTTGGACCCAAAGAATACGTGCAAGTTTTTCTTCCGGCACGAAGAATCGTTGACAGCCGTGCTACAGTAGTCGTCGCTCTCGCCGTTCGGTGGCTTGGTCCTCTTGCCGCCGAGTTCCAAAGGAGGGGTGGATGACAACCAGGCTCGATGATGTTGTATTTGAAGTTTAGTGTTGTTTCCTAGTTGTCTTGAGGCTGGGATTCGACTACGTTCAGAGAATGGAGTCCAATGATTCGACAAGTTTGGGATCTCATGAGAATGACTGCTTCGACTGCTAGGCGCGTACGGGCCGCTTGAGCTCGATTGGTGAGAGTCGGGAGCTTCGTGGCTATCAGAAGACGATGTCCAAGTCGGCAATACCTCGTCGACCAACTCACTGGGTGTATCATCAGCTCCGTCTGCCTTGCAATTCTCGAATACATCTATGGCGTGTTTGAGTTGTTTGACGAATTGCAGCGGGACGTCTGAAGTTGTGGGTACTTTCTCCCACTGGTTCAGTAGATCTATGAGAAATGAGCCGGGCGTGGCCATTGAACCGTCATGGATATTGGAGTCGTGTGTATCACTATGCGGGCCTTCCCCGATGTCACTGTTGCTATCAGGGAGATCCTCAGGCCCTTCAGTCGATGAATCTTCATAAATCGAGACGTATCGCCCGGGAATTTCAATCTCAAGGCTTCCAGGTCTGGGTCTTCTGACCACTCGAGGCTGAGGCGAGTAATACGGTTCATCACATTCCGCTATCAATCTATCTGAAACTGGGCCGGCTAGTTCCTCCGGTTCGCTTCTGAAAGTCTGAGAGTGCTGGCGGGAGGGTTGATCGATGGCGGTTTGTTGGATGACGCCCTGAGAGGCGACTCGAAGGATTGCATGATTGAAAGATGCAGTTGAAGAAGGAGTCGAAGGAGTATGCAATGAAGAGGTATCGTCGCTCCTCTTTTTCGGTCCATTCACTTGAGATAAGATGCTACAGTCGTAGCTCAGGGTCGAGTTCGCGTCCTCAAAGATGCACGTCTCATTTTCAGATTCATCAGAGCCATCCTTGCTGTCCGTAGAAACCTCACCCAATGACACAGTGGTGCTCGGAGACTCGACAATGGGAGAGCTAGGATCATCACTCTGAAGATCGGAAGAAGACGGGGAAGAATATGTTAAGGAGTGTGATGATAGGCGTGCGGTAGAGGGGTAGTCTGTTAAAGGCCCGCTGACCCCATGCTGCCGTCCTCCCGAAGGTGTTGGATTGATAGGCGCGTTGGAAGTACAACAGGCTGGGGGGAAATCCTCATACAAAGGATTGTGCTGTCGCGTGAATATCAGAGGGCCTCGTCGTTCAGCCGGTTTGAGATAAGCGCCATAGTACTTGAGTCTGACTCCTTCGTTTGTTGGGTTTCGTGAATACGCCCCCAGATTTTCATTTGTAGCCTGCGACTGCTCTATCCTTGGCCCGTCCGTGTAAGAGTGTTGAAGGAGGCTGTTCGCCGGTCTATTGTACCTACACACATACGCAGATCAGCACTGTTAAGTCGAGCAATTGGAAGACGTGATAGGGGAAACAGAATGATGAATCAAGCACTAACCTGTTAGAGAAGGCCACTGGCACAATCTCGTAATTCGAGTTCTTGGGCGAAAAGTTGGATCGGGGTGTTTTGGACTGACATTCAGCTCGAGGGGCAATCGGTAGCCGACTGAACGGAGGATCTTGGGGGTCGCCAGTGGAGCTCTGTTGAGGCGGCCTTCCATCTGTTACTGGCTGGCCGATTGCTAGGGCGTCTCTCCGGAATTCAGCAATGGCCGTTTGTGTGTAAAAACGGTCCATGATGTCGGGAGCTGGTGGCCTGATTGTGGTACGATTGGAGGCTCACTCGCCCTTGCAGCACCTTGGAATTGATCGAAGCTGGCGCGCTGAGGATTACGCGAAGAAGGAATGTGAGAGCCTGCTCACTGGACAGGTTTAGGAAGGGGACACATACAAACTAGCCGGGGTCCACAAACTAGAGTGGGAGAGGCACGTTGGTCGAACTTGAGGAGCAAAGCAAGATGCAATTTTGCGGCTGTTGAGGTATGTAGACTTCAGTCGGGAAAAGGGGCAGGCAGCGATCAGCGGTGGCGGCACCGGGGAGATTGCCGTACTTAAATATGGGATGGGCCACTCAGCATCCAGCGGCGTCTCCAGCCTGCCCACGCCGAAGCCTCGTGTACAGATTCGTCATGGACCGTGAGCTTCCCGGCCACGTTCAATGGCATGTGCCATCCACTAACGCCTCCGTGGCGCTCAGTGGTGTAAGAAACAACGGGGGGGCGGCGCTCAAGGAGCTCGTGCGTCTGCGCGTCGGCTATCTGGCCGCTCCCCCCGATGCAGGTTTCTGCACCTGACACAGTTGGGATTAGGCTATGCTTGGGGCTCTATGTACCGTAACGGGAGCCCCTGTTTGGCGGCCTAAAGGCCTACTGTGTGTGGGACCAAGGGAGGAGGAGTTTTCCCCGACGCGCCAGAGATGAGATACTCAGTCGGACCGGGAATCTCCTCCGAGCAAGGCAGAAACCTAGACTGCCAGGGAGTGGGGTTCGAGGCGCTAAGCCCAGAGCTCTCGAAGTCCACTTCCTGCCGTGTTTAGGGTGGGTGGGTGGAGCAAAAAAGAAACGCAGGATACGTAGTCTCCTGAAGATGAGTACATAGCGGAACCGAAGTGGGAGCTAGGAGAATCAATCCCTAGCTTCACTTCTTTCGCGGTCTTGGTCTTCTTAAAGGAAGCCAAGACGCACAGACTCCTCTCTAGCCTGGGAAACTTTCGGCCGGAGCTGCTCTCTTCACGCGCTAATGTCTAGCCTTCGGCTAGTCCGGTCGGCACAGCATGACGTCGCCTACAGCTCAAATGCAGTCGAGTCTTGCCCGACGTGCGAGACTCTCGTGCCGAAGTCACTGGCTCACCTCCGGCTGCGTGGACACCGGGGACCTCTGAGCTACGCTCTACCTGTCACCTAACATCAATTCATGGTTAACATGCGCGCACAAGTTTCTTGCGCACGCCGTACATAGGAGACACAGAACTTTGTTGTCGTTGTATCATACAACTCAAACGTAAAACTGTAAAGGAAAAGACTTCGGAGCCAACTGGACCTTATTCGACTGGCGGCCTCGGGCGGCTGGCGGGGGCAGTGGGCAGTGGCCACTGGCCACAAGCCGCGACGCAAATTTCAAAGTTCCAACAAGACGATCCACTGTGCTCACCCGCAAACTCAGGTCTTTGGTCATCAAAATTCAAATCAAACCTTATCAAAAACTAAAGTTGGCACGGCCAAAAAGAGGTCCCGACCTGTCCCGACTCCCACGGCGTGAGCGCCACGAGGGACCCCTGCCAGTCAACAAGGGGGCACAACCTTGTCGGCCCGGAGGGATCACTCCCGGGCGGCCAGAATGTTGCGCCCCGTCGCCCGGCGGGAATTCCTCCCCGCCCGCAAGGTTGTATTGTTGAGACGAAGTAGGACGCTGTGTGCATTTGAGTCACGACGGCGGATCGTCAACTGGGGATGCGCCCAGCGTAGATGCGTAAAATTATGACTTGGACAAACAATTGACAAGTGGGTGTTTTTCAGTTTGTTCGTGGTGAGAAACATGATACATACGAAAATAACAAGTAGGTTTTTTTGCGAAATTTGAGACTGCTATATATCCAATATTTATAAAAAATAGCCAGTGAAGAAAGCGTGAAGTAAAAAAGCAGGAGGGGGATGAAGTCTATGATTAACCCCTAGAAGTAAAACCGGGGACAAGGAGAGAAGAGAAGAACCAAGACCAGGAGACAGCAGGGAAGCTGTGATCGAGGAGTCTAGCGGGCATGAAGTACTGGCGTCTGAAGGGGATCGTGGTTGAGAGGGTGAAGAGATAGCACCAGACAATCCCGCCCCCGGGGATGTAGGGAATCAGGAAGGGCTCGAGGACGATGCCTATTGGCTGGAGTAGGAAATACACCGCCGAGCCCGGGAAGTCGTGGAAGAGGATATACGCACTCGGGTGGGGCTGTCTGGCTATGAAATGAACGGCTGGTGCGTATCAAAGATCGCAGAGGACGCTTGAGCTTCTTGCTACGAATTAGAAAGGAAGGCTGGCAAGGAAAGAGGCTCACCATACTCGTGTAAGAGCGCACTGATAAAGAAACAGGCACACATTCCCGCGATTTTCTGAAGCTGAGGACTGAGGCGGAGGTTTTTAGCGAGTTTGGAGGCGGGCGCGCCGCCGCAGATGAGGAAGGTCTGGCGAAAGTTCTGGTGCCAGGCCCTACCCCAGAGATGGGCGAGGGAGGCGGAGGTGTGGGGACTATTGAACATGGGGACACAGGTGCGGGTGTCGCAGGTGCGCATGAGCCAGTCGGGCAGGCTGACGAGCCGGGTGTGGACGAGGACGAGGAGGTGGATGAGGAGGGTCATGTAGCTGAAGATCAGCTCGATCATCGTCACTAGGTAGTACCCGAACGCCAGACTCGCTAGCCCCTCCGCCACGATCGTCTGCCCATAAAACCCGCCCAGGCCCAGATATCTCAGCGCATTCGTCGCCGAGCCTTCGTCCCGACATAGGATCGAGAATGCGGTGACAAGAACATGGATGATGTTGAGCTTGTACATCCGCACAACCACGTCCAGCGCACTTTCTGTATTCGGGGCTGCCTTGACACCCCAGTCGTATTGGATCCCTCTAGGCCTGTTAGAAAATAGATGATATGAGCGTTTATATGTAGACCATCCGAGTGAGACAAGAGAAGAAAAAAAAAAAAAAACTGACGATGATGCAAGCTCGATAGTCCAAGCCAGCCAATCAGAAAAGGATGACTTTGGGGATTGCTTAGGGTGGGGAGCTGATGAGTCGAATTCCGGGCGTTTCCAGATCTTGCCCTCCTTGAAACTATTGAGAGAACCCCACTCGATGGACCTCGCGGCCATGGTGAAGCTAGCACAGGCGAGGGCCAGGTTGTGGTATCCGCGACGGGTGGTGGGCGTGAAGCAGTAGTCGACGGGCCAGCGGAGGCTGGCATAGACGACGAGGGGCGTCATGAGCAGACGCAGCCATCGCAGCCATCGGAGCCGGCTCAAGGGCGGGTAGAGCAGGCCCGCTTGCAGGACGCCCGGCAGCAGATAGAGCAGGGAAAAGGCGGTGACCGATCGGCACGGTACCACTTCGTACGGTTGGGTGTAGGTCTTGACTACTGGGTCATTGGCTAGGATCGTTCTTAGAGAGTCAAGCATGGCGATGGCGCTTTCAAGATATCACTGGGTTCGTGTTCTTGAGCATTCGGACGTTATATCGACTAGAGTGTATGTATATTGTGTCTGAGAGCAGGGGCTGGATAAGATCAGTGAGAGGCACCCGAGTGGAAGATTTCTGCAGTGGACTAGATACACACCTGCGAGATTATGTGTCCGAGCGTCCAATCGATGAGATGTGCGACAGTCCGGAGTTCGTGGGTGAGGAGGGGTGGAGGCAAGCAGCGATAGGCCTCCTCTCTGGCCACGCAGTGCTCGATCGACGGCCGTTGTCGATGGCTGTCGATGGCCTCAGGCGGGCATACATACATAATCAGGGATGTCCGGCAGATGTCCGGGTATATATCCGAGCTCCGACACACCTCTGCAGCTTGCCATCGGCATCCGCACAGTTCAACATGTATGCGTCCTCTCCGGGGATCACCAGAGTACATGCCCCGCGCAAGGTTCATGCTGGGTGGGGAGCGCATTCAAGCAGCTCTTCCGTTCCGACATCAAACAACCGCAGAGTCTTTCTGGATGGGTGCGGAGAGGGACCCTCAACGGATGGCGCTTCCCTCCTGAGTGGCCCTGGAAGATGCTGAGTACATATCTGGCCAGCAAACCTTAAGCAAAACCAGCAGCTCCTGGACTGCGCTCAACGCACTCGGCTGGTTCACCGACTGTTGCTTCCATACACTGAGTCGACAGAGACGGGATCAACAGAATGGGGAGAGCCTCTGATGTTGCTGAGCCCCTGTCAATCCACTCCTCGCCCTTTTCTGCCGATGGTGGTGTCTGGAGGTCAAGGGGAAGCTCAGAGGTGTTCTCATCGGATTGTATCGAAAGCAATGCTGATTGATGGTGAGCGCCCTTGTCGCTTGCAGTGCGGTGGAGACTGTGCAGGGGATCAAGGTGATGAAAGGTGCTTGCCTTTGGCCGTGCAGCCTCTGATGGAAGGGTGTTTGGCTATAAATATTCCATCGGAAATACGATCCATCCCCCCGAAGAGCTCCTCCGAAGCACTCCCCCGTGGCGTCTGCCTCCCATCCCCGAATCCCCATCCAGATAAAGTATTAGTCAATCCCACAACTGCCAGTGCCACCAACCACGATGACCGTCCTACTCGACAGACTGTTGGGAAAATTCTCACCTCCTCTCGAGCCCGCCTTGGTCATCGCACTCCACTCAGACTTCGATCTCCAGTCGGACTCGGATCAGCAGGACGTCGAGGCAGAACTAGACCGAATACTCTCCCAACTCATAACCGAACAAGAACACCAGACCCAACACAACCTAGAACAACAACAACAACAACAACGACAACAACAACAGCCGCAGCAAAAAACACCACGGCAGAAACAGGATGATAACTCACTCAACAGCCTGGTCGACAGGGTGCAGGCCATCCTGCCTGACGTACCAGAGACCACGATCTACCAGGCCATCTCAGACGCACCCAATCCGAAGAACTTGGAGCAGATAATCGACATCCTACTCTCACTAGCCTCACTCCCAGAAACAGCTTCTAGTACCCCAAGATCGGCGGCAAAGTCGAAGAAAAAGAGGAACAAGAAACTAGACACCATCCATCTCAACGACGTCCTGCAGAGAGAGACGCAGAAGAGACTGATCGAGCAGGCTGGGCAGCATCGCGAGAAGATCGCGATCAACAACGACTGGGCCATCGGGGACAGCCAGATCAGCTATCTCGCCGAGCTGGTGGGGATCGAGGTGGCCAAGATCAACAGCATCTACCACCGCAAGAGCTGCAACATCGTCCTGACACTAGACGAGCTCCTGAACCAGTCCGAGTCCCAGAAACGGCTCGACGGCTCCAAGGATCTCGAATGGCCCGCGCGCTTGCAGCTCCAGCTCGACTTCCTCAGAACCACCCTGCTCTCCGAAGACGATCAGGTGCTCACCCGCTTGCTCATCGTCACCGATCTCAACCCCACCAACGCCCTCGACCTCTGGATATTCCTCGACGACCTACACGCCCGCTACGGCAACCTGCCCTTCAACCAATTCATCTCCAACCCCACCATCCAGACTACCACCTTCTCCTCCTCAACAACCAATCTTCAACCCCCTCACAACCAAAGTATATCATCATCAGCATCAGCATCGGCGGGACCATTCACGAAGATTGCGCGGCCCAACCGGCCCCAACCCTCAACGGAGGATCTCGAGCACAGCCTGAAGGTCCTATGCGCCCGGCGCGAATATATGCAGCAACGCGCGCGCTCGTCCCGGCAACTGATCGCCAACAGCAGCGTCGTCTCGCGCAACAAGCAGGCCATCCAGAACACCATCGCTTTTATCGCTGCCGAGGATGCACGCAAACTCACCAGCGTCATCCACGATTGGGACCTCCAGCTCGCTCGCAGAACCGTCAAGGGCCGCCAACAACTCAAGAACGACTCGCTCTCCATCGATCTCCACGGGCTCACTAAGAACCAGGCTCTCACTATCACCGCAGAACATCTCCAGACTTGGTGGACTAACCACTCGCGTGCGTCTCCTCCCTCTCCCCTTAACCCTCCTAAACCTCACTCACCATCCTTTTCTCCATTGAACTTGGTAGATTCTGTGAACGTGTTTAATTCGACGTTCGTCCGTCATTTCAAGATCATCACTGGCGCGGGGACCCATTCGGTGAACAACAAGCCGACGCTCCTGCCGACGATCCAGAAGTGTCAGTCCCCTTCTCGCCCTCTCCCTCCCCACTTTTCTCTCTGTATTAATCGGCTTGTGTGTGTGTGTGTGTGTGTATTGGATGGGGGTACAAGTCTTGGACCAAGAGAAGTGGAAGTGGAAGTACGACGATGAGAGGTCCAATGAGCTCATCGGCTCCGTGCTCGTCGTCGGAAAATCTCGCACCTGATCCGTGAACCCAAGCATCTGTTTCTCTTCTTTCTTCTTTCTTCCTTTTTCGTCCGCTCTGTGGTCTCATTGCATCCCTTAATTGTCCCCTACTTCTCTTTTCGTTTTCTCTCTCCTTTGCTCAAGATACATCTTTCCATCCACTGCATGTTCATCGATTCATATAGTTCGTGCTTGTCTATGTATACTATCACGTGTATCCAGTCAGCATCTTCCATAATTCAGCACACCACCAGAATGTGAATATCTTTCCTCTTTTTTCGGGGTTTTATTGGTTTATACGGTATCCACGGTTGTCCAAGAGTTCTTCTGCAAACCTATTAGGGACTTGGTCACGTCCGTTGCTTGCCGTAGCTCACACAAATCTGACGCTCGTTGATACACGCATTCAAAGCGTGATGAATGTATTGCTGGCTCATAGTAGGCATACACTTATCAGAGAACTTCATCCTAAGAATAAACACAGTAAAGTACAGAGATCGTCAAGAAAAAGAGGAGATCAAGAGCGAGCTTTAGATGAGTCAAAGTTTCTTGTGTAAAGTGTGGATGCTGTTGTAACAGTCAGGGAAATGTTGGTTGGTTTTTCACTGGATGAGGATCCTACATGTCGGATTGTTGTTTGGGTCTTTCTTAAATTTTGGTTTTCGTAAGAAACAGATCATTATTAAATAAATACGTCAGTGTTGATTTGGTAGGAGTGTGTAAGGTAGATTGAAAAAAAGTAGGATCATGTGGTCGAAATGTCGTTATAAAAACACGACATGTAACAAGGATGATGATGTGAATGGAAAAGGGCTTTGATCAACAGATGACATTCAATAATAAAATGTTGGTTTTTACTATTGGTACAAGAGCAAACGAGCTGGAGAGAAGGGAGAAAAGAAAAAACATCCCCAAAGTCCTCGACATGTTTTGAAATAAAGATAGATAGAAGAAATGAATAAAGTGGGCGAAGTTAAACGTTAAGGAAAGAAGATGCGGGAGGTTGATGGAAGGGATCCTCTGGGGTCTTGATGAATGATGATGCGTAGATGGGGGTGAAAAAAGCGCTGCTGTCGGCCTCTGAGGGGCACGAAAAGATGTCACGGATGGTGGCCACAGCTCTTGACCAAAGTATGCCGGATGAGGGCGTCTCTTCTGTTGAATGATCTGCCGCACTTCGAGCATCGATGCTGTCGTTGGTCGATATGTGAAGATTTATGTCGAGTTCTAGCGAACCGAAGCGCGAAAAAGGAGACGTTTTGAGTGCCCAGGCTTTTGAACACGAGAGGACCTAGAAAGAGTATACGCACAGATCGTAGTTCCGGGTGAAGCTCTTTGGACAGAGGCTACATTTGAAGGGTTTATCTTGGACGGCTGGGGGTGTTGCCGAGGTTAGATGGCCCGCGGGATGGGAGGAGAGCGAGAGGATATTGGAGTCTGGGGGACGGTGATGGCGAGTAGGCCATATACTGGCGGCCTGCTGGGCGTGTGTCAGGAGCGCGTCGCTTCCCGGGCCGCTCGAGTAGGTCTCGGCCTGCTTCTCGATCACCGCTAGCAATTCCATCTCATCCGTCACCATCGGCTTCGACCATCCACTTGGCTCGGTCGACCCTGCCATCACGTAAAAGAGAAATGTATACAATCAGAGGCTGGAAATTCGGATAACATTTTTTTTTTCTTCTTCTTCTTCCTTTTTGTTCTGATGTTGTGTGTGCTTACATGAGGAAGGGAAAGGTTGGCTGTGGTCAGGTGTGGTTGGCTGGAGCGGAGATGAATGCTGGGAGTGGGTGAGGGTGGAAGAGGAGGAAGAGTGGAAGCTATTCGAAGGACTCTCTCCCTCCGCCTCTTCCTCGGGCTCCTCCTGTTCGTTGACAGCGGAGAATCGGGCGATGGGTTTATCTTGATTGGCCTGCAGGAGGGACCAGCTCCTATCCCACCCAGCGTTCCTTCCCTCGTGTCCAACATCCCGCTCCGCCCGGGGATGGTCGTCCTCATTCAGCCGTACTCGTTTCAGTCGCGATGGATGCCGGTCAAGTCCGTCTTCGTAGCTCACATCGTCTGAGCAGGATCCGTATTGCCCATACTCATCTCCACCCATTCGTGGGGCCTCATCCGGCACCCAATTCGGCAGGTTGGTAATCATCGATAGTTTCATCCTTCAGGGTTCAAGTAATCAGGCCCTCTGGGGCAGAGAGGAAGACGGAAATGGACCGGTGGAAGGGGATCTTGCGGAGTTTTTCGCTGGACAGTTGTTGTATTTGAAGCCGACTGGATGAGTATAATTGGGAGGGACAGTCGAGGATTTGAATTGGCAATTTATTTGGTTGGGCTTAAATGTATGGTATGTAGGGTTGGCTAAATATGTTTATTTGTACATATCAAGCAAGGCCTTCGAAGATCGCCTCGAGTCCTGTTTTCGCTGATCGGCTCTCTCTTCCTCGGGCGCTTTCTGCTCGAGCAAGAGTGTGAATCTCTACGAAGTTCTGGTGAGCTGGCTCGGTGTTGATCAGACGGCGAGATAGGGGTGGAGGAGGAGAAGAACGAGGGGGGGATAGATTGTATCTCGGAATATGGATTAGCTTTGCAAGGGCGCCGTCAGTTGCGCTTGGGACTGGGTGTCGGTGAGGAGCTCGGGGGAAATGGGCGGAAGCGAGGCAGAGAAGATAGTCTGAGTTGGATCGGATATATAAGGACGGCGAGGCCGAGGCAGCTGGTGGATGGACAAGTCCCTCTCTGGAGTCTGCTATATGCACACGAAACTGCAGACCAAACAAGGCAAACGCTTCAAGCGGTCGAACACTATCGCTCCCGGGAATTCCTTCCTTCGAGGCTCCAGTCTCAAGTCATTGTCATCCTCGGGTCATGTGAGCCAGGGCGTAGAGGATAATGACACCCACCGAGTCTTATTACCAATTCAGCTTGTACAGGATTATCAAAGTAATAAAATACGTAGTCGGGGACGGTTACACATTGTTTATAAGGCTTCTGTTGTACACTGCCCGGTGACCGTCGACGGCTATGCAAAACCCCGGAGAATGAGATATTTACCTTACTTTTAGTATGAATGTATGTACAGAATCACGAACGATCTTGTTCCCACTCATTGCACTCCGCTAGCAGCATGTATTACTCATCGATGTATGGTAATGGCATGGGCGAAAGAGAGCAGAAATACTGGAGGGACTTGTCTGTCTCCGTTCTCTCTCAGAATCCGCTGGAGATTAACCTAACATGGCTTGAGATTCGGATAGTTGGCATGTGTGACTCTGCATAACCCCACCGGAAGGCGCATCCTGGCGCATCCGGTTGGCGAGCGGAAGCACTCGGAAGCGCTGTTTTTGCCAAACAATAGTCCTCTGTATGTATTCTGTCCATCGGGATCTGTAGGGATCGAGCTGCTGGATCGAGTCTGACGATAACCGAAGTGACAAAGATTTGTCTGTCACACACATCAAACTTACCTGGTATTCATAGTGGCGATGGCTACGATGCTTTTAAACTTCCGTATTTTTGATTAGTCGTTCAGAGCTAACCTCAGGCGGGGCTGCAAACTCCACGGCTCCCCGCGCAGTCCAGGCGTGATATGGAGGCCAGACGAGCCTTCCGAAATGGCCGAGGAGGGGACGGCAGAAATAACGCGATTTGATCCAACGAACTCGAAGCTGTACGAAGCCCTGCGAGCTTCTGCGCCACAAAAATCCCTCAAAACACTGTACGCTACACAGACAAACAATCTCCCATACAGGCCCCAGAAACGTGAACGGGGAACAATGTGCTTGTCGTACAGGATGTGGCGGCTACAGCCGGAGCGGCGGAGGGCCCGGACTTCGTCTCCGCAGTGTCCAGTCCCAAGTGTATAATGCAACATAAATCTTTAGTCCAATCGATCCAGCCCCATCCAGCCTCAGGTTTGGGTGCATGGTGCATACAGTGGATACACAAAGACGTTGAGCTATGTAACAAGATTTTGCCGAGTCCATGGGCATAGGGCTGCCAAACAACTTCACTCAACTTCGGCACAAAGTTTCATAAAAGAAGTGCCAACAACTTGTGGAAATCTTGTGACAACATCATCAAATTAGTGAGTTTTAAAGCCACCAACCTGAACTGCCCTCTCTGGCTAAAAGTCCCCCCTGGTGGGAGGCTCGCTGTGGCTGGCCGCAAAGCGGCCCCTTCCTGCGGGAGGGGCTTAGGTTATGCACAAAGTCAAAAATTGGCTGAGAAAGAAATCATGAATGCCTGCAGGAAAAATATTTAGCCTCACTCAGCCTCCCTCTCAGCTCTTGTGGACCTGCCCTGCCAAAATATAGTTCTGGACCTTAGATCCTACACCTGTAGCCACTCAATTGTTGCATTTTGTTGCAGATAGGATTATGATATTCAATCTTGCATATTATCAAAAATCCAAAAATGGATCTTCAGAGAAATCAAAATCCTTTGAAGCAGGATTCCTTTTACCTTCAAAATGGATTCCTTCAATCAGTTTTGGAGTTTAGGCCTCAAAAAAATAGGGGGTTCACTATATGATAAAAGTAAAACTTGGAGCCAATTTTAACACCTTTATGAACAATTTTTTAAAACATGAAGAAGTTGCTCTGATTTCCAGGGGACAACCAATCCTGTATATCTTGCCATATTTTAAAAATTTGTTGATAAAGGCCTTAAAATTGACCATAATTTTTTTATTTTCCTTTTATTGTGAACCCTCCTAACAACAAAGGGTAGTTACACTACATGTAATGTGTAGATAATGGTAATGGAACATGATTTTTGTTGTTATCTATGTGTTACACATAACAGTAGTGCAATTGGGTTATTGCACCACAGTAGTGTTGAAACTTGCGCTCAACTTGTGCAGGCGCAGCTCTGAATCCACTCAATACGCGCACCCCAAATCTCACACAATCAAACCTAATCTCACAGTACTGTTACCTCTCCCCATTCCCGCTTGAAGTATCCTCTCTTTCCCTTGACAAACTCAATTCATCTTGTCCATGGGGAAACTTCAATCTCAGCAACTCACTCACCAAAGCTGCTATCCTCAATTCCTCAAGATCAAGACATGTCTTCCATTTTATCTTCCAACTTGGTGAGAAATGCACCCTCATCACATTTCTTATCAATGATCTCCTCTTCAATCCTTCAATTGATCAATGTTACTAACCTCTCATGTAAAGGTACGTAACAAGACTTTGTGGGCTTTTAAACATTTTGGTACCAATATCACAGAAGAATTCCCATGCTGGGATGAGATATAGTGGCAGAAACACCAAGAAACTACCAAAGTAGTGATATTTGGAAACTGATCAGACTGTTATAGCTGCTACATTTGGGGGTTTTGTGGTCAGTAAAGCTACATAATGAAACTTTGTGGGCTTTTTAACATTTTGGTAACAATATTACAGAAGAATTCCCACGCTGGGATGAGAAATAGTGGCAGAAACACCAAGAAACTACCAAAGTAGTGATATTTGGAAACTGACCAGACTGTAGCTGCTACATTTGGGGGTTTTGTGGTCAGTAAAGGAACATAATGCAACTTTGGGTGCTTTTCAACATTTCGGTAACATTATCTTGGAAGAATTCCCATGCTGGGATGACATATAGTGGCAGAAACACCAAGAAACTACCAAAGTAGTGATATTTGGCAACTGATTAGATTGTAGCTGCTGCATATAAATGGATGTGACCCCAAATACAATATTTCTGGGTTTTATATGCAGAGGAATTGTCCAATGAAATTTCATGTGGAAATATTCCTCATTAATCTGTGGTTGATAACAAAAGTAGATAAAAAAAGAACCTGACAAAAATATGCTAAACCATGGTAAACTAATTTCAAAAAGGCCTCCTATGCATGTAGCACTTCAAGTATGACATGCAATATCTTCAGGAAGCTCAACCAACCAAATTAACAATGCGTGCAGGATGGTACATGAGAGAGGTCAGGGGTCAATGTTTTTCCTTTTTTGAAAAAAAGTAGATTTGGAGACTTCTGATGTCATCAATTGTTGAAGTAAAAAAAAAGGAAAATTTTTTGAGACCCCTCAGCCACCCTGGATTAATACTAAAACTTGCAATGTCTTTTTTCCAGGAAGAATTGAATGGTGTATGTAGAAATTTATGAATGTTATCAGGAAACAAAAAAGAAAAGATTCCTGTGTTCTGAAGCTAACACAGGGGGAAGGAGAGAAATTATAGAAGAGTATTAAGGAGAAATGGAACACAGAAAAAGGTATCAAGAGGAATAATAAAAAAAAAATTGATCAATACACAACATTGCAAATCCATCCATGTTGGTAGTGGGAGGCCGTCCTTCACAACCAGATTTATCACGTGAGCGCAGCATCAAACAGGAAAAACTTGCCATCCAAGCCCGGGGGAAAGCAGCTGTGATCTTGAAGCACGTATAAAAGTCAGTCTACTGCACAGTTGTTTGAGCCAGCATTGTCAAAGGTGATAAATGCCACCTTTTCAAGAATTTTTCATTTGAGAATGGTTGAGATCAGCTGTCTGGAAATAGCCAAGCCAGTGTGGGGCGATGGGATTTGTTTGAAGGATATTATAAAGCACTTGTTGAGATTCCAGTTGTCTGAGATGAAATGGGACAAGACTACCATCAAATAGGACTAATTTGACAAGGTCCAAAGGTTGGTTTTTAAGGCAACATGCTCAGTTTTTTTGACTTTGTGGTATGCTTTATGGTTACCCATCTAGCCCATTTCAAAATTTCCTTTTTTCTCATATGTACACTCTTAAATCAACCAATATGGCGGCTCTACTGGATTCTACAGCCAAAAATACACAGGAAACCAAGGACAACACACCTTACAACCCTCTGGCTCAGAATGTCAGCCACAGAGTACATGTCACAGTACCTTACACGTACCAAGTACCTGCAATTGTTCACATTACATATAGTACATTCCCTTTTACACCTTTATTACATATGTATATCATTAGATACAAGCTTAAGAATGTACTCCTGTTATACATTACATTACAGATAACCATAGTTAAATACAGTTACCATAATGTACTGTTGTTATGAGAGTTAGGTTACATGCAACAGTAAGATTACAATAAATTGTAAAATTACTGTACACGTGAAATACCCAAGACAGGTATCACTCATTTATCCCTGTTACGCCTCAGTCCCCATTTACATAATATATTGGTTATGATATAAATAAATAAACAATACATGATGTAATCCAATTCAAAGAGCACTGAATGGAATCACTGATTGGTTATGATCAGCTAGTGCGCACAGCCACTGATCTAGGATCAGTACTGATCATTACACTGCCCTGATCATTTCCAATATTGATCCTCATGAGGATCTGCTTCCCTTGAGCGCTTCCAGTTCCCCCCTGGTCCTGAAGCGCCTCCAAGTGCCTCATGTTCCCTCCTGCTCTTTTCCCCTCTATATAAACACACCCCCCAGGACTGTTTATCCCTCAGAATATATTTACAGCAAAGTTTAACCCATACTATAGTTAAACAGTGCTTTCATTCTCACCCATCATTCAATTCAGGAATACTCTCAACTCTTGATTACCCTTACCTTTCTGTAGGTAAAACCACAAACCCAAGTTGAGTTATTCCTTGGATGCCTATTAACACCCTGTGTTGATCTGGATGCGCCTTAATTGAGCAAGCCTCTCAGTCAAGATTACTGATAGAGTGAAACCTTTTACAGGTCTAACCACAAACCCATTGGCCCATCCTTGGGCATCTTACACCATCATCTTGATAGTAACAACCCTCTCAGACAGGGTTAGTTACATACAGGCTGACACAGAAGATACAGCCCCTTCAAGACACCATCAGTCAGTTACATACACACAAACACCATACTCAGGTCATGTAATCCATTACATGAACCACCCTTACCCAGGAGAATGTAATCCTTTACATGGTCCAATATGACAGCTTGTCTACCCTTTAGGGGTTTCCTTTCTTTCCCCAGTGAATCAAATCATATCCTTTTCTCACTCCTGAGTGTCACAAGACTGTTATTCTGTGAAATTCAGTGTTCATCCCATTGTCCCCTCAACAGGTTATGAGGCCCATTTGCTCAACCTGCTCTTGACACAATTTTTTTTGCCATCAATTGATTTCGCAATTTGTTACATGGATACTACGCCTGTCAGTTTCCTCTTCAAAACAATCTGCAATGCGTATGAGAAGAACACTTGAGCGTGCCGCGTGATGCTTCAGGATGTGTTTTGGACCGCTTGTCACAATCCCAACAAACCAACTGCCACATGGATTGCACGAATCAGAAACTCAGCTTCGATCTCAAGTTGGTTAAATTGGCCCCTGCGGATCAACAAATCTGTGATCGCGCCTTCTTCGCGGACTAGACAAGTTGTGGAAACCTATCCAAGATCATCTTGTATACTCTCCAAACAAGATTTCCCTTGAAAATGCTATTGGAGCGCTCAAAGCAGGTGTTGTTTGATCATGGGAGGTGGACGGCAGAGTGCAGGTCTGAGACCCCCGGTGTCCACGTAGCCGGAGGTCTAGCCAGCGTCAACCCAGGAGTCTCACACATCAGTGTGGGACTCCACGGGCTAGACGGGAAGCGGTCCACAGGAGCTACTAGTCAGTCACAACTATAGCGTGAGGCTAGTGCTGGAACCCAGGGGGTACCCGGCGTTTTCATTCCCGCGGGTATACCCTCTGCTTGGGTACCAATTTGCGGGTATTGGTTACGGGACACGGGTATTTTTTGTACCCCGCGGGGTCATCCAGGATACGGGTATACCCTACCATCCCACGGGTATACCCGGCAATAAGCCCTAGGCAGACGTGAAGTTCAACTTATACCACCGCCAAACCAGAAGAAGAAACTAGAAGATATGGAAGAAGCCTCAAACCAGTCTCAGCCCCCCAATTCAGATGTGGCCGCGACCCCAGTAGTACAGAAGAGCTGGGTCTGGATGTATTTTCAATTTGCGGACAGTAAGCAAGTTCAGTGTCAAGTTGCAAGCAAGAAGAAGGACAGAGCCACTTGTGAAAAACTCCTTCAACAAGACCCCACTGGAAGCACCAAATCAATGAGTGAACACCTCAGGAGAGTGCTGTGAAGCCCCACACTCCTTGCAGGGTTCACCAGGTGTCACAACACCTATCACATGTCCCATTCAGACAAGGGCTATAGTCTCAGGCTCCCCTCCCCCCTCCTAGCCCGGCAGAGACCTCCGGACCCCTTCAACACTCTCTCTGCCGAGCTAGGTGAGTTCCTTTCCTCTCTTTGGAGTTTTTCCCTTCTTATCTTGAAGATACCTGTACATAGTCTAACAAGAGACCTCCAGACCCCTTCGACACTCTCTCTGCCGAGCTAGCCATGCAATCCAAGCTCCCCAACCGTTGGTTCTAGAACCGCTAGGCCTTTGAGCCCGTCCCACCGTGCCTCTCCAGCCTCTGCTCAGTGAAGGGTCTCCCCACCCTTACAAGTGCATGGAATTATCTCGCCAAATCTAGCCGATACAACTCTGTATTCAATGAAACAACAGCGTCTTGAGCATCGGGTATGTGACTTGAACTTCTAATAGATAGTCCATTTCATTTTTGCTTACAGTGTCTCATTCAGCCGGTTCTTAATGCAGACTTCCTCAAAAAGGCCATCCCATACATGGTTGCTGAGGCAGACTTACCTTACTCAATAGCCAAGCGGGAATCCTTCAAGAATCTACTTGAACTTCTCAATCCAGCAACCCTGAACATGAAATTCAGCCAGAAGACCATTGCAAAAGAGGTTGACATGCTGTTTTTTGCGCATAAGAATCATTTGTGGAACGTTCTTGGTGACATGAGTTATCTTTTGTACACTGTTGACGCTTGGACCTCTCCAAATGCAAAGGCTTTCATGGCCATCACCGTGCATGGTATCACCTCCAATTGGGAGATTTTGGATGTACTTGTTGGGATGCCAACTGTTCATGGCAAGTAGCCATTTTTAAACTCTCTTGATCTTTTGTGTTCTAACATGCATTGTGCCCTCACCTAGGACGACACACCGGTGCCAATTTTGGAGATTTATTTGTAGATAATCTGGCCGATCTCAATATTACCAACGCGCTGTGCTGTATCACTGCTGATAATGCATCCAACAACTCAACCCTTGCAACGCAAGTTGAACAGAAGCTGGGTGGAATTTTTGACGCAGACACTCAATTGTTGAGCTGTATGGCCCAAGTTATCAACCTCGCCACACAAGGTGGCCTCAAGGTTTTGGTGACTGCAGCCATGATGATACAGAGAAGGAGATTACTCTGAAGCAGATGGATGTAAACAGTCTTATTGTTTGACCAGATGGCGCTGATGTCAATCTTCAAACAGTCATTTCTTGGATTCACGGTCTTGCCACCTATGCTCAATATTTGCCTCAGCGCCATGAGGCATTTAAAGTGGCGATCAACTTTGTTAACAGTCAATCTTCTAGCGGTCATCCAGTCAAGGATCTCACACTGATAAGAGATGTTTGCACTCGTTGGAACTCAACATTTTTAATGCTGGAGCAAGATCTCAAGTTGAAGGCAGTGTGCATAACATACTGCAGCACCAATGCCGACGTGGCCAAATACTCACTCAGCGAGGTCGAGTGGGATAAAGTCAAACAGATGGCAAATTTCTTGAAGCCACTAGATGTCGTCACAAAAATTCTTTGTCAATAAAAGTATCCCACATTAACTCTCTCAATACCAGTATACATATCACTTATCAAGAGTATACATGATGTACAAGCAAAGTACAACTCTTCTCAGCTCATTCCAGCTGCCAATGAGATGGTCAAGAAATTATTGAAATATCTTACTCTTGCATTGAACAAGCCTGCCGCCATCTGCGCTATGATACTCGATCCACGCATCAAGCTGAGTTACTTCAAAAGAAATCAGTCTTTCTTCAGCAAGCATGCCATCTCTAGCATAACGGCCAAGTCCGTGTTGAAAATATTCAAAATCAAGGCCAAACAATACAATTGGATTCCGTATAAAATGGCCAAAGCCAAATCAAGTTTGACTCTAGCCCAAACCCAATCAAAACCTGCAAAAGAAAAGCCCACAAGCAAGAAAAAAAAATGACTGCAATCAAGGAAGATATTTTTGGCAAGTCAGAAATCGCAAACAACCTGGATGCGGAGATCCACCAGTACATTGCCAAAGTCAACAAGCTATATACCTGTGACATACTTTATTACTGGTCCCAGCATTCAAAAAAATATCCCTCCCTGGCATTGATTGCCAGATGCTTCCTCGGAATCCCAGCAACAAGTGCTCCTTCCGAGTGTGTCTTTTCTCGATCAAAAACTATTTTTGGATCCCAAAGACACAGTCTCAGTGGCGCTTCAATTGAGCACCTCCTTTGTGTGAAGGAATGGTACCAGAAGTTCGAGGACATGCTTGATTCTTCTGGTGTTTGATACTCACATATTCAATGTGACAGCAACGAAAGCAAATTAGAGGATGAAGACAATGACAACAGCAAAATCGAATCCAACTAACATTTCACTCCAGAAACTCCTGTTCTATTTCTTTTTTTGTACCCTTCCCACTTGTTTGATAGCAAAAATAAATGCATCTTTGCTCTATTTCCTTCCCTGGCCCCAGAGGCGTATTTCCCAATATACACGGAAATACCCGTGGGTATTTTTGACCCCGCCCGTGGACCGTACCCAGTGTTTCCGTTGGGAATGGTTCACCTCACGCGGCATCCCGGAGCCCCGCCCCGCAGGTCATACCCGCGGGTATTCCGGCGCGCCCTGGCCACGGGCTCCACCGCTGCGTGAGGCTAGTGGCTCCACCCAAGGGAGGTTCCCAGGACCACACTCCGACCAAGGGAGGTTCCCAGGACCACACTCCGACCAAGGGAGGTTCCCAGTATAAGGAAACGGACGTAAACCAGTTAGAGTCCGCGACTGGATGATGGATCACAGAGAGATGATATTGCACATATGTAATAGAGAAAGAAATACAAGAAGATGATAGAAGGAAATAAATAAAAAACGGACCTATAAGGAAACGGACGCAAACCGGTTAGAGTCCGCGACTGGATGATGGATCACAGAGAGATGAGGAATCATCCAGCCGCGGATACAGACTACTTATATATACAAGATTCATGGACTACTGAGATATAGGAGTATGAGAAAAATAGACGAGAAAAAATAGATGAGTAAGAAACATAGATGTGAATAAAACTATAATCTAAATCTACACAAAGTTCTATATGTTGCTATCCTACAAACTCTACAGCCCCTCCCAACATGAAGAACTTTGACCGGAAAAAAATAGAAAAAAAATGACGGGTCAGGAGGGAGGATTGGGGAATTCGCGGATGTTGAGGTCGTAGCAGCTGGCAAGGTGTTTCGCGGCGCCCAGACGTTTGGTGAACATGTCGGCGAGTTGATATTGACTTGAGATCCACAGCAGCTTGACCTTGTATTTGCGTACGAAATCGTTAACGAAGTAGAACGCCCGCTGTAGGTAGCCGGTTTTCTTCCTGGAAGCGTTGTCGGTGGCAACCAGTACTGCGGCCTGATTGTCGCAGAGGATCTCGTAGGTCTTCGATGGACAGGTGTCGTCCAAGACCAGCTTGATGTTTGCCAGAGTCTGGGTAGCTATTGACAGAGCCACGTATTCAGCGGCGCAGGTGGACATCGCGACGACTATTTGACGCTTGGAACCCCAAGTAATTGGGTTGCCGCAATGTTGAAGGAAATAGCCTGTTGTTGAACGCTCGTGTTCACCACCCCAGCCCGCATCCACAAAAAGGCGCACGGCATCATCGCCGGGCGAGAATTCAATCGTGCGGCGGGGGTGTTTCTTGACGTATCCCACTAGGTGGTCAAGAGCTTCCCAATGTTCCGCCGAAGGTCGACTGCTGTACCGGGCAAGCATGTTGACCGCATAGGTTATGTCCGGGCGAGTCCCGCAGGCGAGGTACATGAGGGATCCCAAGACAGACCAAAAGGCAGTGGGGTCAATCGGGTCGGAAGTCGATGATGTGAGGGGTTGGTCCGGGAGAGTTGTGTTTTGATGAATGGTTTTTCGGTGGTATGTCGACGCCACCTGCCGGGCTAGAAGATGCTGCTCCAGCAAAATAGAGCCCGACAAATGGTGGACATTGAATCCGACAATTTGGTCTACCTCGGTTTTCCACTTGACCTCCAAGTGTTCGGTGAGTTGGCGGCGAAGGTTATCCAATGCTGTTTTCGAGTTGCTGGCTACCAAGCCATCGTCAACATGCATCCAGATAAAAATGGAGACTTCATCTTTACGGTAGACATAAAGTGACGACTCAACCTGTGATGCCTCGAAGCCAATGGCGCTCAGGATCGTCTTGAAGTGGACCCACCAACATCGCCCCGCCTGCTTTGTGCCATAAAGTGCTTTCTTCAGGCGGAGAACCTTTCCCTTGAGTTCAGGGCGGAGTTCGGTGGGTGGCTTGACGTAGACCTCTTCATCGATAGGGCTGTAGAGGTATGCCGAGCTGACGTCAAAAGAGTGGAGAGTGAAGCAGTGTTGGATGGTGATCGAGATGAGGAGTCGCAGGGTTCCGAGGGAGGCCGTTGGAGCGAAAGTGTCCCCGCAATCGATCCCGGGTCGTTGAGTAAAGCCCC
Source organism: Puccinia triticina (assembly GCF_026914185.1). Lineage (NCBI taxonomy): Eukaryota > Fungi > Basidiomycota > Pucciniomycetes > Pucciniales > Pucciniaceae > Puccinia > Puccinia triticina. The sequence goes on along the minus strand of NC_070568.1, from coordinate 1,091,937 downwards.
CAGCAACATAGCGAGCCTTGAACTTGGCGATCGCGCCGCTAGGGTCCCGTTTCAACGCAAACACCCAGCGCGCTCCGATGACCTTGATTCCCTTCTTTGGTTCTACTACCTCCCAGACGTCCAATTTTTCCAGCTGGGAAAGTTCCTGCTCGGCCGCGATCCGCCAATCTAGCGAGTGGTCGCCAGATAGTGCCACGTGGATGGATGTCGGCACATCAATGTCGGACCGCATGGTGATAGAGTCGACGGCCGTCTGCTGTATCTCAGCTTCAACTTCCGTAGCTTCCTGTCCAAGCATGAGATTGTTGAGTACAAAAGCCAGGTCGTTCTTGGTCGTCGGGATAGGGGGAAGGGGAAGACGTTGGTAGTCAGGGAATACGGCGTTGGTCGAATGGATGAAAGCGTTGAGGGTTTCATTATAGAAAATCCAACCCTTCTCGGAAGGCGGATAACCCACTAAGAAGCACTCATCCGCTCGCGTATCAAATTTTCCAGAGCGTTTTTCGGTGGGTTTGAATACAAGCGCCCGGGCACTAAACGGGTAAATGTATTCGGGGACCGGGGCCTTGTTGTAGAGGATCTTGATGGGGGTTTTTGGCGAGATTCGTGAGTGTGGTAGTCGGTTGTGGATGTAGACTGCCACTTGTTGTGCGTAGCTCCAGAACTTCATCGGGAGTGTACTTTGTTGTAGCATGACCCGGGACATATCGTTGATGGTTCGATTTACCCTTTCCGCTTCGCCGTTCTCCTCGGGATGGTATGGGGATGAATGAGTTAGTGTCACGCCTCGTTCCTCCAGTATCCGCTCGAGCTTTTTTGACAAGAATTCACCGCCATTATCACATCTCAGGAACCGAGGGTATCTGCTGATCCGATTCTTGATAGCATCGAGCCATATTTTCAACTTGTCGGTCACATCGGATTTGTGCTTGATGGGTGCCAGCAGGGTGTACATGGAAGCGTGGTCGCGGAGGGTAAGAGAGAATTAATTCCCGTGGATGTCCTCCTCAAAGGGTCCCATGACGTCGGAGACTAGGAGGTCAAGTACGTCCGATTTGGGGATGGAGGAGGGTGGTAGGAATCTTTTCCCAGTGGCTTTCGATGCTACACATTTTTCGCAGAAGAAGGGTTGCCAGTCTTTTGTTGAATCGGAGCCGAGGAATCTGTCCAAGAAAATCTTTACCATCTTGTCATTTGCATGTCCGAGACGTTCGTGCCAGCGCACCGTCTCCATGCTTGGTTGATTTGCCATGGACGCGATAACTATTTCATTTGAGGGGGGGGGTTTTGGTTTGGGCTTGGTGAGTAGATTCCAGCAGAGGTTCGAGAATGTTGTCTGAAAAGCGCGGTCGTTGTGAAGAAGTGTCATCGAGCAGTCTTTGTCGAAGATAGGTCGAAAACCGTATGTGACTAGGAAACCGAGGGATAGAATTACATAGGGAATTGAAGGATTATGATATACATTCTTGATGCGTATTGTGCCACTAGGGGTCGGTATCTTCAGACTGCCGATTCCGGTGAGTGTCATTGCAGATTTGCGGGAAGCCAAAAGAACGGGGACGGGGGTGGTTAGCCTTTGCTCAAAAATGAAGAAGGGGGAGTTTCCGCTTACGCATGCAGAAGCTCCGGAATCCACTAGGACCGTGTCATCATGAGGGGCCGTGGTGTCGATGGCGCGCACTCTGACTGGTGCCGGTTTGGATGGAGCTTGTGCATTCGTAGGGGGAGTCGAGTTGTGTTTTCCCACGTTGAGTTTCCCATCTTGGATGTCCCGTGCCAACGTCCGACAATTTGAGGCCCAGTGTCCTGAGCGGCTGCAGTAATTACACTCGGCGCCCTTCTCGGCCATTTGGCTCGCCGTCGGTGCAGTGTTTTTGAATGCGAGTGCGTTTGCAAGCGCCTTGGTGCCGAAGGTCTGGGGCCTCGATGATTGTGAGTTCCGTTGGGGTCAATTGTTTGATCGTCCTGTAGACTGGTTCGTCTGCAGGTGGTTGATGAGAATGGGATTTTCAGGTGTACCGGTGTGGAGTTCTCCTTCAACCTGCGTGATCTGGGCGCAGACTGTGTCGAGGGTAGGGACGGTGGTTGATGTGTTGAGACGGTGGTTGAGGTTGTTCCTGAACGAGTTCTCGTCCACATCGATGGGCGGCCGGACGATTGATTGGAGTATTAAGCCAAAGAACTCCTCAGTTGAGATCTTTTTCTGTTGGAATTCCAGGAAGAATTCTTGGAATTGAGAGAGTAATTCGTTGTTGGATGGCTGTCTTTCGGATAAGTAGAACTCTCGTAGTTTGCTGATCAGTGCCAACTTGTTTTGGCGGTCATTTCGTTTGCAACGTGCCTCGAGTTTTTCAAAGATCGTCTTTGGTTGTCGGAGAGAGTTGACGATTCCTTGCAGCTTCTTTTCTACCGATCCTCGGAGTAGTATAACTACCGCTGGCTCCTGATTGTCGTCGACCAATATCCAATTAGTAGGTTTTGAAAGGAAATTTTCACGCCTGAATACAAAATCGAGCGTCGTGTTGACTTGTCGTTCCCAGGCCGAGTAGTTCTCGCCGCTGAAGTGCAGGTATTCGACTTCGGAATGGATCGAGCGGTGTAGTGCCATCGGATCCTTCATGAATTGCTTCTGGTTCAGCGAGTACGTTGGCGCCGGAATTACGGCCGATTGTTCTTGTTTGAGGTGTGGAGGTTGTTCGCGGTTCGCTTTGATGTGGTCAGTGATCTTGTTGACGGCATCGATGATTTTGTCAATCTTTCCTTCAAGTTTTGTTTGCTTGAAGTCGAGTTCCCCCAGTAAATCTCGATTTTTGTGGTTGCTGATTTGGAGGGCTCAAAAGTTCGAGTCGGCGTTTTCGAATTGTTTAACAATGTGGTCGTTGGTCAGATCCCCGGCGTTGGCTTTGCTTATGGATGCTAAGCTGACCAATGGGGAGCTGGATCTCTCTGGCGGTGCAGTCGATTTTCCTTTTGAGGTTGAGCCTTGACGTTTTGACATGGTTAGCGGTAGGTGGAGCGGGCTTTTAACCTATAAGGAAACGGACGTAAACCGGTTAGAGTCCGCGACTGGATGATGGATCACAGATAGATGATATTGCACATATGTAATAGAGAAAGAAATACAAGAAGATGATAGAAGGAAATAAATAAAAAACGGACCTATAAGGAAACGGACGTAAACCGGTTAGAGTCCGCGACTGGATGATGGATCACAGAGAGATGAGGAATCATCCAGCCGCGGATACAGACTACTTATATATACAAGATTCATGGACTACTGAGATATAGGAGTATGAGAAAAATAGACGAGAAAAAATAGATGAGTAAGAAACATAGATGTGAATAAAACTATAATCTAAATCTACACAAAGTTCTATATGTTGCTATCCTACAAACTCTACACCCAGGACCACACTCCGACCAAGGGTGGTCCCTAGAACCACCTGAGGTTGGCGGCTGAGCAGCGGCCTCCTATAAGGAGCCCGAGTCATTGAACGGAGTCGAAGAAAGGGACCTTTCTCCTAGCTCCCACTCTTTGTTCACTGCTTGCCGCCCAGGAACCTCGTTCCTGTTTCCCTTTTTTGCTCCGCCCACCCACCCGTCAAACGTGTCCGGGAGTGGGCTTGGCGCCTTGAACCCCACTCCCCAAACACAAGGTTCTCTGTCCTGCTTGGAGGAGGTTCCTGGTTTGGCAGAGAGTACCAGCTCTCCGCGAAACCAAGGAAGGGGGGCTTTCCACCTTCTTATTATATGTCACCACCTTTTTTGCATTCATCCAAACACATTATCCTAAAAAATCACCCGGTAACCCAACACCTCCCCACCCTTCCTATCCAATCCCGTCTGCAATCCAACAGAGCACTAGCCCCTCTTTTTCCCCCTTTTTTCCCCACCTCAAACCCCAACGCTTGCCAGTTCCTGTTATCCCATGCCACACCTCCTGCTGCCACAGGGCGGAGGGCCGTTGATCAACAACAACTTGTCCAATCTGGACATGTTTGTTGCTGAGGGCTCCCTGCCCGTTATTGAAAACCAACTAGTGGAAAAGTTGAACACCTTGGTGGACACTTTGATCCCTAGGTTGGAGAGTCTTGAGAAGGCAGTATCCAGACAGGCCTCCAAGCTGTTTGGTACGGTTCAAGCAGACTCATTCAATACCCTCCTAGCGAGGATTGAAGAGATCACAGCCAATATGGCCATATTAGAAAAGAAGGTTGAGACCATGTCTCTACCACACTCTTCTAACTTGATGGCTCATACAGTAGCAAAACCAAGTGCCTTGCCTCCTAGACCAACCCTGATTGACTCAGAGAAGGCGGCCGGGGCCCCAAACCCCAGTGTGGCTAAGACTTTGCCTCCTGTTCCCCTCTCCTTGTAAATCAACAGGTTCAAGTTAGGTCAAGTGGTTATCAGGAAAAAAATTGATCAACCTAAACCTTTTGAAGGCCTCACAGCGGCAACCATTTGCCAGAAAATCAATGACGCCCTGGGTTTTGCAAAGGCAGCCATTGATGGCAATCCAATCAAGGTAAGAGCAGTGGCTCAGTTCCCCAACAGGGATGTTAAAATTTTCACCAAAGACCGACGGGCTGCCAAGTGGCTCCTTAACAACAAACACCTCTGGACCCAGAAGGCAGACCCAGTCTTTGTCACATCCCAAGTGTCCCACCTGGTTTTTCTTCACTCCTGCCCCACCAGCTTCAATGTTAACAACAAGGAACATGTCAAGCTTCTCTGTAAGCAGAATGACATCAACCCCAAGGAAATTCAAAAGATCCATTGGCTCCTCAGCCCCAAGGGGTCAGGTAAGGCCTCCAGTACTCTTCTGATCTACTTTTTTGACAGGCGTCTGGCCCTTGATATTGAAAGAGCCGGACTTTGTTACAATAGCCTGCACCTCAAGGGGCAGCACTATCTTCAGGGTCCTAAACAATGTTATAATTGCTTAGCAATAGGCCACTTAGCCCACTCCTGCAAAGAAAAGCCACTCTGCTTGTGTTGCGGAGCGGGTCACAACTCAACCTCCTGCAAGGAGATGGAAGATGCTAGTAGGAGCTGTCAATGATGCCTCCAAGTCGACCGGAAGACATCCTCTGCCATTGATTTATCTGATACAAAATATGACCACTCCTCCTTCAGCAGCACTTGTCCTATCCAGACTAAGGAGATTGAAAAGTTATCTAAGGAAAAGATCCCTAACACACGTCAATGATAGACACATCTACTGCAACCTCCACCCCTGAATTTAATCCTGCTAACCTCACCACCATTGATCCTCTGCCACCAAATTTCACCAGATTCTTTTCTCCACATCCTACCAAGCAATTCCCCCATTCCTTCTCCCTCCTTCAACTAAATTGCCATAACTGGAAAGATTCCACACTTAGTGTTCTACAATGCAAGACTTCCTCCCTAGCTCTTTTACTCCAAGAACCTTGGACAAACCCTATTGATTTTCTTCCACCCACTCATCCCAATTGGTACCATATCTCACCAATTGATCAACCTAACTCCAGAGAAAACAGACCTAGATGTTGTGTCTACATAAATCACTGCCCAGCCACCATTTCCATTGCTTACCAGATAATTCTAAACTTCTCACCGCGGTGCCCATCACTTTTCACACCAAAACCCCTCTTGAATTCCATCTCATCTCTCTCTACAACCCTCCGTCATCTTTCTCAGCAATTCCCACACTAAGCACTTGGCTGAAAAAGAAAAACTGTTGCCATACTCCCTCCATTATAATGATGGACTCAAACCTCCACCATCCTCATTGGAACCCCCCCAATTACCATCATACCCACTTGTCCTCCAAAGACCTGATCAAACTCTGTGGTCAGAAGGGCTTTTTCCTTGCCTTGCCAACCGGTGCACCAACTTTCCTGAGCCCAAGGGGAGCTCAAACCACTATAGATCTGTGTTGGATTAACTTCCAATGCAGGAAACGTGTGAAACAATGCAGAGTTGCGCTGGACAACCACGCTTCCAATCACCAACCAATCCTCCTTGATGTCTTGCTAGACAATCCAATCCCTCAGCCCACGTCTACCAGGGGCATCACGCCTGAGAAACTTGACATAGCTCAATTCAGAGAGGATTTGAAACAAGCTGTCAACTCCATCCCCCTTCCTTGTTCTTCCGACCCAATCCCATCCATCAACAAAGCCGTCTCTCTTCTGACCCTTGGTATTCAAAACAGCCACCTGAAACAGGGTGCAGCCCTGTGGAGAGGAAAAGCCAAAGCCAAATCATGGTGGGTGCCCCACATACTGGGGCCTCTGGTTGCTAACTGAAACAGAGCTTGCAGGTGGATGATCCTATCCAATATCACCAAAGCGCGAAACTGCTATTATGCTTGGCAAACTGCTTTTAAAAAGAATATTGATGAGCTGAAACTACTCCACTGGCGGAGATATTTAGCCAGGACAGGGGACACCTTGGCGTTTCAGGCCTATAAGTTTACCAAGGCCAAACAGTCTGCTACGGTTGAACCACTATACCAACCCAACAAAACTTTGAGCAAAGATGTAGCCAAACAAGCCAAATTATTGTTCAAAGGCACATCGGTCATTAACTCAATCTGTGACCTTGAAGACATCTCCCCCAGAGAATTGGAAACCCCTTGCAGCAGCTTCCCACCGATTATGCTTGCAGAGTTCAACCACTCTATAGACTCCCTCCCCACAAAGAAAGAAGTGGGGCCGGACGCCATCCCAAACAAGCTTCTTCAGATGGGTAAAAACCAGCTCTCCCCATTCCTCACGCCCCTGTTTAACGTTTGTCTATGGCAAGGCCATTTGCCCAAGGGATGGAGGTCTGCTTTGACGGCCATCATTTGGAAAGCTGGGAAGCCAGACTAAAGCGATCCCAATGCCTATCGCCCCATCACGCTCTTGTGCACCTTGGACAAACTCTTTGAGAATATTCTCAATGAGTGCCTGATCCACTGGATCAAAACCAAAGAGGTCCTCCTCCAAGGCCATATGGGCGGAAGGCAAGGTAGGAACCTAACAGATGCTCTGGGGGTTTTCACCTTGTGGGTGAAACACCAATGGAGAAGATGCAAAATAGTTGCCAGGTCATTTCTGGATGTAAAATCTGCCTACCCATTGGTTTATGCGACCCGCCTAATAGACCGCCTCCACCAACTCTCTTGCTCGGAATACTTGATAACGTTGATCTCCTCTTTCCTTACCAAAAGATCCACCTCCATTCGGATGGGCAACTATATATCATTCTAAGTAGTCACATGCGACAAAAGGCAGAAAAAAATAAAAGGGAATGAGATTAAGCAAACCAGAGCTCTTGTGGATCCCAGTTGGATTAATCAGCTTGATTATCTTCATTTGCATCAATTTCAATTACGTTGCTGTGAAGACCCAGAGGCTTCACATGAAGATCACGGACAGATTACATCAGCAACCTGGGAGTACTTAACTCGACCCTCCCCGCGTCCCACCTAACTCAGCAGAGAGAAGCTGATCTTCTCTCCTGGGTTAGGTGAGCACCTCCTTCTATTCCTCATTATCAGACTGTATGTAGTTAGCAGAGAGAAGCTGATCTTCTCTCCTGGGTTAGAAATACAAAACATAAGTGGTTCCTAGAATTCTGAGCCACCTTGGCCTCGTGCCAACTTCTGTGTCTGCCCAGTGAAGAGTCCTTTCGGAGGACTCTTACACTTTTTTTTTCTCAAAACCACTTCAAGCTTGGTCCCTTCGTTATGGACCACTCGAACTATTTGCCTCGCTTAGCCCCGACGCTCGTTTCTGTCGCGGCTACATCATCTATCTCGTCTTCGAAGAGCACTTCGGCTCAACCTCGTCCATCACCAAGTAGTCCTTCCGATTCATTTGATCCTTCACTAACGCCCATCAAACGGGCCCGCATCGTCATCCAGTTCAAAATTGCCAACATCTTTGTGAAAGCTCTCATTGATACGGGCTCAGAAATCGACATCATCTCTGATAAAGCTGTCGATAATGCTGCCCTTGAACGCCGCGATCTCGCACGACCTACAAGGGTAAAACTGGCGCTCGGAGACGGTACCAATGTGCCTGTACCCATCCGACAATACGTAGTGACGTCGTTGTGGACACTCAGACCTTTGAAAGCCTTTGAGGACGTAGCTCTGAGAATCGGGCCTATCCTAGGCGACTACGACATCATCCTTGGGACCCCCTTCCTAGCTCGTTTTGGACTATCAGTTTCCATTGAAGACCAATCACTCGACTGTAAGCGATTGAAATTATCCATTCCAGCATATCGACTGCTTCACTTGGACGACGACGTGTCCGCGGCTATCCAGACAGACCGTTTGGTCGACAACTATCCCTGCGAGACATCTGAAAAACAAATTCTACAGGAATTTGCCGATCTTTTTCCAGAGGACATACCAGCGGTCACAGACGACATGGAAACTCCTAAGTCACCAGCTTCCTGCTCCTTCCCGGCCAAGATGCAATCCGCGGCATCTGGGACTCGACATAAGATCGTCCTAACCTCAACGGACGCGGTCATCAATGAACATCAATTCCCTTATCCCCAGAAACACCTGAGTGCTTGGCAAACGCTTTTGCAACAACATCTCGATGCCGGCCGCATTCGCCGGTCAACAAGTCAATACGCTTCGCCAAGCATGATCATTCCGAAGAAAGATCCAACAGCCTTGCCTCGTTGGGTGTGCGATTACCGCAAACTGAACAGTCTGACGGTTCGAGACCGATCCCCCTTGCCCAATGTCGATGAGCTAGTACGGATAGTAGCTTTGGGTAAGGTGTTCTCTGTCTTGGATCAGACAAATGCCTTCTTCCAAACGCGCATGCGGGAAGCTGACATACCGTTAACGGCAGTAAAAACTCCTTGGGGCTTAATGGAATGGGTGGTCATGCCCATGGGACTCACGAATGCTCCAGCGACTCACCAGGCTCGACTTGAGGAAGCCTTAGGCGATGTCCTAAACAGGTTCTGCGTAGTATACCTGGACGACATCGTCATCTTCTCGGATTCCTTCGCCAAACATGAGAAGCACGTCCGTACAGTTTTGAGTAGACTCCGCGGCGCAGCCCTGTACTGCAGCCCAAAGAAGACAAAGCTGTTTCGACCGCGCATCAAATTCCTGGGCCATTGGATTTCGGCCAAGGGCATTGAACCTGATGACAAGAAGATTGCCGACATTCTGTCTTGGCCCTCCCCCCAATCCCCAAAGGCGGTTAAGAAATTCCTCGGAACTGTACAGTGGATGAAAAAGTTCATTTGGGGCTTACAACGCTATGTCGGCACGATTACCCCACTGACGAGCACGAAACTTGATCCGAAGAAATTCAAATGGGGCGAGAAAGAAGAAAACGCCTTTCAAAACATCAAGCAAATAATGACATCCTTGCCCTGCCTCAAGAATATTGATTACGATTCGGATGATCCCATATGGCTCTTCACCGACGCCAGTGGTGCAGGGCTTGGAGCGGCTCTATTTCAGGGCGCGGAGTGGAAAACAGCGTCTCCAATAGCTTACGAATCCCACCTCATGACCCCCGCCGAGCGCAATTACCCAGTACATGAACAAGAACTGCTGGCTGTGGTACACGCGCTACAGAAGTGGCGGATGCTGCTCCTCGGCATGAAAGTGAATGTGATGACGGACCATCACTCTCTCGTCCATCTACCCACTCAACGCACTTTAAGCAAGCGTCAAGCTCGATGGACGGAATTGCTCGCCGACTTCGACCTTAGTTTTAACTATATTCGCGGGGAAGATAACACCGTCGCGGACGCTCTATCGCGCAAGGACCTTGGAGATGATGAACCGACCCATAACCTTCAGATCGCATGTATAGCGGCGTTGACTGAGTTCAGCTCCGTGCTTTCTTCCTCGCTCAAACGGGTAATCCTGGATGGCTACCCCCACGACCAATTTTGTGTGGCCCTAAAGAACGCACTTCCGCTATGGGACGACTGCCGAGAAGAAGATGGCCTCCTTTTTATTGACGACCGCCTGGTGATCCCGGCGAACTTCGCATTGCGCAGAAAGTTGGTCGATGAAGCTCATCAACGGCTAGGTCACTTTGGTTACCTCAAGACGAAAAAAGAATTGCGACGTGATTTTTTCTGGCCTCGCATGTCCGCTAACATCAAGAAGCTTCTTGAACATTGTGAAACTTGCCAACGTACAAAAGCCCCCACAACTTCACCAGCAGGGAAGATGCTTACCCCGTCCTTCCCACGTAAACCACTGACCAACTTGGCCATAGATTTCGTCGGACCACTTCAACAGGCGACACACTACGACATGATTTTGACAATCACGTGCCGCCTGTCAGGTTTTATCCAAATTATCCCAGTACTACAATCGGACTCGGCGGAAAAAACAGCGACGCGGTTCTTCAACGGGTGGATTGCCAAGTTTGGCCCACCTGCCTCTATCATCAGCAACAGAGACAAAACTTGGACCTCTCGATTCTGGAAAGCGCTGATGAATCGACTGAACATTGATTTCCACATGACCACGGCTTTCCATCCCCAGGCGGATGGACGATCAGAGCGCTCCAACAAAACAGTTGGACAAATCCTTTGCACTTTCACCTCAAAGCGTCAAAGCCGATGGCTAGAATCTCTACCGGCAGTTGAATTTGCTATCAATTCGGCGATCAATGTGGCAACCGGGATTAGCCCATTTGAACTCCTCTTTGGCCGCAAACCATCACTTTTCACAGCCCATCCCCGGATCAATCCAGAAGAAGAAGCAATACCGGCACTGGACAAGTGGATCAAGTCCAGAGAGGGGGCCTGGGCCGAAGCGCGGGACACTCTCATCGCGAGCCGCGTCCGACAAGCGACCCAACACAACAAACATCGATCAGCGGCACCAACTCTTGCGGTAGGCGACCCAGTTTTCCTTAATTCGGCAGATTGGCGGGGGAAACATCAGGCTGGCGTGGACAAGCTCAAGGAGCGTTTCGAGGGTCCGTAAAACATTATCAAGGTCTTCAACGATGGGGTCAATGTAGCCCTTTCTTTGCCGGAAAACGACAAACTACACCCCGTCTTTCACATCTCAAAACTCAAAAAATTCCGGCGACCGGAGGACGCAATTCAGGAAGAGTCCGACATTCCGGCCGGATGACCGCCCTTCCGCCGCATTATAGGGGGGGAGACTGTGAAGACCCAGAGGCTTCACATGAAGATCACGGACAGATTACATCAGCAACCTGGGAGTACTTAACTCGACCCTCCCCGCGTCCCACCTAACTCAGCAGAGAGAAGCTGATCTTCTCTCCTGGGTTAGGTGAGCACCTCCTTATATTCCTCATTATCATACTGTATGTAGTTAGCAGAGAGAAGCTGATCTTCTCTCCTGGGTTAGAAATACAAAACATAAGTGGTTCCTAGAATTCTGAGCCACCTTGGCCTTGTGCCAACTTCCGTGTCTGCCCAGTGAAGAGTCCTTTCGGAGGACTCTTACAGTTGCTGGGCTGCTCAGGAGTATTTTCCATCAAATTGAAGTCAAAGATTGTGTCCATGAATACATCTTCTCTTGAAGTAATCGTTGAGTTCTGGCTCTTGGTAATCAAAGAGTTCAAGTTTGGCCGGTGTTAGAAACAAGTTGTAAGCCTTCATGTTTTCATATTCCAAGTGATCTTGGTTTGAATTTGAGGCAGCTCTGCTTTTCTTTCTTCTAGCGGCTAATAAGGGATCACTTTGAAGAAGATGTAATCTTATTTAAGCCATCATCTTCAAAGTGTTTCTTGAAACTTTGTCTCTTTCTCTTACTCACCCCAAATTCCCAGATCCATCATCCCCCTTCTGCTCTTTGTTTTTCCACTCATCATAGTCTGTACAGTGTCTAGTTATGTATGTCTTATCACATGTCCTGTAGTCATTGAACCCTGACATCCCTGACTTATCAACTCTCTAGCATGTCTTATCTTTTTGTTTGACATCCACTCATGAGCCTTGGTCATTTCTGCATATTCATTTTCATCTCACCCACAATTTGATCACATGTACATAGACTATTTATATTGTGCTAGCTACATGTGACTCAAAGCATTGGTTCTCCTCCATTTTTTGTCCGCTCCCAAACTGAGAAGCATCCAGTGAGAGATTCATCCTCACTGCCCTTCTCTCTCTCAAGCCACGGAGCTCACTCCTTCTTTTGCTCTTTCAGTTGCCACGGAAAAGTCCTAGCTTCAAAAGTGTTTGGCGAGATTCTATTGTGTGCTTTGGTTTTCATTGCCTTCATCATTGAAAAATTTCCTCAACTCCAGCAGCGTGAGGTAAAATCTTGAGGATGCTGATTGCGAGTTTTTTCAGTGGTTCTGACTCAGGTGTATAAGGAACCATGAGACAGTAATCTAGAGGTTTATCAATTTTTTGTGAATTGTAAGGATAGTTTGCGTTTTAATAGTGATGGAAAGCATCTTGCAGAAGAGATGCCTTGGACTTAGACATCTTCCAGTGTTTTGTAACATAGAGGATCATCTGACTGATATTGCTTAAAAAGTGCTTCTTTGAGACAGCTACACACCAATAAGATGGGTGAAGGAAGAAAGAAAGCACATAAATGTCCTTGTGAAAGATCTTTGTTTGTGAATGAAGCACAGTGATGCAATGCTGTTTGAATGGATCAAACCTTGAGTAAAATTCAGCATTACAAATGCTCTTGTAAGCTTCTATCATTTCGTTCCAGATATCAGCAAGAGTGGTATCTGCGTGTTCCAGATGTCTGATTGCATCAACCACTGGTTTTAAGAGCTGGACTAGAGTTTGGTTTGCGGTGAAGTAGTCTTGATCCTTGATGACCTTGACAACTGCATCGAGCATTGAAGTAGTGTTGACCTGTGGGTTTTGGAGCAGTTCAAGTCATTTTTAAAAGCCAACTTTGTGTGATTGAACTCCCAAGCAGACCTTTGCCATTGAGTACCATTGTGTTTCACAAAGTGTTTGGATGCAGTGTTTGACACTGTTCTCCTTTTTCCACATAGTCAGATGTTCATGCCAGAAACCAGAATTTGTGAAGTAATTCACTAATGTTTTGTTCTTCTTGACAACAGCTTCCATTGTTGGGTGATTGAAAACTTGCTTTGCAACAAGGTTGAAAACGTGTAAGGCACAGTGAACTTTCAGAATGTGAGGATTTTTGTTGTTCAAGAGTCTCCAAATGATCTGATTACCGCCAATTAGCAAAAATAAAACTTATATAGGTTACATTGCAGAAAGACTCACACGAATTTTAAGCATAACTGATGGCAAATCTGTGACTACAGCACATACTTGATCCAATTGAATTTGCTTTGAGCTGAGTGAAGCCTTAAGAGCCAAAAATATATGTTTGGCCGTGTGTTGCTTGACGTGGTTGAGATCAAGAATATCAATATAAAGTACTTTTTCTTAGCACCTTTGAGAGCCATTAATGCATATATACTGTTGCCAGAGTTGTCTGTCCAGCCATCCAAAGACAGTGTAAGTTGATTTTGCTCTTTGATTTTCTCAAGCATCAATAATTCATGTTGAGAATATACTACTGGCAATATTTTTTCAATTGTCTGTACTTGACAAGGCATCCTGTAAACAGATCACGCTAGTTCTAACTGATATTCTTGGAAGTAGGGGTTCTCAAGGTACAAAAATGGTAGCTTGGAGCTAATGAGAGATTTAACAAGTAGCTTGTGAAGTTTCATAGTCTTTTCACTTGAAAAGGGCTGGAAGTACTGTTTGACTGATTGGCTAGATTTTTTGCTAGTAGGGCCAATTGTGACAGAAATCTTTTGGCCATTGTCTTGATCAGATGATTCCGGATGAGTTGACTCATCAACCTTAGCGCTGTTACTCAATTAAGTTGACTTTTGCTCAGCAGAAATAGTTGGGCAGACATCTTTGATGTGGTGGAATAGCAGTTGAGGCTTTCCTTGGTTGAAGACTCAATGACAATAAGTACACTCAGCACGCCATCGCCTAGATTGATTTTTGCACAAATTTGACATTAAGAATCATTTCCACTGCGGACCATGGGATTTAGAAGGCTTCATCCATTCCTGTGGACCAGAAAATGCTCTAGTTGGTGGCATAATGATAGCTAAGAAGAACAAAAACGGGGAGAACTGCTCAGGTGCTAGAGATCTCTTGACTCCAATCACAGTAGTAGTACAGTGAGTTGTGTTGTGACACTGTCTGATAACTCAACTGCGACACCTGTCACAGCTATTGTAAATAGCTTTTATAGTTCTCTTTCCTCACATATGATAAAATTATCACATTCTCCAAGTCTGCTCTCCAACAGGTTATGAGCCTCTCGCCAGAGTAGCTCACAGAATTCAATCAAACAAAATATCCCGTAGCCAGCACCAAGACGAGCCCCCCTCAGTAGTTCTGTCATGAACAAGCATGGTAGTCACCCCAGACAAGTCACAGTAGTCCGCCGGCAAGCGTTTGTCTTTCTCTTTCCGCCAACCGCTCCCGTTTTTTTTTCCATCCCAATCAAAACACTACACATCTCAAATAAATCAAAAAAATATAATAATAAAAACAATAAAAATAAATAAATAAGATATATACATATAACAACCTTTTTTCCTTCCTCTCTCTCTCCTGATTATCCAACCAAATTTGACCTCGGAAGAGCTGAATCTTGTAAATCCCAGTCTTGTTTGGATACCCTTGTGGGCAACTTCTCAGTTTATTACTCTTTTCAGCAAGCTCGTGGTGAATATCCTGCAGATATTTGTGTTGTACTGATCATCCATAGCTACAACGCCGCTGACAAAATAATAAACTGATTTGGTGTCAACCTTGGAAAGCCTACGCCGACCGTGGACAACTCCCCTTTTTTCTTTTTCTTCCTTCTTCTTTTCCCAAACTCTACCCGTCCTGCACCATCTCCCCACCGTTTCCAGTCAACATGTCTGATAACAAACCTCCTTCTGGACATCTGCATCCAAAACCTTGTCTGGGAGCAATACCTGGTCTGAGACTTGTTGTTGGTCACCTCCCCAATTCAAAGGGATGGATGTTCTGGTTACTGATCAGGAAAAAGAAACTGGTGTCCTTGGCGTGAGCCAACTTTGGGAGGAAAACAATCCCTTCACCTTCAAAGGATGCGCCTGAAGCTACTAGCAGAAATCAAGACAGACAAAACAGCGCCAAGCGATGGCCCAACCCTTGAAGCCAAAAAATTGATAATTAATGACTTCAGCCAAGAAAAATTATTTGAGCATCAAGAAAATCTAGTTGACCAATGTCAAGAAAACTGTGCAGATGACTTCGACGCTGTAACTTCTACCTTCAAAGCTGCCATGTGTTCACCGGAGGCTGAACACTGGAAAATTGCTGTCAACACCAAACTAGACAACCTGCGGAGGAAGAATGTCTGGTGCGTCAGAAAACTGCCAAAGAACTGTCAAAAATTGGGAGCAAGATGGGTATTTGCCAGGAAAAAAAACCCAATGGATCCACTAAATACAAAGCAAGGTATTTTGCGAAAAGGTTCAATCAGAAAGCAGGAACAGATTTGCACACATTTTTGCCCCAACCGCGACTTTCACTTCTATGCAGATCTTTCTATCAATTGCGGCCAAGAACAACTGGCCTATATACAATTTTGATTTCGTGACCGCGTATCTCAATGCCCCAATTGACAAAGAAGTTTGGGTGCAAGCCCCTGAAGGCCTAGACGTGGAGATTGGCAATGCTTGTCTGTTACGTCAAGCCCTTTACGGAACAAAACAAGCCGCCAGATGTTGGTGGAAACACCTTAGTAGCACACTAGCCGAGCTCGGCTATGTCTCCAGTTACTATGATTTGAGTGTATATACGCTTAGCCATAAGGAGGATCGGTCCATTATTGGGGTACACGTGGATGACGGTATTGTCATTGGATCATCTGACGCCGCACTGAAATTACTAGAGAAACAATTGAAAGGTAGTCTAGAAATCAAATGGAACGAAGGGCTGACTAGCATGGTTAGGGTCAAGATCACCAGGACCGCTTCTGGTTTTGAACTGACACAGCCACACCTCATCAAAAAAATACTCAAGGACCACTGGGATGGTGTGACAGTCCATCAATCACCATTACCCAAAGGTTTCACTGCGAACACCAACGGCGATGACCCGGGTATCAACAGCTCTGGTTTCTTGTCAACAATAGGAAGTCTGAGTTATGTTGCGGTAGGTTCAAGGTCCAACATTGCGTACAGTGTAAATTATCTGGCACGCTTCTCAAGAAGGCCGTCACAAATACACTGGAAATGCTTGCGCCACTTGCTCGGATACCTGGTGGAAACAAAGACCACACCTCTTAGGATTCATCCAAACACGACAAGCTGCACTCCAGTTGAATGCTACGTAGACGCAAATTGGGGAGGGTCAAACTCTAGATCAACTTGCGGAGTAATGATACGGCTGTACAGTGCGCCGGTGATGTGGGTTTCCCCAAGGTTGGTCACGGTAGCTAGTTCTACTTGCCAAGCAGAGTACATGGCGCTAGGGCATGCAACAAGGCATGCGCTCTGGATACGCAACCTTGTTTTCAACATCACAGGCACCAATTTTTCAGTAACCATCTTTTGCAACAACCAGTCAGCCATCAAGATTGGTTGTGAAGACGCGTCTAACAAAAGAACACACCACATTGAATGTGAGTTTTACATCACTAACCAGGCAATGTATGAGAAGAAAACCAACATTAAGTGGATCCCAGGGTGTGAGCAAATAGCTGAAGTCCTCACAAAAGTTCTGGGAAATTCTGCCCATGCAAAGTGCAGTGCGGTAATCCAAGGTTTCATCATTTATTTATTTTTTCTTCTTGTCTTTGCTTCTTTATTTCTTTAATTCTTCTCTTGCTCAATTTTGTTTATTACTGTTTTTCCTTTTCTTCCATACATTAGTATAGGTTTCTTGTCAAGGGGGGATGTTGTGACACTGTCTGATAACTCAACTGCAACACCTTTCACAGCTATTGTACAGTCACTGGACAGAAACATTGGTACCACCAAAAGCTCATTCTAGAAGGCCAACCCACAAACTTGAAGTCATGAGGATCTGAGAGCAAGTGTGTGAAATGACTTCAGAAGAATGAATATAACAAAATAAAAAGTATTTGGGACATCACAAAACTTAAAAACTTACTTGCATTAAATGATGATTTTGGAAAATCTTCAATACCATTCCAAAAAAATAATGAATAATCAGAATCAATAGATTGACATGTGAAATGAATGATAATAAATGAAAAAAATGAAGTCCAAAATACATTCTGAAATTTTATGGGCAGTGAAAACACATCAAAAAGTACAAAACTGCACTGCAGGCAACAAAAAATTAGTGTTTGAAGTGTTTTCACTGCCCGCAAAATTTCAGAATGGATTTTGGACTTCATTTTTTTCATTTATTATCATTCATTTCACATGTCAATCTATTGATTCTGATTATTCATTATTTTTTTGGAATGGTATTGAAGATTTTCCAAAATCATCATTTAATGCAAGTAAGTTTTTAAGTTTTGTGATGTCCCAAATACTTTTTATTTTGTTATATTCATTCTTCTGAAGTCATTTCACACACTTGTTCTCAGATCCTCATGACTTCAAGTTTGTGGGTTGGCCTTCTAGAATGAGCTTTTGGTGGTACCAATGTATCTGTCCAGTGACTGTACATAGCTTATATAGTTCTATTTCCTCACATACAGCTAACGCGGAAAAGCTTGCGGCCAGCTTTTGGACCGCTGATTTCAGCCTCAAAGCCTGCATGGCTCCTGTACGTCAGGAATGCCATCAGAAGAAAAAACCTATCTTCTTTGTTTTCCACTTTGGGGCCTCGAGGGCCCCACCATTGGATTCCTGGAGTGATTTTACGTCAATCCGGCCCTTCGCCGCCCTTGCCTCCCTCGCCCCTCGCCCGGCCCGGCACCCATGTCAAGCAATACCAGTCAGCCAAACGGGTTTTGACTGCCTGTACAGTGAAGCTGTACAGGCCTGTGGCTGAAACGCAGAAGTCATTTCAGCCACAAAATTTGGCAAGCTTTTCCGCGTTAGCTGTATGATGAAATTATCACATTCTCTGAGTCTGCTCTCCAACAAGTTGTGGTGTTCAAAATTGATTTTCAAACCACTTTCTACATAAAACCATAAGGTCTACATTTCCAAACTTTTGATGGGATGAAAGTTGAGGGTTCTCTTCATTTCAAGCGCCTCTCAAAACTTTGAGATAAATCTTATGATTTTATGTAAAATGATATTCAAAAATCAATTTTGAACACCCTAAGGCCCCGCTTGGAGCCAATATAAATATGGGTGATATAATCATTTGTAAATTCAATATTAAAAAATACAAAACTCAACATAAAGAATCCAATTTTATTTTGTAGGAAACCTACAGTACTGGTCTCATCAACTATGAAGTCAGATTTAACTGATTCAGCCATATTCAACACCATAATACCATTATATTGCTTTCTTTTGGTCAAAAGCAATATAATGGTACTACAGTACTGAATATGGCTGAATCAGTTGAATCTGACTTCATAATTGAAGAGACCAGTATTGTAGGTTGCCTAGAAAAAATATTTGGAGGCTTTATGTTGAATTTTGTAGCTTTCATTGAATTAACCAATGATTATATAACCTATATTTATAGGGAGTCGAAAAATCAACTCCCAGGAATTAATAAATTGACTCCCAAAAGTCGTTTACGTCGCGCGGACCGTCTCGAGACGTCCCCCCTGGGTCCTCAGGACCTTGCGCGGCCCAAAAAGTATTTTGGGAGTCTATTAATTAATTCCCCTCTTGAGGATGGGAGTTGATATATTAATTTAACAAAAAATGACGGAATTTACAAATTTTTTTTAATCTTGTCACTGTTGTACCCAAACACCCTAAAAGTTTTACAGCAATATAAATACACTCTTGAGAGAATATTGTGAGCTTCACGGCATTAGTACTCCTCAGGGAGACCCTGTGTAGCCAGGGGGGGGGGGGGGGGATTTGGCGGATTTCCTACTAAGGCCAACAATGGGTAGTTACAGTATGGTTAACGGTAACGTAACAGTACCGTAACGGTACCGTAAAAATTTTCTGGCCGTTATCGGTACCGATAACCGTAACGCATGCGCGGTATGGTACTGTTTTCAACGCGGGGGTAATTTTTGATTCCGTTACGGTACTGCGTACATCTGGAATTACAACGTTACGCTACTGGGAACTAGGTTCTTTTTTCGCTACTAGTAACAAAAAACAAGGAGGTATATAGTTATTGTATGCCAATTGTTGCCAGGTAGGAATGTACCTAAGCATTCGCCAGCTTCGGCAAAAGTCCCAGTCAGAGGGACCTCCTCCCGAAACCACATGAGGCTACTGACACAGTGCGACATTGTAGAAGGAAGTAAGCGGCCGCGGTTACTGCTGCGGCGGAGAAGAGTCTCTCCACTGAAAAGGAGGAGCCTACTGCTCCTAAATATGATTGCGCCATGACGGCCAAAGTCGGATAAGCCTGTTGATTGAACTATAGGAACACATGATTTCAGCCAAGGTCATCAAAGACAAAAGAAGGCATAAAGAGGGCCAAAAATGTATTTATTACCTTCCACCATTCTAAGGGAGTTTCATGGCGTGCGATGGCTCCATCCTTGAATGTAAAGTTGGCCTTCAAATAAGTGTTGATTTCGTTCTCTTGAGGTGTTTGATGGGACATGCGCGAGGCCAGACGGGCCATGATTGATTGCAGCGGAGCGTTGATTGGTTTTTCAATGGCCATTACCTCGGAATCAGACACAGTCTGCGCTGCTGGCCGGTTAAGCTTGATTCTCTCCTTGGTGTTTCCAAATCCTTTGTTCAGTAACTGCTTTGCTCCGACCACTTCAGAACTATCCGATCCAAAACCGATCTCAAACAGGTGCATCCTGTAGCACGGGTGTAAGATTGTAGCCAGGATAAGGGTGTGACATCACATTGCTTCATTTAGATACTTGTTGACTCGTTTTAACATAGCGTGATACATCGGGTATAGCGAATCAGTTTTGAGGGAGCTACCAAGCTTCTCAGTTAGGCTTTCTTTGAGCTCCAGGTATTTTGGAATTACATGGGCTCCGGTGGGCTGATTGCCTTCCATGTAGGAGGTCATGTCAAGGAATACCTGTTGAAAAATTGAGGAAATCAAAATATAATCAGTCAAGCTGTGTTTGAATGGCCATTGGTACTACTAGGATGATGGCCACACTCACCTCCAGCTCGCAGTTGAGATTGTCTATCTCTTTCCACTCGCGCGGCAAGAAAAAGGCATCCTCAAATACCCCAGGCGCATTTGGTTCTTGATCTTCCTTCAATATCCGGTCGATGACGTCTCGAGCATCAACAGCTTTGCGGTAGCTTTGAAATTTTATGTTCCAGCGGATTCCGTAGCCCGCAATCAAGGGGGCGACCTTGATTTTCATTTCCCGTGCGGTTTTATCGAAATAAGCGCGCTGAGCCGCTGATCGTGTGATTTTCTTTATGACGGTGTCAAGCTATCAGGTGATTGAGTAAGTTCGCGAAATCCATGACGTGACAGTGTGGACAGAAAGTGAACATACCCTTTTACATAGTTCCTGAAGCTTCAAGCTCTTCTGGTGTTTACTCGGATGCGGACGTGTGCTAGCTGCTGTATCTTGGGTTATCTCGTTGTCTGAACTTGCATCAGACTCAGTCTCAAGTGCACGTGGTTCATCATCCTCATCATCTGCATTCCCACATTCGCTATCTAAATCAAAGTCTTGATCCGCATCGCTAGCATTGAGATTTCCGACATCATGTTCGGACGGATTGATTAGCGTTGACTCGTCTGGCTCCAGTGCTTCAGCTAGCCAACCCAGGACGGGGAAAAAGCCAAGGATGGACTCCTTTGCTTTACCGGGAGGGAGGGTCTTGAGTGACAACGCTGCCAAGCCTGCATTGACGATCAACGCAAGCTTATGGCAAAAACAGCGGATTTGACTGTTTGCTGGGTCCCACGAATCCGCACGAGCATTTCCATCGGGGCTGTCATTAATAAGCTTGTGCATATGACTGGCCATTGTGTTGTTGTTCGACCCCGAATCCGTGGTCTGCGCAAGCATGTAGATAAAGTAATAGGTGATGTCAATCTATGTTTCATTTACCGCATTCCAAAACCAGGCATAACAAGAAGTGGAGGGAGCTTATCTTGTGATGCAAATCTTTCTTCTTGAGGATACTTGCAATCAGGCAAGCCAAGAGATGTCCGTGATGTTTCCACGGTATCATTTTCAAAGCCAAATGGCGAACGCAATATTGCCAGTTGGTATTGACATAAGAAGCTGCAGCCCCAATGAAAGCAAAGCGGTTACCCTTTGTGGTCCATACATCATGGACCAGGGTAAACTTGGTATTCATATTCTGTTTTTTTATTTGTTTTGAAAACGGCATTAGTAATTGTTGGTTCTCCGGTGGCATGAATAAGAAGCAACTCACATGTAACTCATCAAAGACAGAGGTCTTGAGCAGAGAATATAACTTTTTAGATTCATCAGCGGCCCATCGGCGACCATATAAATGAGCTTTCCAATTACAGTATTTGATGGCGGCCCGAAGATATGGGTCTTCTATGCGAGACCACAGCAAGGCTTGGCAAATTAGCCAAAGCATGATCAGCTGATTGAGAACTCTAACGTCAAAAGCAGGCCCAACGTTCATAAAAGCCGCAATACCTGGCTGTTTGACATTGCTGGAGCTGACTGCAGCGGCCCGGACCTCCGCAGCCGAAGGAGGCAATTTGGCTCCTGCAAGAATGGCTTTCTGGCAATTAGGACAGCCTTTAGCATTTTTCCCTTTCTGGGAGTATCCATCTCAATGAGCTTTTATATTTCCTTGTGAAGATCCATGTCCCCGGCAGATCGCAGGACACCACTTGCAGGAGAAGCTCAAGGGGTTCTCCGCGCTGTCAGTCTCGTTGCACACCGGCTCTTCAAAGTAATGTGTAATATTGTCATACATTGATTTTTTTTCCTCTTTTGTTTTTCTAGCAACAATCTTGATAGAGCCTTCATCAGTGTCTTGGTCGTAGTCATAGCCCATGTCTTCTGTAATCGCCTAGAGAAGAAAATATAAGTAAAAAATAAACAAATTCATCAGTGTAAACATCAGGTGTTCTTTTCAAGAAAAGAAGACAGTAAAAAGGTGAGACCTTTTTTGAGGGGTTTCCTGATTTCTTGGTCTTCCCCGGCTGACTTGGTTTCGCAGTTGTCCCACTTGGATTAGAATCCAAAGCGGACAAGTTTTCCTTTGCGCCCGATTTTTGTGTGCATTGCTTTTTGCAATTTTTTTTTCTTTCCTTGGACGGAAACCGAATGCCCCGAACTCAACAGAGAGGATTCTACAACCCTTTTTGAAGCCGCTGGCCGGGTTATTTTGACACAGGAGTCAGTTGGAGCAGGCACCATGCCTGGTGGAATTACTATTAAGGCAGATTGTCTCAACCGGCGGCGTTGGGTCTGTGATTGGTCCGTAATGTTGCCGGCATGGGAGTCACTCTCTTTGTTGAGGTTGGAACTTTGTACTTGGGTGACCATTGTGGGATGTGTTGGAATTTTGAATCCTTGCTCTGCGCTCTTCTGACTCATTTCCGCTCCGCGCTCTGCATCTGCGCTCCCTCACAATCCCACTCCCCGCTCACCATCTTGTCTCGTTCCATCGCTCTTGATACCGCTCATCAAATTCTTATCTCCTAGTTTCACCTCATCAAAACGTCAACTGAAACAACTCCTGATCCTCTGTCTCCACCGCTCCTCCGACCTCAAACCACAAGTCGGCCAATATGTCTCTGAACAAGTCTCTCAAACCACAACTCGGCCATCTCGACTGCACCTATAAATTCGTGATCTCTACATACCCTCATCTCCTCAGCAGCATCACCATTGATCTCAACGACCAATCTTCTCCACCTTTTTGCTTGACTCACCGCTCCCACATCAACCATCATTCCTCTCCTCAACATTCACATCCGACTTCGCCTTATCCCTTCCCTGTTTCTCTACATTCTATCGCTCTTCTCTCTCATCATCCAGTCCAATCGACGTCGACTCTATTTTGACTATCCATCAACAACTCCACCGCTCATCCTGATCCCACCGATCCGGTCTCTTGAATTCATCAATTGGTTGCTTCCAATTTGGTGAGAAAAAAGCTAACCAACTCAACCTTGCCGCCTCAATCAAAACTCTCACAGTGCTCACGTTAATCATATTCTATTCCTTGTCCTTTTTTGCGTAGTGTTTATTATACCTCATTGTTTGATCTTGTCTACTTTAGTCTGTCTGTTCTTTCTCCACCTAAATATTACAACTATCGCGGTATGCTCATTTTCTTCAACTCTTGATTGTTTTCTCAAATACTGTTCATCTTCTAACGTTGTTCACTTTAGTTCTGGTTCTAGTGTCAATTATAAAAACTGTTTTTTCTCAGGATGACAAGGTAATAAGCGCTAAGCAGGCAATGAAGCTGGAAAATTTAAGAAACAAGAGAGGGCCCGGCGACTCGTGCCTTGGTCCACGGGCAACCAATATGGGACAGGTGGTGGTGTTTTCTGCCTCACCCCTGTGTATACAGGGGTAAAACACGTCGCTTGGCGGGTTTCACCCCTGTTTAGTGTGCATAACTTGCAGGTGACGCATTGGTAACATGCTAGCGGTTATCGTAAATTGTGCGTTACTACACAGCGGGTCAAACCCGACGCCCCGGGGGCGGCTTCCAGGGCGTCGCCGGGACCCTGCGGGCATGGAACGCCCTCAGGGAGCTTCGTAACTTGCTGCCCCCCAGACGCCCTGATGGGGCGCATCGGGGGCGAGTCTAAGAGCATTTCCACCGCGGGCGGTATTTTTGGGGCGCTAAAATTTGATCTCTGGCAGTGCGCAGCCAGTTTTGGCGCCCCAAACTGCTGCGGCATACACCGCGAGAGTCTCTAAAAATTCATGAAAGGCATACGTCGCCCCCGGTCCACTCCCCCGTCAAATCCACCCGGTTATCAAGGGGAGTTCTCTTGTTGATGATCGGAACAAAGCGGGTCGTTCCGGTCATCGTGGGATACCCCTCTCGATAACTGGAACAAACCGGCCATCAAGGGGAGTAAATATGTACCTCCCTCAATGAGGTCGGAACAATCCGGGTTGTTCCGGTCATTGTGGGGAGTATATACTCCCCTCAATAATTGGAACGAACCGGCCGTCAAAGGGAGTATGTACTCCCCTCAATGATCAGAACAGCCCAGTTTGTTCCGGTCATCATGGGGAGTACTATTCCTCTTCATGACCGTAAGGAACCGGACATCAAGGAGAGTATGTACTCCTCTCAATGACCGGAAGGAACCGGCCATCGAGGGGAGTATGCACTCCTCTCGATGACCGGAACAAACAGGCCATTGAGGGGAGTACCTCTTGATGGCCGGCCTGCCTTGGCCATCATGTGAAGGGATTGTACATTTGGGGGTGTGAGCAATGGGGTGAGCTGTAGTTTCACAAGGAGTTTGGTGTGTGAAAGGGAGTTGAGGTGGGGATGAATGAGTCCCTAGTGAGTCCCTTGGAGTCCCTACATGTAGGGACTTGAGGTCAATATTTAGGGACGGCCGTAAATCTTCGACACAAATAGCGCCCGCGGTGGGTCGGGTTGAGGCGGTAAACTCCTGAAATTTCCAACTAGGGCCCCGATTTAGGGCCCGCGGTGGAAATGCTCTAATGGTCCCAGGAGCGCCCCGCCGGGGTTCCCATGATGCGTTTCTCACTTTGAGGGGCGCAACTGTGACGCCACCCAGAGCCAGCTCCGCTGGGCCGAGAGGGAGCCCCGAGGCCAGCGAAGCCAAAAATATGGCTACCGCGGGGCTCGAACCGCCTAGTCTGTGGTCCGAACTAATCAAGAGGCCGCTCCTGACAGCTGCACTACACAGCTACTTCGATGGAGGTCGACAGCAATTTGAGATTTGATAGCGGACTTCCCTGTGTTTTGCAACACTTTTGGGAGAAAATCATGACAAGTCAAAAAAAAAGTTGTTTTCTCGGGCTCTCACGTGGCAGAGCATCTTTTGAGGTGGTTGTGAGAAGAAAAAAAAAATGAAAAAAATGATGCGAGAGGCCTCGGCAACCTGCATTGAGGCCGTGTTGTTGACTCGCAGTGGTCACAAGGTGATTTTTAGGCCGTACCTGAGGCTGTGGGGGGTGGAAATCCGTTGGGGGTCAGGAACGCCCTTGGGGCGCTTCGGCGGTTTGCAGGGCCCCGAGGGCGCAACAGCCCAACCGCCGCCGGGGCAGCGACCAGGTCGCCCCCAGGCCGGCACCGGTCTCCGAGGCGTACCAAGGGCACACCAGTGTCGCCACCGGCCCCAGGGGCGAGCCTGGGTAGCCCTGGGTGCGTTCAGGGAGCGCTGACTGTAGGGCCCCGAGGGCGCAACAGCCCGACCGTCGTCGGGGCAGCGACCAGGTCACCCCCAGGCCGGCACCGGTCTCCAAGGCGTACCGAGGGCGTACCGGTATCGCCACCGGCCCCAGGGGCGACCCTGGGTAGCCCTGGGTGCGTTCAGGGAGCGCTCACTGTTGGGGCGCGAGTGTGGCGTTTTGGGGGCGCGCAAGTGGCGCTTTGAGGCTGTGACACCCGCGGGGCGCGCCGCCAATTCTTGATTCGCCCCGTTGTGTAGTTATCGCGGTTAACGCGTTAACACAGACCAAGAAGTATACGATACGGATGATTTTTTGGGGGGGGGGCAATCCGGACTAGGTACAATAACCTCTCTGGGGGAATTGCGCCGTTACTAAAACCGCTAACTGCTCTGGATAGTAACAACGGGCGGTACGCTACACAGATAACGCTGGTTATTGTAGCGTATTGTAACTACCCATCGTTGCTAAGGCAAACCACCAAAATCTTATCTACAGTGCTCCAAACGGCCCCAAATTTTTTCTGCTATAAGAATGCAATCTCTAGAAAACATCATAATCTCCAAGGAGGTATTAAAGATCAGCCACACCTTCTATTGACCGTGGTGTAGCGTAGCGCAGCGCAAATGCACTATCTTTTAGCGTAGTGTTAGTGCGATCGCGCGCATCTGCGCTAAAGCTACGCGCACAGGGTGCAAATCTATGTTATCTTTTAGTTTAGTGTTAGCGCAGATACACGCCATTGTGCTAATGCTACGTTAAAAAATAGTGCAGTTGCGCTGCGCTATGCTACACCACGGTCGATAGAAGGTGTGCCTGATGTGTAATACCACCTTGGAGCTTATGATGTTTTCTAGATATTGTATTCTTATAGCAGAAAAAATTTGGGGCCATTTGGAGCACCATAGGTAAGGTTTTGGGGGTTTGCCTTAGTAAGAAATCCGCCAAATCCGCCCCCCAGCTACAAAGGTTCTCCCTGAGGATTACTAATAGTAATGCCGTGAAGCTTAAAATATGTTCTAAAGAGTGTATTCTCATAGCTAAAAAAATTTGGGGCCGTTTGGAGCACCGTGAATAAGGTTTTGGGGGTTTGCCTTAGTAGGAAATCCACCAAATCCCCCCTAAAACATATTTTGAGCTTCACAGCATTAGAAAACATCAGGGACACCTTGTGTAGCCGGGGGCTGATTTGGCGGATTTCCTACTAAGGCAAACTGCCAAAAACTTATCTATGGTGCTCCAAACACCCCCAGATTTTTTCAGCCATAAGAATACCCTCTCTAGAAAATATTTGGAGCCCCAAGGAGGTATTACACATCAGGAAAACCTTCCATAAGTGGGGGGCTAATTTGATTTCCTACTAAGGAACTGCACCAAATCCTTATCCACAGTGCTTTATAGAAGGCGTTCCTGATGTGTAATACCACCTTGGGGCTCAAAATATGCTCTATAGAGTGTATTTATATGGTAGAAAGAATCTGGGGGTGTTTGGAGCACCGTAGCTAAGGATTTGGCAGATTGCCTTTGTAGGAAATCCGCCAAATCAGCCCCCGGCTACACAAGGTGTCCCTGAGGAGTACTAATGCCGTGAAGCTCACAATATTCTCTCAAGAGTGTATTTATATTGCTGTAAAACTTTTAGGGTGTTTGGGTACAACAGTGACAAGATATAAAAAAATTTGTATATTCCGTCATTTTTTGTTAAATTAATATAGGGGGTTGAGAAATCGACTCCCTCAAATTACAAAATCAACTCCCAAACGCAGTTTATGTCGCGCGGACCGCTTAGGGACGTCTTCCCCGGGTCCTCGTGACCGCATTTTGACCCGGGGGCTTTTTGGGAGTTGGAATTGTAATTCCGCAATCCCAAATGGGAGTCGGGATTTTAATTTTTCGAAAAATCCCAGAAAATAGAGAAATATTTATATCTCCTCACTGGAGTTCCCAAACTCTCCCATCTAGATACACTGTCTAGAAAATATGCTGAGCTTCACGGCATTAGCACACCTCAGGGACACCTTGTGTAGCCGGGGGCTGATTTGGCGGATTTCCTACTAAGGCAAACCCCCGAAACCTTATCTATGGTGCTCCAAATGGCCCCAATCATTTTCTGCCACAAGAATACACTCTTTGGAACATATGCTGAGATTCACGGCATTAGCAACCCTCAGGGACACCTTGTGCAGCCGGGGGCTGATTTGGCGGATTTCCTACTAAGGCAAACCGCCAAAACCTTATCTATGGTGCTCCAGACACCCCCAGATTTTTTCTGCCATAATAATACCCTCTCTATAAAATATGTTGAGCTCCAAAGAGGTATTACACATCAGGAACAACTTGTGTAGCTGGGGGCTGATTTGGCGGATTTCCTACTAAGGAAATCCCATGAAACCTCATCTAAAGTGCTCCAAATGGCCCCAAATTTTTTCTGCAATAATAATACACTCTTTAAAACATATTTTGAGCTTCACGGAATTAGCACACCTCAGGGACACCTTGTGTAGCCAGGGGCTGATTTGGCGGATTTCCTACTGTGGAAATCTCGCAAAACCTTATCTAAGGTGCTCCAAATGGCCCCAATTTTTTTCTGAAATAAGGATAGAATCTTTAAAACATATTTTGAGCTTCACGGCATTAGAAAACCTCAGGGACACCTTGTGTAGCCGGGGGCTGATTTGGCGGATTTCCTACAAAGGCAATCTGCCAAATCCTTAGCTACGGTGCTCCAAACACCCCCAGATTCTTTCTACCATATAAATACACTCTATAGAGCATATTTTGAGCCCCAAGGTGGTATTACACATCAGGAACGCCTTCTATAAAGCACTGTGGATAAGGATTTGGTGCAGTTCCTTAGTAGGAAATCAAATTAGCCCCCCACTTATGGAAGGTTTTCCTGATGTGTAATACCTCCTTGGGGCTCCAAATATTTTCTAGAGAGGGTATTCTTATGGCTGAAAAAATCTGGGGGTGTTTGGAGCACCATAGATAAGGTTTTGGCGGTTTGCCTTAGTAGGAAATCCGCCAAATCAGCCCCCGGCTACACAAGGTGTCCCTGATGTTTTCTAATGCTGTGAAGCTCAAAATATGCTTTAAAGATTGTATTCTTATGTCAGAAAAAAATTGGGGCCATTTGGAGCACTGTAGATAAGGTTTTGTGGGATTTCCTTGGTAGGAAATCCGCCAAATCAGCCCCCGGCTACACAAGGTGTTCCTGATGTGTAATACCTCTTAGGAGCTCAACATATTTTCTAGAGAGGGTATTCCTATGGGAGAAAAAATCTGGGGGTGTTTGGAGCACCATAGATAAGGTTTTGCGTGATTTCCTTAGTAGGAAATACGCCAAATTAATCCCCCTGTTCCGCACGGCCTTCCTGATTGTTTCTACTTCTGTAAATCTCATCATATTTTCTATACAGTGTATCTAGATTGCCTTAACAATTTGGGACTGTTTGGGTCCTCCAGTGAGGAGATATGAATATTTCTTTATTTTTTGGGGTTTTTGGTAAAATTGAAATCCCAACTCCCGTTTGAGATTGCGAAATTATAATTCCGACTCCCAAAGCCACCCCGGGTCAAAATTTGGTCATGAGGACCCGGGGGAGACGTCGCGATCCGGTCCGCGCAACGTAAACTGCATTTGGGAGTTGATTTTTTAATTTATGGGAGCCAATTTCTCAACCCCCTTAACATATTGACTCCCATCCTCAAGAGAGGAATTAATTAATCGACTCCCAAAATGCTTTTGGGGCTGTGCAAGGTCCCGAGGGCCCAGGGGGGACGTCCCAAGACGGTCCGCGCAACGTAAACAACTTTTGGGAGGCGATTTATTAGTTCCTGGGAGTCGATTTTTCAACTCCCTATTTATATCAGCTCCAAACGGGGCCTAAGTGTTGATGTGAACAGCAAACTGAGCAAGACTTTTTTGACACATAATCTCATTGATGCTCGCATTCCCCTCATCACTAGTACTTGGTTGAATTAACATCAACAATCCCAGGGGCATCTAAATAGGAATTCTCAAGCTAAAGTGCTCTAGGCTCGGTGCCAGGTCTCCCTGCAGATTTTAGGGCTGCAAGGTGTGCGCCACCCCCCCTTTTTGGGAAAAAGGGCGCACCCAGGTGCGAGGGTGCGCGCCCGGCGCACTTTGGTGCGCACCTGGTCCTACCCCTGGCGCCAACAACCACACCCCCGAGGAGGGTACACTTGTGTTAAGTTTGCCTGTTTGCTTTACCAAGGGCAACATCTTCAATAATTTTGTGCTTGAGTGGTCCACAGATGTATTGGTGGCTATACATAATTAGTTGACATCGGATTTGTGGGTCAAAACGTCCAGGCATTGGAGGACTTCCCGTCAACCTGGGAACCCCTTCCAGACCCAGATCTGAGCCAAATTTTGCAGGGAAATTTTGGCTTTGAGACTCTGGGAGGCTCTCAGATTGCTCCCAGATTGCGACAGGAAGTCCTCCATTTGCGTACCAAACAAGATCCTCAGATCAGCACCCAGTGGGTTGTAAAAATCTGAGCGGAATTGCACATTTGTGAAAATATCTTGCTCAGGGTGGAGTTGTCTTGCTGTAAAGTCAAGTCTGATGCCCGAGCAGTCACCCATTTCAATGGTTCTTGGGCACACAGCTATCTGGTCAGCTCAAATCGACCAAGTGATGGATGGATCCATTTTTCAGAGCAGAGTCCAGACATTGGGGACATTGACACTGTCAGAAGTGTAACAAGCTCAACTCACAGGGGCTCAAAAACAAAGGCTCAGCAGGAATGTGACAGCTCCCGGCAAGAATGGGAAGAGGCAACAGTAATCAAGCCAGGCAAGTGAGAGTGATTGATTACGAGTCCATGTGAAGCAGAAGAATCATGAATGGCTCAAGAGAAACGAAGAGAAGTGCCGCAGATGTGAGTCGAGTTAAGTCGTCATATCCATCAGAAAGACTACGCTTGAGAGAGAGGAAAATGTGGGTGAATGTGTAGTCTAGGAAGATCGTTATATGTAGGGAGCATTGCTAGTATAGCAGATAATAGCCACGCCGCGAACCGCTCGCGCCCAAGCGACCAAGTTATTCTTTGATCCTTCGCATTGTCGGTCTAGAAAGGAAATCCAGATTAACATGATTGTGCATCAGGCGGTCACTTGGCGAGACGTGACATACCATATTGCTCTTAATTGACACCGTCCAAGAATGCCGGCGGGAGCTGTTGGTTCGTGGGCGTGTAGGACTGGGTGGTCCCAGGTGGGTTCGTCCAGTCGGTTGGGAAGGTCGGCCAACGCGAAGGCCCGTAAAAGTTCGGCCATTGGCTCCAGTCCGGAATTTGGTACGGTGGCGGGATGTTTCTGTCTGGGATTGGGTGGAACCAGAAATTGGGCCTCTGGTTGATATAGTCGTTGATGTTGAAATCGTTGGAAAAAGGGTTGCAGTAGCTGCTATGGAATAAGCACTCGGTTTGGGGCGTGACCGCATACTTCGCCTCGAGTTGACCTTTAGGTTTCGCTTGAGCATCAGTCCGTTTGTCGAGGGTAGGTAGGGCAGAAGCGCTCTGGATAAGAGCAAGTGTGGCAACAACAGCTACTACGGAACGCATTTTGAGATCGTGTCTTTTGGCAATGAAAGTGAGGTTGACGATGTTTCTGCCGAAACGTAATGTGGCACTGGCGGGGGATGAGTGGGAATGGTACACTTGGCTCCATTTTAAGTCTTCCGAATCAACTCTTGAAGCTCTCTTGTCCAACATCGCTGCCTGTTCCTCCCGGATCGCCGATGCTCCAGCCAGCTCCAGCCAATACAATCGCACAAGCTGTCCGGCTGTAAACATATTTCACAGTCCAGAATCGCGAGAGGTTCTTATTTCCATTAATGTTAAGAATTTTATCATAAATATGTATTATGAGCTTGTGCATGAATTGACAGCTTTGCCACCCAAGTCTTTTACCTGAGACACGAAAGCAGACGAAAGCTCACGAAACTCGAAATCACAGAAGCTTGCTCACGAAAGGTTCTGTTTACACCACGAGAGCGATTTCGGCTCCCTCGGACCGACAACCCGACGAGAAAGGGACACACGCCTACCGTGTGAATGCACGGCAGCACGGCGTCAGAGTGTCCATCCTGTCAGGCTGCCGTGCGAATGCAGGGCAGCACGTCGTCGGGATCTCCAACCGTCAGGCTGCCGTACCTCTTGACGACAGGCGACCACCTCGGTCAATCCGCCGCAAGCCTGCCGGTCAGTTGCCTGGCGGCGACCCGGTGGCTCGACCCAACTCGCGCTGCCTGTCAGCCGCCCGGTAGCCGACCTCGTCCTGGGCTCCCTCGGAGCGACAACCCGACGACATAAGACACACTGTCGGGCTGCCGTGCGAATGCAGGGCAGCACGTCGTCGGTGTCTCGCGACGGTCAGTCTTTTTTCTGACACATCTGATACTCGAGACTTGAGCTCACAAGGCTGTCAAACCAACCCGGAAGCTGTCTCGCCGAGGCTCACCCGGGTCAGGATGACCGCGTTTTGCCGCCGGCTTGCCGTCGAGGCCTCCCTCAGCGTTGCATTTCCTATTCATCTCAGAGGTTATTATTTCATGTGGGAGCTCGATTGAGAGAAAAAAAATTGAAGAGTTTTTTTTTTTTTTTTTTTTTGACAAAAAATGACTTTGCAAAAAATTGGGTCAGCCCACCTTGAGGATGCTACAGCCTATACACGGCAGACGCACTTTTAAGGTTTTTCGCCGAAAAACCTTCGAAGTGAGGGTTCTCACTTGGAGGACCTCCGAAGTCGCCGTCCTTCGGATGATCTTTGAAGAAAATCCAAAGATTTTCCAAAGGTGGGGCAAAAACTTCAAATGACATTCAAAGGTGACAGAAATATCCATCCGACCACCGGGTTGGACCGGATAAAACCTTATTTTTTGACATCTCACTCTACTCCGAAGTCCATTGGGAGGAAGGACCCTCCCCTCCCAATATTCTTCGGAGGACCTCCGGAGGACCTTCGAATGCCTGTGACTTCGAAGGATCTTCGGAGGCGGAGCCCTCCCCTCCCAATATTCTTCGGAGGACCTCCGGAGGCCCTTCGAAGGATCTTTGGAGGCGGAGCCCTCCCCTCCCAATATTCTTTGGAGGACCTCCGGAGGCCCTTTGAATGTCAACCCGTTCGATGGAGGCGAGTGGTGCCAACATCCATGGCAAAGGGCATCGCTCACCTGGACCAGTCTCCTCGACATCCCCCACCAGCTCCCCTCCGCCAACGAAGCCACCGATGTCGTCTCAGCAGGAGGGCACCCACCCAACGGTAAGCGGGTAGTTTTTTCTTCCCTCCTTGCTGACAAGAAAGAACACACATTGACCACATGATTTGACCCGATAGGCTCGCGAGGAGTCCTGCAATGGGTCGCCGCCTATTGGCCCCCAACAAGACAATGTGGCGTCGCAAGAAGACGACCCCAACCCCCCCCCCCCCGGCCACCAAAACGCAAGTCATTCTTGGAGACGTTTGTCAAACAGACGGACAAGTTCTTCTCCGGCAACTTTGGTGACGACAACAATCAAGACGACAACGCCCACTCGCCAAAGGAGGAGCGGTCGTCACGGGTTGATCAACTAGCTTTGTCTGGTTTTTCGGCTCATTTGATTCTCTCTCTTTCCCCCTTCTCTCTCTTTCCCCCTTCTCTCTTTTTCCCCCTTTCTCTTTCCCCCTTCTGTCTCTCTCCCCCCCTTCTGTCTCTCCTCTGTACGTACAATGAAATATTAGCCGAATGAGAAATACACGCAGCAATATCCCAAGCACTTGTGAGGGGCGGGCCCAAGGGCCCGCCCGATCCCGGAGCATTCTGTCCAATCAAGCCCGATCGGGGGAGCCCAATCAGAGGTGCCCGATCAGAGGAGCCCGATCGGGGGGGCCCAATCGGGGGGGGGGGCCCAATTGGGGGGGGCGATCTGGGGAGCCTGACAGGACGCACACTTTGAATGGCCTTCGAAGAATCTTCCGAGTGCCTTCGAAGGCCAGTTCAAATGCATTCAAAGCCTCTTTGAAGGGGCTTTGAACTAGCAATTCTTCAAAGTTTTTCCGAAGGCCTGCCAAAGGATCTTCAAATGTCCTTTGGAGAGTCTTTGGAGGAAGGTTTTCCTCCAAAGGATCTCCAAAGGACATTCGAAGTTCCATTGAAATCTTACTTCGGAGGAACTTTGTCAGATATTTTGACCAAGTGCCGACCGTCCGCTGCTGCTGGCGGGTACTTTGGAGGCTCTCCGAAATACTTTTGGAGATACTTTGGAGTTTTGCGTCCGCCGTGTACTCTAATCCTATCTGTCACACTGCGGGCATCTTGCTGTCGCGGCGGCCCGCAGCGACATCATGACACTGCATAACAGAATGCAGCGTCAGCTGCAGCAACAACTGGCCGGCTGATTTGCCTTTGGACAGCCGGCCACCGCAGTACATACATAACAACCTCTCAATGACCAGTCCTTGTGCCGGCCATCAAGAGGATTACACACTCCTCTCACTCCTCTCGGTGACCAGCTCATGGACCGTTCATCGGGAGGAGTCCACACTCCTCTTGATGCCAGCACACACCGGCGTCAAGAGGAGTACAGACACCTCTTGATGGCCGGCACAACGACCTGTAACCAAGAGGAGTATGCACTCCTCTCAATGGCTGGCCCGAGGCCTGATCATTGGGAGGAGTACATACACACTTTCCTCGATGGACAGCACAGACCGGGCATTGAGGTGCATGTACTCCTCTCAACGCCGGCCTGTGTTGGCATTGAGAGTAGTATGGATTCCTCCTCCCAACGACCGGTCCTTGTGCTGGTCATTGAGAGGAGTGTGGACTCCTCCTCCTAATGACCAGTTGTTATGCTGGTCATCAAGAGGAGTGTGGACAACTCTCAACGGCCGGCACAAGGACTCCTCCTGATGGCGGGTCCTTAGGCCAGCCATCAAGACGAGTGCGTACTCCTCTTGGTGACCGGTTGTTGTGCCGGCCATCAAGAGGTGTGTTGTGTGTACATACCCTGGTGGCCGGCTGATGGACAGCCGGCCAAGTGTTGCTGCAATACTTGTCGCACTGGGTTCAAATCCCCACTGAATTGTCAGATGTTGCTGCGGTCCGCACCAACATCAAGATTGTCAGGGCGGGTCTCTAAAGTGACACCGCCGTGAATGTAAACCTAGAGATATATAAGGTTTGAGCTGTTCTCAGCTGTCACAGCTGAAAGCTGGTGCTCGACTTGGCCGCGCAGGCGCAAGGAGAAAAGCCGCGCCTTCTTCAGAAGGGGCTGGTTGAGCAAATACAACCGGAGTCCACGGACTCGTCAAGAAGGGTCCTTTCTAGGACTTAGAGAGATAAAAGGAAAAGGGTTGACTTACTGAGGCGAAGCGCGGAAAGTCAAGGGATAAGTTGGAAAAAAGAGGAAAGGTGGATCAATGGGCCCCAATCGTTGTAAGTCGGCGGTGGTGGTCGAATACAACAATATTGGTGGGCTTGGTAACTGATCTTGGGAGCTCTTCCTTGGGGACGAGCTCCTCGTACTTATACTCATGTCTTGCGTGGCCAACTTGTGGTTGGCCCAAAGATACTCGACATCCTGACGGTTCAGGGAATCTCATATCCTGAGAATCATTTTAGATGACGGTTCAGGGAATCTCATATCCTGGGAATCATTTTAGATGATTCCTCAGGGTAGACGGAAATGTGCTTACTCTCGCGCCGGCGTCGGCCCTGCTTGTGAGCCAAGGCGTTTCCTTGGATGCTTCACTCGGAGAGGCGGGGTGAAGAGCCCGTAAGAGGCCCGCGACCCGTTAGCAAGGCTGCGCTTGGGCGCGGCTTGTCGTCCTCTGCGCTGTCTAAGCTAGCAGGAGGCTGACAAAGATGCCCGCAGTGTCAACCAACAAGTTGGTCTTTGGCCAAGTTGGCAGACACTACGGGCAATTAGGTGTCCATGCGGCCCGCAGCGTCACCTGACGTTGCATTTAGTGTCGCGGCCGCAGTGACTGCGCCTACTTGCGCAGTCACGCGGGCTTGCAACGACAGGGTGACGCTGCATCCCGCAGCAACAGCTACATGCCTGTAGTGAGAAGCAGTGCCTCTGAGCTTGGGTTTCAGCGCAACATGGGTTCAAGGCTTGCTTGGAAGATATTTTTGCCGCGCGCTGAGTGTCTCATGCCTGGACTCTCACGGCCTCTCACGGCAGAGGTGCGAGTACATGATCCCACGCACCCATCACATGACGGGTGGCTCGACAGCTGATTGCTGACAGGCCACTCCTGGCTGCCCAAAAACAATAATCTCACAACCTGGAGAGTCG
Source organism: Puccinia triticina (assembly GCF_026914185.1). NCBI lineage: Eukaryota > Fungi > Basidiomycota > Pucciniomycetes > Pucciniales > Pucciniaceae > Puccinia > Puccinia triticina. The sequence continues at coordinate 1,056,224 of NC_070568.1, read as the reverse complement.
CTGAGAGAATTGTTTGACCAGCAGTACAAACTCTTGCACAGCTTTCAAACATGGTGCAAAGGTTATGTCCAAGCCGTCTCCAATCGTCTATCGTCTGCACACGTTCCGGGGAGACCCTTGCGGCGGCCGCAGCTGCCGACAGGTCTCCCCGTAGGCTCCGGTGGTCCCTACCTGTCAGTAGGTTTTCACCAGGGCCAGTTTTTGGGTCTTGGCAAAGAGCGTTGAGCTTGCTGAGCTTCTTCATACCCATGGAGTCTCCCTACCTGGAAGGTAGGAGCTCCTGGGTGAGAGCCAGTATTTCTCAACAACTCTCCTCCTGAAGCAGAGAGAGAAGAGAGGGAGTGGCTGCCGTTGGCAGGTGTGGAAAAGGGTTTTGGGCTACACCCTCAACTCTGGGAGAAGCCTGAGCCTACCCAAACCCCCACACTTCAACCCCTCTTACTTGCCCGACACACATAAATTGAGGAAAAATTTAACAGACATTGACGTCCAGAGACTCTAAGGCCGCAATAGTAGCCAAAATTTCACCCGGCGAGTAATGCCTTATATACAGCTTGTAACACGAAGATTTCCATTTACCTAGAGCGCAAATAGCTGCAATGTCCACGCCAATTGCGTTTCTAATTGACGCGCCTCCTAACCTAAAGGAGTGACCCGATATCCCTGTTCTACCCATGGAAGCCCACGCTTGAGCTAGTCGTGCGCGTGCCGCGTTTTTGGTTAGATTGACCCGGCCACTCGGTGATTGAAAACCAAACAGGGATTTGGACAAAGATCCACCACTATTAAGCCGCCTGTTGATAGCCCTAATCGGGCACAAGATGTTATTTGTTGCCATCAACCGTAGGTACTGGACGTCGCCTGGTTGGGCCGTTTTGGCGAAGCAAAGAGATGTGGTAGCAGAGGTTCCGTCCATGGACAGCCACACGTTGGATTTCCGAATCCCTTTGTTTAAGTCTGGTTCTCCAGACCGACAAGAGTATGTCACTTTGCCTAGCTTGGCCAAACCCCAAAAAGACACCACGCACAGATCCAAGAGAGCTAAATCAAAAGCGTCCCCCCCAAGAGTTTGTCGGCCAAAGCAATGAGATCATAAATCATCACGGCCGCCTTCTTCTCACGTTTTGGTCTGAGTGAGTCCTTCTTTGCCAACACCTTTAGGATTAATGCCACTTTCATATTGCAAGCCAGTGGGGACTTCTCGTCATGATACAAGTGCCAGGCCTTCATCCCGTGCAGGTATTTCTTCAGGGTATTTGAGGAGATCTCATGAGTTTCCTCCTTGTCCGGCTTCCTGCCAGCCCACTTGCAGAACTGGTAAATGTCATGTTTTGTGGCCGGGAGGTCAAAAGTCTTATCGCCAACCGCACGTTTGAATGTGAGGAACTTCTTCACCGCAGTATTATAACTGCGTAGGGTGCCAATTTCCCAGCCGCGCAAGGTTAAGAAATCCAAGTCTGAGGGTTGTTTGAGTGTATAACCCGTGGAAGTGAAATCTTTAAATGAATAGAACACAGATGGGTTCATGATCTGATATGAGATGCAAGACAATGTGAATGGATTTGCAAAGAGAAAGAAAACAAATCAAATCAAGAAGACAAACTGAGACAGCAGGTGTTTCAGGTCTTCAGGAATAGGGACAAGTAGTTGATGTTTCACGTCTTGGCCAGAACGTTGTGGTGCTCCATTCCAAACCATAAGTAGTATTTTATTGCTTTTCTTTACATATATTCATCATTACATTTCCCATCTCCCCATAACCCTTCACAAATACCTCATTATTATTGCATATTCAGATTCTACGCCAAATTTCACCTATAGTCACTCATACATAGTACCCCCTTATCTTCAATGGTTCAGTAGTTATAGAGGATATAAGACTTACAGACAACCTACATTCTTCATTAGTTACAATACTCATTTCATTAGTAAACTACTTGAATCATTACAGTAAATTCTTTTTACATATTTATTCTCACATACTAAACCCTTTACATACATTTCTCATTATGTACTATGCCTATTGTACACCTTACATCATTGGATCTGTGCTTACCTCTTTCAGTAGTGCTCATCATTACAAGTAGTTACTATGTTCTCATCACCCTTCCCCATTAGTACATTCTTTTATTCCCATAACCAGCATTCCCCTTTCAGCATTGCTCATCATTAAATACTGTTACTATGTTCACATCACTCTTCCTCATTTGTACAACCTTCAATCCCATAGCCAGAACTCCTCATTGTCTGTGCTCATCCTTCCTTCATATAAGAACTGTCTTTCCCCCCTCACTTGTACCTCATGCAGAATTTATAGATAATTTTAGATACAGAAAATTATAAGTGCCCATTCTCATCAACCCATTGCCATTGAACCATTGCCCATTGCTTTCCCCCCCCTTTTCAACCATTGCTCCAACTCTCTTACCCTCAGTAGTCAGTAGTTAAGCTCATAGTACTAGCTCCTAAGATCAAGCAGAAATCAGCCACACCTTTTCTTCTTTTTCTTAGTGTTACTCTCATCCCCTCAGCATTAGTCAGGAAGGCAGCCTCATCAGCACCCTTGCATAGCTTACATTAGTACTAGTGTTGCTATCCATTTCCCTTCCAAGCTCTATTCTCCCCCTTGAGTAGTTCCACAAGTGGTGTCCCAACAGTGGCCTTTATATACTTCAGATATCTTCAGATCTAGTAACACTCTTACCATCAGCTACATACTACTTTTACCTACACATCCTCATACTCCTTTCTTTATAAATCAACCTCCTGCTTTTAGAATCAACTTCAACCAATAATAACACTATCAGCATCTCCATTATCAACCTTCAACACTCTTCAGGTTTAGATTCAACTTACCTGCTTCAATCATGTCTGCCCAAGGATCTCCCAACACCAATGTTGCTCCCAGTCTTTACCCTCCAGTGGATCCTTCCAGTAATGCTGCAGTTCAGGACTCCACCACTTCCAATGCTGGTCAGACTCAGGTTCCTCCTACTGGTCCAGGTTACCAACCTTCTTCTACTGGTCCAGGTCCACAGGCTTCTTCCAATGCTCCAGATCCTCAGGTTTCTTCTACTCCACAAGTCAACTCCAGTTCTTACAGACCTCCATTTGGACCTCAGACTTCTGGTATCCCTAGATACACAGGATATAGAGATACCAATCAGCCTTCAGAAGATTCAGAAGATTTAGAGGCACCTCCACCCCGTTTTCCCAGGTTCCAGAGCCAAAGGGACAACTCAACACACTCCACCAGGTCCAACACTCACTTTTTAAATAAGGAACCAGCTATGCCTAGGTATCAGGATCCTGTCAGCAGAGGAGTAAAGATCAAACCCATGGACAAAGAGCTCTTCTTTGATGGAACCAACATGCCTGTGGAGAAATTCATTAGAAGGTATGAAAGTGCTGGAAGAGATGATGGTGCTAACTCTAAGGAACTGGCTGGACAAATCATTGCTTTTATCAAAGGGTTGGACCTTAAGGATGAAGTGGAAGACATGTCAGGCCATGAAAACTTGGATTGGGAAACCCTGAAGAAACAGTTACTCACCAGATTTGGAACCTCTCAGCCATTGGTCAGATATACCAGGGAGGATCTCAGGAAACTAGTCTACAAATCAGCTCAGGATGGAGGAATCAGCACCTTGGAAACCTTCAACACATTCAGAAACAAGTTTGAAACCATCACTCACTACTTGGTAAGGATGGGGTACAGTACCAGCCTGGAGGAATTCAGACACCTTCTTTTGGAAACTCTTCACAAGGATCTGGATCAAAGGGTTACTAGGAGCTTGATGAAGGACAATCAAATGCTAGCCTCAAAGGATGGAGGTGATATCTTGCCAGACACTGAAACTCTTCTTAACTACATTCACCAGGAAGTTTACTCAAGATCAGTGGTCAACAGAAGGACTGAATGGAGGGCAGAAGAGAAATTCACTTTGGACAACTCACCTAGGACCTCCAAACCCACACCTGCTACTCAGGGAGCTGCCCCTACTGCTTCTACTTCTCTGGACAAACAAGTGGAACTCCTTACCAAACAACTTGCATCTCTCACTGCTGGCAAAGGACTACCTCCCCACATGGACAAACCTGCTAGGACCTGGCCATTCAAATGCTATTATTGTCATCAAGAAACCCATGTAACCAACAGCTGCTCTCAACTTGCCCAGGACATGTCTAGTGGTGCTGTTATCAAGGATGGCAGAGATTACAGACTTCCAGACAAATCAGTTATTCCCTGGATTCCAAGCAGACCAATCAGAACCCCAGTGGAAGAGTACTCTAAAACTAAGCTCACATCTTCTTTTGGCCAACTAGAGGAGGACCCAGTCTATTATCAAACCCATAGTTATGAAGCAGACCTTGGAAAGAGGACCAGAAACAACTCTAAGGATCAGGATGAAGAGGAATCAGCCAAGTCAGACGAAAGGATCAGGAAGGAGAAACAGGACCTAATGGACATGGATACAGAGGACTTACTTCACATGACACAGCCCCCCACTCCTAGTGCTTCCAAATCCCCTACTTCAAAAGGCTCCCCTCAGGTCAGATTCCAGGATAAGGACAAGGATTCAACCACTGCACCTAAGGACAAACCAGTTAAGAAAACCTATTTGGAAAAGACTTTGGCCAAGGAGTACCCAGGAATTGAAGAGGAAGTGGCTAGTAGGATGTTGACTGCAGGAAAGATGGAGTTGGCCTTTGGAGAAATCTTTGCTATATCACCAGGAGTTACTGACTGTATTAGGAAGAAGATAACCAACAGAAGGGTCCCATTGGATGGTGTCAAATCAGCAAACTTCACAGACATGGAGGATGGAGAAGAACCAGCACAGGAGCAACCCACTACTCACTACTCCTGCCCCCTTGGATACATCACCATCACTATTGGAGGAGAGAAACATCAAGCACTCTTGGATACTGGCTCTATGGTCAACATTATTCCTGAAACTCTTGCACATAAACTTCGATTAGTACTCACTGCTAAATCTATGAAGCTCAAAGGAATTGGAGGTCACCTTACTGATATACCTGGAATTGCTGAAGATGTGGAGGTAACCATTGGGAAAGTAGTCAGGACAGTTCATTTCTGGGTAGCCAAAGGACCAGTTCAGATGATTATTGGAAAGCCTTTCTTGATGGATGTCTCAGCTAACATCAACTACAATGGAGCCAGAGGAGAAGCACTTTCAATCATGGATTCAGCTGGTCAGACTTTTTTGGTTCCAATCATACTCCCCAGTAATCAGAAGTGGGAAACCAGCATACCTTCCAATTCTGGACTGTTAAATTTTTTAGATTGAGACCAGGTTTTCAGTTCCCTTCCCTTACAACTGCAACCCTGGAAAACAACCAAAAGCAACAAACTGTAGACACTCATTCAGCAAAATATAAATCAACTCTAAAAAAAATAAAACCAGTAAACCAACCAATGCCATTATCTCTCAATCCCCCATTATCAAGGCCACCACTCTCCAGAGATCCTTACCTCACTCCTTTGAGCCCATTTCCTCCACCATTCACTCCTACCTCTAAGATTACTCAAGAAAGGCTGGACCTCATCAACTTTGGACCTCCTGGATGGCTCTCTCCTCAAGAATATCTCCTGCTGGTATGGGTAATTGTGATTAGACAAGGTGCTTTGGCTTTTGTGGAAACAGAAAGAGGCCTTCTTAAACACACCTATGGACAGCCTTATATTATTCCAGTCATTCCCCATGAACCTTGGCAACAGAAACCAATTCCAATTCCTGCACCCATCAAGGACCAGGTTATAGAATTGGTAAGGGAAAGACTCAGCACTGGCCTCTATGAACAATCCTTTTCCAGTTATTCCAGCCCTATATTTTGTGTAAAGAAGCAGGATGGTAAGCTCAGAATTGTACATGACCTTCAGAAACTCAACAAAGTCACCATTAAGGACGCTGGACTACCACCAAAGACAGAGGAACTCATTGAATCATTCACTGGAAGGGCTTGCTATGGACTAGGTGACATTATGGGAGGATATGATGAAAGAGAATTAGCTCCAGAATCCAGACCTCTGACCACCTTTGAAACACCCCTTGGAAGATTTCAACTTACCAGATTACCCCAAGGAGCCACCAATTCAGTTGCAGTTTACCAGGCCCAAATGATGTGGATACTCCAGGATGAACTACCTCAACATATGGGAATCTTTGTGGATGATGGAGGTATAAAAGGACCAACCTCTGACTACAATGAAGAAACTCTAAAGGACAACCCCCAGATTAGAAGATTTATCTATGAATATGCCATTACTCTGGAAAGGATTCTTTTCAGGATTGAAGAAGCTGGACTCACCATCTCTGGGAAGAAATTTGCTTGCTGTGTACCTGCTCTGGATCTGGTTGGCCATGTGGTTTGTAAGGAAGGCAGAAGGATATCCATCAAGATGCTCAACAAAATTGAAACCTGGCCAATTCCCACCACTCCTTCAGATGTCAGAGGATTCCTAGGTATCTGTGTATATGTTAGAATGTTCATTAAAAATTACTCAACCCTCACTCACTTCAAGAATAATTAAATTTCCCAAAAAAAATACTCAAAGTTTGAGGTTGGAAAAATCATTGAAAAAAAATCACTGCGTACTGAAAAAAAATGCAAAGTGAGCGTGCTCAGCCAAAAAAATAAAAATGTGTCAGACTGAGTAAAAAACAATGGGGCACATTTTTAGGGTGATTTGTTGGATGGGCCTGCACAAGGCCCGTGCCCCTAAAAGGCCCGTTGGGCCCATTGAAAAAGTAGTAATTGTTTGGAATTTGAATGCTCTGCTAAAATGTGAAATGGGTCAAACTGAATAAAAACCATGAGGGTACATTCTTGGGGAGATTATTTTGGACGGGCCTGAATGAGGCCCAAATGGGCCCCACAAAGCCCACTGTGCCCATTGAAAGAGTAGCCTTGGTTAAGAAAGCATACGCTTAGCTAAGAAATAAAAATGTGTCAGACTGAGTAAAAACCCTAGGGGCACATTGCTGGGGAGGCTTTTTGGACGGGCCTGCATCAGGCCCGTACGGGCCAACAGATTTCCAAGGGAAGGAAAGGGACATACATTCTGTGAGTTCACAAATGTCACACAGATGTCAGAAGCCCTTCAATATCTTCTCTTGATTAGTGGTCAATTGGTGCTGTTCTCAAACATCATATGGGCAATCTTAAGCAAGACTACTTCTGGGTTGGCCCAACCAGCTTTGGGTGGGCCCTGACGGGCCTGATGCAGGTCTGTCAATAAGCCCTCCCCAAAAGTGTGGCCCCATGTTTTTTACACAGGTTGACACATTTTTGTTTCTTAGCTGAGCATAGGCATTCTTGACCAAGGCTACTCTTTCAATGGGCCCAGTGGGCTTTTTGGGGGCCATGTGGGCCTCATTCAGGCCCGTCCAAAACATCTCCCCAGAAATGTACCCCCTCACTTTTCATTCATTTTAACCCATTTCACATTTTAGCAGAGCATGGGAATTCCAAACAATTACTACTTTTTCAATGGGCCCAACGGGCCTGTTAGGGGCCCATGCGGGCCTTGTGCAGGCCCGTCCAACAAATCAACCCAAAAATGTGCCCCATTGTTTTTTACTCAGTCTGACACATTTTTATTTTTTTGGCTGAGCACGCTCAGTTTGCATTTTTTTTCAACACGGAGTGATTTTTTTTCAATGATTTTCCCAACCTCAAACTTTGAGTATTTTTTTTGGGAAATTTAATTATCCTTGAAGTGACTGCTCCACTCAGAAGACTCACCAGGAAGGACTCCTCTTGGGATTGGACTGAAGATTGCCAGGATGCCTTTGAGGACCTTAAAAGGATTGTTGGAACTGATATCACCCTAAAGAAATTGGACTATGGACCTGATGCTGGCTTAATCAAACTCTCAGTGGACTACAGTGTTATTGCTGCAGGTGCTGTTCTTACTCAACAGGATTCTGACGGATTGGATAGGCCTGTGTTATATGAGTCAGTAGTCTTTTCACCCAGGGAATCAAAGTACTCACAATCCAAATTAGAACTCTGTGGTGTTGCCAAGATCCTCAAGAAACTTCAAACCAAACTGTGGGGCCAACATTTTCAACTCAGAGTGGATGCCCAGTGCCTTATTGGAATGATCAACAACCCTTCACTTCCCAATGCCCCTATGAACAGATGGATTGGATTTATTCAGTTATTCTCCTATGACCTTGTTCACACTCCTGGAAAAACTTTCACCTTACCTGATGGACTTTCAAGAAGACCTCCTGATTCTGATGAAGATGATTGTCCTAGCTTTGATGAAGATGAAACCTGGATCAAACCTCACCCTGGATTTGGAACTAAACATTCTTCTTTTGGCCTGCTTCTGGGGACATCAGCTAAGTTGGGGGAGGGGGTAAGTAACTTGCAGCAAGGAATTTGGAAGCACCTCCAGGAATACCTTTCAACCATGAACAAACCTCCAGGATGCAGCAGCCTGGAATTCAAGCAAATTTTGCATAAATCAGCCAACTTCTTCCTTTCCAATGGAGTCTTGCACAGGATCAACAAACCATTCTCCCAGATAGTAGTCACCTCTCCTTCAGCTCAGAAATCCATCCTCAATTCCCTTCATGAATCCTTAGGCCACAGAGGTATTGCTGAAACCTACAGAAGGATTAAACTCAGATTTTAGTGGCCAGGTCTCAAGAGAGGTGTTACCAAGTGGGTCCAGTCTTGTGAAACTTGCCAGAAGAGGAGTTCAAAATTGCCAATGGAACCCAAGAAACCTACAGGAGCAGCAACCATCTTTGGAGGGGTCAGTTTGGATACAGTTCACATCAAAGCTGGCAAATGGAAGTACCTGGTAATTGCAAGAGATGACCTTTCTGGATGGTTAGAGGCAGTTGGACTAGAAAAGATTCAGGCAAAGAAAATCTCTCAGTGGTTCTTGGAAAACTGGATCTACAAATATGGAGCCCCTTGGTCAGTCACAGTGGATGGAGGCTCTGAATTTGGACAGCAATTTCAAAAATCTCTTCTGGAATCTGGAATCAAAATCAAAGTCACCACTCCTTATTATCCTGAAGCAAATGGTATGGTAGAAAGAGGAAATCAGGCAATTAAGGATACCTTGGTCAAGCTTTGTGGAAAAGAAGGCAGGAAGTGGAGGAATTATTTACCTTTAGTTTTATTTGCAGACAGAATTTCCACCAAGAGATCAACTGGTTACTCACCTTATGAACTAGTTCTTGGACAGCCCCCCATCTTACCCATTGATTTAGAATTGGAAACCTTCTTTGGAGTGGATTGGTCAAAGGTAGAATCAACTCAGGATCTTTTATTGGCTAGGACTCAGCAGCTTGAAAACAGGGATACCATCTTGCAGCAAGCACACCAGCAGCTCATGGATTCCAGGAAGAACTCTGTGGACTATTGGAACAAGAAGAAAACATCAAGGCAGCCACTAAAGAAAGGTCAATTAGTAGTAGTGTATAACAAATCTTTGGACTCTCAGTTTAGCAAGCTCTTTGAAAATAAATGGAATGGCCCTTACAGAATCAAGGCTCAAAATCCAGGAGGATCTTACATCTTGGAAGAATTAGATGGCACAGAATTGGCCAGAAGGTTTGCTGCAACTCATGTCAAGGAATACCACTCCAGGTAAAAACAATAAATAAGGAATAATCAATTCATTTCTCTTCTCTTTTCTCTTTCTCATCTTCTTACACAAATAACATAAAAACAAAACAAAATCAAATCTATAAACAAATCAGAAATAAATCAATAAAAATCAGTTTCAAACACTCTCAAATAAAATAACTAAATATAAAAATCAAAAAGCTCACCTCTTCTTCTTTTATCACTACATCACCTTCTTCCATTTCACTTTCCTCCTTCTCCTTCTCTTTTCCCTTCTCCTTATCTAAAAAAATAAAAATCAAAAGACAAACAAAGAAAATTTAAGCATAACCTTAGTAGAATAAAAAAAATAGAACTTACCCTCAGCTCTTATCCTCTCCATTTCTGCTTCTACCCTCCAACCATCTTCCTCCTCTTCCACTTGGTCCCTCACCCTTAACAACTCCAGGGCATTCCTTTCTTCAGTTTCCGCTATCATGGCATCTATGATTGAATGGGTATCCATCTATAGAAACAGGAAAAATATCAGTATTATAATCAATCTTCTTTTTTTTTTTTTCAAATTCTTATTCATATACATACAGAATCCACTCGACATACATGTGTAAAAGCGTTGTGGAACCGGCTATACAATTTAAGGCGTGCGTTTCGTGCGGCAACCGGGTCGTCGAGGTCCTCACGAGCGAAGGCAAGGAGTCCTTGTTGGATATAGTGGCGCAAGGCATCGACTTCTTTGGGCTTAAAAGAGTCTCTCATACCGGCGTTGTACGCGTGAACGTTGTCGACGAACGAGTGCGCTCTGCGAATGGAGAATGGGATTTCGTAGGAAGGCCTAATAGCGGCCTCTTCGTCAAGTTGAGATGAAGTTATGGATGTGTTTGACGAATAATCTAATGAGTTATCAAGGTTCTCTTTCGGTGACGAGGGCGTGGAAGTGGCGCTGGAGGAAAACATTACGGATAACAAACGGTGATAACGGGAACTTTTCTGTTGACCAATGACCTAAACCTTATAGAAATTATTCCTTACTCACTTCATGACGTCACTATGGACGCATTCACCTTTCAGAATTGGTTGGCGCGGTTATTCTTTCATTTCGTTAATATTGACTCTGGTGTTCGACCCAGTCTAATTAATTTGTGGAACGCTTTCACGTCATTCTTTCTGCCTGCAACTTTTTTTCAATCGATTGGCCAGCGTCAGGAGTCTAATTGGACAGCTCCTTGGCGCTACCTTAAAGTTATTTCATTATGTATTCATCTTCTTTCAACTCTTATACGATAAGGGTGTTCAAAGTTGAAATCATAAAATTTTCAATGCATAAAATCATAAAATCATAAAACTTTCAAGTGATGATTTCATATGTACCATTCTAGAAATGTTGCTCTAATTTGAGTGCTTGGGTGCAACATATTTTTTTCAGCTTAGAATTTTATGATTTTATGATTTTATGCAAGTCAACTTTGAACACCCTAGATGAAAACCGCGGAAAATTATAATGATGCTTTGAACGGCTCCAACAACCATTCGGCCGGCCACAAAATTAACATTCCCGGTTTCAGGTTTGATCTTTCCGATCTTGCCTTTCATCTGAACTCGGTTCTAGACGATTCTATCGAGCTGTTTAGAAGATATAACCCCTCAAAGTTTCCCAAGGATTTACGCGGCCCCGCGGGTGCCATTCATTAAACGTTTACGGCGACCTATTGGCCGAAAGGAATCTCAATATTAATCTATTCTAGTTTCATCTCCTCGTCCCTGCCTTTCAAATAAGATCGTAATCAGAGAATTTCATCGACGGGTTTTGGAGTTATATGCGAAGGAAGATGGTCTCTTAAACTGCACGGCATTCCTACTACGCGCGCCCGCGGATTTCGCTTGGATCTTTAACCGGCCCTACACAATCGATACTCAACCCTTAAAAATAACCAGTATATACAATTTTAATCTACAGAATCGGCTCTTTCGAATGAACTCGGTCTCGAAGATTTTCATCAAGCCGTTCCGAAGATACAGGTCGACCGTTTCCTTCTTTTTTTTCCGACGTTCCGCACGCGCGCCTCCCGCATGGAGCCCCCGCTCAGACAACAGGACCCCTCTTTCGACAGCACATGCCTATGGACCTAGGTTCCATTCCCCATCTGGACAAAAATCAAAGCTTTTTCGACGAAATGGTGAACTCCAAGGTGGCCAGCACTGAACATGAAGAATCCATCATCATTCCTTACCATCCCATAGGAATTATTGGACATCCAACCACCTCAATATTGGAATTTCTTCATCATCTTCACCCTTTATCGGAGGAATTATTGAACCATCAATCCAATCACTCATTCATTCACCATTATAATCAATTTCTTCCAACACATTGCAGTTCAGAAACCACCCAATTAGAGCAAGAATATTCTTTTGGACAGCTTATCAACCTCCCTGGACTTCAAATTCTCTTCAAAGGACTCTACATTATATATTCAGACACTCAGAAACTCAGTTATTCAACCCCAAATCATTCACAAACCTTCAGAAACTACAATTATCAACCCCATCAATCATCATCATCATTGCATTGCTTTACCTTAGCCTCAGTTAGGCGGGAAACATTATTGTATTCTTCAGAGTGGAAATTAGTCTAATATGTGTCTGTCTCAAGGATATTGCCTTCAGCAGAGTTAGATCTTCTTAAACATTCACCCCTCATTGATAATTGGACCTTCTTTTGGATACTGGACTCTTTGGATTGGATACTGGACTATGGAAACTCTGGATACATAGGACTATTGGACTTTGGATTGGACTTGGATACCTTGGACTCAGATATACTGGACTTGGATTATACTTGGATTCTATTTTGGCTTTGGACACTGGACTCTTTCTCCTTGGCTTTGGGCACTGGACTCTGGTTTTGGACTACTACTCAGGACTTTGGATTTCACCTTCTGGAGGAAGAACACTGGACTTTGGACCTTGGACTCTTGGACTCAACATTCTTAAACTCTTTCTGGATCACCTTTCTCTTTGGTGCATTGCCTGGGGACAGACAATAAGTTGGGGGAGGATGTGGTGCTCCATTCCAAACCATAAGTAGTATTTTATTGCTTTTCTTTACATATATTCATCATTACATTTCCCATCTCCCCATAACCCTTCACAAATACCTCATTATTATTGCATATTCAGATTCTACGCCAAATTTCACCTATAGTCACTCATACATAGTACCCCCTTATCTTCAATGGTTCAGTAGTTATAGAGGATATAAGACTTACAGACAACCTACATTCTTCATTAGTTACAATACTCATTTCATTAGTAACCTACTTGAATCATTACAGTAAATTCTTTTTACATATTTATTCTCACATACTAAACCCTTTACATACATTTCTCATTATGTACTATGCCTATTGTACACCTTACATCATTGGATCTGTGCTTACCTCTTTCAGTAGTGCTCATCATTACAAGTAGTTACTATGTTCTCATCACCCTTCCCCATTAGTACATTCTTTTATTCCCATAACCAGCATTCCCCTTTCAGCATTGCTCATCATTACATACTGTTACTATGTTCACATCACTCTTCCTTATTTGTACAACCTTCAATCCCATAGCCAGAACTCCTCATTGTCTGTGCTCATCCCTCCTTACTATAAGAACTGTCTTCACCCTCCCCTTACTTGTACCCTATGCAGAACTTATAGATAATTTTAGATACAGAAAATTATAAGTGCCCATTCTCATCAACCCATTGCCATTGAACCATTGCCCATTGCTTTCCCCCCCTTTTTCAACCATTGCTCCAACTCTCTTACCCTCAGTAGTCAGTAGTTAAGCTCATAGTACTAGCTCCTAAGATCAAGCAGAAATCAGCCACACCTTTTCTTCTTTTTCTTAGTGTTACTCTCATCCCCTCAGCATTAGTCGGGAAGGCAGCCTCATCAGCACCCTTGCATAGCTTACATTAGTACTAGTGTTGCTATCCATTTCCCTTCCAAGCTCTATTCTCCCCCTTGAGTAGTTCCACAACGTATACCCCTTGACAATTTGTCAGCTTTGTTCTCTTTGGAGGTCACCCTCCTTGCAACCAGATTAACACCCTCCTTGATCAGGAGACCCTGAATCATCATCCACTGGTTATTCGCATCTTTGTCCTGCAAATTTTTGTTATTTATCCCGTTCTCGGTCCAAAGAACCAAAGACTTGCCGCGTTGGTTGCAAAGCTGCAGGACCATCAGAAAACCTAGGCGAATCACAACCGTTTCGAGGTAGGAGATGCGTGCCGCGGTGTCTCCAGGGTTGTGTAGCCTGAATTGAGCCCATTTCTTGCCAATCAACACACCAATCCCAAAGGAGGTTGATGCATCACCAACCCAACCTATATCTACCGGAGGCCTGCAGTTGATAATCCTAGTATGTTCAAAAGTTTCTAGCGTCGACTTCCAGACCTGTAAATCGACGAGAACATCCGCCGGAGTCGGGCACAAAGCTCTCCTGTACTGCCAGCACATAAGCTACCTGCATAGTGAGTTGAGGTGACACTTGAGATGCAGTAATATATACAAGACGTGGTTGAGTCTTCCTACCCACCCCTGTCGGTACCACACATACTATTGAATAGCATGTGGAACCACGGGGTGGATCCTATCGGATAGATGTTTTTGGCTGCTCAAACCATCTCGCTACATCTCACTCCCCCGCCTGCCATTTCATATGTAAACACCCTTCAAGTATTTACATATGATTCGGAACCCATACCTACATGCTGTGCAGCAGTGCCGCAGCCTTTGCAGCAACAACAAATAGCTGTTTGGCAGATGCCCAACTGAAGCTCGTATAAGAAACCCCACCTGGTGGGTAGCACTCGGTGTGCTCCGGTTCCCTTCTATCCAAGTCTCAACTGCCCTCTTGCTTCAAGTTTCTCCAAACATGTCCTATAACACACCATACCAATACGGCACCAATAACAATTACAAAAACCCTAGCAGTCACAGCCATTCGGATTCCCCTGCTCATCCATGGGGTTATCAATCCTCACCCCATCACTCCACTCCTTCTGGTTTTCCCACTGGTTCCACCCTCAATTGCAGCATCACTCTCCACTCCACTCTTGTTCACATCCTTCCACCACCTCAAGTTCTTGGCAGTCACTCCCTTACACCAAAACCAACAAGGTCCACGTATTACCCACTTGAATCCTAACCTGACACCTCACATCCCCCAATTGTCTGATCTTGTTGATCAGCTTGCTTCGTCTTCTGAGTACCTCTCATCCAATCATGCACATCAGCGTCGTGACTACTTACCCCATTATAACAGCTCCCCTTCAAAGTCGTCTGATTCTTGTACTCCTTTAAACTACAATGCTCCATCCATGCCTCTATCCAGTGCTCAACATACCGCTAGTCCCTTGTCATCTCAAATCAATTTTGCTTGGTCTAGAGCCAAACGAGCTCCCTGTGTTCCTTCATCCAGTATCAGTAGCACACCATTTTCAGGAACTCACTTAGCCCCACCAGGTCGTGCCACTACCAATTGTGTCCCACCTCCATCTACTGCTCCTCTTGCTTCCCTCAAACAAACCAGATCACGCAAGCGGAAAAAAATTCAAGAAAGTGATCAGCCAGCAACCCAACGTTGGTCGCATGAGGAGCTTATGAAGCTCACCGAAGCGCAGCTGTCCATCAACACCAGGAAGTACTCAAAGAAGGCTATGTCTGATGCCGACCGTTCTTTCTTTGCCAAGTTATATCACAAGCAGCGGAAAGAGCTGTGTGTCCAAGCAATTGAGCGAGGTGTCTCTCTACCAATAGTAGATGGCTATTTGTAGGCTCTCCTTTGCACCTTTTGTACAATTGTAGCACGGGGAGTAACTAACAAACACATTGATTGAGAACAGGGGTCGCAGGATGGCTGTGAAGAAACCTTCTTGATGGAATTACTTCATGGCAACCAAGAAGGCAAGGGCAGTTTTTTGTGGCCGTAAGCTCCTCCTCACTTCAATCAGTTTTTCCCGCAAGCTCCCATTGCTAACTCACATCTTTTTACATCCAGGTTGAAGAGGAGTGAAGCACAAGAGTGCCATGACAGAGGTCTCTGACTTGTATCACCAACTTACCCCGCAGCAACAGGCCAAATATCAAAACGGGAAACCGACAGCCTTAAATGGATCCAATGGCCCTACAGGTGACAATGGAAGTGAAATGGAATCTGATTACAAGACCAATGATGATGTGACCAAGCCAGGTGACAGTGGCACACGCAAGTTGAGTTCTTTTAAAGCGGCGTCTGACAAGGTCCAGAACTTTATGGACAACTGGTTTAAGGAGGTTGGTGTTTCTTGCTTTGTCCATCCTTCCAAGCTGCTTGCTGAATCATCCAATCCACCCTGTTTAGGCTGTTCACATTGCCAGGACTGCCAACTGTGAGATGATATTGTTTGCAGTTTCCCAACATCTTGCGGTGCATTCGTTCCAATTTGGCAAGGCTACCCATGGTGCAACCAAATTTCTGGCCTCAATGGCAAATCTAGATGGGACCAAGCACTACCCGGCCCGAATGCAGGCATATCTAACCAGTTATGAGGTGTCCGATATTGCCAAAGTGGCAAAATCCAAACAAAGTAAGTCCTTGAACTCAATTCTTGTCCACCAGCCTGCTTTACTAACACAACCACTTACTTAGGTATCCCAAAACCTCAAACTGTCTCAGCTGCTGTACGCATGTCTGAACTTATTGGTAAGAGCAACTTGTTTGTTTTTTTCAGATTCCTCCCATCTTGAGTGACACTGATGTTATCTATTGCAGCGGAAAAGACTAACGGTATCCTGACCCAATGGCCCTGGACCAAGCACAATTGGAAGCTGGCCAAGGTCAAGTACAAACTCACGCTACTCCCCGGAGCAAAGACTCAATTGCAGTGGCTCAAGAAACCAAGTCGAGGCCTGCATGCGGATGCCAAAGCTACCATCCATCTTGATCTTGACAACAACCTCATTGATCTTATTTATGATCCAACTATTCCCAATGTTACTACGCCCAAGGAATTCTATGCTGCAACCTCCTCCGCTTCCCCCTTGATTGCCACTCCACAGTCTTGATTGTGATCGAACTCTTTGTCTAATTAGCCTGCTCTTTTCTAGTGTATGCTTTTTATAACGTGCACAATAACGTGCAAACATAAATTGAATGTGAAGAATTTGTAAGCTGCTATCATTAAAAAGCAAAAACCTTGAGACCAATTGGTGGTTGTGACAAGCGAGCAAACTCTCTAAGGTACTTGACAGCCCTATGTGAGGTCCCTTTGAATGTGATCAATGACTGGACAAGCGAACTCTGAGGGGCACTTGACAGAGCGGATGTTGGCGGCGCTTCCGAAAGCAAGCAGGTTGAAATATAGGCCTGCGCCGGCGCGGTAGGAAGCGCCGCAAGCATCCGCGCCGTCCCTGTCAGCCGTCTCCCTCTACCCATCGCACCACCGTCGGTAGTAGGATTACGTCTGAGTTGTAGCATTCAGCAAGGAATGGATTAATGGATCCGGCAGGCCCGAGCTGCCAGTCCATGTTGAGTTTGTCCAAGGCGAGCTGGAACTTAAGGTTGTCCTCCTCCCGATCCGGCCTCCAGAAGCCACAGTGACCGGCTTCTCCCCCCCCCCCCCCCCCCCCCCTCCCCCTACACCTTTGCACCCACAGCTCCGGGCGCAACCGGTCCACTCATGCCTGACGCCTCTGGACATCTGGGCAAACAAGTTGAAGGGCATGGCGGGATGAAAGCCTGTGGCCGCGTGCAAGTCGTTAATACTGATGATGGGGCTACGGCCGACGAGGACGAGCCGTCTCAGCCTCTCGGTATCGTCGTCCTTGAGCTGCTGCTCCGCATCTTCATCCTGGCCAGTAAGGCCTTCGGCACGGCGCGCACAGGCGTTGTCAATGAAGATGATTTGGTGGCGGCTGCACGTTTGATGAAGCCTTCAGCCGAAAGCCAACCCTTCTGCCGATTGTCCTGGCTTTGATCAAGAGCGTGAGAGACAGACAGAGTCGCCGGAGAGGTCCTTGGGTGCCTTGAATGTCACCTGCTGAATTGTCCACGTGGCCACGTCCTTGTTGCCTCCTCCCTTAGAGTTCTTTGGTCAAGGTTTGCCGGTATTCGGATCAAAACCAAACTTCTTGCCCCCTATCGCGTAGGGATTATTGGTCTTGTCATTCTTGTTGAGAGTCTAAGTGATCCTCCATGCTTCTCTCTTGACGTCATCTCTGAAAATCGAAATATCAACTGCCAAAACTTCTCCGGAATCCGTCGTGACTTGGTAAGAGAAAGCATTCTGTCTAATGATCATGTCATATCTAAATGTGGTCATGAAACCTTTGGCCGAGATGATCTTGTCAACGTTTTCTTTGTGTAACAAGATCCATTCTGTGAAATCTGGATAGTTGTAGAGGTCTCTGAATGTGAGATAGAAGTTTCTGTGATTAGTCGTCCATTTACTAAAGGTCTGTAATCCCTCGTTCGGATATTTGTTTCCAATATAATTTCCATCCTTCTCATCTCCCCGCGTCCTCCTGTTTGTATGGAATTGAATGGCATCTCTTTACCAATTTTTCTCGAAGATTGTCAACGGGATGGGACCTCTGAACTCCCTGATATTGCAGTCAAAATAAGGTGTAAATCCAAAGTCAAAATGTGTTGGGAGTGATCCCTTGATGAAAACAATAGTCGTCTTATTGACTGCACGTTTGGCGGTATTCAAAGCTGGATTGAAAGCATCGCTTGAGCTCGATCTGAGAATATCTGGCCTATCTGGCGCGTCTAAGGATGAATCGTCCTTCATTCTAGCGTAGATCCGTAAAAACAAATCGGCGGACTTCTTATTGCCTCTCGCGAGAGCCTCTGTCGCCTTATCCCATATAGCTTGCTTGTCTGACTTCTCAAAGGAGAGTTCTGGCGTAGCGGGAGCGACTGACGAATTATTAACCTGAAGAGTACCATCTGGCTCAATTATTTCAGGCACACCAGATAATAAGTTGCGATATCTGGACGCGGTATCCTGGCCTTGAGCCCCCTTAGTAGGGTTGGGATTAGGTATTTCTAAAGATGACATCAAGCAAATTACAATTCATGAGTATTGTTCCTTAACTACATCTGTCAGCCTACGTGATGCCAAGGATATTATCCTTCTAGCTACACGTGGTGCAAAGCAAAAGATTAGAGTTATAAAACTCTAAAACAAGGTTACAAGGGTTAATTCCAACGTAATTGTTGGGAATTATGGCGTAAAATAGGGCAATTTGGGCCAATTTAGAAGTAATAAAATTGATTTAATTAATTTTAAGAGGGGCCTGATAAATCAGGGGTGTTTAATCCCTCTAGAATGAAGAACTGGGGCCTGTAAACAGGGGTGTTTCAAATCCCAGAAAGAAATGGTGGAGAATCTCAAGAGAAGGGGCTTAAACTTACTAGTATAAGACCCTAGGGGCACTTGAGGTTCTTCAGGCGTGAAGTTGGGAAGTTGGAGGCGCTCAGAGGAGGTAATCTTGAGGGCAGGGTGGTTACTGGACAGCTTCAGGGCGGAAATTGGGGCTAAAAATCACAAAAGTAGGTATTTTACCTGGCAAATCACAGGCTAATGAGGCTGTTGAAGGCGGGTAAAATTCTAGTAGGTAATTTAAAGCTGGGGAATCTCCTTTTGGGCGGAGAAAGGGCCCTTTTTATAGCCTAGGCAGGCCTCCAGGGGCGCCCAGGGGACAAGGGGACACTTGTGGGCGCATTCTGAGGCATTTTGGTTGCGCTAGAAGGCGCTGTGGGTCGTGGAACCTTGAGGCTTGGATACAAGGGTTGCCAAGAGCCTTTTACAGAGGTTCTGCGTGTTTTTACACAAGCCTTACACGTCATGGGGGCTGGTTTGGGGGTTCTGTGACGCTCATTTCCGTGGAAATGTGCCACAGAAGGTACTAGAACTGTCTTTTGTGCACTTGTACACGTGCAAGCAGTGCTTCATACGTGTTCTGGAGGCGCTTATTGAGTGCTCCAGTTCATTTGACCCCTTCTACATATTTATTACAGTTGTAATTTACACGTAGTGAGGCTTGGGAGAAGCTGGGGTGCTTTCTAGTGTCTCCTGTGCACGTTGCAAGAGCCTTTTTCCATCTAGAATGTTTTTATATTGGATGAAGTGGTAATTACATCTTGTTTGGTGATTAATTACATGTGTACAAGTCATATAACACATGTAATATTGCTATTGGGGCGTATTCTGGCCCATTCTTACTTACTGGTAACCTGAGCGCTTTGGTTGCGGGCTAGTTTATGCATTATGCATATATGTACCCTATGAGCGCGGGCTTGAGCTCTACAGTGCCCCCCACAACTTCTCAACTACCCCTACAGGGGGGTTCCAAATTTTGGAGATTTTTTTTCCAAAAGTTCTTTTAAAAGTGGGCTAATGCTGGGCTCTTTTTGGCCCATTTTTTGATGCAAATGTCACATTTCACCAACCAGACCTGGTAACATGCATGATAATAGTCCAAAGTCATTGAAATTTCACTGGACTTGCTGCCAAGAGAGCAATGAAGAAATATTCTTAACATTGCCACATTCCAAAGAGTGTACTGATTGATATGGCAATCATCAATAACTAAGGAGGTACATATTTACATAAATACCTACACCTGTAGTATGTATGTACATAGATAATTTAGTCTCTAAACACATAATACATATTCTATAAGTACATAGTACATGTCTGTAACCACATACTATGGTCTTAAAACCAGCTGTTCCTAATTTTGCATCTGAAAAAAATGAAACTGTTTTTTGAGGCATTGCACAGACTTGAAGGTTATATTTTTGAGTTCTCCTACGTCCGTAGGGCTCAAAAATGTATAGTTTACATGTGATACATGTCTGGTGACTTTGAGCACATTGTTCAAAGCTCAAATTTTTTTTGCAGGTGCGGGGTAGTTGAGAAGTCGTGGGGGGCACTGTAGGCAACAGAGCACGCGGGCTTGGGTGCACCATGCAACAAATAAAGTCATCTTTTAAACTATACACAACACCTCATTTACGTCACTGTAAATGGGTGTAAACATATGTACTTATATATATATGCATACAAGTGCATTCCCACGGGCGTGATGCACTTGCTTGAACTTTGAAGTTAGTTTACACAAGGAAGGGATAATAATTAAGGGTACGTGTAAGTGAGGTACCCTAGGTTATTTTACCCGTAGAATCAGAATCTTCCATAATATTTTACTTATTACTTACACAAAGCTAAATAATTAATTATTTGTATGTTTTTACGTGGTTTTACATATGTAAGAGTAATAATGTCTCTTTCATATGTAAAACTACTTTTCATATTTTATTTGTATATTTTTATGTCACGGTGGCTCTGCCATAGTAGCCAGCTGACAACATCTTAGCAACTTAGAGAGTAGTAATATGCATCTCATCAACTTAGAGAGCCTTACTAACCTTTAACACTATTGACGCTATTGGTATCATGAGAGTGATCTTTGTCTTTCTCAATTCTCTTATTCTGGGGTGCCGGTGAATAGAAGGCAAAAAGAGTGGTTGATTTTGGTCAATAGAGAGTGAGAAGAACAAGAAGAGGAAAAGAGGAAAAGAAAGAAAAGAGAAACAAAGCTAGAAAGAAAAAATGGAAAACATCAAGTGCTTACCTGGGGACGGGTGCCGGTGAATAGAAGGCAAAAAGAGTGAAGAAAAGAAAGTTCACCGGCACCGCAGGGAGGAGGCTTTTAGAGTAACAAAGAGAAACATTGTACAAGCATAATCTAAATATATATGTTAATAGTGAGATATAACCATACGCCATAACAGCCACCTCCTCGAAAAGACTCCGACAACTGATCAAAAAATTGAGCAGAGAAAAATAAAAAAGAAAACAAGACAAAAAACAAAAGAGTAGAAGGAAAAAAGGAGATGAAAAAAACTCCGGTCAAAATCTGCAAAAGCAAAGAAAGTAATGTGTTGTCATCTTGATTTCACACCAAAATTGTTTAAGAGTAAGACGGACAATTGCGGGGGGCGCATGTGTCTCGCAGCTAGCGCATGCTGTCCCCCCAGGTACTTGCCACAGTGGATGCCGCTCATGTTGGAGCAGACATTTTGAGGCTGGCAAGAATCCTCTCAAAAGGCATGGGGCCAAGGGCCTTGGTCATGATATCAGCAAGTTGTTGGTTGGTTGGAACCCACTCAATGGCGAGGCGTTTGCAATGCAGATGTTCATTGATGTAGAAACACTCACGCTCTGAGTGACGCGTGCGTTTGTTTGCAGAGTTGTCCTTGGAAATTTTGACGGTGTGGTGCGCCATTTGGTACACGCAGGGACAACACTCATTTTGCGGCGCGGCGCGCGGAAGGACGTCAAGATCAAATCTTCAAGGTATCAAGATCTCTGGTGGCGCGGCGGACATCTGCTTCAAGAAGTCTCAGGAGCTTTTTCAATCTTTTTTATTTTTTCTTCTTTTTTCTCTCATGATGTTTTGTTTTTTTTAAACTTTAATTTTTTTTCCTTTCTTTACCGCGCGCGTTGGATGGTTACAGTGGGGAGGGTTTGGTTGTGTTATTTTGTCTTGTTGTTTCTTGTTGTGTCTTTGTGTATGTGTGCGTGTGCGGGGCGTGATGATAGGTCCGCAGCGCGCGGCGCCTCCTGGAGTCTGAGTTCGCCCACGAACTCAGAGGAAGGGAGGCATGGAACCTAGCTGATCCCATATAGGAATCCATCAGAATCTTATTGCTGATTATCCGACGCCCTCCAAAGCGCCATACTGAATCTTATTGATCTCGGGAGTCTCTCCCCGGATCCAGATTTTTTTTTTTCTTTCCTCAAAACACCAAACCGCCGACGCGCGCTCAACGCGGTTGTAAAAATCTTTCCCCCCCAAACCGCATTGCTTAACCAATCCTCATCGCTCATCCCGACCATCACCCGGAGGGCACATAAAAACTTCATTTCCCACATTCCCCTCCAGCTAACTGCCGCCGGCCTGCACCGGACGGAGTTCCACACTTGGTCCCCTGAGCCGGGATCAAACCAGCGACCTCAAGATTTACAGTCTTGCCGATTTTCACGGTTTCAAGATGCTTGGCGGTCTTCTTCTTTTTTTTTCCTCAGTTTTTTTTTTTTTTTAGGGTTTCAGCGGTGGAGGCACAGGAGACTAGAAGTAAGTCCTCCCATTTTGTGCACCTCCAGGGCTCTACTACGTTTTCGAAGCATTACGTTGCCACAGCTGTGAGCCGCCCTTGATCATCTCTTTTGTTCAGCTAGATTACCATGGACACACCTCAAAACGCCGGATCATCGCGCAAGATGGTAAAAATCAAGCCGCAAGATTGATCTCTCAAGTTCACCAGGACGCGGGTCGAAGCCTTCTTGCGCCAGTATGAGTTGGCGGCCAACTTGGACGGCGCATCTGACAAGGACAAGGTCCTCCAGATTCCTTCTTTTCTCGGGAGCAAGGACATCCAGGATGCAGTGTGGGATATGAGCGGCTACGCGATAAAGTCGTGGACCACTCTCCGCGAGCAGATGATCGAGCGTTGGGGTCAGGTCAACTTGGTCCGCTACACCGTCGCAGATCTGCAAGCCCTCAGAAATACGTGGGCCGCCAAGGGCGGCATCTCTACTTTGGACGCGTACCGGGCTTTCAAATCAGTTTTTGACGTCATCCTGTCGTATTTGATCCGCTATCAGCACCTGTCTTCCGAGGATTTGGCGGTAGATCACTTCTTCTTTTCGTTTTCATCGGCCTTTCAACAGCGTATCAAGTCGTATTTGGTTAAGGAAAAGAAGATGGTCAAGACGCTGGATGGACGTTATCGTTTGCCGGTACTCAGCAAACTCAGGGCGGCCGTTAAGTCGGAGATGGAAGAAGAGGTGGCCTTCACCTCTGAGCAGATCAAACCCGAGCCTGTCGCCATCCCGAAATCAGATTTTAAGACGGCCAACGACATCATGCAAAAGATGGAGGACGATCGGCGTCCTAAGGAAGCTCCTGTCTCCGATAAAACCCCTGCCACAGTAGACAAAATCTCCAAGATGCTGCAGTCTTTCAAGCAGCGTTTGGAGAAGAAGTTCGTGGTTAAGGGTGCCTCGGCAGCGCCTGGTACCCCACGCGATCCTCGCGGCCCTTTGGTCTGTTATTATTGCCATCGCGAAGGACACGGCACAGGGCGCTGTATGGAGCTGGCCAAGGACAAAGAGGCCAACCTCGTGAAGCAGAAGGGCAGCAATTTTTTCTTGCCCAATGGAGCCTTGATCCCCTTCGACTCGTCACGCCCGATTCGGCACGTGGTGGCGTCCTATCAGCCTAAAGCTTCGGCAGCGGCAACCGCTCCTGAATTTCGCGCTACTTGTGGCGCACTTGAGCCCTGGTACCCTCCAGCCATTTCTTCTCAGTCGGTCTCCGGTACCTACGAGGCTGATCCTGCGAGGAAGAAACATGAAGCACCCAAGCCTTACAAGGCTCCAATGGTTCCGCCTACTGCAGCGCGCAAGCCATTGCGAAAGGCCTCGAAGGCGCCTGTTGAATCCGACAACGAGGGCATGGAAGATCAGCCCGAGTTGTTTGAGAGAGTTCCGGCGACACCGAACGAAGAAGAAGCGTCTTCTCCGAACGTTGAAGCGTCAGGATCGCAGGCCAAAGCCAAAGTTCCCGCCCCAAAGGTCCGATTTGAGAGAGGGGTCAGCAAGGACTATCCTCAGGCTGCCGAAGGGATGTTGAAGAAGATATTTGACCTTCCGGTTCCGGGCGTAACAGTCTCTGAGCTCTTGGCGGCTTCGCCTTCGTTGGCGGAGGGAATGAAGAAATGGGTCTCCAAGCGGCGCGTGAAGGTTGGCGAAGAGGACTTCAAGGTGTCTTCTGGAACCCTACTGGCGGAAGGTCCCGACCCTGAAGGTCCCGTAGGCGACTCGCGCCTGTATTCCTGCCCATTGGGCTTTCTTCCCTGTTTGATTGGTGACGAGGAGAGTACTGCTTCCCCTCTCATTGATTCAGGATCACAGCTGAATCTGATCTCAGATGCGATGGAAAATAAGTTTAGCATTAGTCCCCGTGTTAACTTCAGTTCGGCCGTGTACGGCATTGGCAATCAATCGTGCGAGCTCGTGGGAGTCGCTGAAGACGTCCAGATTCGAGTGGGGTGTACAATTCTTGGATCCTGTCATGTCTGGATCACCTGTGCAGAAGGGCCAATCATTCTGGGCCGCCCTTTTCTCATTGACTTCGAAGCGACACTCATTTTCTCAGGCCGCAGCGGGGAGAAGATCCTGCTGCCTGATTCCGACGGCCAGCAAATTGAAATCTCCCTCTGTGCGACCAATCAAGGACGCTGGGAGAGGGATTTTCCTGGGAAGGGGAGGAAGGCGGTGCTAACCCGGATGGGGAAGGTCCGCGAAGACCCTACGGAGGGCCGTCATTTTTTATGAAGAACGTTGAACCAAGAAGCGGCCGTTTTAATATAGGACCTCGCATTCGCGCTGTGAAACCCCCGCCCTCCCTGGGCTTTCACAAGACAAGATCACATAAGCATAGCCTACATAGTCTCAGCTCTCCTTCTCCTTCCTAGCTCGGTAGAATTCCTGGACCACCTTTCATCTCATTCTACCGTGCTAGGTAAGCACTCTCTGTTGTTCTCTCCATCTCTTCCTCCTTCTCATTCCAGATCCACACTTGTATATACTGATAGGAGAATTCCTGGACCACCTTTCATCTCATTCTACCGTGCTAGCAATACACACCACGGTTCTAGAATTCTTCCTCAAGGTTGACTTTCAACCTTGTTGTACGGACAGCCCAACGGATCAGTGAAGAGCCTACGGGCTCTTACACGCGCCGCTGGTTCAACTCAGTCTCAAGAGGATCCACGTCTTTCTTTTTCTCTGTTTCCGGCTTCTCAAGATGATCAAAACACTAAATCTCAAAAACAGCTCAAAACCCATGAAATCAAAAATAAAATAGGCCCTGTTTCTGGTTCCTCTCATCTCTCGACTTCTTTCATCTCTTCTTCAACTTTTGGCACCGCTTCGGGCGCGTGTGGGGCAATTTCGGGTCAAGATCTCAAGGCACGGGTTATTTTGGAGGATTCTGGGTATCCGCGGAGGACTGGAGAACTAAAAGTAAGTTCCTCCCAGTTATGCACCTCCAGGCATGATGCCGCCCCTGTTGTCAAAAACTCTATGTTTGCCACATTCATGAGCCGCCCCCGCGTTTTGTCCTTTGTTTCAGTTTTGGATTGCCCAACGTCGCTTGCGGGGCGTCCCAGCAATGAGGATAATCTGTCGGCTCAACTTTGCCTCTGCAATGAGGAAAAACTAGCCTTCGAACCCGGTCTCCGTGATGAGAATAAACTAGATACGTCTCTCGACGTCCTCCACAATGAGGGTAATCTAGCTCGACTCCGCGATGAGTCTAAACTCCCGAGCCTCCGCAACGAGGTAAAACTAAAGATCCTCCGTGATGAGGTAAAACTATTATTTTCCTTGGAGTTTGAAGGAGGAGCAGTGGAATTTGAGGTGCCGTGGGGGGGCTTTGGACACAAAGTAAGTTCTGACCAAAGTGCACCTCCGGAGCGTGATGCTACGCAAACTTGTTGTACCCTACCTCGTGCCACTATCTTGAGCAGAAGATGTTCGTCTGGTTTCTCTTTTTTCAGACAAGGTGGCGTTCAAGGATCAGCAAGAGCACCGCACCTGGAATTTGATGGAGCACGGCCTATGGCTCGCGGATCAGTCAGCACTCTCTGAAGCGTGGTCCAAAGGGAGTTATTTGGCGTTCGCGGCTAAGTACAAACCGGTTGACAGGAAGATCAAGCCGGTCAACTGACCTATGCCTCAAGGCCTCAACCCCCCTCTCCAGCGTCCTCCGCTTTCACATGATCCTTACCGCGGCCTTGCTTGTTCTCTAGCCGGCCCTTTCATGCCTAAAGGTCGGGTGACTGAGGAGAGGCTTTCTGTCGTGAACTTTGGTACAGACAGTTGGTTGTTCCTGGACGAGCTGAATCTGATAAAAAATGTCTTATCAGAGCGTAACCTGGCCATAGCTTTTACGGAGGCGGAGCGCGGTCTACTCAAGGACACTTACGGCCTCCCTTACATCATCCCAGTCGTGGAGCACGAGCCGTGGCAGAAGAAAAAGATTCCAATCCCTGCGGCAAAGCTAGACAAGTTTATCCAATTGGTGTGTGAGAGGGTTAAGACTGGCCTCTACGAGCAGTCTACTTCTAGTTATTCCTCCCCGGTCTTCTGTGTCCTCAAAAGCAACGGGAAACTCCGGGTAGTTCACGATCTCCAACCACTGAATAGGGTCACAATTAAGGATGCCGGTGTTCCTCCAGCAACGGAAGAGTTTGTGGAGTCTTTCGCGGGGCGAGCTTGCTACGGCCTGGGAGATATCATGGGCGGCTACGACGAGCGAGCCTTGGATCCCATCTCTAGGCCTCTTACAACGTTTGACACACCGTTGGGAAGGTTCCAGCTCACTCGGCTTCCCCATAGCGCTACTAACTCCGTAGCTGTCTATCAGGCCCAGATGGTCTGGATCTTACAGGAAGAGATCCCCGAGTACGCTGGGATTTACATTGACGACGGAGGGATTAAGGGCCCTGTCTCCAATTACGACGGCGAGCAGCTGTCATGGCATCCAGGGATCCCGCGTTTCATATGGGAGTATGCCACGACTTTGGAGCGCATTCTCTTTTGGATTGAGGAGAGTGGGCTCACAGTGTTGGCGTCTAAGTTGGCGGCTTGCGTTCCCGCGCTGGAAATTGTCGGCCACGTGGTATGTAAGGAGGGGCGGAGGATGGCAAGGAGCAAAGTCAATAAGATTCTCTTGTGGCCTACGCCGGTTAACGCTATGGAAATGCGAGGATTTTTGGGCGTAGTAGTCTATGTTCACATTTTTATTCCATCCCTTTCCGAGATCTGTCTTCCACTTCATCGGTTGATACAAAAAGACACTGACTGGGTATGGACGACGGAGTGCAAGGCGGCTTTTCAGAGACTTAAAGTCATAGTGGGCAAGGACATTGTGCTTGTCAAGATCAACTATGAACCCAAAGCGGGAAAACTCAAGCTCGCCGTCGACTCTAGCTTTCACGCCGCGGGCGCGGTTCTCACTCAAGAAGACGTAAATGGCCTGGATTGGCCAGCGTTGTACGAGTCGCTTTTGTTTTCCAACATTGAGTCAAGGTACTCACAGCCTAAACTCAAACTCTGCGGGGTAGCAAGGATCCTCAAGAAGCTTCAGACAGTCCTGTGGGGACAACACTTCGAGCTCCGGGTCGACGCGCAGTTGCTAATTCAGATGATCAATGCCCCCAGTCTGCCAAACGCTCCGATGACACGCTGGGTGTCCTTCATCCAGTTGTTTTCATTTGACATTGTTCACCGGCCAGGTAAATCCTTCACCATGCCTGATGGGCTGTCTCTGCGCCCCCTGGAGGAGGACAAGACTATCCCGGAATCCGACTTTGATGAGGAGGAGGCCCTCATCTGACCCTGCTTTGCTGGCGCTGCGACCTCCTTGGATGAATACATAGGTTACCAGGAGGGTTTCTGGCGGCTTTTGGAAAGTTTTTTAGCAACACTCGAGAGGCCCGCAGAACTGAACACTAAAGAGTTTCGTGGTTTGAAGCGCAGATCGGCGGATTTCTTCCTGCAGTCCGGCCGCCTCATGAAGCGAGGAATTCCTCTCCCCAAGATCGTGGTAGCCATTCCATCTAAGCAGGATGATATTCTCAGTCAGTTCATCATCTGATTAGGTCAACGGTGGGCCGTTACAGTTAACCGTAACTGTAAAGTATTGTAAAGTATCGAAAAATAAGTTACAATACAGAAAATTAAGATTATCGAGTGTATAAAATAAGTTAACTATAACACCCACGGGTGCAAAAATATGCAAAAATACCCTAAATAACAGCAAATATTGGCCATTTTTCATAGATACAGCCAAAAACGTATCGTAATTTATTGTAAAGTATCGAAAATTCAATATTTTTTTGATAAAATTAACACCTTTTTCTTAAAAATAACGGTTGATGCGTTACGCGTTTAGGCCTAAATATTGTAACGTAACGCATCGGCCCACCGTTGATTAGGTTTAAGCTGTTTTATCTAGTCTGATTGTTGTAGCGGCTTTGCTTCTCTTTCTCATTCACTCATCCGTTTTTGTCTCTCTCCTCACGCACCCAAATAGGTGCATAAGTCGTCCTGTTTCTCATTTCTCTTTTGTCTTGGCCTCCTGTCATCGGCCTCCTAGCTCACAGCTGCTACTTGGTGTCTCACAGGTATCCTTTTGTTTCTCTTCTTCTTCTTCTCTGGCTCTTTCTCTTCTTTTTGCTCACCATGCAATTCACTCATCCGTTTTTGTCTCTCTCCTCACGCACCCAAATAGGTGCATAAGTCGTCCCGTTTCTCATTTCTCTTTTGTCTCAGCCTCCCGTCATTGGCCTCCTAGCTCACAGCTGCTACTTGGTGTCTCACAGGTGCATAAGTCGTCCCGTTTCTCATTTCTCTTTTGTCTTGGCCTCCTGTCATTGGCCTCCTAGCTCACAGCTGATACTTGGTGTCTCACACCTGTAACACATGACCTTGATTTTTAAAAAAAAAAAATAAGAGCTGCCAGTTTTTGACAGGTGTCAAAAGTATGGCTTTGACCGAGGCCTGTTTGAACAATGCCCTCCCAAAACCCATGAACTCCTTTTTATTTCATTTGGGATTCAAGAGTGTTTTTGAAGGGATCCGACCTCAGGAAGGTGGAAAGTGAAAGGGCAGATGTAGGCGGACAAATCTGTCTGCTCCGATTTTCAATGGCTTTTACTTGAGTCGAGATATCAAGAGTTGAAGATTTTGAAAATTTTCCCCAGCCAAATGGGATTTCTGCTGCCTACTGTTTTGCGAGGTAGGGCGTAAGTCCCTCCTTCGGAGGGTTGCTTCACAAAAGCGCTCGCGCGCCTCCGATCGAGGGACTTAGCTAAGTTCAAACCCGGGTGTTGAGAAAGCCAGGCGCGTGTTAAGAAGACCCGGCAGGTGCTACTATTTTTCCGCCTTATCATGGAAGAGGTTTTCCGATCTCTCCTTCTCGATCTCTCTTATGCAGCAACAGTCGGCTGAGCTAACCTCGAGGGTCCCTGCGGGACGAAACGGGGTCCCGCCTCCGTTTTCGCTAGGGACTTGGTTGAGTTAGCCCTGAACTCGAGGCTTGGAGGAGTCTACCAAAGGTTTTCACTTGTTTGAAATCATATTCCCACTCCTCAATGTAGCGGTATAACGAGTACCTGCTGACCTAACAGGGATGGATGTATGTTTGTCCATTGTGCGTTGTGTGTTATGCATGTTAGGCTCGCTCCTTTTGTTGAAAGATTCCTTTGGAGAAAGGGCTGTTGTAACCTAATCAGTTAGGTTACAAAATCAGTTAGGTTACAATTGGAGACACTGGCCTAACCTGCAGAGTTTGAGCATCCACAGCGAGTCCCGCGAGGCTCGGTTGCTTAGCTAAAGAAAAAAGCCTCCCTCGTCGCTCTAAAGAGTGTTGAGGAGTGTCGAGGACTACGTAGTTAGCTGTACAAACCTTGCATAGAAGGTTATGGAACCTTGTAGTAGTTTCTGCCAGTCATGTACATATATACCAGAGTTTTCACCTATGCAATATCAAGAAGGTTGTTTCCTCTTTTGTCTTTCACAATAAAGAGGACACGGGGGTGGAAACTAACTTAGCTAAGTCCCTCCTCCTCGGGGGAGCGAAGCGACCTCCTGCGGGACAGCGTCCCCCCTCCACATAGAGAGGGACTTAGTTAAGTTAGGGGTGGAAAATGGCTTACATACTTGGTAAACATGCCTTACCGAGCGGGTTTACAGATACGGTGGTGGATGCTCTTATTCTCCATCATTATTACGATATTCATACTTTTGGTCACTTCAAGGGCAAGAATCGTAAGGCAGCAGCTGACGTGGGCGTCGGCAGGGCTTGCCTTAATGACTGTGTACTGCAGCTAGTAACTCAGATCTATAACATACGGCCTTCTCTGGTTGATGATCCAAAACTAAACTGTTACCCAGTTGCATATTTTTACCTGACGCGCCTTCAACGCGGATCGTCAATGGAGCATTTAAAAATATGTCCCAACGAGAATTGCTGGTAACATTTTTTCGTTCGCTACATTGCATTGTATGGGTAGTAATCTTTTCTTTTGTCTCCAGCGCTCAGCACTTTGCATAAAAGCTCCAGTCACGCTGAAGTTCCATTCGAATATGTTTAACTCTACTATCAGCTGCTTTTGGCCCAGGATTCTCCTGGCATTTCGCAGGCCGGCATTTCTAAACGACAGTTGGGTGATGCTATCATTACTTTTCTCTCGTATGTGGGCTTTCGCTAACAGGCTACATGACTTTTCCGAGTGTGCTGAGTCCAACTCCCTCAGCGCATTCCTCAGTGTCTGTCAACATTAATCGCATATCCCCCAGTGGCCTGCGCTTTCCATCTCCCAGCTTATCCGCTCTGTGGCAACTTTTCAGAGCAGCTCAACTATCCCCTTGTGCTTTCTTTCCTATCCTCGAGGCATTCCTCATAGCATCTCCACCCTGACTCACCAAGGCTCGAATTCGATAAATTCCCCCTCTTCTTCGCCCTCATTCCGACATCCACCCGCTTCAAAATACGACTACCTACATTTAATTACCTTCGCCGAGCGCCCCATTTACATCGGCAATCCCATCTAGTTCTCTAATCGAAGGTCGAACCTGAAAATCTAATTCTCAGACCAAAAATTCAATATGGGCGGGCCCAAACTACTTATTTTCCCAGTTTTCTACTTCGTCTTGATACCTGTCGTTGCTGGCCACGGTTATATCAAGTCTTGGGCATCTGACGATTTACAATTCCAGAAGGCTCAGAAGCAACCTCTTAGTGAGACTGCTTTCCGAAATGCACCCTCAAATATTGGCTGGATTGGCAGTAAATTCATCAACACCCCTGCATTTGTTTGCGGTGCTTCAGAAACACCCAACGAGCAGGTGGCCCCACCAGGCGGTACAGTTTTCAGCTCTCAGGATCAAAGTGCCAAGAAGACATTATCAGTTAACGCAGGCGGTAAGGTAACACTAATCGTTGCAGGAAACGAGGGTGAAGGGTAAGCAAGATAGCTTGAATATTTTCCACAACTACGCCTAACTTAGCAACCCTTATTTGTACGTGAAACAGCTTTCCGCACCCGAAAGGCCATATGCTGGCTTATCTTGGTTACTGCGGAACATCTTCAAGTGCTTGTCAGAATTTTGATGCATCCACAACCGACTACCACAGGATCCAAGCGGAAGCTGATGGTATCTCTAACAAGCTGCGCAAGCAATTTAATTCTGAACAAGATGGCCACCGCTGGGACGTTCCGATTCCCAAAGACATCGTAGATGGAAGTTATATTCTTCGGCTAGAAATGTAAGCTGTCTTCCAGTCCACCTCAACGGTTATGCAATGAGTGGCCAAGCAATGGCGCCCGCAACATGAGCTAACAGAATTGTACGCCCCCCCTCTCAGGATTGCATTCGGCCAATCAAGTTCCGAGGAAGGGCACCAAGATCAATACTACGTGTTTTGCGGGCAAATAGCTGTCAAAGGAGGGTCAGGATCCAGTCCCATTCCCGACGATGATCAACCTACCGTCAAGCTCCCGGGCGCATTCAAGCCGGGAAACATCAGCCCGGACTCCTTGCCGATCCCGGTGACGCTGGCCCAAGGTTCCAAAGGAGAAGCCCAAACAAAATCGGCGGACACCGATAGCAAGGAAACCCAATCAACAGACTCCTCAGACACGTCAAGCCCGGCAGACCATGGAGACTCCAAAGCAGCGGTAAACACAGGATGTGCCGATCTCTGTTACAAGCAAAAACTGACCGAGCTGAAAGACTTGGCGCCGAGCTGCTCCGCTGATCAATTCACTTGCATTTGCAAATCCCAGCCATTTGTGAAAGCATATCAGTCTTGCTGCAATGATAACTGCACGGTTAGTGTCTCACTGGCTCCCCTATTCTTCCCGAACGTTTTGACCTCCTCGTGCCGCCTCGAAGAGCCTCTCCTGTTCTCATGTCTGATTTTGTTTTCTTCCCGGTATGCTTTTTTCATCCAGGGAAATCGTGAGACTCGCGCCGCTGTCAATGAGATCTACAATAAATGTGATTCAGCAGAATCTCCTTCCGATGATTCGGATGATCACTCGAAGTGAGCGTGGTATCCCAACTTGCCAAGTATTGATGATGTGGTCAATGATCAAAACCTTTTTTGTTGCTCTTGGGTTTTGTACCTACTATTATTTACCATGCCATGTATAGTTTAAATATTCGACCATTGCGTTAATTTAATGTAGTTACCTCCAACAAGCATTTTGAAAGAACAACCGGAGATTCCCTATTCATGCATTATTTACTGTAGCCTGTGCAAGCATAGAGCGGCTTCGTTATGAGGTATTGACAGCACATATTTGGGTGTGGGGAGGCGAGAGCTTCAAGACCGTAAGAGCGCATTGAGGAGCTTAGCTTGTCCTAGTCTTGCTTTGATACAAAAGTAGCTTCACTTTTGGAAACAGGATCATGATTTGAGGGCGGCTATTTTTACCTTCCGAAGGGGCTTCATTCACTAGCCAGTGGCAAATCCATCAAGTCGCGGCAGCACGTTGCACGCCCTTCTTCTGTCAGATTTCTTCACAATTTTGTCTGACATGATAAACAAGTCAGACGTGTGAGTTGATCAAGGGGCAAAAACAGCAGAAGTCCCAGAGGATGAGAGTGTTAATTTCCGATTAAGTGAATGTTTTGCTTGTTTGGATTTGCCACATCCCTTGCGGACGTCTCCATTCCCCGGCACCCCAGCAATTCCCTTCACCCCACATGATTAATCATCTAGACATCTTGACCAGGAAGGAACCTTTTTTTGCCTTGACAAATAATATTTTGTCCCTGTTTGATCTCTTCACTCCTGGTGATCAAGGTTTTGTTTTTACTGCTCAGGGCGGGAAAACTGGCACACCTCCAAATCGCTTTAACACAATTGTCAACCAGCCGGATGGTAATTGTTCCTTGTTGATCTACCAGCTGTCTCGGTGGCTGTGCTTTTCTGGAGGGCGATGGATTGAGTGTTTATTGTTTTTTTGGCCATAGACACCACAGATGTTTGCTCAGCACTTGCGTGCAAGTGCCTTCACCCCTCTCTTTAGGAACCGTTTAAGATCTCTGCAAGGACTTGGCTCCAAGTGATGTGTAATTTTGTGCTGAATTTTTGCTGAAGTTATGCTGAATGTTTGTTGGAAAGGGTCTGATATCATATTGATACCAACTGCAACTTGACCGTATAAATTACTTTAACTCTTTAAAAACATATGTACAACCACACTGCAAGGAATTGTCAACTGCTTGGCAGAAACACTAGTTTCTCATATTACTACTATATAATATATTTTGATTAATCATGGGGTTATACCAGCGGAGCTTGCTCAGCACTTGCATGCAATTCCAATCATTCAATAATTTTTTCAACCTTTTAAACTTACTTCCGGAAATCTATCAGCAAGTTACACTCAATTTCCACTTAATTAACTTGTTGTCAATCCATGCTGAATTAATGATGAATCAATGCTGAATTTAGCTCAAGGCAAGTTTGAGATGGGTTCAATCTCGCTTGAGACTGAATTCTAAGGCTCTCGTGAGGATAAAAAAAACTTTTCCATGAGAAGATCTTGTCAACTTGAATTACGAAATATCCAGGAGATATTCCTCAACTTCTTGTGAAAGAGTGAAATTCACCCTTCTGAGTGTTAGAAGATGCTCAAGATAAATCCTTGAAGCTTACAGAGAGTCATTTCATAAGAAATAAAGCTGTAGATAAACTTGATATGTGAGCATGGAAAAGAGAAACTCTTTGGAAAAATTCCTGATTCATCTATTGTTCAAAATGAATTTCAATCTGCACACAAAGATTTGGTAGTAAATTTGAAACCGTTTTGATGTATTAAATACTAGAGGCCAAAGCGGCTACGCCGCTGCAGGGTGGAAGCCTACGGCCCCATGTAAACCCATTTTTTGCTGTTGGATCTCACCCCATCCTCCTATTGAATCTCATTTTGCTAACCCACAATTCTGCGGCCTCCACCATTGAATACCCCATGGAGCTAAGTTGAACCCCTGTGCCACAAACACCTCTTTTGTCACAGGCCCCCTCCCCAGACACGCCCACACCTGCTCATTCAATCCAAGTCTTCCAGTAAACATTTTCAATTTGACATTTGTAGCCTCAATATCACAACATGATTCTTTTATTGTGGCTCTCATCATCCTCACACAAGATTTCCAGGCAGCGCCACAAGTTATGTGTGATATGAATTCCCTGGGCAGAACACACAATCATATTGATTGGTAGGTTTTTATAGTTTTTTATTTTTGTTGAGGTAATTGCTGATTTGATTGCTTGAAATATAAACTGACAAGGGGGAAAATAGCAATTCCAAGTCTTCTCCCCTTGCTACATGTATTCAAATCACCCACTCTGCCAGAGATGTGTTACCACACCTCGACTGTCAGCTGGCTAGTTCAAACCAGTTACCCCTTAACTGGCTCAAAAAGTCAGCATAGCAGGCAACTTCCTCTCAATATGCACCCAGGGCCACAATCAATGTACGTACAACAAGTTGATAGTTGCAGTGATTTGTTATTTTAGTTTGGTTTTTTTCCGTTTGTACCAACAGCTTTGTGGGAGGTGATTTGAAGAATAATCTTTGTGAGCGGGACAATGTTCCCGTGGAATTGACCTTGGTTGTGGATCTGGAAGCATAAATTTCATTGAAGAGTTCATTTCTGAAGATCCAGCTTTCAAGAGATTGGATTATTAGGTTTGCTATAGTCCTCTGTCCTCACCAAGACAAGGCATTAAAGATCAGAGAGAGAAAAACATGCTAATGAAGATGCTGCAGATGAATGTGATTATCAGGCTGGGCAGGACAATAGGTGAGTTGGAGGCATGGTCATCATGGAGCGTTTCTTGGTTTGGGTTGATGATCAAGCTCTTTGTCGTGCACGGTCAAAGAAGAACTGGTGTCCCAGGGGAAGATCTTGACCGTAGAGCTGCTTCAAACCAAGTATTGGTTGTTGCTAGATAGACTCAGCTTGAGATACAGGGGGCAATCATGTTTGGGTGTCTAGTTGACTGCTTGACGTTCACAATAGATGTAAGCCATCGTGGTTCTGGAGCCTGATGCAAGACAGACCATCCCTCAATTAGCCATCCGCATCCCTTATTCATGGCGAAGGAATGACAGTAGATTGGATCACTGGTTTACGGGGCTCTCAAACGTGAGAGCAGAAAAGTACTGGAGCAATTAGGTTGAAAACAGAGCCCTCGCGAGGGGACCACCCATTGTCAGGGCGCTAGATTAGGATGGATTCATGAATGTTAAGTTCGGCAAAAAACGCGATGCAAAAGTTATAAGACCCCTTCACATGTGCAAAACGAAAAATGCAATTGGGTCAATCAAATACAATACATGAAAAGGTAAATCTGGGCTACTGAGGATTACAAATAAATAAATTCTTTGATGAATACTGGTGCACAACTGCAGCCCTTGACCAAGCTAGCTAAACAGTGCTAGTCACATTCTCAGATATGATTCATTTTTTCAGAGCTCCTGTTTATCTCAATTGGCAGCCTGTGCAGTGTTCTCGTAGATTGCGTCCTTATAGCCAGCAGCGTCTTGCTTGATACATGCAGACCCAACAGGCTCCTTGAGCCTTTTGATAGTGTCTTTGAGCGAGCAGGGTCTTCGAGAGCCTGCTCGCTCAAAGAAAATGCAGGTAAC
Organism: Puccinia triticina; assembly: GCF_026914185.1. NCBI lineage: Eukaryota > Fungi > Basidiomycota > Pucciniomycetes > Pucciniales > Pucciniaceae > Puccinia > Puccinia triticina. The sequence continues at coordinate 1,019,756 of NC_070568.1, read as the reverse complement.
TGAGGAAATTAGGATATTACACATTTTACCTTTTGAATCGGCGTCTTGACAAAAATTTTCATGCAGTCGGTTAACAAGCTCCAGACACAGAGGAATAAGGGTGATGTAACGTGAATCAAAAACTTACAATTTTTGTTCATTAACTAAAGTAGTTCTTCGCGATTGGTGCTCATTGGGACCTCCACCCCATGCATACGCAGCCACCCGCGCGCTCGATTGTCTGACCAGCTGACATATCCACTTGACTTCGAGGCGAAATCGGAATACTTCTTTGAAAAAAGGTCTAAGATTTCCTCTTTCTTGGCCTAGTAGTCGGACTTCAGAAATCCATTATCAATTAACCAATTCGAATGTAGAGAAAATCAGATTCTCATTGTCAGTCAACATCCATGAACACCGGGATTATTAAAGGCAATCCTGTCTCATTTGGCTTTTGCTCCATCCACCAATGATAATACTTTGTTTAAGATCCTTTCCAATCCAACAGTTTTCTTGCCCGGGTTTGAATAAACAATCTCGTGCTTGTACCAGATGTTTAGCAATAGCATGACATTCCAACCAAGATCCAAGAGAAATTTTTTTCCAGCTGGAGTAAGATTTGTTACAAGCGCTATAGTAGTTGTCCGCGCCCAAGAAGAGATTACTACAAAACGTTCCAAAAATGATTAATTTTGTATCGCAACTAAACTGATGGTTAACAGTGTTAGGACTCAAAACATCTTTTTCCTTTTGGGTACCTGGTTTGATGATTCCCTTCCTCTCAAACGAGCTGTGTAGTAAGAAAACCCCCAAGTGACTGGAAACAGGTAGGCGGGCAAGCGCAGCGGTGGCGAGTACTGACGGAAAGAAAGATGGTGGGAGCGCTCGGTACATCGAGCTGATGGAAGGGGTGAGTTAGGAACAACAGGGCAAAACACATGACCAGCGTGGGCTTGTGTGTAGGAAAGCAATGGTTGCGTCTAGAACGGGCGTGGGATGAGCGAGGCAGCGTGGGAGCTGTATGGTTGGAAAAACTGTCGGCCAAGGGGCACGTTTGTGCAACCAATACTCATTTCAGTAGCCAGCTGTGGGGTGATGACAAGGAACGCAGGTGAGGGGAGTAACCAACCAGCGGTGAATGGGCAACAAGCTGAGTTGGTTGGAAAAGCGGCTGGAAGGCGCTGGCCCCGCTGGGTTGATACGGTGATGATAGCACTGGCGAATCATAACACCCAGGGGGTTAGCAACATGCGGTCGGGGGTGTGCAGTGTTGAATGCTGGTGGCATCAGGCCCAGCGTGATTATTCAAAGGAGAGGGAGTTGCACCGTTTTATCCCCCCAGGGGATCCGGTTTCGTCCTACCCCCTCCCTGGGAGCCCCCTAACCACTTGGTTAGGCCCTCCCTGGACACCTTTAACAACCGGCCCACTTTTGCTTGTTGCTGCGGCACAGCTGGAGGGTCATCCATAGGGCCTTCGGGCCTTTGGGGATTTCAACTTGTGCCTTTGTTTAACTGTTGTGTGTGCTATTTTTCGTTGTAAATTTGTAAAAAAAAAACACCCCAAAACTTAGATCCAGAGGTCTAGGATTTTGTGGATTTAAGAAAGTGGGATCAAATCTGCACTTGAAAAAAAAAAAAAAGAAGCCCCTTAACCCGTTCATGGCCTGTTGTTATTTCATTTATTTTCATTGTCTGGGTGCAAGTCGCACGTACAACTGGGGGTTTTATGGTAGTTTCACAATCTGAGATGCGGGCGAGACAGGGCCCAATGGATGCAAGAGAGTTGGCAGCTTTGCATACATGATCTGAGATGTGTGCAAGACAGGGCCCAATGGGCATGAGAGTGGGGAGCCCAATCCAAGAATCCAACCAGATATTCGGGTATTTACCGGATATCACGTGACCGCTACCGGATATTCTGCGCGGGAAATCCAACAACGTTTGAAGTGCATGCTTTGCAATTGATGTTTATACAATTGTTTGCTCCACCCATACTCTTTATTAGAAGCTGGGGCACAATGTGGTCTGACAAAAAGATCCACATCACTGATTAGCTCAGGTCCGCTCAGTATTGGTCCAACTTGGTGATTGATTACTAACCTGACAAAAAGATCCATGTCACTGATTAGCTCAGGTCCGCTCGGCATTGGTCAAACTCGGTGAGGAAAAGAGTTGAACCGGTACCGCGCGGCCTGACTGACTACATACAACTGCTGCGCATACGCAGTGACTAGTAGACACGTGGCAAACTCTAAACTACAAGATGATTAATGTTTTTAATAGGGGGGTTCACGATTGAATTTCGCCAGCAAGTTTTTATCTCCTCACCAGTAGAAATGCGCACGCTGCGCAATTAAAATTTTAGCCTCATTGTAACTCACCAGCAAAACCCCGCCAGCACGTTTTTATGCTGGCTGAGCAACGGAAACGTACTAGTGCTCATACCATTGGCGGCCTCAACAACCCCCCTCACCCTCACACCCATACCATTTCCAACTCGGCGGCCCAAGCAACAGCCCTCATCAACCCCTTGCGGTAACCCTTCCGGCATTCACCTCAACTCACTCCATCCATTGGTGATTGGCAGCCGGAGTACAAGCCCTCAACAACCAGCAGCCCCATATGTACCACCATCTCCCCCTGACGCTCTTGCCTCGCCGTCCGTCATATCGGCCTCCCCTGCTGACCCTCTTGTCACATCCCGCGAAGCCATCACCCGCTCAATGCACAGATACAGTGAGCGCCAACAGATCATTAGTGATCTGTTCATGATTTTGGTTTTCCTCCACCATCAGGAGACCAACGACCTCCTTGACTCAATAGTGGGAATTCCGAGAGTCCCTTCCCTTGGCGCAATAGTGGCTCCTGATGATCCCGGGCACGCGATTGTCATTGACCTCCTGTTTGAGGACGAATCAATGATTTCAGATCTTCTTGGTTTAGTACTCAGCAATCGATACTTGCATACACAATCCCCAGGAAAGACTCACAATGAATACAACCTGGCACTGTTGTTTGATATGCGGGAGGAGGACTTCAAGCAAGTGGTGTGGTGACCCATTTGGTTGTCAGCTAGTCAGAAGCAGTCTGCTGCCATCACCATCAAGATCAGCAAGCATCAAGATCAAAAAGCAACCATCAAGATTCTCACTCATCCTCAAGACTTCAAGATCCTCAAGAACTTCCCCCCCCATTTCTTTCTCTTGTTATCCTCTCTTCCCTCTCAAGTCAACCTTCACATTTCTTGGTCCTAACACAGAATGTACTGTGGGTTTATTTGTGAATTGTGTCTTTATTTCCTCTGTTTTTTTTCCTTCTTTCTCCTATGGTTTCTTCTTCCTCATTTCTTAGATTTTTGGTTTCTTTGTTTTCTTGATTCCTCTTCTTGTTTTATTTATTTTTGTTTCCTTTCTTTGTGTTGTTTCCTCTCCTCTCTTTCTGTTGTCTGCGGTGGGTGCGCGCGCATGGCGGGCGAGGAGATGATGACATGTCTGTGACAGACCTCCAGGAATCCAAGTTCCGGGCAAACTTGGAGGATGGGAGGCCATAGCATCCTGTTCTGATCCAAGTCAGGGTTTATCAATTCATTGATCTTTTTCCAAATCCGAGTCCAAAGAATCCCCAGAGTCCCTTCCCAGAATCCTTTTTCCAAACCAACACAACCGCCACCAAGGATTAAAACCCCGGCAAAACCACTTCCACTACGCTATCCATTTGAATCTCTACGGCTTTTCTACTGGACCATCCGTGAGAGCAGTCACTCGACACCATTCCCCTGCCAGTGCTGCCGCCGGCCTAGCACCAAGCGGAGCTCCATAGCAGTCCGCACAACAAAGCCTGGTTTTGTGTGGCTTCTGGAGCAGATCTATCTGAACCCCATCTTCTACAGCAAGAGCCCTCGCCAACAACTACCAGTACCACATCAGTTGGCCCTCACCCTCGAGAGGCTTGGATCCAATGGCAACGGGGCCTTGGTTGGCCAATTCTCAAGGAACCTCTCTGTGGGCCGCGGTACTGTTGTCAAAGTCAGTTGTTGAGTGGTCCAAGCTATCAATGATTTTTCCAAATTATGCCTAGTCTGGCCCGATTCAAATAGGCAAAAGGAGATATCTGATGTGATGAAGGCGGAAGGGTTCAAAGGGTGCGTTGGATTCGTCAATGGCACTACTATCCCACTGTACCAGCGTCCCACAATAGATGGGGAGGTTTTTTTTGATTGCAAGAAGCGATACTTGATCAACTGTCAGTAATATGTGACTGTGATTGGTTTATCACAGCTTACATGACTGGTTGGCCTGGATCGTGCGGCAATAGTTTAGTTTTCAAGAAAATGGGGCTCTACAAAGATCCCCAAACCTATTTTGATCCAGGTCAATTTCTTTGGTTATCGCACGCTATGTGTATGCCTACTAACAATCTCCTGATCCACAGGCCAGTATCTCATTGCAGACTCAGTGTACGAATTGAGTCCGCAGTGCATCCCAGCTTACAAGGCCCCTGCCGCCTACATCAAGGAAAACACCGAGTTCAATTACTGCCTTGCACGGTCGCGAGTTTGGAACAAGAATACAATTGGGATCCTCAATGGACGATGGGCCTCCGTTCAACACTTGTGCCTGGCCATCCAGAAGCCCTCAGACATGAAGGAGATAATTTGATGGATCAACTGCTGTGTGAAATTGCACAAGATGCTTGCCCGACTCGGGGATGAGAATTTGGCTGAAGAGGCTCCTTTGCCGGATGCAACCAACTCTGATAATGCTTGGGCTCATCGGGACAGTGTACAGGCTAAATGCCTTGAGGTGAATTACTCACTTGGGGTCTTGCCCCTGTGAATAAATATCTCAATTGTGTCACTTTGTTCCTGCTCATTCCTTTTCTCTTGGGTATCTCATGTTATCTCATCTCATATCTCTTAGGCTTGTGAAGGGTGATCATGAAACAAACATGATAACAGCTAAAAATTTCTTCTATCTATGTGTCTTGATCACAAATGAAAAACCTGTTGAATCAGTTGCTGTTGGTGGCTTTGCTGTCGGAGCCGTCCTCAGATCCTTCGGTGATGGCCTCTCTGTTTGCCTGGTTGAAGGCCTTGCCATTGCAAGAAAAACTCTAGAAACTGCTTGCAGTTGAGATGCAGCAAGCTTCAATCAACGCTCAGCTCAAGCTGGAGTCAAGCACTCAAATTCTGTGCTGGTGCACCTTCAAGTTGAGTGTGTACCTTGTTCAGCATTTCAATGTTGAACATGCTGTAGTGCTCATGCAGTAGGCTGAGGCAAATGAGCATCCCCTTGAGCACCCTTTTTTTTCTTTTATTAAAAACTCCATGTGCCATTGAATCCAGCCAGAATAACATAAAAAGGGTATGTACACATGAAAGGGATATGTACAGATGAAAGAAATATGTACACATGAAAGGGGAATGTGATGAGGTGTATTAACATATGAAAGGGATATGTACAAGGCTGAAACACTGCGCTGCGCTACAAAAAAGCGGTCTTTTAGCGCAGCGCAGCGGGTAACCGCTGCGCAGTCAGCCCAAAAAGCGGTAGCGCAGCGCCAGTCCCGCTGCGCTACCGCTGAAAATAGCAGGGGCCCGCTTTTTTCCCGACCCAAAAAGCGGTAGCGCAGCGGACGGGGCCGCTCCTTTCAGCGCCGCGCAGCGGCCACCAAAACAGCTGCGCTGCGCTTTTTTGGCTGGCAGCGGGGGAGCGCTACGCGGCCAGGTCAAAAAGCGGTAGCGCAGCGATGGTTCCGCTGCGCTACCGCTGAAAGTAGCGGGTCCCTGCTTCTTGCCAGACCCAAAAAGCGGTAGCGCAGCGGGCGGGGCCGCTACTTTCAGCGCAGCGCAGCGGCCACCAAAACCGCTGCGCTTCACGCTGCGCTGCGCTTTTTGAAGCGCAGCGCTTTCACCCTTGATATGTACACAAGATGAAAGGGGTATGTATGCATGAAAGGGGTATTCATGCATGAAAGGGGTATTTGCACATGAAAGGGATGTGTAAACATCAAAGGGGTATGTAAACCTGAATGATGAAAGGGGTATTGGAAGGGATTTAAACAACTCAAAGGGGGCATGTAAACATGAAAGGGTCATGAACACATGATGAAAGGGGTATGTACACATTGTGAAAGGGATACATGCACATGAAAGGGATATACACACATGAAAGGGGTATAAGCACATAAAGGGCTATGTACACATTATGAAAGGGTTGAATACATACAAAAGGGATATGTGCACATGAAAGGGGTATGTACACATGAAAGGGGAATTTTCACATGAAAGGGGAATTTGCACAGGTATCAACTCCTGTACTCAGTTTTTTGTACCTAGACTCACTCTTGCATAAATGAGGCAATGTGCATGGAATCAACCAGTGCTTGATTCATGCATGAGGCACAGCTTGCCTTGAGCTCTTGCATCTCAACTGCAAGCAGTTTCTAGAGTTTTTCTTGCAGTGTGCGCCTCTGTGCGCTTCCGGTCGGCTCTCCTATGTCTTGTGCCCCCAGGCGAGCCCCATTGCTTGGTGTTCCCTTGTGAAGACCTCCAGAGCGCATGATATGATGCAGTACATCCCAATATTTGCATAGCCTCCGAGTATAATCTGGGGCAGCAATCATGCATGGTTATTAGCGGCCACAGCCAGCTGCTGCACTGGAGTACTAGAGAAAACTGACTTAAGACTATCTGATCCGTCACACCGCCGAGTCTATCATGACCTCGTCCTCTAGTGCGTTCCATGAAATCGGCAGCGGTGCGGTAAGACTTTTCGAGGTCTAATATACGATGGCCTACCCCTATGACCAAATCCCAGAACATGTCTGTCAGTCAGTCAATTTCTCTCACACCAAAGCCGCGGAATCATTCGAGGCAACCTACGTCTCCAGTCGTTTTGGTGATGTAGGTGATTATCTTCTAAAATCACAACTATCTCCTGGCATATGTCGGCTCAGGACAGCCGGTTGCTGCCAATTGGGGACGCGGCCCTCCATTGCATGTAGTTGCCTGGGACCGAGAGCCAGCGCAGGAGAATGGTCATGCTTGATGGGCCGCCGTTGACCCGTCAGTCCAACGTTGGACCCTCCTTGGTTCCCTTGGGTTATCTGGTTTGGTGATAGTAGGATGAGTAGACGCCATGGTTGGGGGACTAAGTGGATGGAGAGGACTTTTCTGGGCTCTAACCAGTTCCATAGCCCCAACGGGCAAATCAATACAGTCGGCGGGCTGTATTGCTTGTACAGGCTTGCGATCCAAGAGCGGATTTTGAAGTTGGGGCAAAAATCTTGCCCGTCAATGAGCTACCCAGGCCTCCAAAGGCCAAGTTTTCCTTGCGCGATCAGGTGTAAATGATTAACTAAGTGTAGATTTTGCGTTGGTGGGTAGCTATACAACTACCCGGGTGGCTAACAAACATTTGAAGAAAAGAAGCTTGTGGCATGGGGAGGTATCATGATAACAAAAACACAGCTTTCATAATAAAGGAACCTTCTGACTGGCCCGACTAGGCCAAGAGCATTGAAAAAAGCAAATCAAATAGGGTTGGTGAGGATGGAAGTGGTGAAAAACAGGTGTCATGATTGAGCACACATTGGACTACCCTGAGTGGGCCCAGAAGATAGAAATGAGATGAAACATATACGATTCAGGCTCATAGAAGAGCTGAAAATATGAGGCATGGGGGGGGGGGGCAAGACCAAAGAGCCATTGATCTGCGAACCCCGCAAAGTCCTTCCTACCGGACCCAATGAAGAAAGAGGTGAGACATCCAACCCTATTAAGAGAAGAGATGAGAGAGAAAACCACGGACCATCTGTATCACCCAAAAATGACCTTTAAGAGGCCCTCGACCTCGGCCACAGTTTTCCCTTGGTCAAACAACTCGCGCGCGGCCTTGGGAGCTTGTTGTCGGCAACTAGGATAGGGTTGGCCATGGCGGACGGCTTGTCTTGAGTTTCTTCCCATCCTGGATAGAAGATCTCCTGCAAAGAACCATTGTCCTCATCATAGGTGGGGTTGTACAGACGGCCCAAAACCGAAGAGTTGAAGTCCCCAAAGAGGTGATGTTAGCTTTTGGGCCAAAGATAGCGTACATGCGTTTGTAGCATGGACACTTCCCCTCCAAGAGTTGGGCAAGTGTGGGGAGGTTGTCTCCTTCCTCGATCCCCGCGCCCATGTTTTTGGCCCATTGTTTGGCCTTCACAAAACGTTTTTTGTAGCCATCAATCCGTTGGCAAAGCTGACTACCGGTGAGGTGCAAGCAATTCTTTGACTTGTGATTAATGAATACCGCAAACATGTCGTACGCCGCTCCTTTGGTGACCTTAGTGGTACCTACCACCGTCTTGGCCCCATCACCAAAGATACGGGTGTAGTTTGCTTCGTCCTTGAGGTATGTGCAGACGTTCTTGTAGTCTTCAAGAATAAACGGGGGGCTCAAGTCGTTGGTTGAGCCATCAGTTGCCCCCGCGCCGGCAGCAGCGTCGTATATGGAGGTGTAGTCTCAAGTTGATCGTTGGGATGCAGGACGGGAATTGTGCGCACGCCCGCCGGTATTCTTTTTCTTGCCCCTTTGGCCCTTGAGCTTCTCGGCAGATTTGAGGGTTTTCAATCGCTCCTCCTCAGCCTTGGTTTGGGCCAGTTGCGCGCGATAAAGGATCATCTCGGCCTTCGTTCGGCGGGCTCGTTTGGGCTTCCCGCTTGCGGGCTCAGGGGCTGAATGAGGACCCTGGAAACCCCCTATAAATGGGGGTAATGAAAATGTATGAATTTTTTGGCAAAAACCCAAAATGGTAGGCACAAAAACGGTATGAATGGGCTTTTTTGGCCTCAATGGTAAGCACTTCAAGTGTATGAATTTTTTGCTGGGTAAGGGAGGGTAATAACTAAGATGTATGAAATTCCTGAGAGTGCAACAGAAAATCCCCTTCGCCCCCTCAGCAGCCCCCCTTGTCTTAGGGCCTATACCATTGGCATAGGGCATCAAAAGTCAATTTTACCAATTTTATTTCCCCCAATACTTCTTAAAACTTAACCTGAAAATCACCAGAAGGCATTCTTAAGCCCACAATTGAACCCTCCTATTGTTTTCTTTTTTGCATAGAGGACAAGAAAAATGGAAATTTTGCAAAATTGAAGCAAGATTTTATTCTTCTGCGCCCCCCCCCCCCCCTCGGCAGCAATGGTAGGCATTAAAAATGTATGAAAAACTGGAAAATCCCCGGAGTGTAGGCATGAAACGTGTATGAATCAAGTCAAAAAATGTATGAATTTTGGCGAAATTCTGGATTTTACATTACCCCCATTTACAGGGGGTTTCCAGGGTCCTGCTGAATGTAACGACCCAAGCAGATAATTAACGTTAATTATCTGAGCTGACAGACTATTATGCGTCTAGATTAATAAGCCAATTACTAATAATTGGATTAACTCGATCTGCTTGGCAGGATGGCGAGAGAATTCGATTTACATGGTGCTATGACGTATGATGATCGGCGATGTCGTCATTCGGGATGACCAGATTGTTGTCTATGTTTTGTTATGGCCTGGTGTATACCTCTCCGGGGGAGAGTTGATGCCCGCTACAATTGTGTAGTCGGGTGGTACCTTTTCTTCCTTCCCCGGGGTTTTTACAGGTTATGAGCCCAGTGTTACCTCTGTCGCGTGTTCAATTCCCATTGCCTGCATCTTGCACATGTCACATCTCCCCAGCTTGTAACCCTCACATAACATGACATAACTGTGTTAGCTACTCCTAGTCTTATATATAAGCATATTATTGATTATTGATTTAGGAGTGTGGTTGCCTTAAAATAGTTCCACGGTTCATGGGTGCCAAAAGTCCCATTTTAGGATAAATCATAGTATAGTCTTTAAAAATAGCATTAGTATAGTAGCCAGTATGCGTGAAAGTTGACAGTTAACAAGTCTGTTGGGGAGTAACACTTAGATTTGTATGTAGTTTCACACCAGTCCATTTGGTGTCCAATCCAATATCACCTCTGTTATCAGTGATATTGGCTTGCGGGGGAGTGTTATGGCCTGGTGTGTACCTCTCCGGGGGAGAGTTGATGCCCGCTACGATCGTGTAGTCGGGTGGTACCTTTTCTTCCTTCCCCGGGGTTTTTACATGTTTCTCTCCTCGCTTTCTGTCTTTCCTCTCTTCTTTCCTTTCTTTCCTTATCGGAATATTCTTTGTTATTATTATTGATCTCATTATACTTATTTATCCGAAGTAATTCATTCTTGAATTACAAACATCACAAAGTTTATCGTTCTCGCAAAGTATAAAGCATAAATCCAGAAACTGCTATCAAGCATCTCGGCGAACTATCCTCTTGGATAGTTTCATAGCCACATAGCAAATTGATAGTAGGCTGGGCCTCACACTGAAGCAGCAGATCGGGTCTGGACGGCCATTGGGTCCCGCGAGAGAGATACACTAGAGTAATCCGAGTCGATGTGAAGGTCCGATAGATTGGGAGACTGGTGTATGCCGGATGGTGACTCAAGCAGACTGGGGTCCAACTGAAGCGGAAAAATAGTTAGCCACATTTCCTGTTGGGGACTGACTGAAACAAAAAGAGAAAGGCATACCTGGCTTATTGACATGCTCATGTGGGTCGGCCAAAAGCAGACGTGTATGCAGGATTCTGTCCGCAACCAACATCTCACCACCTTTTTGCACAACCACCCCCGAAACAGCCCTCAACACACCCCCAACATCCAGAATCCCTCCTACTCACTCCCTCCACGAGCCTATGGCCCCTCCCCCCCCCCCAACCGACCCAGCGGCGCGCCTGACGCAATCATGGATGATATGGATCTCGCCGACGGGTCTACAACGCGTCTCCCTGCCAAACCGGACAACGAGCCACCTCCCTCAGTCCTCCTCGCGTACCTGGAAAATTTCATTGCCAATCCCAGCAACCGTTCACCTCAAGGAGAGGTAATCGTTGACCCAAACTCGCTCGGAGCTATCCTCGTGATGATGAACGCGGAGTCGACGCGTCTTAAGGAAATGAACCGTCAGATGAATCAAATGTCCAGAATGGTCGAAACCTTCAATGCTCGCCTCAAAGCTCTCGAAAGCGGAAATGCGCCAGTCCCTGCTGTCAAGACTCAGGGCTCGTCCCAGGTCAAAGGAAGCGCAAGGAGCGAAACCCTAACCCCGCAAGGGGGAATGGTGAGTCCGCGCATTCCCTAGGTCCATGCATATGCATGCGGCTCCCAGACAGGAGGAGTAAGCGAGAGCTGAAACCCTGTTCATCTACTCTTAGCCACGTCAACAGCAGACGGAGTGCCAAAACGACCCAAGCCGACCCAAACACCTTCAAGGTAAGTAGGAACGCTGGGATTGTTATAGCTAGGACAGCGATGCTGACAGGATACTTATCCTTGATACAGCACGCCAGCTTCCGAAGCCCAACCAGACCTAACCGGTTCCAGCCTCAGCAGAAGGATCACTAGCCCATCGAGAGAAGGTGAGTCCTGCGCTGCAGTGCCTTATAATAGCACATAAATGCTAACTGTTGGAATAACTATTCTGCAGATATCAGCAGCGCTCAAAGCCTCACAGCTCGGTTAGGCAAGTGTTAAGCGCTCCACCTACCGAGTCCTTGTAAGAGATGCTTTCCCCATTAATATCTTCTCTCCAAGAAGACTTAGCACTGACGCCAAGCGCAGTTGCCTCTCCCAGACGCAATTGTCCTAGTCGCCTCTGCGCGACTCTAGCTGCTTAGCAGTCATATCATTTCATCTTTATATCTTTTATTGCTTCTTTAGAGTCGGCCACCTATCCGCTCTTAGGTAAACAATTGTTTTCCTTTCTTTTCTCTCGTCTCTGTACTTGACAGATAGACCAATTTCTTACGAGCAATAAACTCTTAGTATTGTGAATTCTTTTAGATTTACAGTCTCGAACGATTCTCAAAACCACCCGACTTCATCACAATCTACTAAGAGCGGACATCCATGGCCGGAACTTGACAGAATCTTGTTGCCTCATCGTCAAACTCAAGCACTACAGCCACCACCAGCGATGATAGGGATCTATTTAAATGCCCGACCTTCAACGGCAAAAATTTCCCAATCTGGCAGAGAAAGGTTAAGACCTACCTGGCTGTCAAGAGTCTTCTCAAGTGCATTGAACACCCACTACCCCCCAACGCGACGGACGAGGCTAAATTGGAGTATGTACGAGCTGCCGCGATCATTAGCGGACATATTGAAGATGATATCTACAACCACGTCATTACCGATGAGAACGTCAACGATGCCTTCACACTTTGGAAAGAATTAAAAGGAGAGTATGCTTCTGCGTCGGTTCTTGCAATCTATCACGCCTGGAGAAAATGGGAGGACATACAGTATAACAACGACATCAACCGTTATATCACCCAACTTGAATCAATGTTGGCCGAATTTGCTGCCATGGGCTTGGACGTGCCCGGTACTATTCTCAGCTGCACCATCATTGCAAGGATTTCAAGAAAACAACCGTCTCTCATGGAGACCTTGATCAGCAACTCCGAAATGCTTTCTCACCCTAAGCAGATCATTGCTAAATTGCGTGACATTGCTCATCACAACGCTGTATCGGCTACGATGAACCGTGAAGAATCAACGTCTGACATATCTTCCACGGCCCTCAATGCACAAGCTCAGTCATCTGATAATCGAAACAACAAGCAGAAGAAGAGGCGCTTTAACCCGCACCCGTGCACCAATCATCAACATAATCCTCTTGCTACGACGCACACTGAGGAAAACTGCTGGACGGTACACCCCGGTCTATACAAGAAATCACGTCAGAACCCTCCGACAGGCTTGATGACTGCGGCTCCACCTGCGCCCGCAGACGCAGCAAACATCGTGAGACCAACTTTTGGCTACCTGACTGGACTGAACTCTGGCGACAAGAAACTGCCTATGGTCCTCGATTCGGGAGCGAGTCATCATATGCTCAATGCTCTGGAGCTTTTCAACACGACATCTCCTGTTCAAATTAGCATTGCAACTGGCAATAAATGGGATCAGAACGAGCTATTTGCAGTGGCTAAAGGCAATGCTACGCTCCAGCTCGACAAAGGCTCCACTGTAGTCCTGAAGGACGCCTTATATGTACCAAACCTGACTCGGAGCCTCATCTCGTTTGCACAGCTGCTGGAGAACAAGGCGGTGATCTCTTCAACACAAAGTGGTTTCGAAGTAAAAATTGATGACGCAACATCTTTGAGTATCGACACCTCCAACTCAATTTTTGAAATCACCGGTCTTAAAGAGACGCTGGATGCGCCAGTGGCACATATTACTGAAGCTACTCCTGCCGCGAAACTCAGCGACTTCGATCTCTGGCACCGCCGCTTGGGGCACGCAAGCAAGAAGAGGATTGAAACCATGCTCGAAAAACAGTTACCGAGCGAGGCAACCCGTGCTTGCGAAGCCTGCATGAAAGGCAAAGTCACTCAATTGCCATTCAACAGCCATTTTAAAGCTGTTTCGAGCCAGCTCGAAGTGGTCCATGCGGACTTAGTCGGTCCTATAACCCCTTCTACGAATAGCGGTGCTCGGTATTTCTTGACGCTAGTTGATCAATACTCAGGATACATTCATACGGAGATCCTGAAGCAGAAGAGCGATGCGCCGGCGGCGATTCTAGAATACAAAGCCTTCTTCGAAAATCAAACAGGAAAAACCATCAAGAAGCTTGTATCCGATGGAGGAGGCGAATTCGTCAGCAAAGCTCTAAGCGCGGTTCTCAAGGAAGCTGGCGTACAACATAATGTGTCGCCTCCATACACGCCCCAGCACAACTGCTTCGCAGAACGCGCTAATCGTACGGTTATCGAAATGACTCGTACTCTTCTCATGCAGGCCAATATGGCTCCCGAATGGTGGGGGGAGGCGGTGAAATCAGCTACGGCAACTACGAACTGCTTGCCATCTCTCAGCAAGTCTCGAGCTTCTCCAATGGAGTTAATGTTTAAGCTCAAGCCAAATATGCGGTTCTTTCGACCATTTGGTTGTTGAGCCTGGATTGTGAAGCCAAAGCAGAACAGAGGAACCAAGTTCGGCCCCATAACCTGGGATGGAATCATGCTAGGATACGACAATGACTTCACCTCGTACCGGATCTTTCGCCCTGAAGACAAAACATTTGTAACCTCGAAGCACGTTCACTTCGATGAACAAACTTTTCCTGAATGTCCAGCATTACACAAGAGCTATAATGTCTACGGCCTCAACAAGCTTCCGGCCTTCACTGATGCCGAATCGCTACCATTTAGCGAGGAGGAGGAGATGGAAACGCAAAGGCAGATGGAAGATGAGGGGCAAGAGGAGGAATCCGACATCAACAGAATCTTAGACGAGCTCGCTCCGGGACCCCGCCTCGTTGACGATGTGAGCGACGGGCAAGAAGATGAAGATCAGCGAGCCAATTCGGGTAACGAACAAGATGAGCAACTTCATCAAGGACACCCTCCGGCACCGACTTCTCGGCTGCGGTTAGAAGTTATCGGCCCAAGACATCCAACGCTCATTACTAGCGACATCGACCCAGCAAACATTCGGTCGTACAGTAGGCGTCAGATGTATCACACAACGGTGGAAACTGATCCAAAAAACCATAAGCAGGCCATGAATGCTAAAGAGTCGCAACATTGGAAAGAAGCCAAACTCAAAGAGGTTGCAAACATGATGCAACACAATGTATGGCTGCAACGACTGCGAACTCCGTCTGACTCGCCAATACCAGCTACATGGGCTTTCCGGAAGAAACTTGGTCCGGATAATCAGGTTACGGAATTTAAGGCGCGCATCTGTGCGCAGGGATTCAGGCAAGTCTACGGCCTGAATTATGAAGCCCGGTATGCGCCAACGGGCCGCCCTTGTTTGCTGCGGCTTTTCATTTCGTTCGCGGTGGATAACAACATGGAAATTCATCAACTAGACGTTCGGAGCGCGTTCTTAACCTGTCCTTTAGAGGACGAGGTTACACTTCTACCACCTCCTGGCCTGGATATGCCGCCTAATACGGTATTAGAACTAAAAAAGGCGATCTACGGCCTTCAACAGTCTCCTCTGGTTTGGTACAACCGACTCTCAATGTATCTGAAGAAAATCGGCTTCTCGATATCAGTCGCAGACCCGTGCGTCTTCTTCCGAGTCAACGTCACTGGAAGAGAAGACACCTTCATCTACGCGCACGTGGACGATCTAGTGTTTATCAGCAAGAAGCCCTCGGCCTTCAAGAGCGAGATGGAAGCTGAATTCAAGATAAAATATATGGGTGAGGCTAAGTTTCTTTTGGGAATGAATATCAAAAGGTCCGACAAGAGTGTGCATGTTAATCAATCCCAGTTCATAGAACACAAGCTGGAAGAGTTCGGTCTGGAAAAGCTACATCCAGCTTTGTGTCCTCTAAACCCCAAGGCCTACCTGAAGAAAGCGACGCAACAAGAAATCACCGAATTCAAACGCACAGGTGTCAACTTCCGTGCGCTAATCGGCTCGCTCAACTATCTGAGTGTCTTGACACGACCCGACATCTCCTATGCTGTTAGTTCGTTGTCCCAGTTTCTCGAAAACCCCGGCATTCAACACTACCATGCAGCAATACAAGTGTACAGATACTTGTCAGGCACCCGATCCTTCGGGCTCACTTGTAGCAAGAACTCGGATAACTCGATCAAAGCCTACGTTGACGCAGACTGGGGGAACTGTCCGGACACCAGGCGTTCATCTACCGGATTTGCCATCATGGCCGGAACGCATCTGCTAGCCTGGAAGTCCTCAAAGCAAGCAACTGTGTCCTTGTCAACGACAGAAGCCGAATACAAGGCTCTGTCGGACTTGGGTAGAGAGCTTGCCTGGCTTTCCAATCTCATCTCAGAAGTCAAAGTCCGGCAAAATCTCATGAATGTCCAGGTCTTAGTGGACAATCGAGGAGCAATTGATCTTGCAAAATCTGAAACCTCTCAGAACAGTTTCCGCACCAAGCACATGTCGATCTGCCTTCATTTTGTCAGGGAGTTGGTAGTTCGAAAATTGATTCAGCTCAATTACATCCGCTCCGAGGCGAACACCGCCGATTTCCTAACTAAACCAGTCGGACGAGCTATTATCCGCAGGGCGCTCGACTTCATCGGCATAAAGCCCTTGTCTTTGGATGCTTCAAGCCTACCAGCTCAAAGCATGGCGGGATGTCAAGACTCAGGGCTCGTCCCAGGTCAAAGGAAGCGCAAGGAGCGAAACCCTAACCCCGCAAGGGGGAATGGTGAGTCCGCGCATTCCCTAGGTCCATGCATATGCATGCGGCTCCCAGACAGGAGGAGTAAGCGAGAGCTGAAACCCTGTTCATCTACTCTTAGCCACGTCAACAGCAGACGGAGTGCCAAAACGACCCAAGCCGACCCAAACACCTTCAAGGTAAGTAGGAACGCTGGGATTGTTATAGCTAGGACAGCGATGCTGACAGGATACTTATCCTTGATACAGCACGCCAGCTTCCGAAGCCCAACCAGACCTAACCGGTTCCAGCCTCAGCAGAAGGATCACTAGCCCATCGAGAGAAGGTGAGTCCTGCGCTGCAGTGCCTTATAATAGCACATAAATGCTAACTGTTGGAATAACTATTCTGCAGATATCAGCAGCGCTCAAAGCCTCACAGCTCGGTTAGGCAAGTGTTAAGCGCTCCACCTACCGAGTCCTTGTAAGAGATGCTTTCCCCATTAATATCTTCTCTCCAAGAAGACTTAGCACTGACGCCAAGCGCAGTTGCCTCTCCCAGACGCAATTGTCCTAGTCGCCTCTGCGCGACTCTAGCTGCTTAGCAGTCATATCATTTCATCTTTATATCTTTTATTGCTTCTTTAGAGTCGGCCACCTATCCGCTCTTAGGTAAACAATTGTTTTCCTTTCTTTTCTCTCGTCTCTGTACTTGACAGATAGACCAATTTCTTACGAGCAATAAACTCTTAGTATTGTGAATTCTTTTACCTGCCCCCCTGACTCAATCTGCGAAACAGTCGTACGCAAAGGCCACTGGTCCGTCAGCTGCTCCCAGGATCCCATCGATTGCCCCCCCGCCAAACACAATCCTCAAATCACTCAAACCTGGAAAGGCGGTCATACACTCAGCCCCAGAGAAATCAGAAGTCCAGAACCTTGCGCGAGGATTCCTGGTTCAGCGCGCAAACGAAGTACTGGAGCAACTCAACGCTAAAGTTGAAGGAGAACGAATCTCAATTAGGGCGGCACAGGTCCTTAAATCTGACGACGTATGTTTCTTCTCAAAGAACAAAGCCCACCAGAAGTGGCTCATGGAAAACAAGCACAACTGGTCAAAAAAAGTCCATCCCGATCTTGAAGCTACGCCGAGCACTTTCTCCGTGATTGCACACGGTATCCCAAAGGAATTCAACCCTCTTGCAGCATCTGCCATCACTAGATTATCAGCCGAAAACAACTTCCCGGAAGGCGATCTTGTCCGTGTTAAGTGGCTAGCGGATAACTCAGAAACCCCCAAGCAGGCCGGATCAATTGTTCTTGCCTTTGCTAACAAAGAACTTGCGGCTCGAGTTGAAAAAGCCGGATTGTTCCTTAACTACGACTACCACCGAACAGCTAAATTCAAGCCCCGACCCCCCCAATGCTTCAAGTGCCTCAAGATGGGCCATTTTGGTCAATGGTGTAGAGAGAAGGCCAGATGCGGTAAGTGTGGTGATGAACACGTTACCAAGGACTGTCCCGAAGGGATTGGAGGTAGCAAGTCGTGAGTTCTCTGCAAAGAAGGACTCAAGATGAAAATTGAAGGGATTGAATCAATCGACCATACGCCATTTAATGTCACGTGTTTTTTCAAGAAGACGTGGCTTGAGAAGAAGCATATCAGGTCTCAATGATAGTACAACCTCAAGAATCCACCATTTCACATTCCTCTTTCTCCCCCGTCCCCCCTCTCTCCCCCCTTTCTCCCCCAATTTAAGCTCACCTATTGTTAATAGATCTGTAACCAATGCAATGGAAGCCTCCTCTGATATCAATCAGAATCCAGCCAACCAAAATTTAAAGATCTTGCAGTTAAACTGTCATGTCTCCCGCGAGATCACGCTAAGTATCCTGAACCAATCATCTGATTTCACTTTTCTAGTCCTACAAGAACCCTGGATTAACTCTCTTACTCTTTCCCCCCCCCCCCCGAACATCAGGATTGGAAAGCCTTCACAGCCTTTGAACATTGACCAACCACCTGGAACAAACGGCATCGTACATGTATATATGTAAAACACTCAATTCCGTCAAGTAACATTAATCAGCTAAGTGGCGGCGGCCAATTTCTTTTAGGCCTTGATATTTTTATTTCCAAAAATGAGACAATAAGACTGATCAATGTATATAATACCCCTAAAACATTCCCCGCTCTAGATCTCCTTCGACACTGGCTCTTGGCGCACAACTCTCGTGCAATTCCTACGGTCTTATGCATGGATGCCAACCTTCACCACCCCCACTGGAACCCACCAGGAATTTGCTCTAATCACCGCCAGGCACGCGACCTGCTTTACATCTGTGGAAAACACGGCTTCCGGGTGGCCTCCCCTAAGCATATCCCCACATTTTACTCTTCTAAAGGTGTAGGATACACTATTGATTTGACCTGGGCCAATTTCTTGGCTTCTCGGCTCATTGCCGCTGCCGAAGTCCTGTTAGAGAACCATGGATCGGACCATCAAGCAATTGCCCTTCACCTCAACCTTCAAAGGCCGACAAGGGAGTTACGGAGGACGAAACCCAACTGGGCAGTCATTGATTCTCAAACGGCCTGCTATCGATTGCAGAAGCTTGCTGATAAACACTTTCAGCCTCACTACAGCTCCATAGACGACCAGGTTGAAGCAATTACTGCCGCGGTTGTAGAAGCCCAGGACAGCTTTGGGAGGCCGGTCTCGGCGAATGAATCTAGAGCTAAGTCTTGGTGGTGCAAGTCCACCCTAGAACCCATCATTAGCACCAGAAACAGAGCAAGAAAGTGGTTTATACTTACTAGAAGCACTGAAGCCGCTGAATGCTATAGACAGTGGAATGTATATTTTAGGGAAACCATCCAAATTCTCAAGCGGAACGCCTGGTGGGGTTTCTTAGCCGACCCATCGGACAAGAAGGTATTCAAGGCCCTTCAATTCACTAAGAAAACCTCCGCACGGGCAATCCTTCCTTTGAAGAGACAGGATGGCACAGTGACTACGGACAAACTCGAGCAAGCTGAGTTGTTGTTTGCTGGCACTTCTTGTGTCAATGCCCCCATTGATCTGTCGGACGTCCCCACCAGACATCCTAGTAGGATTGTATGCTACCCAGAGACCAATACCACAGAGGTTCTCGAGGCAATTGGGAAGATCACGCCCAAAAAGGCCCCTGGAGTGGACGGCATTGCAAACGAAATGATCAAGTTGGGAGCTAAGTTCTTGGCTCCCGTTCTTTTGAATGTCTTCAACATTGCGCTTGCTGACAGCTCCTTCCCAACCTCCTGGAAATGTGCTGTCACGGCCATCATCCCTAAGGCGGGAAAAGATGACTATACTGATCCCAATGCTTATCAACCCATTGCCCTGCTGAGCGGTATGGGCAAGTTATTTGAGCTCATCATAGCACGCCGACTGACGGCGTGGGCGGAGAAATCAGGAGTTCTGGCTGATGGACACCTCGGAGGCCGTAAAGGAGCGGGGACAGAAGATGCTCTAGTTCTTTTGGACACCTGGGTCCATTGGAAATGGCAGGAGAAGAAATATGTTGCTGGCTTGTTTCTGGAAGTCAAATCTGCCTACCCCTCTGTTCACCCGCGGAGACTGATTCACTACCTCTCTCACTTGAACTGCCCAGCTTATCTAGTCAGAATCATTGAATCGTTCTTAGCTGACCGCCGTACAACCATCAGAATGGACCACTACACATCCTCCCCATTTAACATTGAGATTGGCCTTCCTCAAGGATCACCTCTCTCGGTTATCCTATATATTTTATACAATAACTCATTACTAATCAAGTCCTTTGAATTAGATGACGATATTGTCTCCATTGGTTATGTCGATGATGTGGTCCACCTGGTTGCCAACAAATCGGCAACAGACACATTCAGGATGCTAGGCAACCAGGGATCTTGCTCCCTACAATGGGGTTCGAAGTTCGGGGCCATTTTTGACAAGAAGAAGGCCCAGTTCTTGTGGTTAACCAGGAGGGCACACCCCTTGGATGCCCTCCCATTTGGGGATCAACTTTTACAACCAAGCCAAGAGGTTAGGTGGCTAGGTGTCCTTCTTGACACCAAACTGACGTACACAGCAATGTTTAATCTCTTAGAACGCAAAGCTTTGGCCACGATTTCGCAACTAAAGCAGCTGGGTAACTCGCGATGGGGACTCCGAGAAAAGGACCGCGTCAGACTGATGAACGCGGTTCTTTTACCACGAGTATCCTATGGGGCCCCAGTCTGGGCAACCATCTCTAATTCCGCCAAGTTGCAACGACTAGCTGACAAAGTCAACAATCTTGCAGCCATTTATACCCTAGGCACCTTCAAATCGACCCCAACCCGATGGCATCGGGAGAGATTGGCGGTAGTGGATGTTTCTGCAATGTGTAGAAGTGTAACAATTGGTTTCTTCACCCGGAAATTGATTCGACGCCGGTTCAGCAGCAAAATACAAGATATTCTGGTTGGGAGAGGTTTCTGCCGAGATGACTGGATTGGCAAACACATTCCTGACGCCCAACAGCAACTTGACCAACTTGCTCGACTGAACCCGGAGAAGATACACATTAAATACAACAACGTTTTGGACCCACACCCGACTTCACCACACATTTTAAACCTGGGGCTATCAAAGGAGGCCGCCATCAAGGCCACAACCAGCTTAGTTGACGCCCTTTTTAATTCTCCTGACTCTGTTGTAATCTATACTGACGGCTCTTATGACTTGACCAAGGGCGGAGCAGGTGCGGCCATCAGCTCCGACCTCAACCTGGCCCTATCCATGTCTTTGGGGGTAGACCCCCTCTTCTCCAATCATGAATGTGAGGCAGTCGGAGTCCTTCTGGCATTCAAACTCACCGTGCAGGCACTACAGACACAGAGGTTATCCAATGTTTTCATCCTCACAGATAATGTGGGGGTCTTACAACGTTTGGGGAACTGCGGTGCGGCAAAACCGGGGCAGTACCTCTTCTACGAAATCTCTGACATATGGCGCTCGCTCCCTGCTGACTTAACACTTAATTTGGTATGGTGCCCAGGACATGGTGGAATACGCGGCAATGAGGCCGCAGACCTCCTGGCCAAAGAAGCAACGAACAGGAACAGAACCTGAAGAAATTACAACCGGAGGCAAGCGGAGCGGGCGGAGAGAAAAAGATTGGCTTAGCCAATAGCAGACAAGAAGTCTGAAAAATAAGACCTAATAACTCACTCGAAGGGGCTTAAGTGCCTTCGCAGATAAGACAGAGTGCGGGCTCAAGTGCGCACAAAGGATCAAGATGGTCAGGACTGATGTTTTTCTTTGCTTCTAGTCTAAGGTGTTTTAAATAGACTAGATACAAAGTGTTTGACTTGTGGGTGCAAATTATTCAAGCATAATGAATAAGAAAAAAGTCAAACAGAATCAAGGAGACATGAAACATGTGTTATGACATAGAAAAGGGAAATGGTTAGGAGAGCTGAAACGAGTGAAATTCCAACACGCCTCCCGAACTTGTTGCCAATTGACTTTGATTCATAGGTGAAGATCTGGATACTTCTGCTGGAGATATTCAAGGTTTTCTTCATCTTCTTGGGTGTATTGAGTGAGATGAGCAGAGTGAGATTTGTTTGTGGGGGCAGGAGTCTTCTGGTGTTTCTTATCCGGATGTTTTTGATAACAGTTGTTTTTGGTGTGGCCGCTCTTGAAGCAGTGAGAACAGGCTCGGAAACCGCGCTTACAGTGGGGACAGGTGATTTCAGGGTCAGTAGAGTGAGTGTAAAGAGACTGCATCGGGGTCGAGGTCTTCTTGTTGTTGTCCAACTGATTTTGAGCAGCAAAATCTTCGAGTTTCTTCAGGACCTTGTCAAAGGGTTTGGTTTCAAAGTTCATGGAGATGTTTGTCTTGAAGGAATGAAATTCGCGAGGAAGCTTGTCAAGCATGAGGATGGTCTTAACTTGATCGTCCAGATTGAGGCTTGAGAGCACAATCTTCTGCTTGGCCAATCGAACGAGCGGCAAAAACAATGCAAAGGAGTCATATTCAATAGCTAAGAACTTCTTGAGGGCGGTGGTGTTCGCAGTGAGATCGTCGCCGGCAAACTTTGATTTAAGAAGCTGCCAGAGTTTGATGCCGTTGAATTTGTTGGTGATCGGAAGCGATGCGCTGACGTAGGCAAGGACTTCTTGACTTAGGTAGGAAACAATCTCCGCGTAAGCATTGCCATTCAACTTGATGTAGAGCTTGGCGGTGTCTTTGTCTTTTTCAGGATCGGGGGCGCTGACAAGACCGGTGACTATGTTGAGGACTTGCATCTTGTGGAGTCTAGCTTCGATCGGGATGAGCCATAGCGTGTAGTTTTCATTGGTCAAGAGGATCTTCGATTCTCGGATGAGGGTTTCCGAAGTCATGATTGAGGAGAAGTTGGAGTTTGCAATTGGTCAAGTATAGAAAAGAAAGCGAGGTCAAAGAGGATGAGAGGATGGTAGTCGCTTTCGACTGTTAATCGTGAAGAAATTACAACCGGAGGCGAGCAGAGCGGGTGGAGAGAAAAAGATTGGCTTAGCCGATAGCAGACAAGAAGTCTGAAAAATAAGACCTAATAACTCACTCGAAGGGGCTTAAGTGCCTTCGCAGATAAGACAGAGTGCGGGCTCAAGTGCGCACAAAGGATCAAGATGGTCAGGACTGATGTTTTTCTTTGCTTCTAGTCTAAGGTGTTTTAAATAGACTAGATACAAAGTGTTTGACTTGTGGGTGCAAATTATTCAAGCATAATGAATAAGAAAAAAGTCAAACAGAATCAAGGAGACATGAAACATGTGTTATGACATAGAAAAGGGAAATGGTTAGGAGAGCTGAAATGAGTGAAATTCCAACAGAACCCCTGACCGTCAACTCCACCATAATGCTTCCAAACTCACAAGCAATCTCCAATCCCAGATTCTTACGCCCTCTCGGAAGGAGTTGAAGAAATGGATTTCCGACCTTCCAATCTTGCAATCGGCACTGATCAATCAACTTTGCTCGGGCCATGCGCCCCTCAATGCCTACCTTTTCAAAGTCAAACGACGACTCGACCCCATCTGCCCTTTCTGCACAAGCCGGGAAACTACCAATCACTTCTTTGACCTCTGCCCGGAGCACCGGCACCTTTGGCACACACTCATTAGGAAAGCAAGATCTAAGAAGATCAAGGTTGACTCAAACAGACCACACCTTCTCCTCAATCTCCCAAAGGCACATAGCCTGATTTTTGAGTTTATCTGGCAGTCAGGTCGATTTCCTTTTTTGGACTGATTCCTTGCAAAAGCTTGTATTCTCCTCCATTCATCATGTACTCTCTTCTTTTTCCTTTTTCCTTTTCTTTTTCTTTTTATTTCTCTCTTCTCTTTCACTCCTCTCTGGTTAGCTATCCTGTTACCGCGTACTCTCCTGAGTTTAACAATCTCTCTATGTTAAACCCTCTTCCCTCTTTCCTGCTTGTAAGTAGTCAGATATTGAATATTCATAGTGTGCAATGCTCAAGGCAAAATTACACTTAAAAAAAAAAAAAAAAAGCAGATGAACAAGGCGTGGGAAAAATCCAACCGGGTGATCGGTCCTGGTGAAACACGGAATGTTGGATGAGGGGAGGAAGAAAAAAAGCCCGAGCTGGAGGGAAGGGGGGATGAGAGATGTAGTTGAAGATTTTCTGCTCACAGTCGATGATGTGTAGGTCAACTGAGGGAGTAAGGGGGTTCCGATGTCGGAGGGGATATGTATAGCTTTATGGCAGGGGGTGTCTAAATTTTTATGGCCGCTGATTGATGACCAGTAGAATTTTATGGCTTCTGGTCTCTTCTGGTGTTTGTTTGTGCCGGTGGTTTAAGCTTAAATTTAAGCCAAAAAGCACACCAGCAAGGAAGATTTTATGGGGTCACCAGGAGGCGAAAATCCAATCGTGAACCCCCCCCATTGTAGATTTGTTTTAGTACATAATGTAGATTTAGATTAGATTTGCCAAGTTTGTAATCGTGGCACCCTCAACTCCTAACAGTCTTCGATCAAGAACAACCAAATATCGCCTGCCTCTTGAAATCTAACCTGAGTGGCTAGCTTATCGCACAAGAAGCTGCACAGAAGAACCGATGGCTGAAAATATACCTGCCTGGACGGTTCGACCGACCGAATGGGCAGTCCTTCGAGATCAGATTGCCTCGACTTCCAAGCCAACCCTTTCCGATTCTATCAGGCAGTCATCCTTCATCTTGATCGCGCTTTGCTCGGTGTCTATCTTCGTCCACTTCTGCTCGCTTTTGCTGAGGTTGAGAAACAAGCCTTCCTCCTCAAGGCGTATTATTGGCTCCACAATCTTGGGCTACCATCAACCAGACCTGACACTCATCCTTCCGATCATCTTCCTCATCAACGCCATTCGTGTGTCAATTTTTTTCCCAGTTATACATCTTTCGATTGAGTGGTGGCCACATGTTGATCAAACTCTGAATAACCAAACATGTGGGTATGTCCAAACAGTCAATGTTGCATCGCTATCCAGCCTATTGTCGGATGCCACTCGGTTGCAATTTAAGGGTTATACTATGGCCATTCAGCAGTTTAACTATAGGTCAGCTAGCTCATCTCCTACCAAAAAGGTGACAAATCCTGATAATTACCCTATCTTTCACCATCTGCTCCAGTATCCTCTTGTCCGCGGGAATACTACTGAGTCAGTTTTTCTTTGCGAGAAAGATAATCAACCTCTTCTTTTAAACCCCCAAAAAGGCAATTGGATAACTGGGACTGATCGTACGCTCTTCTCTTCTTTTAATAGCCTGGGCGCTTGTCTGCGGCCTGCCGCCACTGCGTATCGGAATGTATGGAGCCCCACGAAGTCGATGGGGCCAACCGAGCATTCCATCCATCCAATCGAAGAGGACGCTTAAGCCATCTCGACTCCACTCGATTGTATATTCCAGTCTGGTGATTGTGTTTTTGGTTCCTCTGCCATGCATCATTTTGTCGATGAAAGCAATCGAGGATATCAACAATCTTGACGCACAACTCGTGCTCACCGTCAATCGCGTCTTGGAAAGTGGCGATCAACCTGCGGTCAATGTGGTCACTGATGCCTTACAAACAATCAGCAAACTCGATCAATCTTCTAATTTCCTTTTCACCCATATTCGCATGCTTTCAGCCATTCATCTGTTCCTAACCTTCGTAATTATAGCCTGTTGTCTCTGGGTTTCGCTGACCATCATTCGCCAAGTCGTCAAAGAAGTTCACCCTCAGCAGCCATCTACAATTTCCAGGGATGATGACCAGACCGATACTTTAACCGATCAAAACGATTGCTACAAAATTCACCAATTGAATCATGTAACTGAACCCAAGCCAGTCCTGATTGCCAACCATAATGGAAATATATCTGGAGGACAACCTTCGATCGAGATTACGAATCATGATAAAGACTGCGACCTTGAGAGTTTTGGTGACAAATCAACGATTCAAAACAAACAATCCGCTTATGCTAATCGAACGGACTCATTTGCTTCGGAAAACTACTTGGTCCCAACGGTTGATGGCGATCACAATCAAGGCCCTGGAAGTGAAGCTGAACAATCGAAGCGCTCATCAAACTATGTCAAAAAACTCAAGTCCATTCTCCTTCTGATTGGAACCTGTGGTTCAGGCTTCATGGTTTTGAATTTTTGTATCAGTGAGTCTTGCTCTTCGACTGCGCGGACTATTTCAGCCGAATATAATCAAATCAGCAAGATTAAGGGATTTGGCTCATTGACTTCCGATTCTCAACTCCTCACAGTGGCCAATTCCTTCAAATATCCTGACAACATCTCGATCGGCGACTTGTTGATTTTGAAGTTGGAATGGTCCACCTGGTTATGGAATGGTTCCATCAGCCCGTTGATCGGCTTTGTCAGTACTGCCTAATCCAAAACACAAACAAACGAACCAAACTAATTTCTTCCATTTCTTCTGCCTCGGATTACGTGCCACGTTAGGCGAACTGTTTTATCCTATTGAGTAAAGGTCGATCAGTAAAACAGTTGCCTACTTGGCTGTAAGTGCGTTCGCAGGGGATCGATCGTTTTTATTAGTCAAAGGCAGGAAAATATCATGGCTGGCAACGAATACAATCAATAGTCCTGGTCGAGAAAAAGAAAGAGTGCAGAACAAGTCGCCGGGTCTGAAAGTATTGTATCAGTTGCCAGTTTTACCTTCGTCATGCCTTCATCGTTCTGCCCCAAAAAATCTTGAATACATAATCTGTCAGTTTTCCTGTCCTCATTTTCGTATGTACCACTGCATTGTACGTCTTTCTTTATTTCTGGGTATGTACCAGGTCGTGTTGTTTTCCTCATCCTATGTTTGTATTTCTTGGGTCGAGGTTCTCTTGACTTTCTAGAGTATCACATCCGAAGATATCCAGACCTGGTATGGGCGAGGTGGTCATCGTATCACGCTTTAATGTTCTAATTTGTTTGTACTTGATAAATATAATGAAACATGCTTGTATCTTTTCAAAACCAAAAAAATTAAGTCGCGCAACACTGGTTCCAGGCTATGGCTGATGTGTTATGGACCAAGTCTTGCTTGAACTTCAAGCCGTAAAACCAAGGCAAATTTTCACACGACAAAACATCTGGAATCTGTAAGTCGTCCAAAGGGACCAGTGGTGTCTTGCCAATTTGACTGTTAAGAATGATACAAACACAATGCTTTTAGAGGGAGGAAAAAAAATACAAAACACAATCCTAGTAGAGCCCACACAAAGCAATAAATGACTGAGGTACAAATACAAGTCTGTTTGACTAACAAGCTGAGGGTAGAGAAGGTGAGATAGGCTGCTTTTGAGCTGCTGGTGGGAATGTGGCTGGAAGTTCAAGGTACAGTGATCCGGGGAACATGCTAGAAAGTTACAACAAACATATCCAAGTACATAGAAGAAGATCAGGTTGGTTCAGATGATGGAGAAGCTCAGGACTGGTTTGGAGTACATAGCATAAGAAATTTTTGTTGCTTTTCAATCAGAAAGAAAAGAAATAGGCAGCTGAGGGTAAAGGGGGGGAAGCGGGCAAGAAGAGAGGGGATCAAAGAGAGACTGAATAGGGATCTAGCGGTTGCAGATCCCACCAATCGATTGTATGCTTAGGGCCATAAGTGGCACTCAGGAACTGATTTGCCATTTGGAAATGATTCGACTTAAAGAATCCACGATTGCTGGACAACAAAGGGGTAGGGCCTCCTGGACTCGTCAAGATTTGATGGTGCCTATTTGACTATCAATGATTGGAAAAATAAAGGCAGGGAAAGTTAGGGGTATTAAATTTTTGAGATGGGCAAGAGAAAGAGAATCGACTGACGGAAAGAACCCCCACAGAGTTGATTAGTTGAGTGGCCTCCTCACCCCAGCCAATAAACACAATGCCTTTTGAGGTACCTCTTTGATTGGAGTTGGTGTAGGACGAGCCGCCGTCACGACTGACAATCTCCAAGATCTTGGCAGTGAACTCTTGCCAGCCAAGCTTATCGTGCGCCTTCTGATCATCCCGCTGCGTGGTCTGGACAATATTGAGCAACAGAACGCCGGCCTGGGCCCACGAAACAAGCGAGCCGTGGTGTGGACGGACAAACTTGTCCGGATATTCATACGCCAATTCTCGGTGTATCTGGAGGCAAAGAATCATCAAGAGGTTATCAGTCTCCCTGTCCCCTTCACATTGAACCTGCAAGCAATACAAACATTTCTGATTGTGCCTGAAATGCGTGCACAAGTCGTGGGCTGGGAGAATGCCAGGCCATGGGCTTGAGCGGGCTGAAAATGGGGCGCAGAGCCGAGGATGACAACTTTGACGCGATCGAGGGGGGTGAGCCGACTCCAGTTGTAGAGATCTTGGGGCGGGGGTGAGATTTCAGCCTGACACTGGAGGGGCTTCTCGCCGCGCTTATAGTCGTAGCCGAGATAATTCGGGCCGAGTTGTTGGTGGAGGCTGATGATCTGGGGTAGGATGAGGACGGTCTTGAGGGGCTCGAGCCAGGAGGGATGGAGGCCGTGGACCGGGCTGACTTCGAGCGGGAACAGGGAGGGGTCGAAGCCGAAGTCGAGGTCGTTGAACATGTCGCTGAGCTCCGAGTTGTCCCACGAACTCTCGACCGAAAACAGCGAGCTGTGGCTCGGCGTGGGCGAGCCGATCGAGCTGGAAAGAGTCGGGATTTTGATCGGTTGGGCCGCCCGTGTCGAGGAGCCCTTCGCCGGCTTGGCTTCTTTCTTGGGATTCTTAGCGATTCGTGCCCGCTTGAAACTGTTCTCGGGGCCGATGTCGTCCGAGCGAGTCAAGCCCCACGCGTCGGTCAAGGACAGCTGATTCCTGCCCCTGGTGCTCGTACCGAGAAACTTCGGTTCATCATCCTTACAAGGTGGATCCGGATCACTCATCCGTCGCTTGATCGAAACTTTAGTTTCAGGGGGCGAGTGCGACAGTTTTTTGATATGCATGACTGTGCAGATGGCCTGGACGTTAGAGAGTAATGGTTTTGCCGAGGAAGTCTGGGTATCTGTAGTAGAAAGATCTGCTAATTCGAAAAACTGGTTCTTCCCAAGACAAAGTGCACTGTTCTGAGATTGCTGATGAACTGTCGGAGGAAGCTATGGAGGGGCTTTATATAGCCACACCATCCCAGTGTGGATGTCTCCGGTGGCCTTCTTGCTCAATTGGATCTCAGTGATGAGTTTGCATGAAAGTGGCATATGGTATGGCGCGCCGATGGGGCGCGTTGTATGGAGCTGGACGCGTTGGACGGAGGAGGACGGTGTCCGTTGTGTATATCCGCAGGACGCGACACGGCCAATGGCATCGGCCCAATTGGAACGTGTTCCTTTGGCATAGCGAGGCCGATGTGCTCCGGGCGCTTCGGAATTGATTTGATATCCGTCCTCCAGGCCAAAGATTCATTACTACCTGGGTGGATATCTGGCTGGCTGACCTGACGGAGCTGTCTGATACATATATATATATTCCGAGCAGTCAGCGGCGCTCAGCGCGTTGGGTGAAGGAAACATTGATACCAATCGTACGTGCAACATACCTGGATCCGCAAGGTTTGAACTACTGGTTGTTTGGTTCCTGGACCTTCGGAGGAGAGAACGCAATGGGTGCGACGCTGGTTGTGGAATGGGCTCTTTCGATTGGTCACGCCTGGCTGCGATCCAGGAAGCGATGTGATGGGTGTCGAGGCCAGGAAGCTGTTCTTGTTTGGTATGTACATATCCAGCGGGGTGGTTCTTCGCCCGGGCGGGGTGCCTGGGTGTATGCATGCCGTCTGCCGCCAAGACTTTGCCATGCACACTTGCCATCCCCAGCACCGGGGGCATCCACGCAAATGTCTCAGCCAGCCTATTCCCAGCACAGTCGACAGCACTCCGTCTTCTCCCAGACGCCCTCCCAATCAACAGTCCGCTCAAGCGCCTCCAAAAACCATCGGACCTGCCCACGATGCGGCTCACGGAAGTGGAGACGGGATCCCAATCGAGGCGTCGTGGTCTGCGGTGAAGGCCATGTCCTAGAGGTAAACTCGGATCCACTCCAGCCCCCCCCAACAAGATCCAAGGGCTTAATCATCTGCTCATAATCCACCCCAGGGCTTCCTGCGCGAAAGCACCGAGCAGACCGAGGCGTCCCAGTACTCTCTCCGCAAACGTAGACTGTCGGCCGCCCCAAGGCAAAGGAAATCTTACATTCCTAAAGCAGGTAAGCCATCTTGAATTCATGTATCCTCACAAATCCCCAAGTAAGAGGAACGAACGAAACTGATCAAGAGCTGATCTAGCTTATCAGGACCAACGAGCCCGGATCTTATTGGTTCAGGCTTTGACCGTTTTGATTCGCAAACAAATCGAAGCATTGATTCAAATCATCAATGCTCCAAGTCAGCTTGAAGTCAGTCTTGATACCTATTGGAAGGTTGACTATGTGACCGACTCAAGTTTTCGAACGTCTGACTCATCCAGGAAATCGCCCAAACTTTATGGAAGGCTTACCTCTCGGCACTCGATCTGGATGATAGTTTATTTGTTCCAAACAGCTCCTCATCGCCGGTCATCGCGAGCTCTCGATTCGGCGACGATTCCCAATCGGCCGGGTACTCTTCCCAAGACGCCGACAGCTCCCACACCACTTCCCGGAGAACTCGGCCCAGTTCTTCAAATAATTCAGTAGCAGGAGGCCAGCAGACAAAAACTCAACTCACCCCAGAAGCGTTGAAAGCACTCACCCAAGAGCATTCCGAATCTTCCGACCAATCATCCGACAATTCATCATCAACTAGCTCAGCTTCTTCCAGCTCAGATAGCTCGCGCCAGTCCACCCCACCAACTGGCAAATCTCAACGACCACAACGGAGATATCGTCGTGCTCACGCTGAAAATATTAAGATCCATCCTCGGATGGTGGTCACGATATGTACGATCTACTTAGCTTGTTTAAAACTTCGGCTCCCGATCATCTTGCAGGACCTTATCAAGTCAGTTCATTCACCTGCCCCGTCAATCCGCGGGCTCTTTCCATTCAATCAACGTATCACTCTTGCTGAGGCCATCGAACTCTTGTCCGCAGCTTCATTTCGACTAAACAACTACCCCACATTGGATTCATCCACTCGATCCCGTCCGAAGTGCAGAAGAAGATGAATCAACCGGTTATGCAGAGCTTATCAGCCGAGGTACGCCGAACAAACCGACGAGCCTATCTGGAATGATAACAAAAAGATTGTCTTGGTCTGACTCGGACGTTTGAACTCTTGCTTTTAATTGGCGGGACACTAGAAACCCCCCCGGCTGTTTTGTCGTCGTGATCATTCGAATGGATTGGTTCACGTCTGTCGCCAACTGCTGAAGATTTTCCAAGAAGCCAATCCGTCCGTCTTGCTCCCCGAAAACACTACGCCTAATCTGACCCTCCTAGTCTTGCGTTTTTCGAAGGCTTTACTTTTACCCGGTTAGCTTCCCTCTTTTCAACCACGCATGTCAAAAAATTGACTTCTGGTCGACATTCTACCACAGATTACCTCCAACTTCTCGCTTTGAATCTGGTCCGCAGGCTAGACAACTATTTTTTAACGTTTAGTCCCCTTTCATGCGCGAGCCGCAGCATGAGTTCTTCCGCATCGACCAAGTCGACCGATCGACGAGGTGCGTTGACGGGGAACAAGGCCTTGAGTGTCTTTCGGATCCAGATGGTCAAGTATCCGCCTGAATGGTTCATCATGGCCGTTGTTTACATCGTCGCCCAATCGGCAATCGTAGCCAGCTGCCCAAATGATCCTCGTGATTCGGATGACGGCTCCTCATCTGATGAGAATCCAGAAGACCTCGATCAAATGCTCCAGTTGGTCACTCAGTTCATCCCTAATCTGGATCAATGGTATCATGATCTAACCCAAACAATCAAACTGGACGAAGATCAAAAACCTCAGACACTTTGGGAGTTGAGTCTCTTTTTTGATTGTTCCAGTCTTTTTCTTTGTTTTGTTGTTGTTGTTGTTGACTGGTTATCATTATCACCAGGAAGAATTTGGAGGAGCTAGATTCCAAGGAAATTGATTCGTATATTGCTTTTGCGAAAGACTTTTTATTGAAAGATCAACCGGAACCAAGTGGTAAGCAGCACCCAACAGAAGAAAACCACTCAAAAAACGCAGCTTGTTGACGGTCCTGGTTAATCTTTTATGGGTGCCCCAGATATCGCGTTCAAGAATCAATTTTTCCCTCTTTGTTCACCCTCGACGTCAGACATGAATGGAGGTCCTACAACGCGCAAAGACGGGAACAGAGGAGCAAGCCAGAGGACAATCCCTGACGCATCTTCTCATCCTGCTCATGGTCAGTCTGCAGATAAAAGCCATGCGCGAGAGATGGCCGACCAAACTGCTCGCAAGAAATCTCTCAAACATTTGCTTCTATCTCGCGGATCGGAGCTTGTCGGATGCTCGGTCTCTAACCATTCACATCTTGACGAGTTTGTCAAAGTCTACGCTTTTGTTAATTCTTTCTTTTCCAAACAAATCTAGCACATTTATTTTTCTTTTTTGGACATGTAAGTACGTTGTATACCGCAATATATTTCAGACGAGCTGGAAAGGTCAGGAGCACAGAATGCTCAGGGACTCAGAACAGCAGAACGGAAGTCTCCAGTGGAGCAGGTCTGACTACTATGGGCTCGGAACTTGTAAGTGAAGTATGTACTTCATATTGAACTTAACAAAGTCCCTCTGCTGCGGGCGTGTATCTTGCGAAGCAGA
The DNA here is from genome assembly GCF_026914185.1 of Puccinia triticina. NCBI lineage: Eukaryota > Fungi > Basidiomycota > Pucciniomycetes > Pucciniales > Pucciniaceae > Puccinia > Puccinia triticina. Next base: position 987,237 of record NC_070568.1, on the reverse strand, counting down.
CCTACAGGTGCGTGGGGAAGCCGGGCTAGTGACTGGGCACGTCCCAGTCAGTGGCACTGTGCGACACGGGGACTTGCAGTCACAGGTGCGTCCTACTGCGTCGCACAACGCCACGGCTACTGTCGCGTCATTGTTGCGGTTCCAATTAACGCGGGGTAGTCCCGCTGTGGAGGTTATCTAACCCGGACTTCTAATCCGGGTTTCCTAACCTGAATTTCAACGGAACCAATGTGAATGGTCTAACAAGGATCTGTCCATTGTACAAACAATTGATATGTTTGGTTGTCTTCAACAAAAGCGTTCGTTGGATTCTTTTTCGTAACAAAAGCCCAATGTTGATCTCAGTACCCTCAGGTGGATCTACACGCATGATTGAGGCTTCAATCATAGAATTCAATTATGTGTTTACCATTCTCAACGGCGCAATTTGCCCGAAAAGGATCTTACTCCGACGAGGGGGACACAGCACTACCCACCCCAACACATCAAGTCTCTCCCTACGGTCGGCGACACTCTGCTCCCCACTCAGCCCCGCAGAGGAGGGACTTTGTTAAGTTAGACCTCCTATAGCCTGTATAAATCACTTAAGCAGGCTATTGGGCAGGTTGTTTCCAATCTCCAGGGGTGCACGATCAGATGACAGCCAACCCATTACAATTCATTTGATTTGTCAAGCTTGAGGAAAATGACTCGAATATTGGCCATAGCCCCCAGGATTCTTTCAGCCAGACTTCCGGTCCAAGCTTCTCACCTAGTCGGGCCACCGCTGCGAGCATTCAGTAACTCCGTCGACCAGACGGTGGAGCCGAAGCCGATCTATCCGAACCATGTGCGTCTGAATCACTTCCAGCGGGGCTTCCTAGCGATCGGTTTGGCCTTTGCGTCCCTGAACAATCCGTATCCAGCGGACATGATTGCCGTGCCTTCAGAGACGACTGGGGGCCCGTTTCCGGCCCGGCTGAGGGACCAGATGTTGGAGGACGAGGGCGGCCGCAGACTCTTGAGAGATCGCCCAAGGATTAACACCTCGACCGTCGACCTTGACCTGCTTGATAAATTACCCAAGGGAACCTTTGGGAAAGAGTACTGCAGTTGGTTGCGGTGGTGTAACGTCTCGCCTGATACCAGAAAACCCGTTGGTCCATCCTTCTCATCCACTCGCCCGGGTCCCTTCCTTCAACTTGTCTGACTTTTTCGTCATATCTTGGGCTGTCTTAGGTGCGCTTCATCGATTCACCCGAATTGGCGTATGTGATGCAAAGATATCGTGAATGTCATGGTAAGTAATCATAAGATTTCCAAAACAAGAAGATACACTACTGGACAGAGGGAAAGCCAAGCACTAGAATGAAAACTGAGATTGTGAAATGATTCTTGGTGAAGATTTTTATCATGTGATATCGGGGCCATTCCCAGTGAACATATCAGCGGAGATAGTAGTGAAATGGGTCGAGTTAGCGAACATGGGCTTACCGGTAGCAGCGCTCTCGGCAATCTTTGGTCCACTGCGGCTAAAATCACAGAGGCGGACGGACTTGTTGAGGCCCTATGTGCCTTGGGCGCTCCGCATGGGAAGCAGTTGCAAACCACTGATCTGTGTTGAATGGGAGAAGAATTGGGAAACCCCCATCAGTCAGCTCAAGCGCTCACTCGGCATCTCGGAACCTCCTGTTGATTTCAAACTTTGGATGGACCTTCATCGGCAGCAAAAATCTTAACACCTCACTTCCCTTTTTTTCCGGGTCTGCTGTTTGCACACCAAAGAATTCCCCCGCGCACACCAAAAAGGTGTGCAAGTCTGTGCACACCATATTACTTGGTGTGCATGTCTGTGCACTCCAAGCTCCATGGAGTGCAGGCCAGGTACTCCAAAGACCATGCTTTCCTGGAGTTCTCAATGACCAGTCTATACCGGTCATTGGGAGGAAATGACCCTCTCAATGACCAGTGCTGGTGATTGGGAGGACTCATCCCTCTCAATGACTGGTCTGTACCGGTAATCAGAAGGACTTATCCCTCTCAATGACCGGTACAGACTGGTCGTTGGGACTCGGGAGGCCTAGTCATCCCAATGACCCATGGCAGCACCAGTCATTGAGAGGGTTTTTTCCTCTCAATGACCGGTATAGACCGGTCATTGAGAGGGATAAGGCCATCCAATGCCCGGTACAGACCGGTCATTGAGAGGGATGAGTCCTCCCAATCACCAGCACTGGTCATTTAGAGGGTCATTTCCTTCCAATGACCGGTATAGACCGGTCATTGAGAACTCCAGGAAAGCATGGTCTTTGGAGTACCTGGTTAGCGTATGGATTGTTAGCAGATAAGAACTGCATCAGTTTTAGAACGAGCTTTGGATCCATATTTGATGCCCTCCCGGTGTCGCCATTGATGCCTTGTGCTTTGTCAACTCAAAATTTGGCTTCTTGAAGCCCCTTGTTGCCAACAACATAAATTTGCGCAAACCCGGGGTCGCCTCCAGAAGTTGGCTCTAAGCTTGAAATGAGATGTGTCAAAGCCCCGGGTACCTTAAAAATGTTTAAGCCGTAGGGTCCTTGGATGGATGGGTCAATAGTGGCGCCAAGAGATGTGAAATAAATAGCATTGTTGTACATTCGCGCTAATTGCTGGAACTGAACCAATTCTAATAAAAGCAACTCAATGAGTACTGCTCAAGCATAAGGCCCCGTTTGGCTGCCACGTTATACGTCATAAATGGTCAAATTTATGACGCGCAACCCCTGGGGGTTTAAAAGTTTTGGTGGCAACAGGGGGCAAACTTTGGGTCACGGCGTCATAAATTCAACCATTTATGATGTATAACGCGGCAGCCAAACGGGGCCTAAGGTTTCAATAAATTCTAACCTTCATCTTTCTTGATAAGCAGCTGTCTTAAAACAGGATACTTCTGGGCTGACTTGTCCGCAAATGGGATTGTCACCTTGTTTTTCTGACAGAACATTGTATAACTTGCACATAATTTCAATCAGTCAATGATGATTGCTTCGTCTTTCCAATGAAGTGCAGCGCACCCCGTGCACGTCTTGTTACACAGCCCAAGGCAATGAGGTACACTGTAATCCCAACAGTGGTGCAAAAAATCTTCCCATGTTGGTTTTGTACTATTTGAGACTTTGCCTTTTGATTCAATCATTACCTTGAAGTTGATTGAAGCATAAGTATTCATTGTCGTATGAGATAATGCTTCCATTGCCAATCATACTTACGGTATCGCAAGACTTAGCCGGCCGTGTATGGCTGGTCGCGCTACCAATCTGTTTAGATTCAGATGTTGGGCTCTCAATGAAATCCCAGTCAGGAAAGCCACCTGTGAACATCAAAATCAAGTGGAAATTTGATTGTAAAATGTTATTTTCAGTGTATGTACCTACAATTTGACTGAATGAGGATTTAATGTTTTTTCATGTGCAAAGAACCACTAAAAATTCAGGTTGATGCCAAAAGTTGGTTGCCCCCAATGGTAACACTAATTTAATTTTTTCTTTTTAGAATATGTAAGTAAAACTCAAGAACAACCAGTTGCAACAATGTACTTACAATCAAATGATTCAAAAATAAGTGAGTCCTGCCTTTGGATAGTTTCTAAAGACCCAAGGTTATTTTTGAATAGCTTTGAGACATAGTTCAACGGGAGACATCAACCATTGACAGCTCCGGATAAGGTGATGTTTGGTGATCAACCAGAGTTTATTGCAAAGGTGTGTTTTGGAGAATGGATAGATTACCTCTACGTTACAGCATGAATCAATTACAGCGCCTGCAGCCAACTAAAAATAGGCAGAATTAATATTATTTGCAAGGTGAGAGTGTTCCCGACACCCTTTCATTTGGCGCAGAGCTTCATCAGGGTTGGATTCGCCAAAGACTTCCATGTACGCCGCAACAAAGCCGCTTTGCTGAGCCTTTGAGAAATCCACAATACTCCGTGCCATGTTTTTGCGCTTGTGTTTCAAGAGAGATGGAATGAGAAATTGACGGAAAAGTACTGTGAAGTGAACTGTGTAGTAGGATTTGCTTGGAACACAGATCCAGCTAAGTTGTATGGGAATCCATTGGCCTATGTTGTTGCAATACATTGAGGTAGTGAGAAGATATCCAGACTCAAAGAAACAATAAGTAACATCCAAAATTAATCCACCAGAGTACAAGTTATGGCCATCCTCGCCACAATCAAGAAGCCACTGAGACATCCAATTGGTCTGGAGGTTTATGTGTTTGTGACCACGATTGAAATGAACTCCATACCATTCCTGTAATGTTTTTAGATATGGTAAAATTAACAAATTGAACAGTATACAACAAATAGGCCAAAAACAAGATAATTACAGTTGCCATTGGAATAAATCATGCATTAAAGACCTTTGCAGGTGGGATTACTGATAATGATAATGCAAAAGTTAAAAGTGTCTAAATCATGGCAATGAGAATATGTTCCAAGGTAAATCAAAGAAAAGGGACTAACCTGCTGAGCAGCTCCTCAATTTTACCTTTGCCAGTTGGGGGGGGGGGGGGGGGGGCGGCGGTATAATCACATCCTTCACGATCACAAACTACAACTCCCTTGCAATAGACTCAAACTACTTTCCAGTCGTTGGACTTCACACCATTGCTACTTGTCTTGGTGTACCCAGTGTTTCCAAAATTTTCAATGTCAGCGCTGGGAGAGAGGACAAAAGTGGCCAATCGGTTTGGGTAAAGGGGATAACCCTAGCAGTCCAACCCGCATCCATGGTTGATGAAGGTACTGAATTCATGGTCCATGCCGACGGGATATTGCCAGTTTGGGATGTCTTTGGGCTCTTTATTGACGTTGGTGTTATTCTTAGGGGCAGTGGATGATGGGATGCTATCAGTAGAACAGATGGTGGTGTTATTGGATGTTGCAGAATTTGTGGGAGGCTTGAGTGGAGGGGCTGGCAGGGGTGGGAAGTGGAATACTTGCTGTGAATCATTGCTTGCGGGGCATAGCAGCGGTGTTTCTATGAACTACAAGAATTTCAAGCTTATTGCTTATCTGGATTAGGTTGCTGCTTGAGCGCAGGGTATGTAATCAGAAACTCTATTGAGCCTTGCTGCAGGTGGTAAATCAGCAAATAGCAGCAAAAAAAGTGATTGGACACATTTTGACCAACCAGATGATGGTTGTGTGTGTCTATCTATCTATTTAGCCTTACCTAGGTCTGCAAAGGATATATAGAAGCTTCCCAGAGGTACAATTAAGCTTGGTAATGATCTTTTGAGGGTGATGACGGGACATTGTAAGTTAAGGGAATGTAAATTGTGAGGGCGATGACGGGTAATTTTATTTGTTTGTAGGGCTATGTACAGTTTTACATGCATTGTTACATGCAGTGTAAGACTCAAAAGTTGTAATGAAACCCTTTTGCTGAATGGTGAAGGGTATGATGGAGTTGCAAGCTCTGCCCTTCTGTTATCAGTCAACAAGACCCACCAAGCTCAGCTTGGCAAGTTTTATTAAGTGATAGGTCTGGTCTGTTCAAGATGAAATCTGTTTGACTGGCAACGTGTAAGTGTTTTAATTACTTTGTTATAAGGCTTTGATTGTTGTTGTGAGCCTGAGTCTCTATAGTGACAGCAGGACACAAGAAATGGGGGACAACAGTTTGATTTCTTGGGATAAAGAAAATACAACTGTAAGAGAAAAAGAGAAAGAGAGAGAAAGAAACCAAGCAGGATAAGATAGAAGAGAAGTACTAGGTTATTCTAGTGGGAATGCACGTCCACTGGCAATGCTACTCTTCAGAAGAGTGCTGCTAATCTGTGCTAGAAGTGCTACAGCTTCCTCTCAGGAGGGTATCTGGATTAGATAAGTTTAATCCAGCCACAGTTTTTTAGACTTCTCTCTGGACAGTCAAGGTTCTTAATGGGAAACCTGAGGGACAGCCCTGCAACCTAGATTTTGAGGCAAAGGCCAAGTGATTATAAGGGACAGCCCTGTGATCAAGATAGAGGCAAAGGCCTGTAGAATTGAAGGGACAGCCCTGTGATCAAGATAGAGGCAAAGGCCTGTAGAATTGGAGGGACAGCCCTGTGATCAAGGAGGAGGCAAAGCAAGAAGAAAAGGCAGATCAAGCAAGACACAGAGTTGTACCTCTGAGATAATCAAGGTTCAGTGAAAGAGGTTACTTACTGTCAATATCCTAGGCGCCTGTGACGGTAGGTATACTGGGAGTAGAGTAGGCTCTTTGGTGGTGATCCTGGGGTTATCTGGGTGGTGGTTCTGGTGTGCTGAAGTCTGTAGATCCGCCTCAGGCAAGGGGGATCCTGACTACGAAAATTTTCACAGTTTGCTTATGTAATTTACATATGTACATGTGGTTTGGCGCGCCTGGTAGCGCTGACACGTCACAACTGTGCAAGGGCGCCATAACTCAGTAACTCAGGGAAGGAGTATAGTTACAAGGAATTTATAAGTTGTAACTAGGGTTAAAATTGCATGAGGAAACAGAATATGAAGTCAAAACAAGGTTATCTCTTAAGATGAAAAAGATATAAAGTAATTTATATGTAACAAAGGTAGAACAGGCAGCTTTTAGGTCAGCTGTGATGACTCTAAGGCTGACAGTTGTTATAAGGGTTGATTTATTATTGTAAGGGTTTTAGGATTTGAGTGTGGATGAGTGTTGGGTGACTTGTGAGTTCTGGGTGAGGAACTGGGGAGCAGGCCACTGGGGGTGGAGAGAGCTCCTTTTATAGACAAAAGTGGAGCCCCAAAGGGGCTTGTGGGTCAGGGTTTCAGCTAATCTAGACAACAGGGTGAGGGATTTTAGCTGGTGGGAGTAGATACAAATGATGTCATAACCCCTCAGGGGCGCATGAATGGTGTCAGAATATACAACAGAACATTCTAAACATGCCAGGGGTGCATACATGATGTCAGAATATAAAACAGAGCATTCTAACGCATGCATGAGGTGACAGTAGACTGCATGAGCTGTCATACAGGGGGAATTAGTGTATACACAAAGTCTGAGGCTGCAGAAACAGTGTAAATGATGTCATACTATGTATATAAAGGAGTGTATGTAGTTAATATGTAATGAGTGTAGCCTGACAGGGAGATGTATGTTTGTATCCTGTGATGTGTATATGTGTACTACTGTGAAACTTGGTTTGAGGCAGGTGACAGCTGGGTTACTGGGGCTGGCTGTGTGATAGGTGTCCATGAGGTGTAACTTCCACACTTGAGGGGGTCCAGGGGTACTTCCAGTGGTGACTAGGGGTGAAATTGGCCATTGAATCCATTTCTGGGGTCCATTTGATGGTATACTGAGGCCTAGTATGAGTGATTATGTGGCATAGAAAAAACTTTTTATTTTTCCACTTTTCCGTCTACCACAGCGGCACTGTAAAAGTAAAGTTAACAGGCAGCCAGGCTGTAAATTTTTACAAAATGTGATTTAAAATTTGTAACTTTACATTGTGTGGTATGTACCCAATAAATTGCAAAATTAATTTAATTGGGGCTCATATGCAATTTTACAATGTGCACACTTTGCAATGGGTGGGCATTGTAAAAATCATCCACCCCATTTTTTATATGTTTTCCGCATGGTGCACCTGACAGATGTCAGATGAGGCCCAAGGCCAAATCTACCCCCAGAGCCAAAATCCTCCAGTAGGTTGCCTTGGAGTTGGGTTAGAGACAAACTGAGTTCATATTTAGAACCAGAGCGCCTTCTTTACCCTACCACCCGCTGCCCATGGCCATTGGCTGCTGCCCTCTGCCCAACCAAGCGCCAACCAAGCGCTGGGTTGTTACCAACGGACATCCCAGGCAGGAGTCAATCTGAGTTTTTTTAAGGTTAGGTGTGGATTTTTGCGTGCATGTGCTTAACAAACCTTGAATGCAAGGTTTGCCTAAAGTTTGGCGAGAATTTTAATTTTAAGTTAAGTGCATAACAAAACCGGAAAAATTGGAAAAATTCCAACAGTTCTTCAAAAGACAATAGGGGGGTGCACAATAGGATAAAAATAAAACTTTAGAGCTAATTTTAAGACCTTTATGAACAACTTTTTAAAAAATAAAGATGTTGCTCTGATTCTCAGGGGATACCCAGTCCTGTACACCTTGCCAGATTTTTAAAATTTTGTTGATAAAGACCTTAAAATTGACTCTAAAATTTTACTTTTATCCTATTGTGAACCCCCCTAATAGGGGGGTTCACAATAGGATAAAAATAAAACTTAGTCAATTTTAAGGCCTTTATCAAGTTTTTTTTTTAAATCTGGCAAGTTGTACAGGACTGGTTGTCCCCTGAGAATCAAAGCAAATTCTTCATTTTTTAAAAAGTGGATCATAAAGGCCTCAAAATTAAGTTTTATTTTTATCCTATTGTGAACCCCCTAATATGTCACTGTTTACATAAAATCATGAAGCCAATTTTTTGCTGGGAGATTTCAGCATGCATAAAAAAGTTAAAATTCTAAGTGACATCTCCCAGCCAAAATTGCAGTTTATGATTTTATGTAAAAAAATCTTATGCAATTTTGAATACCATAATTGCACGCAAGTCCCTCCCTGACAGGAGGTCACACTTTGTGTGAGGTGCTTTGCGCCCAAGCTTAACCAAGCCTATCTGGAGGAGAGCCCTTCAGAGTCTCTGTCTCACAGAGAAGTTTGCCCCCAAGTAGCAAATTCCGGTGTGAGAGCTGCTCAGCCTGGCAGACCGTAGTCCTGGCCAGCACCCAATTTTCACGAAATCAATGCCTACACATTTTTCACGCAACATACGGGGTCATGAGTAGCACAGCCTTGTGGCCTGGCTTCTTGCGCAGCCATCCATCTATCCACCCCCCCAGAGCAGTGCTAGACATCCTTTCAAAAAACACAATGAGCTGTTTTCCAAAAGTAAAATTCTTGTTTTTTTCACTCCTGTACACACCAGTATCCAATAAACTTGCTGTATCCTACCTGTACCATGACAAACACATAGTATAGAAGCCACCATAACTGTACATCTTGATAGCAGTGCAATTATTATTCAGTTATGATGACCAAATAACAGCCTCTAGCACAAGTTTATTTGCCCTTGAAGACACCCTCACAATGATAATATGCACATTGGCATGTGTATTTAGCTCTCATGTACTTGCCTTGCATGTACAAATGTACAGTCAATCCAAGAATCTTGGGAAGATAATGTTACAAGCTTTGTAACTTCAAGACCATTTAACTTAATGACATTTTATCTATGTAGGATTGAAGGCAAGATGCAGGCCTTCAATCTGGCACCAGGGCGACCTTATTGGCCCGCAGGAGACAATTTTAGTGTGGTGTCAAAGTTTGACACTAGCCAAATGGTTGGAGGCAGTCCTCAGCGCTCACACCAAATTTCCCTGCTTACTCCCAAGTCCCTCCTTTGGAGGCTTGCGCTTTGCGCAAGGGGCACACCAACCCAGAAGGGAGGACTCAGGGTGTAAATGGGTTGGGCCAACCCAAAACTGACCCGAGACCTGTCGGGTTTTGGGTTGGGTTTGGGCACATTCTTAAAGAAAATGGAATGACCCAAACCCAACCCAGCCCGTCTTGTAAAATTGTTGGGTTGGGTCCGGGCAGCCTATTTCCTAATCGGGTCAGCCTATTTCCTAATCGGGTCAGCCTGCAACCCAGCTATGGCGCCTCCAACAGTCAAGTTGGGGGGTTTTGGCGCCTAATAGGTTGGGTCAACCCAAGACCCAAGCTGACCCAACCCAAAAAAGTATGACATTGGGTTGGGTTTGGGCAGCATATTTTAAAATCTGCCCCGACCCAACCCAACCCGCGCTAAACGTTGGGTTGGGTTCAGGTGCTGTTTTTTGACCCAAACCCAACCTGTTTACACCCTGAGGGAGGACTGACTGTTTGCTTTGCGCCCCTGGCATGCAAGGGATAAGTTTGGTGCCAAACATAGCAACACCTGAGCTCCCAAATAGCTCCTGTGACACCTCAACTCTTGTTGACATCTCACACCCCCTAACATAGGCATGACTATTGGGCGGGCCAGGCTGCCCGCAGGCTAGCCCGAGTTGGGCCGCAATATTATTGAGTGGGTTGGGCCGGGCAAATTTTCCTCAAATAGTCGCCCGGCCCAAACCTGTTTTGCTGCCAGGCTGGGTAGCCCACGGGCTGCCCACAGGCTCCAACAAAAAAATTGAAAAAACATTTTTTTTGATAATTGAGCATGTCATGTAGTTTTTGAGCCTATCAAATACTCCCTTTACTATTATGGAGGGAGTGGCCAGTCATAAACAAAAGAAATCAAAGAAAAAATAACCCTTTCAGTCTTGGCCGCTAGCTTGCTGGCCTTCATCCAATCTTGAGTGAAAATCAATGCCTTGACCGTGTCTTTGCTCAAGCGCATCCGGAAATCATCAAGAACTTGTCCGCCTGTAGAGAAAGCGGACTTGGATCAACACTGCAACCAATCCAATATATGTATTGGATTGTTTTTGGTCCCAATACATTGTATCAGTATGGTATTGGTTGGCTGATCCAATCCAATACGGTGTATCAGGTTGCCAATACAATCCAATACAGTCCAATACATGCATGCATAGTGGGTTGCCAATATAGTCCCATATTCTGTGTATTGGTGGGATCTACACTGTATTGTTTGTTTCAACGTGATACAGTGTATTGTATCTCTTTTTCAATACAATACATGGTATCAAATTTGTATTTATTGAAAAAACAATACAATACACCGTATCAGCCAATACCTGGATTGTATTGGATTGTTTCACCGTTGCTTGGATGCAACTGAGGTCATCTCATCTTGATCTTGTGATTCACTGGTGTTGTCAGTGTTTGCTGCTGGAGTCCTAACGCCTGTATTAATATTATTGGTGACGGACCCGGTTGTAGTATCTTGCAAATCAGATTGAGGAATCACGGTGATATTGTTTTGCTTGGCATCAGAAGCTGCCATGTTGACCAAAGGGTGGCCGGCCGCCAAATGATGTTTGTGAATTGGGAATCCGGGATCGTCGACTTTGATAGTGACCAGTTCTGCCCGGCCAGTCGGTAGTTACTAACTATGTATGGGCATTGCCACCGCACTAGTCACCATTGGGGGGCCTCCCGGGGGAGGACAGGAAGCCCACCGGGCGCCCGTCGGGCAGCCTGCGCCCGCCCTAGGGTTGACGGCGCCATGTTTGGGACAGGGGCGCGCCCAGGGGCGCCTTCCCATTAGGCGGAGCATGGCGCCTTTGGCAGGCGGAGCATGGCGCCTTTGGCAGGCGGCGCCCCGGCGCGCCAGGCGCCACCAAAAAAAAAAAACAGGCTTGATTGTGGTTCAAAGATTGATTTCACATGTATAAAAGGAGAAAAATATGTACAAGGAGATATCAAGACAAATGGAAAATTGTTCAAGGTGCCCAAATTTTGTCTGGGCTCCAGTTGGTTTCAGCAGGGTCTTCTTGGATTCGATCAAGGTTGATTATTTCTTTTTCTTGAGTGGGGTTTTCCCATTTATCAAAATCAAACAGTGTTTCCATGAAAGCGTTCTCCCTCACAGTAACTAGAGCTGTTTGCTCTTCGGTATAAACACCGTTTTCAAATTATTCCAATTCTGTTGTGGCGAGAAATGCATCGTAAATATTCATGTTTCTGTATTTGGATGTAGAGTCTTTTCCGTCTTTTTGTTTTCTTTTTTTTCTGTTGTTGAGTAATGAATCGCCTTGAAGAGGACACTGGCAAGCGCGGCCAGAGGGTACGCATGAAAATCAATTCAAAAATTGTGGGATTCATACATTTTTAAAAGTCATTTTTGGCTTTTCTTGCCAACATTTACCACATTTTGAGGAAAAGTTAGCAGTACATTATTCTCCCTTTAAGCCTACATGTGCCCATCTTTTCAGAATCCATTTATCATGTTTGGTTGTGAGCCAAAGTGGCTTTAAACATTCATACATTTTCATGCGTACCCTCTGGCCGCGCTTGCCAGGGTCCTCCTTGAAGTAGATGAAGCTTGAGTTGAGTCATCATCTTCAACGTGTTTGTAGACATTTGATTGCGAGCTTTAGTTTTAATTGCATTCATCATTAAAAATAGGCCCTCGACTCCGGCAGCGTGAGGAACGATTTCAAGGAGACTGATGGATAGCTTTTTTAAAGCATTTGACTCGGGTGTTTCAGGAACTGTCATCCAGTAATCCAAAGGCTTGTCAACATTGTAATACCAATTGGTAGCATCTTGTAGAGTAAGAGCCTTGCCTTTGCTATTTGTGGGATCTCATGTGTGTCATTGAGAGTTGCATAATGTCCTCCTTGAAATGCGGCGCGAGCCCCGTGGCCACTCCCAGACTCGGAACACTCACTGATAACATTTTTGGAAAATTAGGTTTAAAAGGGCGCGCCACCCCCCTTTTTTCCCAAATGAGGGGCGCCAGGGGCGCGCCCGCAGGGGGCGCGCACTTTGGCGCGCCACTACCTGTGGCGCCGTCAACCCTAGCCCGCCCCCTTATGCCGCGGGTCTGACAGGCCGGACCAACATTGATGGCCCGCACCCGGCCCAAACCTGGGCGGGCTCGGGTGTCCTGTTGGCAAGCCCGCCTGATAGCCATGCCTACCCAAACCCCCACCCACTACCGCCCTCGAGGCTTGGTGAAAGCCAAGTTTTGCTTTAAGAGGATAGCTCTCGCGCGGTGGATGCCGCAGTGGGCCGCAGCATCTCGGGAGCTAAACATGGCAAACTTTTAGCACCGCGGAAAGCCCCCCCACTGGAGTTGCTCTTATACTGAAACAATAATTATGTTTATATATAAAAAAGGCACGTGGGATCAGAAACCAGACAGACACAACCAACCAACCAACCAAAAAAAAAAGATCTAAAAAATGATGGCCAAAGAAAAGGGGACAGGGTGAGAGGCAAGGGGGATCCTACAAAATTCTCGGAGAAATGTAAAAAAGAAAACTGATATTTTTCTTGCTAATTATAAGAAGACAAAAAAAACAAAAAACAAGACAACACACAAAGAAAAGGGTGATCAAGTTAAAAAAAGGGGGGGGGTACGGTTGTTATGAAGATAAACCGGGAGAAGATATCCTTTTGATTTGGTTGCAATATGTGAACCGGGTTGGGGAAGATATCTCACAAGGTTTTACAATCTTGGTAGTAGGTAGGCTGTATGACAAGCTATGATTATCGAGCCTTTTTGTGGATGGATGCAGATGAATTTCATCACAAATAGCGCGAGAAGAGTGATCGGTGAAGGATCGTATATGACTATATATAGATATGTATATATATGTGTGATAGTCACAACGACAGTCAAGAGTCTTCTTTTTTCCTAGTGGATGTTGGTGGGTCGGTTTGATATGGTTTCAAGAATACATGGATCCTTTGGACCTCTTAATTGGACCAAAAAAAATAACGACCAGGTTAGTAGGGTCGACCGCTTCGGCCGAAACAACAATGAGGTGAGGCAGGACCAAGAGAGTCGTAGTAGTAGTAAGAAGTAGTAGTAGCGGAACAGTCGGTAGGCAGAGATGATTGACGAGGAGATGGTGGCCGATCATGGATTGAAGTGGTGTAGGTCGGTTTGTTTGGAGATGAGAAGGATAGGATGAAACGGAGTTGAATATAAGGCTGATGGGGATGGGTGGCCGGGAGGGTACGAGGGGCGCAGACACGATTCCGTCCGAGCGCAAGGTCTCCTTTTCAAGGGCTACAAGGCTAACAAAAACCCCACAGCTCGATCAGGTTCCCATGAATGCCCCCGGGGACAGTTCTCATTGAGTCGCTCGTCGAACCATCTATGAAAAGCAAGAAACATTCTCAGAGAAGTGGTCTTAGGGTGCTAGACTGTGTGAGGGAAAAGAAAAGATGAACGGCACCGACCTCCTTGGCCCATTTAGCCAACTTCTTGGTCTCCGGGCCTCCCACGCGCGTTCTTCCGGTTTTCATGGCTTCCGCAATCCACTGTTGATCGAGCGCGGCTTTGATCTGTCCGCCCGAGAAGATCTCAGCCAAGTCGCCGATGATGCCCAGTGCGCCTTTCAATAGTTCCTCTGTCTGGTCTTGGTCAGTCACCACCACATGGAGGAATGCGCATATCGTCGGCACGTGTGGGAGCAGTAAATCGGTCTTGTTTGCTGACTTGAGACCGGCGATGATTCCAGCATAAGCTTCCAGGATTCCTTCGCGTAGCTGATTGATGTAATCTACGAGGTCGTAGTTCGTCGGATCCGCACGCATCGCTCCAGCTTGTTGTAAGACCCCGATTGTCGTTTCCAAGTACGGGGCAAAGTTGCCACCGACGGCCAATGCGATATCTCCGAAGCAGGACAGGATAGGAGGCTTGACGCTGCGATGGAGAACGGTGCTCTGGAGGTCTTCGAGCAGTAGTTCCATAAAGCCTTGTGCAAATGGTGTTGCCTGTTCACCTAAACCACGACAAATATCACCAACAATACCCACTCCGATACAGCATAGCGGGTACTCTTCATGGGATTTTAGAGCAGCGTTGAGGAATGGTAAGAAAGCAGGGAGGTATGCCAGGAAGTCCGCTTCAAGTGCTAAAGTTGGCAGGGCAAGAGATTTATGTCAAAAATCAACAAGTCGGGGCGTGGTAGGACAAAAAAGAAAACTCACCATAAGTCATTGCACCAACGGCGAGGAAAGCATCATCAAGAATCGGCGACTTGGGCCCGGCACCTTGGATGAGACGTAAGATCAATGTCATGGCTCTATCGGCCATAGGTTTTACCTCGGGACCTAATCTTCGGATCGCATGCTGTGAAAAAAAAAATGTCTGTCAAGCACGATATTAACCTAAACGGCAAGATGATGAACGGTCACATACTGTCAAAACGGCACAGAAGGCGACCTGAAGATCAGCATAGTTGCGTCGATCATCGTCACCAACAAGCTGGGCTTGCATGCCCAATAGGCGTTCGGACCGCTCCATAATGACAACAAGTGCGTTGGAGACAACGGGCAGTGCTTCGGAGGAGGCAAACTTGATTAAAGTGCCAAGAGCCTCGTATGCCGAAGTGCGTGAGGTTGGCTCATCGGCAACACTGGAGGTAAGTAAGTGGCCAGATTGATATCAGTATCAGACCGATCAAAGTTTCGGAGGAGTTTGATCAAACGGCTTACCGATCGGAGAAGGCAATCAATGAGTTGGCGATTCCTTCATAGAATCTGCTCAAAACAGAATTAGGCTTGCTAGGATCACCCAACTGTTCGGCAAGATTCATGAGCCCCCAGCAGCAGTTCCCGACAATACGTGTATTGTCGCCTAAGCCACCCAGCAGGACAGTGATGAGTGGCTCGAGGTGGACGTCGGGCTTGATGGTGCCGATCAGTTGATCGGTCACTCTACCCAACGTCCAGGCGGCGGTATCCTTGACATGGATCGAGGGATCCTGCATCATTTCGATCAGGGTCGGCAGAGCCTGTGATACGAGTGGGTCCAGCATCTTGGGATCTGGCCCGTCAAGGATTGAGCCGAAGGCCATGATGGCTGCATCCCGTTGGTGCCAGTCAGCAGACTTGATGTTGCTTTCCACGAACGGGATCACCGGCGTCACTACTGCATCACCAACGGTTTGGGCGAGTAGGGCGAGCGACGTTCCGGCGGCCATGCTGACGTTCCATTCGTCCTCGTCTGCATCCTCATTCTGCCGGGTTAGGAGCTGGAGCAAGACTGGCAGGATTTCCGGAAGAGCGACCTTAGCAAAGTGCTGGCACTCTCTTTCCGTCGGCTCTGAGTACTCGAGAGCTTCCTCAGCCTCGATCTGTAGTTCGATTTCTTCGTCACACACAGTGGACCAGAATTCGATCGCCTGGAGTACTACCCGTTCATCGGCATGCTTCATTCCTAGCACGGTGAGCTTGAGAGGGTAAAAAAAAAAATCAGATCCAACTCCATGAATGGAAAAAGATGACCGATACGTACTCCGAATAAAGCCCTCTCCATGTAAAATCGCATCTTGTCATAAAACAATTGCATGATCTTGACCAGACATCCAAACGCAGCCACTTGTACGTCAGGTGTTTGCGACTGAGTAGCCTCACAGACGACTTGCATGATGTAGTTCCGTTCACCCTGAAATATTGGACGAAAAAGAGACAAAGGTTGAGAGCTCTGCTCGATTGGAAGAAGCTTGAGGGGACTCACCTCGCGTTCAAAGTTGGCTCGGACGAATTCGAGCGAGTTGTAGAGGGCATTGACTGCTGCAAGCTGGACCTCTGGGCTGGGTTCTTCCTTCCGGGCCCCCGAAACTACGGCTGTCAAAATCTCATTGGACTGGGCAGCCAGGACTTCAGGAAGCTGAGATGGCGTCAAGGCAAAGAAGAGAGAGAGAGAGAAAGCAGGTGAATGATTAATACTCCGGATTCTATCCAAAAAGGAGGTGACGGGGGATGGATACTAACTGTACTCTCACACAGGTATCCGATGGCTTGTAGGGTGGCTTGCCGTAGTGGTACGCCACCCTCGGGATTGTTGATGATTTGAAGCAGCTGGCCGATCAAGCCTGGCCACATACCGAGAGGCAGTTCGACGGCGCCGATGGCGGAGATAGCCTGGCCAGACACTTGACGGACGGCGCGTTGGTCGTCGGCAAGCAGGCGGATGAGGCCGTCCTTGATCTTGAGCCTGAGCTCGTCGGAGATCGACTTCCAGCGCTCGACCAGCTCCTCATTCCGCCCGGCATCTCGAGAGGTCAGCGCATTCTTAAGGGCCAAGCCGGCCGCATTCCGGATATGCGCCGGCTGATCGGCCGAGGTGAGGACGCCGAGGAGCGAGTCGAGGTAGGGAGCGGGATGCTCCCTCGACGCGGTTTCGAGCTGGGTGGTCGCGGTGGTTCGGAGGGTCAGATCGGGCGACAGAGTATTGGCAAGCAGGCTTGCAGCGTCCATGATGCTTGGTTCTAAACCGTCAAGAGAAAGCGAACGAAGATCAATTGAGGATCAGTTTTCCGTAGATAAGGCTCAGCTCTGTCTGGAAGGGAATGCCCTGAGAGGGAGAGAGACAGGATGGAAGGTGGGGAGGGTGGCTGGACAATGTGTATATGGGAAGGACTACGCTGGCGATGGGTGACCTACGTGTGGTTGGGAGTGGGGTGGTGATGGAGTATGGTGAAAATGAAAGGGTGGTGATCGAGGCGAGTGAAGGGAGCTGGGCGAGGCGAGAGAGGGAACACACTCGAAAAAACAGAAAAAAAACGGGAAAAAGCAGGAAAAAACCACCGAAAAAACATCCAAAACCCACCGCGGACAGCGGGCACAGCGCACTGAACCTCAAAGTCTTTCCACTTGGCCGGGCTACCGCTGAATCAAATAGCAACTTACAACAGGACCTAAAAGAGTGCCAACGATTCTTTCCGGATCGCGCAGCCAGCATTGAACCAAAACCAATGACCAGGATGGAGACTTTGCTGGAAAAACATGTTTGAAATCGATTGATTTTGAATAGCTGACTCTAAGGGCTTGATGACTCAATGACTTCTCTTAAGCGGGGGCAGCGATGGAAAGAGCGTCTTGAACCCTCCATGAGGGCACGACCCTGCGATGATGCGTGCCGAGGGACAAGAGAATAAGGCCAGGGACATAGAGGCAAGTCACGTCGACCAAGTAAAAACATCAGGATGATGACTGGGCACCAAAACCTCCAGACTGAATAATACTCATACGGACCTGCTTGACCAATGACGAGGCCTCTAGGAAAGTATAATAGAGATAGGTCAGAGCCATTTTGTATTTTGCACTTCTCAAGGGTCTCTCGTCACTGTCTCGCACTCGCCACTGCCAGCGGTATATTTTCATAATTGAGCTTTGAAATTAGGAGGTTCTGCTCACTCCAGACAAATAAGCAATACTCGGGATATAATGATGCTCGGAAGGACCTTGAATAAGATTGAAAACAGATCAATCAAGTGACTGGGATGAAATTTGTTAAGAAACAACGCTTTCAAAAAAAAAAAAAACACAAGCCAAATTGGAAGAAATTAAAAAAATGAAAGAGGCTAATTTGAAATACAGATATTGGAAACAACCCATGAAAAGGTATCACTTTTCCTTCTTACTGACAGATTTCAACCTGTCTTTGAGAACACGTGTATGAAAGGTGCTTGGTTTTTCACCTTCCTTCCAGAATTCATAAAATACTTCAAATTGTGCTTGATCCCAGTTGAATGTAGAAACATTGATTTGATTTATTGAACTTCAGTGAAAAGGTTTGGAAATGCTTCTTTTTATGGTTTTTATGGTTTTGGTGGTTTCTGGATGATTGTAATCAAGCCACTCTGCCAATTTCCTGTTTCAAGTTTACGAAACCATTTGGATGTGAGTGGATCAACGGATGGCAAGTTTCATTCTTCAATAGATAAGAGCACAGAAATTAGGACTAGATGCTTACATATATTTAAGATGTGGTAACCACTCTTTTAACTTCTGTTCAAATTGTTTTCTTTGTATATCTTTGTCCAGGGAGAAACTTGATTGACCAAGAGAGGAAGAATGGTAAAAAAATTATGCTCAAGATTTTTGGCAGAATGCCAAAGAATGATAGAAACAAGGAAAAAAACCGACTTTTTATAGCCAATTTGTCCTTCCATGAGTTGGTAAAGCTGTGGCAGGCACTTTGAGGCTTCAACATATTCCTGACCATGGTTGTATTCCATTCTAAGATAGAGGGTGAGTGATCATAAATTAGCCATCTCCAATGAAGCTGAATCATACTATTATAGGTGGTCATGTGTTTTGATGAATTGGACCTGGCCCGCTTTTTTCAAGACAAAACAGTAACCCACTGATAGTATTTGGCTGCCATATTGAAAGCGGTGCGGGGTATACCTGTCATGCGGGGTCCAATCGCCAAGAGGACATCATATTTGCTGCAAATAAGGAATTTATTTCAGTTACTTGGCATGCATCCAATGATGTCAAATGAGGGTATGCCTTTTTTGATTGTCAAAAAGGCCACTCACATCTTCTTTGGCTCGCCATCATCCCATTGAACCAATTCAGAAGGTAGGGGAATGTGTATTTCTGGGCCATGAGATGTTATGCTGTATGAATATGGTTGTTATCCAGGACAAATGTTGGCCAAAGAGGATTGGTCAGATACAAATAAGCCTATTAGGATGGTTGCAGAATTTATCAAATAAAGTTGAAACTATCTTCACATCATAGGATTCTTGAGTCCTTTGAGACCGCCGGACATCCTTCTAACGTTGCCTTTTAGATGTGATCCTTTGTTTTCAAGTATGCCATTTTTGATCTTTGACCAAGCCACTAACACCGTTTTACTTTTATCCTTTGGCACTAATTTGAGGGGTTGGGGCTTGTGTTTGTGGTGATTGTGTACATCTGCTTTTTCTCTGCGTATGATAGGTAATGGTTATGATTTATCAAATATGTATTAGCAAATTGGAAGGAGAGGGGATTTGGGATATTCGGTTGATCGGATAATTCAACATAGAAATGCTCACATGATGGAATACTTTTGACCCTCGGCTACTCTGTTTGCATTGATTCATGTTGGATTTCAGAGTGGCATGGATCAAGGTTGGAGAAATTAGCTGATCTTGCTCAAGCATTTTGGGGTTTTCACTGCTGGTTACTTACCCTGTGACTTCAATGAAATCGTCATCGGAAATTCTGGCGGAGGAAAAAGAACATATTTACATAGCACACTAAAATTGAGGAACTTATCTCCACAAGTTTATTTTGACACTTACAGAGGAACCAGCTCCTGCCCAAGACCGTTGGACTTCCTTCCATCCTCTCTGTACATCCGTTGTCCTCTGATCACATGTATGCCTTTTTTGAACTTCGACCAGGCCACTAATGCCTTTTGACTCTTTGAGACTGTTTTGGGGGGTTTAGGATTGTGTTTGAGGCCATTGAGCCCATCTGGCTTTTCTCTGCGTATGATGGGTGTAGGTGTTCATTACTTATCAATTATAGCAGGAGGGCGATTGGATCACAGGGTACTCGGCTCATCGGAGAATTTTTGAAAGAAATGCTCACATGACGGAATACTTAGGAATCTGGGTACCATCGGCTATCCTTGCAATATTCATGCCGTTATCGGCTGCTCTGTTTTCATTGAGTCACGTCGGATTTCACAATGGCATGGATCAAGGTTGAAAAAATCAGCTGATCTTGCTCAAGCATTATGGTGTTTTCACTGATGCTTGCTTACTCTGCCCCTTCCCTGGAATAATCTTTGGAAAGTCTGCCAGCGGAAAAAGTGCAACGCACATCAAAATTGAAGAAATTGTCTTCACAGGTTTATTTTGGCACCTACAGAGGAACCTCCAGCTCGTTCATGCGCTTCCACAGACCTCGACGCAAACATCTTCCATGTGAGAAAGATACTAAGACTAAAATCGTTAGCAGTGCACCGGGATGGAGAAACATTCTCCTCGTGTGCAGTTCAGTGACTCGAGGCTCCGGGACGGGGATAGGACTGGATCAAAGTTACTCTAGGTGCTTGTTGAGGGTGGGCAAGCGAATGGAGTTTCAGCGCGAGGCTCTCATGACACACCCGGCACGCTCGATGTCAAGACTCAACAGGTTCAGGGAGTTTTGTTTGATGCAGACCGGCATCAAGAAGTCTTGGGTACAAAGTTTACATACATATGTCTCAAAAACTGATTGGCCGACGCGTGAAGGACTTGAAGGTACTGAAGGAGTCATCCAGGGCCCGCCCCTTGCAAGAGAGAAGGAACTAGTTTCAGAAATCTACATAAATAAATCTGTATGCAGAAGAAACCCAGACTTTTTATGGTTTTCACACACACACACTTATGGTGTTCAAAGTTGGTTTGCATAATTTTATGCATGCATAAATCATAAAATCATAAAATATTTTTTGGAGGGGATATGACTGTCTGGTTATGTAATGCAAAATTTCCTCACCAAAATATTTTTATGATTTTATGATTTATGCATGCATAAAATTATGCAAACCAACTTTGAACACCATAACTATTGACGCACCCGGAGCAAATCCAAGCTGAACAAAGCCTTTCAAACCCCGCGGGACGCTCTCCGTAGCCCCCCCTCCCCCCAAGTGTAGGCATGATGTGTTAAGTTCGGGGCAAATCAGGAGCATGAATCTGATGCACCGCCAACTACCAGGGGCCCAGGGGGGGGGGGGGGGCAGGCTGTCCCGCAGGCAAAGGAGTTCAGCGCAATACATACAACAGGTGTTTACTGTGAGAAACCAAACGGGCACTAAGGTGACCCAATGCAAATACGGTTAGCTACCGTTGCGTCCGGTTCCGGTCCTCTAAATTGGTGGAGAAGAGAAACCAGAACTTTGCGCGCTGGTGTATACAAAGTGCTGCGGCGCATACAGCTGATGTGATACGCACCGGGCGCTAAGTTAGCCCGGATTAGGGCACTTAGTTTGACCCCGCACCCGCATCGGGTTGGATCAACCAGGGATCAACTTAACCCGAAGCTCTGTTTGAAGCTAGTGGGGTCTAAATATAGACCCCACTAATCCTGGGACTAATCCCAAAATGAATATGCATCATGCTTTTCAGCATAAACTTTCACCAGGGGGGGATGTGTTGCACTCTCTAGAGAGTGCCAGACTGTAATTTCTATCTAGAATTCTGGCAGATATGTTCCATTGCCTCATGTGTAACTGAATTGTGGGTTGGTTGTATGTTTATAATCAAATCATACTGATCTTATCTGTATCTAATCTTGTTGTGTCTGGCAAGTTAAACTGAACTAATGGGTATTTCCACTCAGTGGCAAGTGCACAAAAAGGGATTCTCTGCCAACCAATTTGTACCCGCCATCAAGTGGAGACATCCTCTGCTTGATTACTTGGTTGGATGCCCATCAAGTGGAGAAACCCTCCACTTGATGACTGGTTTAGATGATCATCAAGTGGAGAAATTCTCCATTCTATGATCTTCACTATTGACCATTGAGTGGAGAAATCCTCCACTTGCTGACCAAGTATAAAGCCCATCAAGTGGAGAAATCCTCCACTGCATGGACATTTTCTATGTTCATTGAGTGGAGAGCATCTTATCTCAATTACTTGTGTATACCCACCATTGGGTGCAGAAATCCTTCACTTGATTACAGGTGACTGGGCTGTGAAAGGACCAGCTCAACAACCAGTACATGTAGGTAATTGAGGAGTATCTTTACCAGCTTGATGAACCAGCCATTACTGTACATCGAGCTGTGCAAGTCCCAGCTAAAAGGCCAGTAAATTCTGGCCATTTGGCGGCGCTTTTGCAAGCTGGGGCGCCACTTCTGCTTACAGAGCTTGGTAATGTTGGCTTGATGACCAGTATGTGCTGTTCATCGCGCTAGGGCTTTGCCCATGTAATGACCAATAGGTACTGGTCATTGGTTTTGAGCTTGGATAGGCAGCAGATTGGTGTCCATGGCACTTGTCCACCACAACACTTGGGCAAAAATTGCAGTGGACAAATGACAGGGGTCCCCGAGTCGGGGAAGCCCTATCCCGATAACCAGCAGATACTGGACATCGCACCGGCCTTTCCGAGCTTGTTTGACAGCACATACTGTCCAAAGAGCTCGGGAAAGCCCAGCTATAAGACCAGCATGTGGTGGTCAACAAGCCAGGAATTTCCCAGCGCAATGGACAGCACCACCTGTTCATTGAGTCTGGGTACATGTGTTAGCTGCTGGCCAATGTCCACCCTGACGTTCAGGCGAACATGGGGGTGGACATTAAAGAAGTAAAAAAACCCTCCTGAGTGAAATTAAGGGCCATGCTGAGCCAATCCAAATTTCCTCACCCGGCCATAGTCCACTTGTGCCAACCTTCAAACACCCAGAGACAATTTTTTTAATATTTGTCCTCACATAATTATGCTGCTCCTGCTATCCTAAGGCCAATGATTTTGAGTGGTCTTGATACAGCAGGTCCACAGTGCGGAATTAATAATTAAAAGCCAGTGCTACGTGAGCACCTGTATGTGATAAGAGCATTCAGTACTATTTTTTTGACCCATGCACATGGAAATAAAGGTACGTGTGATGAAATAATGCTTCAAGTAGGAGATAATTTGCGGGAAACATTTGCAGAGAAGATGTGAAGATGGTCAATCCACAAGATAAAAGGTGTTACCCACACTGGGATGTGCGTGAAAATTTAAGAATTGACTGCTCATTGTGGAGTTCTCAGACCAGCTGTTGAATTATTTCTCCAGCTGGTTCCAGGAGCAAGGGAATATTGGTGCGCCTGTCAATATCCACAAATATACCCCCCTTCCCTTTATATATTTTGGCCTCTAGGCCGTGCATTTTCCAGTCAGTTGTAGGTAAAGTTTCAGAAATTGTACCAAGTGTAGTCATGTACTAGGCAAGATGTAGATTCCCAAATGAACAGCTATTCACACTGAAAATTATTTTATGGCTCATACCTTGGTAAAAATGGTAAGGAAAACCAACTCCGGTATTTTCACATTTCATACTGCTTGGAGTGCAAGCCCACATTACGCAGGTCTTCTTAGCTTTGACACTGCTTGATACTTGAAGAATACAAATTATTGATTTCAAACTAATTTCTGCCCAATTTGATATGGGAATTCACATGACATAAATATGCTCAAAGGATTCATCTTGCAGCTGGCTGATCCTCTGAATCCAAGTTTATTAAAGAAACAGCTTTGTAAAAAAATCAAAAAAAAAAAAAATCAAGGGTTTCCCCTTACATTTTGTCAAAATAGAAAAAAAAACATCAAGGGTTTCCCCTTATTTTAAAACACAAAAAAATACAAGGTTTAATGTACATACAACAGAACTGGAAAAAAGAAATATGAGATGCCCCCAAACAACACCAAAGGTGTTGTGAACAGCAATGGCTGTTGCGTCTGGGCCAACCTCTAGCCCGCGTCAAGCGCACGGGTCAAAAAGGAAGGGTGTTGAAAGCCCCCATCCCGCAGCAAAGGCTGCAGAACCAGGGGGGGGGGGGGGCAAGCTTTAGCCCCTCAAACTGCGCAAGTGTAACAGCGGAGGGGGTTGAGGATAAACCGCACGCTGGAAGTACAGCGGCAGAGGACGCCCTGGGGGACACAAACAAGCAAGCTGAAGCCTACTTTTATAGACGATACAGTACTACAGCTCACCACCAACAAGCTCGACTGCCACATTCATCAAGCCATGACAACTACGCCACTGCCACACTCCTCCAGTACCTGTGACCTGCACGGCGGTTTTTTGACTGGCTAGGCGTTGTCAACAATAACCTTGTGTAAGACTATCTTTTGGGTTGCGCTTGACAACAGCAACCTTCTTGGCTCTTCCTTAATTATCATGAAGATGTTACTAATCTGCTGACAGTTGCTTGGCAGGAGTCGAAATGGATCCCAAATAATATCCAGAAGCCGCCCGAGCTGCGAGCAACTCAAGCCCAAATCAGTCCCAGGGCCAAGATTTTCACTTGAATCCACGCCACCGGCCTGGTTGTCCCCTTGACCAGCAACACCTTCTGCTTGGGCTCTTGAGCATGTTGAAATCCATTGACTCATAGATCTGCGACCACCTGCTCAACCTCCCCCAGAAGGCGGCTGCACCGCTGCAACGGTGGGTCGCTACTTTACTCTACGATAACCGGGGCTGTAGAGTAAAGTAGCGAGCTGCGCCTAACATTTTTACAGTTATTGTTAACGCTAGCGCGCGGATCGCCGCGTCACGGTTATTGTAACTGGCCTTTTTTTGTACAGCCGTCACTAGTAAAGTAACGTGTTATTGAGAAAATTAACATTTTATTAAGCAATTAAGGGTCAAATTGGCCCTTATCAAGCAGAGAAACCCTTTATTGAGCAGTGAAAGGCCAAATCAGCCCTGAAATGGCCTTTTCTTGCTCAATATGTTGATAAATACCTGCTGCGCTGCCCATAGATATCGTAGCGGCCTTGAAAAAAAAACACCCGCCCGGTGCGATATCGATATCGCACCACATTTCCCCATTGCTACCGGTCCGGTTAGCGTAAAGGGACCAAAAATTGCTACGATAACGTTACGATATCGATAACCGTAAAGTAGCGACCCACCGTTGACCGCTGCAACCCCCCAGAGCCTGTTTTCATAGTTTGCTTTGTTATTTTAGCAGCATAAATTATGTTATGTTGTTGTTTGAAACAACTTGATTTCTACTCCTGGTCTGTCAAACAAAAATTTCATGGAAATTGAATTGATCTGAATGTGTGTGTTATCACTTGGGAATCTCAAAGTTAAAAACATAAAAACTTCTCACATTGTGGCATACTGATGTAATCACATTCTCTGCAGGAAAATAAACAGATAGTTTTCAGTCCCTGAAAAGAAGGTGTTAATTTTTTGGAAATATGCTGGCATGTCAAAACTTTGAGAAACCTAAATGTAGACTTAAGCATGGATTTATCATATTCAACAGATTGCTTCCAACACCATTTTATTAATCATATTAATTCAACACTCTTGTCAGATACAAGGATTTTTGTTGATACTCAGTCTTGTGCTTCAGTGCAGCATTCAATGTTTGGTCATTGCCAACAGTCAGTTTGGTCAGGTCTACATTGAATTTTTGATAAGGGGTGGCTTGTGGCAAGCTACAGGCAGACAATGTGTTACTTCTGCTCAGAGGTAAAAAAAGAGGAATCTACCTCGCAGGCCCCATGACCCACCAAAGGGACACACAACAAGCAAAGAAAAATAGAAAAGCCCACATAAACATATACACATGAAGACCGGGATGCAGAGATCACACAAAACAAGACGTAGGAAGGCTTCTGGATTGCCTGAACCAGTCCGCGAGTCTGCTTGACGCCGGGTGTCCCGCCCTTCGCCGCCTTGTCTCATCTAAATCTTTTCCAATTAAAGACATGTCCAATTAAAGACAGTCCCACAATTCCTTTCCTCGTCCATCCAGGGGAAAAGCCTCGTGGACCAGGCGCTAAACGTGACAATGAATATTGCAAACTGGTCTATGTCTTGTGAGCGAGCTTTTTTCTTCTTCTTAATCTTTTGGTCAGAATTCAATCAATCTAATCCTCTTTTTTGTTTCTATAGTCAAGGAAAACAGATAGTATGTTAAGATACAGAGGACTTTTCTGCACAGGTGGATCACCGTTCAGTACCTTGGGTCCATAGTTGCTGTTCCCGTCGGCGCTGAGTCCCGGGCCAATATGCAAGTTGAAGTTTGAGGGGAAGGAAGAAAAAGACAAGAAGAGGCCAAGAAGGGCTGCCCAAGCGGACGCCAGCCAGCTCGCCTTCCAAATACCTAAGCAGAAGGCAGCGGGTAGTGCGTGAATCTGTGAATACACTGCAGCAAGTAATGATTGAGTTTGAGGCCCTTGGATTTGAGTCCATTGAGCCTGTCAGCAACAGACTGTCGGAGTATCAAGTCGGCGAGGGTGTGGGAAGCGTTAGGCTAGTTGCTGCAGTAGTGTCTGAATATCTCGCCGCCCCGGATGTAGTCGAACATGATGCCGCCGAGGACCTGGACCAGGGCGCCGGCTGTCTGGGGCTGGCGGCCCTCCAGCGCGCTCAAAAAAGTCGTCCCAAACAGCATGATCTCCTTGACGTTCGCAAAGATGTTTGTCGCCGCCCACACACCAATCAGCACAGCAGCTCGAGCTACCGGTAAAACACCTGCGAGAGGGTCTGGCAGATCTCGACAAATCCCGACTCCGTCTGGATCAGCTCGTGTATTGCTTGCTGGCGGTTTTTCTCCTTCTCGGAATAGAGCAAAAAGGTCGGTGGATCTATCAAGCTAGAGCAAGTCTGCTAATTAGGTTCAAAGAAGGTAGAGCTAGGTTCATTAGTCTTGGGGAGGGGTGGATGCTTGGGCCAAGGAGTGAAGAGGACACTTACGCTTCCCGGATTGCCATTGAGTTGAGGTGAAGGGGTGATGGAAGGAATCACAAAGTTGCTAGCGGTCGACGGCCGGCCTGCTGGTTAAGTGCTTGTCAAGGGTGTGGATGGGGCCTTTGACGGACAGACAACACATATCAGAGGAGTCTGACGACAGAGGACACCTACCGTGCCACTGGGGGAGGTTGAGCGGGCGGTCGCAGATCTATGAGTCGATGGATTTCAACATGCTCAAGAGCCCAAGCGGAAGGCGTTGCTGGTCAAGGGGACAACCAGGCCGGTGGCGTGGATTCAAGTGAAAATCTTGGCCCTGGGACTGATTTGGGCTTGAGTTGCTCGCAGCTCGGGCGGCTTCTGGATATTATTTGGGATCCATTTCGACTCCTGCCAAGCAACTGTCAGCAGATTAGTAACTAGAAAGGCTCGGAAACTGCACGATACAGTCCGGCGGTGGGGTCAGCTCTCACGTGTCGGTCCCGGGTCTCCAATCTCGGTAATTGCATTGCTAAGTGAGCTGACTAACCTGCACGATACAGTCCGGCGGTGGGGTCAGCTCTCACGTGCCGGTCCCGGGTCTCCAATCTCGGTGATGAAAGAGAGAGGATCCCGGGCACGTGAGAACCGGTACTGTAGGTGCGCGTCGGTGACAGTTAAGGTTGGTACCTGTCACCGACTAGGTTAGCAACTATGTACATAAGGGAAAGTACATAGAAGATAAAGCCTAGTTTTCACATAAGTGCATGTCCAACTCTAACAGTAATATCTTCATGATAATTAAGGAAGAGCCAAGAAGGTTGCTGTTGTCAAGCGCAACCCAAAAGATAGTCTTACACAAGGTTATTGTTGACAACGCCTAGCCAGTCAAAAAACCGCCGTGCAGGTCACGGGTACTGGAGGGGTGTGGCAGTGGCGTAGTTGTCATGGCTTGATGAATGTGGCAGTCGAGCTTGCTGGTGGTGAGCTGTAGTACCGTATTGTCTATAAAAGTAGGCTTCAGCTTGCTTGTTTGTGTCCCCCAGGGCATCCAATAAGGGTCCCCAATACTCCGCTTAAGCAGCCCATGATCCTCTGGACCAAATGACAACACTTTTTCCTGCAACGTAATAGCCTCTGCTAAAAATGGAACTCCTCTTGGTAAAGCCATTCCAGTGGGCCAAATTTGAGGCTAGCCATCTGCTCTGTTGGCACAAACTTTGGCAGAACCTTATGTAACGGTGTCTTGAACGGGTCCCAACTCCACTCAATCTTCTGCAACGGTGGATTGAGCTCCTGCGGCATTGCCAAGTTCTGCGGCCGCACCTTCTTTGCCACCGGCTTGTATTGTCCGCCATTGAATTGCCCAATACGCTGTGGTATGCTTTATGGTTGCCCATCTAAGCCCATTTCAAAATTTCCTTTTTTCTCATATGTACACTCTCAAATCAACCAATACGGCAGCACCACTGGATTCTACGGCTAAAACTACACAAGACACCATCAGTCAGTTTCACACACACAAACACCATACTCAGGTCATGTAATCCGTTACATGAACCACACTTACCCAGGACATGTAATCCGTTACATGGACCACCCTGACAGCTTGTCTACCCTTTACATATACTTTACCTCATCAGCTGCACTCATTACATTGTGCTATGCACATTTCATGCAGTGTTATGCACACTTGATGCAGGCTTATGCAGTCTTATGCAGGTGCATGCAGACTAGTGTAATAGGGGCTGCAGTCTGACAGTTGACAGATGACATCATGCAGGTGTCAAGATAGCAAAAACCCCTCATGCAGCTTGCAGATGACATCATTTGACAGGCCAGGCCAGCTAAAACACCTCACCTCCTGTCTCTCACTAGCTAAATTCTCTTATATGACATCATGACCTCATGTGACCTGTCAACCACCAGTCAAAATACCTCATTGTAGCTTTCAGGGCAGCTAAAACCCCTCATTCTCTTGTTCCCCTGGAGCTAAAATGTCTCACTCTTTTCTATTTAAGAGGGCTCTCCTCCCCCCAGTTGTAATTTCTCTCAGCAAACTACTTGCACTCAGCTTACCCCATAACAGTACAATACTTGCTCACTCTACAGTATTAGCCCACTCTATATTGTGGTTTTACACCCTTACATACAAATTACAACCTCATTACAACACTTACACATCAGCTACATCACCCTAACCCTTAAGCCACCTGCTCAAAGTAGGCTATCTTTTGATACACCTCCACTATCACTACATAAACCTTCCAATCGTAGATTGGGGGGCTTGTTTTAGTGTCTAGTGACCCAGGAAAGGCAGAGGTAACCTCATTCATCCCTTTCCGCACTCAGCAAAAGGTTCTCAGGAACACTTTTGAGCTTTACAACGCGCCTCTCCATTGTTGCCGATTGTCCTGGTCACAATCAAAACCCTACGCAGACGTCTCATTTCACTCACAACTGTGGCACAAAGGTAGGGTTTTGTAGAAAACCAACTCAGAGGTGCATACTATTACTTGGGAGGACTTAATTGTAGACTGCTTGCCTCCGCTACGCAGTTTCCCGTTCCTGCACTTGCTTTCCCTCTCTCGTCTGTTTCTGCTTTCTGCTCACAGTTTGTTCCTACCACAGAATTGCACCACAGTAGCACTGTGGTAGTGCTTTGATCCTTCCACACTTCGAGATGCATGCAAATGAAATCTCACCTTGGTATTGGTTGGCCCCGCTTTCCCTTTGCCAATACCCTCCCGCTTCTTAAATGTTGACTGTCCGAGCTGAGTCAAAGCTTTCTCTGCTTGGCCAAAAGCTAAAATCCCTCCGCAGGAGGCTCCACACAATGATGCGGCGCCCCCTTGGCCACCTCAGTCACCCAATCTCCGCTTTGGGGCTGACAGATGATTGTCTTGTACTGCTTGCCATTTGTCCCTTCTACCAGCATCACTTCCTCTTGTCTGTCTGGGCAGAAGCGCAATTGCGCCCAAAAAGCAAAAAGGAATGGCCGCCCAAGGATGATTTTGTGAGACCTGGTCACCAAGAATGACATCTTCTTAGTCACTCGTGCCACCTCCACTATCCCGTCCACTTCAAATGTAAATCCGCCCATCATGCAGATTTTTATGTTCCGCAACACCAAGTCAGCTTCAGTGGCTAGGTCCGCTGGAAGAATATTGATCATGGCCCACTTTGTGACGTTTCCGATCCACATGCTTATGTATCCCAATGGACAGGACACCGCTGTAGATGGCAAAACAGGAAGTGAACCCATTGGTGAAGGATTTTCAACCGGAGGCAAAGCAAGGCAGAGCAGAAAGGGGAAAAGTTGGCTTAGCCAATAGCAGACAAAGTCTGTAAATAGGACCAGATAACTCACTCAAAGGGGCTTAAGTGCCTTTGTAGATAAGACAGAGTGCGGGCTCAAGTGCGCACAAAGGATCAAGATGGTCAGGACTGATGATTATTATTCCTGTGTAGTCTTGTAGTTTTGAATAGACTACATACAAGGTGTTTGAGTTGTGGGTGCAGGCTCAAGAAAAAAATGAATAAGGAAGAAATACATGCATAAGGGAAAGCTAACATGTATTGTCTTTTGAAAAAAGCTTGGACTTTTTTGCTTTTTCGGATTTCTGAGGTATGTACTTAGCATGCATATTACAGGTTTAATCCTGCTGTTTCTGACCGACACAGCAGTGATATGATATCATATCTCCGATCCGGGCAGCTGCCATATCCTCCACCAACACTCACCGCAATCCCACCAACACCGACCTCATAACCAACCCTCACTCGATCCCACCCGCATCAACCTCAGCCCCCTTCCTCGGCAACCTTCCCACCAGCACCTCACTCGATGGTCTATCGTCCCCACCCCCCGGCAACCAAAATTGCTGTTGTTCGAATGTCCCAGCAAGGCCTCCCAATGGACTCCATCCAGCAACTGTTGGGTGTTCAATTCTCCCCTCAATCGTTCCGCCGTTGGAAGCACCTCTTTGAAGAAACGCGCTCCGTCATCAGAGATCCAATTGACTACCAAGAACGAGGTCGCCCGGCGAGTCTCACTCGCGATGAGTGCAACTTTATGATTGAGCTCGTTTGTTCTGAGCCTGGCCTCTTCTTGGACGAAATACGAGAGAAATTGTATGAATCCTCCGGTGTCCTTCTCAGTACCTCCGGCGTTCACAGGGCCCTCGTCAAGAAGTTGTCGATTACCTTGAAGAAACCAGACACAAAGAATATCCGCAAGTCACTTGTTACGAAGTATGCATACGTTGAACGCATGGAGTTCTTCCCTGCAGAGTTCTTGGTATTCACTGGTAAGTATTGTACTCCTTTGTTATGAAAATAAGCAAGCTGAAATCTTACCTTTGTGCACTGGCATTCAGATGAATGCTCCTTTGCTGACAAGGACCTCCTCCGAACTTACGCGAGGTCAGAAAAAGGAACACCATCGTCAAAGTACCTCGTCAACCAGAACCCGGATCGAATCAGTCTACTCCCAGCAATCTCGCTTGACGGGTTATTGGCCCTCACCACTACTTTCGACACCTTTACCGGTAATAAATTCGAGCATTTTCTAGAATTCAGCTTGGTGAGTGTTTTTCCTCATGTGAGCCACGACTCTTCCTTGTACTTTCCAAGCTGACAAGCACTCCGTTCTAGCTCCCTCGGATGAACAGGTACCCCAATGTGAACTCCGTCATTGTGTGCAACAACGCAACCATCCACCGAGGGGAACGTGTCAAAGAGCTCTGCAACGCCGCCGGGGTCCGAATCCATTTCTTGCCACCCTACTGCCCAGAACTGAACCCAATCGAGCTCTGCTTTGCGGCAATCAAGCAGGACTTAAGGGCAACTCAACTTTTGAACCAAACCGACGACCCAGAATGGGAGATCCGCCGAGTCGCCGCCCAAATCATGACCGATAAGTTGTCCTATAAACTCTACCGTCACTATGGATACTGTGTTCCAGTTCCAAACCACCACTAGTCCAAATGTGATCTCTTCTCTCTCTCCGACTTTTCTTACATCTTATCTGAGTTCTGAGTTCATGTCTAGTCCAAAACAACCTGATTTTTCCAGTCTCCAGCCCCAGTTTGTTCGTCCCCAGCCCCAGTGTCCTGTCCTAAGCTCCAGTCCACTTGTCAAATAAAACCCTGTCCTTGTCCTCTCTTTGTCCTGTCCCAAGTTCTTTGTTGCGCTTTGCCAAATCAATCAATAAAAATTTGTTTTGCACACATGTAACTTCCTCCGCCAAGGTTGGTGATGAAAGAGGCTTAATGGTTTATGTGCGAGATACAAGTCTGGATGAGAGAAGCGTGTGAAATACAAGTCTGGATGCCGGATGGAAGAGAACCTATTGAAAATGAAATTAAAGAGATAAATACATGTCTGGATGCTGGATGAGAGAGAAGAGTGCAAAATACAATCCTAAAACAGGCGAAGAAGAGGAGGAGATACAGCGAAAAGGTCTAATGAGAAGCGCGACGCTTCTCAATTTTTTTGGTGTTGTCTTGCTTATATGGTCCTAAAACTGGCGACGAAGAGCGAGGAGCGATCCAGAGCGAGGAGCGATCCTAAAACAGGCGACGAAGAGGAGGAGATACGGCGAAAAGGTCTAATGAGAAGCGCGACGCTTCTCAAATTTTTTGGTGTTGTCTTGCAATTGGGCAATTATGCCAGGAGACAAGCCCCAACGGGCCATTTCATCTCGAGTGATGCTTTCCGATTGAAAGTAGGCAGGATGGTAAATATCCTTCTCGTTGAGGATGCTGAGGACGTCATCCTTCTTACTCGGCTTGATTTTGACGAAATCGAGGTACTGTGCCATGAGGTCCTCATCGGGCTCAGCCACCGGCGAATCAACCGATCCTTCGGAAGGGGAAGAGCTGCGATTGGCTTGGGGGGAGGCTTCCTCGATTACGTGAGAGATCTTGCGTTTCTTGTAGGCCAAAAGCTTTTCAAACCGAAGCGCCGATGGGGGAGCATTGTAGTTAACCCCTACAACTTCTTGTAACTACATCCAGCTCATGCAGTGAATCAGTTCAGGCCAGGACAAGCAAAAGAGAATGAGACAAAGGCAACTTACAATATCATGCGCCCAAAGTTGGGTATTTTGAGTAGTCAAGGGGATGTATCGGGTGGGGTCCTTTGGATCAATGAAGACCGGCCATTTCGAGAGGTACTTCACGTTGGGTGGGTGCTTTGCATAAAGCTGGCTCATGACAACATCAAGCCCCTTGAAGTCGCTGGCTGAAAGATTATTAGCGTTTGAGCTGAGACTGCCGCTGGCGTTCTGAGCCGCCATCTGAGTCAAAACGTGTGTTTTGATATCGACCAAAATCTTTGCCTGTTTTGCTATGGCCGCAAGATCAGCCATCTCAACGTGGAGGCCGGCGTGGACGTGATCCGTGTGGGTGTCTCTCATGGTCTGGATCCAACGAGCGTAAGTTTCCTCGTTGTTGACCGTGTAGTTGTACTTCTTGTGGAATTCCGGGGTTGTCTTGAAGGCCAAAGAGACCTGCCACGAAATGGGTGGGGATCCGGAGGTGAGCGCGTTTCGGATGAGTCCGTCAGAACCGTCCACAATCTTTCCAGCCTCTGCTGCAACAAGTCTGCGGAAACCATCGAGATTCAAAGATCCTATATCGAAGGTTATCGCAAAGACCTTCTTTGTTTTTACAGTGTTCGATAACTTTGGGTTGCCCGGTTTGGGGCAGTACAGCTTGAAGGAAGTGCTGCAATGCGCTTTCTGCGGCTGGCAGAAGCAAAAACAAGGTTCGTAACCAATAATCAATGTGGACAACCAAGAAAAGGAGGAACTCACTGTGGAAAGAACTGCGTCAGTGCCGTCTCGGCCGTGGGCGCGATCGCGCTCCGCATCGGAAAGATATCCCATTCGCGGCGGTGGGTGTGCCCTTGCAAAGAGGTCGATGCCGTGTTGTGACATGTCAATCTTGGTGTGGCGGGGTTTGCTTGGTCTGCCGGGATTTTCTTGGTCTGACGGGATTTGCTTGGTCTGACGAGGTTCGCTTGGTCTGGCAAGGTTTGCGCTTGGGATGATTATGACAGTACTGTCATCATCAAAATAACCGATGATGACATCATCGGGTTTTGACTCCATAATTAATTCATTTAAAAATCCTAAACTTCACGATTTTGAGTCCAAACTTATTTCAAAACACAATATGTGACAGGCTGCCAAGAAAAAAGGAGAGCAGAAACAAGTTCAAATTCCAACAATTGGGTGTCCAAACTCCGCACACTTCACCTCTGCCATTTCTGCTTTAGTGGCAGCTTCCAATGCCGTGGGCTTCCTTTCCCCTGCCGCCTCTCTTAGCAAACTGATCATCTTGTCCGCCATTACGGGGGAAATTGCCGCCAGCTCCCTCAAGGTTAGGGCTACTGTGGTTTCCGCGCCCATTGCTTGTTGTGCAACCTCTTCGGCCTTTTTCTTGTTGCCCCCCGCCACTGGAGCTACCGGAAGCTGCTTGACCGGCTCCGGTCTGGCTTTAGGCGCGGGAGCGGGATCCAAATCCATCTTTTCCAAACGCTCCCCCAAGAAGACTTCCCCCGTCTGCACACACTTCACACTGCTGGCCACTGCCGGCGGCTTCCACACCATGCCCTTGACCATCCTAATATTCACTTTCCCCTCCACCTCTTTCCCTTTTGCCAAAGGTTGTCCGGCCCGCACCACATCCCTTGGAATCGGTCCATCCACTGGCGTACGATCCGGCCAAAAGAAAGCGCGCCCCCACGAGGAAACCTTTCCCGCAGCCCAGTCCGTTTCAAAGTACTCGCACTGATTCCGCATATGGCCGTTTTCCTTGCAGTAGTTGCACACCGGAGGTCCTTGCCTCCACGGCGGCATTCCGCCGGCCTGCAGAGCACCGTCCGCCTGAGGAGCCGCGGAAGCAGCTGCTGGTGCCACGGCGGCCTGTTGCTCCTTTGGTTGCTTGTGCGCCGCTTTCTGCATGAACAGTTTCAGCTCCTTCAGCGTTTCCGCCAAGTCACTCACGTCTTTGACCGTCACCAGCGCCTGCGGAGCCAATTCCGCCCTCACAACCGCATCTCCTTGGCTGTCATTCATGAGCTCCAACACTTGGAGCTCCGCCTTGACAGCGGACTGCAAATACTTCATGCTGGGCAACAGTTTTGGCCCTCCAAGTTGTGGTTTGACCATCAGTCCCCAAAGCACCTTCTCTGTGAAGGTTTGATTCAATCCCTTCAAGAAAATCCGCTTTGTTGTGCCCATATTGGCCGTCACGATCTTGTTCCGCTCCAAATACCGCAGAACCTGGTCGAAACTGGTAATGTAGGACACGTACTCTGCTCTTGTCCGAACACCGCCTTTTTCCGCACGCTCCAAAGCCACTTTCTCCAAGTCACTCTCCCGATACCTAGGTCCACAATCTTCCCACCGCTCAAGTATCTCCTCCTTGAGCTTGGTCCAATCCTTATTCTCGAACCCTTTCATGTCCTCCACTTCCCGCAAGTCCTCGCCTTCTGGAAAGAAGTTGACCACCTGGTACACCTTATCCGCATCCGTCAGACCTTCCTGAAGAGCTGCTCTTTCAAACCAGTTGATAAAGCGCTCCACCTCCGCCTCTGAAAACTTAAGGTGCGGATAATCCCTGGCCCGTATCTTTGCTCCGCTCGGCGCAGGAGCAGCAGGTCGTGGTCCACCTAGCGCTTCTTCCATGGTCTCGTCTTCAGTCTCCTCTGGTTGAACTCCGTAAGTTCTGCTCGTCGTTCCTCCAGTTGACACCGCTGGTCAATTGTTCAGAGTGCTCCGCTGGTACAGCTGTCGCCTTCTTGCCGCAAGTGACTGATTAGGTGAAAACTGGCTCCGCACCAACAAAAAAGATGATTGTCCTAGTCTTGGTCCTCCCGCTAATCCCAACCACAATTGTGTTTTGGCTGGTCTTGAAGAAGAACCTCCTCCGTTTTCCGCAATTACTGTGTCTCCGCTGTCCGAGCCGCCTGATCCGATCTGAGCTTCTTTGTTGCCTGGAGTAAAGAATTTGCCTTCCAAAGGGTTCATTCAACATTTCCGCACAAGTCTAGTTCCCGAGTATCCGATAACAACACAAATTTGGGTTCCCGGCCAGACCCCCACTTGTGAGAATGAAGACTGGTTAGTTGGTGGAAATGTCTGCTGACCGCCTCCTTCAAGGATATTAGTGTCTGGGCTGTGTGATTGTCGGTAACTTGGCTCCGCACTGCTACTTTCCGCTAGCCTTCAGCACTCCTCTACTGAGCCTGATCTATAGCGTAATAATCCGCAAGTGAATAAAGCTCCGCACTTTGTAAGCACAAAATCCGCAAGTAACTCTCAAAGTAAAGATAAGATCCCTAGATAATCCTCTAATAACTCTAGTACCTTCACAATTGTAAGTACAATGATGAGTATATCCCGTAAGAATGATGATAGAATCTCCTCCTAGGATCCTAGGATCCCCCTTTTCCTTGTCCTCCCCTCCATGCACATTGCCGTTCCCACCCAATCCCGCACTAGTCCTCCAGCTCCGCCCGCTATCCTGCTTGTCACTTTCCCAGACTCCGCTCCTCTCCGACGCTTGACCTCCCACCGTCCTCTGTCTAGCCCCCGTCAGTTGGTCTCTCGCCACCGCCTCCACCCCGGTTCCACCCGCTTTGGCTGTTGTGACTCACCCGCTGACGCGCTGCTGCTACCAGTCCACGTGTGTAGCCCCGCCGCAGTCCAGCCCTGTCTTTTCCGCTCCAATCTGAAATCCGCAATCCGTGCATTCCAGTCCGCGCGTGACTTTCCGTAAGCTTTCTTAGCGTGCTTTCCTGACCTCATCCTCAGTGCTTATGTCACCAGAATGCACTCTGCCTGAGCGGCTTTGTGCATTCCCGCTTGCGCTATCCCCGCGTGGACATTCTACCGCGCTCGCCTATATAAATCACCACATCGCTTGACATCCTCCGTTGTTGCTACAGATGAAATTGTTGAGCACTGAAATCAAAAAAAAAAAAAAGGTAAACAAACCAACCAGGACAGCTTAGAACATCAAGGGCCATCTCGAGAAGACCGCCATGTGTATTTCCTGAGCGCCCTTGTTGTATCCACCACTTAAGGGGGTCAACTGGCTGTCCATCGCTCCTTAAACTCAAACCTCCTGTAAGCCATACATTCAGTGGATCTGTAGTAGTGGTGCCTCCTTGCGCTTCCGATGCACTCATCAACCCAGCAAGGATACCTGTCTGGGGTTTCTGTGCATATGATGTTAGCTCAAATTCCAAATGTGGTAGCAATAAATAGATGCATAATTCACTAACCTTTGGAGAAGGATTGGGTGGTTGCGGTTGGGAAGTGGTTGGCCGAGATGAAGGTTTATAGTGGGCTTCCCACATCTCGCGGGTGAGCCGAATTGCTTCTTCAATCCATTTGGGTTGCCATTTCACAAGTTCAAAATACTTGTCTTTAAAAAATGGGTGGAGAACTGTAGCAGTGTAGACTCACTTAACCATCAACATGAAACATCACTTCAAAATTAAAGATATTAAAACCTACCCATAGCAACCCGGTACAAGGGGGAGCAATCAGTTTGAGTTTAGTACTTATTTGTGAGCTGAAGTGCAACACGGCACACGTTCCTCAAGGCGGGGGGGGGTAATCTTCTTTCTTGTTGGAGATTGCAGTGGAAAGATGGCTGCCAATCTGGTCAATAAATATAACAATATCTGGTATTCGAGCCGAGCCACAAGTCGAGATCTGAAGCGTGATTTCATAGAACGGTTCAAGAACTTCCACAAGATCAGATGCTAAGTGTTGATGTGATGATGGCAAGCAGGCCCAAGCCGTTTGTCTTTCTGCCACTCAAGGCTTTTGAATACAATAAATTGAATAAGTGCAGTGATGGATGTCATGATTAACATAGATGAATTAACTCACAGGGCTTCGGAGCATCGCAGGATACTGGAAAGTTGCCCCAAAGTAGAATTCCATCTTGTTCGCACATTGGTTCCAATGTTGTGTGGCCTCTCGCACTCAAATTCGCGACAGAGCTCCACAAACCAAGCTTTTGAGTTTGGTGACTTACTTAACTTCCTTGAAATTGCACAGAACTGTTTTTATCATGAAAATAGTTAGTACATGTACATGCTAAATATAATAGAAAGAAATTGAAATCAGATGATGGCTTACCTTTGCTAGTGTCTTGTTGCATGATTTGGAAGTATATCGATTGGTTTCCTCCTTGTCACTCAACTCGTTAATGTCAGTTTCCTCCAGTTTGATCTCGGTTGAGAGAGTGCGTTGTATGTGTTGTTTGGAATCTACAAATTCCTCGTTGTCTTCTCCACAATCTCCAGTAAACCTAAATGTAACGATCTCGTCAGTGAAAAAATTGGAGATCAAATAAACATCAAAAACATACAGTTGGACCTGTTCATCGGGATCCTCCAGCTCCGGCTCCTCATCTCCCAATTCCTCATCATTAGATTCTTGATCATTGTTGATTGGGTTAATTTTCTTGTGGCTTCCAAAAGGTCGCAAGATCATTTGTGCAATTAAATTCAAAATGTGAGCAAAGCAACATATCCATTGT
This sequence comes from Puccinia triticina, assembly GCF_026914185.1. Taxonomy (NCBI): domain Eukaryota; kingdom Fungi; phylum Basidiomycota; class Pucciniomycetes; order Pucciniales; family Pucciniaceae; genus Puccinia; species Puccinia triticina. The sequence continues at coordinate 948,858 of NC_070568.1, read as the reverse complement.
GAATTGGCTTGGAAACGGGGCCACTTGTATTTATTGATCTCCTCAATCATAGCCTGGTTATTCGTAGCGTTATTGGTGACGATACCACAGATCTATAAGAAGACAAATAAAAAAATCAGCAAAGGGAAAAAAAATGAAAAAATGATATATGTGATTGATCACCTTGTTGTTCAACCCAAATTTCTCAACAATGGTCTGAACGGTTTCAGCCAAATGCAGTCCTGTGTGGCTTTGTCGTAAGCAAACAAAGTCCAGAGGCATTGCCTCCAATTTGAATCCACCATTGTCTTGTGGAACCAAGCGGTATATCACTGTGCCTAATACATACGTCAAACCCGTTTGGCGCCTGCCAAGCATCAAGGCCCAAGTACAACGCACCTTGATGATTCTAGTGAAAAAAGCAGAATTATCATATTGAAACATCACCAAGAAGCAATGGAATACTCGCCTTAAGAGATTCTATGAGAGTCTCCTGCACAGCGGTATACAAACTGGATATGTCATTGGAGACCGCCCTGCGAGTGGGTAGATTCTTCTGAACGATTGGGTGCAGGATTGCTTGGTGCGCTTCTTTGGTGAGAGCTGAAAAAGGTCGCGCGCCTTGAGCGCACCATATGGCACACAACTGGCGTACCCGAAAGGAAGAAAAGAACAGTATTAGTCCAAGATTTTATGAAGAAGGGAAGGGTTATAATTACCTCTTGTGGGTCAATATTGCCGGTGCCAGTAATTCCAAGGGCACCCAGCTTTTGAGAACCTTGAGAATCACATTGTCTCTTGACACAACTGGAAACGTGCTTAGATAAATTGGTTGGAGAAGTCTCATAAATCGGCTGGTGGATCTTCTTGCCACAGCTAACAAAGGTCAACAAGAGTTTGAGCGGGGAGATGAACAAAGCTAAATGGCGACAAAAAGAGAATACCCTACGTTTTACATGGACAGGCTATCATTCAACACCCGTTTTTGTCCCGTTGCTCGGAAAGTTGAGGGGATTCGTAAGCAGCATAGCACAAGCTAAGTTGCTTTTTGTGCAATTTCTGCGCCTTTTCTGGGAAATGGAAAGGGTAAATTCAGAGCTCTTAATGATTTAATAAACAAGAAATATCAAGTTTCAGGGGACCTACTGAGCTCTTGTTCATCCGTCAGCTCCTGCCCGTGATTTTTTTGAGTGCTTCCCAGGGTTGTTGTATCAACATCAGTAGCAGCGGGTGGGTTTTCTTTGGGATAGGAATCTTCATCAACATCAATTACTTGATGGTGTTGTTGCTTGCGAGAAGTTGCTCCAGATGGGGCCGGGGTGCTTGAGATTGAGGATGCCGGTGACGAAACCTCCTTGCGACGCTTTCTGCTATTCCTCATGACAATGGGGGTGGTTGACGGTTTGGGTGATGATATGCTAAAGGCGGAAAATCTTTGACTTGCCTGCCTGCTCAACCACTGCTCTGTGCCACTGTCTGCGGTGCATCCAAGGGCCCTTGGTGGGGCGGGTGTCAACGGGTACCTGTAGCGGGTACCTGCTCTTTTTTCCCCTAAATTTCTGACACCCGCACCCGTACCCGCTACCCGCCAGCGGGTACCTGTCATGTCTAGCAGGTACCCGCCAAGGGGTACCTTATGCCATCCCTAATCCCACTCTACGGCTAACCATAGAGTGGGGTGTGTACCTCACATGATGAGATGACTGGTCAAGCGGAGGGGTGTGCTCCAATGGATGGTTGGTCATTGATTGGGGTGTGTACATACACACTTGATGGCTGGCATCAATTGTACTCCACTGGATGCTGGAGTGTGCAGGGGGCACTCCCTTTTCAGGGAGAAAATCTCAGAAAGGGAGTACTGGGTCCATGCACTCCAAATGTATGGAGTGAACTATTGAGACACTCATTAAATTTTCGGCAAATGGAGTGCAAGGTGGCTTACTCCAATTTCTTTGGCTTGCTGGGGCCCACACTCCAACTTTCTTGGAGTGTATGCTCCATCAACTCACTTTTGGAGTGCATGAAGTAAATTTATGGAGTGCATTTAGGCTGACCCTTAATTTATCTTGATCAAGGAGCAATGATGTGATTTTTTTGACATATAAGGGTAAAATAGGGGCTTCAAAAAAACTGGGTGCACTGTGCAGTGCATCAGGACAAACATTTCCAAGAATATGCAATGGCCTTTTGTAAGTTAGGAAATAGTTTTTTGCTTTCCTCCCGGGCATCACTGCTCATCCATATTTGATAGACTTCTTCGGCTTTGTTGTGATCCCAGTGGCATGGATTTGATTCAGCAAAACTGGTTGCAAATTTTTGGATATGTCTCCTTTCGGATGAACTGATAACCGGATGGTGGTATTCAATCCATTCATTCAAGGTCCTGATTAGAGGTGATACAACCATTCAGACTTTGGTAGACCAATTGATGCCTTGATAGATAAACAGAGACTGGCAATAGAGGCTTACATATATTGAATATTTTCTAACCATGATCCCAAAATATTTTTGAACATTTTTGATTCTCTGGCTGACCAACTTGGGTGACCAAGGAATAAAAAAAGACAGCCAAGTTAGCCCGAATGTTTTTCAGAGAAGAGGAGAAATGTTGCATAGTGAGAGGATTAAAAAAACCTGTCATGTAGCAAGCCACCTTCGAAAATACTTTTCAGGAACTCATAGGGTTCAATAAATTCTGGGTCTTCGCCTTTATCCGATCTAAGATAGAGGTTGAGTAATCTTAAATTAACCTTGTCCAATGAAGGGGAGCCAGAACATCATAGCTGGTCATGTGTTTTGAGGATTCGGACTCTGCCCTCTTTTTTAAGACAAAAAGCAACCCACTTCCTAGCTTCGAATAACCAATTCAAACACCAACTGGGTTTCATTGTCGCGCGGGGACTGATAATCCGGAAGACCTTCATTTTTCTACAAATAAGATTCCTGTTTCAGTTCACTTGACATGCATGCAACGATAAAGAATAAGGATATGCCTTGTTTGATCATCAAAAAGGCTACTCACATCTTTGTCAGTTTGCCCTCAGCCCGTACAAGTGAGTCAGGAGGTAGGGAAACACGTATTTCTTGTTCCTTATTTTCTTTACTGTGTGGGTATGGTTATTATCCAGAAAAAAAAATGGCCAGAGAGAGTTAGTCGTAAACAATTAAGCCTATTGGGATCATCACTCAATTTATCAAAGAGAGTTAAAGCTAGGCTCACACGATAGGAATCTTAGATCCACTCGGGCCACCGGACTCGTTTTTAAAGTCTCTGTCTGGGCGTGATCCTCTGTTTGAATGAGTATAAATATCAACACAAGCATGCTTTATTTGATCTTCGACCAGGCCACTCACGCCATTTGATCCTTCGGTACTGCTTTGGTGGTTTCAGAATTTTTTGGGGGGCCATCGAGGCTATCTGAATCTTCGCTGCGTATGATGGGTATTGGTTATGATTTATGAGATACATATTAGCCGGAGGGGGGAGTTGGATGTATCAAATCCTATTCGGCTGATCGGAGAGTTCAACCAAGAAATGCTCACTTGATGTAATGTTGGCGACCCTTTCCACGATGGACTGTCCTTTCATTGTAGGCGCCTGCATCGGATGCTCTGTTTGCATCAAGTCACGTCACGTTGCAGTGGACGGTGGCATGGATCAAGTTTGGAGAAATTAGGTGATCTTGCTCGAGCATTGACGTGTTTTCATTGGTGTTTGCTTACCTTGCGAATTCGCTGGAATAATCTTTGGAAAGTCTAGCGGAGGAGAAAGTAATGAAGTAATACATAGCACACTGAGTTTGAGGAACTTGTCTTTGCAAGATTATTTTGGAGCTTACAGAGGAACCTTCAGCTGGTCCATGTCGTTCATGCGCTTCCACAGACCTCGACGCAAACATCGTCCATGAGAGCAAGATATTAAGACTAAACACGTTAGCAGCGCACCGGGATGAAGAAACATTATCCTCGTCTGCAGTTCAGTCACTCGAGGCTTCGGGACGGGGATAGGACTGGCTCTGAGGGCTTGATTGAGGCCGAAGTTCAGCGCGAGGCTCTAATGACACATCCGGCACGCTCGTTGTCACCAGGTTCAGGGAGTTTCGATTTTCGATGCAGACCGGCAGCAAGAAGTCATGGGTACGAAGTTTATGTCTCAAAACCTGATCGGCCGACCGGCCCCTTACAAGAAAAAAACGAGAGAAGGAAGTAGTTTCAGAGCTCTACATATGTATGCAGAAGAAGCCCACGCACACTGACACACACCATCGACGCACCCCGGGCCCGGGGCAAATCAAGAACATGAATCTGATGCACCGCCGGGTACCGATCCGAGTCCCTCCGTGATTGAAGGGGGGGACGCCGTCCCGCAGGGTGCGAAGGAGTTCAGCGCAATACGACAGGTGTTTACCACTCCGGGCGGGGAGGGAGGGGATTGCGGTGTTGGGGGACTGGTTCTTGCAGGAGTGGCCGTGGACTGGGCTTGGCGCCGCCCAAGACCCGAGGAACTCTTGCCGACCTGTCCCAAACGCACGCCAAATATTGTTTGCGAGCGCCTTGGGTTAGCCTGGGTCGCGCGTGGAAAGACCGCGTCGTCCTTCGTCTGTAGGCACATATTACGTTGCAGCCACTGGGCCACGCTTTACTGCCGGACACATCAACCCGGACATCGTGGATAGTACTTATGATGCTCGTCGGGTGCCGTCGCGTGTCATACAAAAGCCCGATTGCGCTCCTCATCAGGATCTGTGGTATGCAGTGTCCCCGCCGATAGACGACCATGTAACTGACTATTTGATTGGTAGAGGCCGAGCTAGCTGAGTTTCTGAAAAGTGATCCCGGGCTCCAAGGCTTCGAATAACCCAGAAAGTCGGCCAATGAGGCCAGGCCTCTGGGAGGTGGAACGGGCTGCCCGATGTGCTTGGTCATGACGAGGTATCCAGCCAAGCAAGAAAAATAGACCTTCCAAGGGGATCGACATGGACGCTGATAGGGTAGAGTTTCCTTCTTCGGCGATGGCCGCTCGGCGCTAGGGAACAACCACCAACTATTGTTCGGTCCTAAGTTGTGGCTTATTTCTCCTTTGTAAGTTTTGTTGGATCTAATCATGTACAATTTCAGCAAAACAACACCAACGAACACACCGGAGGTATGAGATGTACATATGCAGCTAGGTCTTCTCTTTGATTTTCGATTTTTTGGAAGCTCCTATAGCACCATGCGTACATCAAAGGAGAAAGAGCATAAAAACAAAGCAAACCATCTCTCCAAGAGACGGGCACAAAAAAGCAAGAACAAGACGCACCCCGGTGCAAATACCACCAAGCTGGGGTGTTGTGGACAAAAGAAACACTTCAGGTGTTCGTGTATGTGCAGTGAGAGATGATGGTTGGCTGACGTTGAGGATTGCATGATAATAATAGTCAATAGAAGAGAGGGAGAGGGAGTCACCACACAAAGAAAAAAGAGGAAAGAGGAAAGGAGCAAGGCAACAAAGAGAAAGAAGAGAGACCTAATAAACGACTACTTGAACTTCATAGATAGCCACTACGTATAGGCACATCCACATCCACACACAAACAGGACGTGCTTATATTTATGTAGATGTATATACAAAACAACAGAACTTCTAGGGAGGAACGCGACCGGGGAGTACAAAGCACACACACACACACACACATAAACACACACACACACGTGAGGATTTTAGCGAGAAAGAGGGAAAGAGAGACTTGATTATTGTGATGCCCAACAAAACGAGAAAGAGAGGGAAAAACTAGGGTGGGACGTAATAAGAGTATCGAAGAAAGCGGAGGGCGGAGGCTCTAGCGGGGCGCGGGGAAGACGAGGGCGGGTGTGGGGAGGGGCCGATCATCTGACGGAGGTTTTGAACTTGAGGAGGGGCGCGAGCCCGGCGAGCGTGCAGCTCTTCTTCAAGAACTCGTGCTACACCACCCCGACACGTCAGCGTGTTGAAAGAAGAGGGCTTAGATAGAGGGAGGGGGGGCTGACCTGGATGAGCTCGTCGGCCGTCGCCCGGCTCTTCACGTCCACACACAAACAGACGGCCAGGAAGTTCTTGAGCTCCTTGCTGAGTCGTTCGGGCTTCTTGAGCGTCGGCGTGCCTGTCAAACAACCCCCGGGACACACAGAGAGACATCAGCACACTGACGCCTAGGAAGAAAGGGGGAGACGGACCGTTGGTGGCGATGAGGTAGAGCGCCTTGAGCGGCTCCTCGTCCAAGTAAGGCGGCTCGTTCTCGATCATCTCGATGGCCATGATCCCGAGCGACCAGATGTCCACCTTGGCCCCGTACTCCTTCTGCTTCACCACCTCGGGCGCCATCCAATACGGCGTGCCGACCATCGTCGCCCGCTTCGACTTCTGGTCCGTCAGCTTCGCACAGAACCCGAAATCGGCTACACAAAAAAAAAAAAAAATCCTCAGAATCGGGCCGCCGGCGAAGCTTGTGGGAATCGGTACCCACTGATCTTTACATGGCCTTGCGCATCTAATAGCACGTTGTCCGACTTGATGTCTCGATGGATGATGCTCTGGTTATGCAAATGTTGCAATCCCTTACAGCTCTACATACACAAAGGGGCAGCTACTGATATCAATAAAAAAAAATCAAAACAGATAGTTGAAAGTGATCGGAGGGAAAGACGGACCTCGAAGCAGATACTAGCGATCTGGTCCTCCTCCATCGTGTTATTATCGATCACGTCCGTCAGAGCGCCGCCCTCCATGAACTCCATGACGACCCAAAGCTCGTCATCGCGGACGATGAAGGAGTCGAGGAAGTTGACGATGTTGGGGTGCTGGGACTCCTTCATGACGAGGATCTCGTTGACGATGAGTTCTTTGCGGGGCTGGACCTTGAGGTCCATCTGCTTGATCGCCACCTTCGCCCCGTTCGAGAGCGTCTTGGCCACGTACACCGACCCGGAGGCCCCCTGGCCGACCTTCTTGATCTTGGCGTAGATCTGGTTGGGGTCTTGTGGGGAGACGACGGTGCGCAGTTTGGCCATGATCTGGGCCTCGGTGAGGCTCGAGATCCGGCGTTCGTTCTGCTTGGCCTCCTGCTTCTTGACGGTCTGGAGGGCCTTGATGGGCGCCTGAGCGGGCTGCTGCTCCTGTTGGGTGGTTGTGCCGGCGGCGGGCTTGTTGGGGGCCGCGGAGCCTGAGGGCTTGGCGGTCCCCCCTGGGACGGGGGTGCCGTTGGTGGTCCGGGGCTGGCCGAGGGTGAGCGGCTTGGGCCCCTGGAGGGTCTTGGGAGGCCCGAGGGGCTTGGCGCTCTCCTTGCTCGGCTGGACGAGCGGGCGGGGGGAGGCGGAGGAGGAGAGGCTGAGGGGCTTGAGCCCGCCGGAGCCGGGGGCGGCCGAGGGCGCGACGGGTGCGACTCGTTGGGGGACCAGGTTGGGCCGGGTCTGGGAGGAGGAGGGGTTGGGGTTGTTGATCCGTGGGAAGGTGGAGGAGGGGGAGGAGGAGGAGGAGGACTGGCTGGGGTCGGGATGGTTGCCGGCCGAGAAGGACTCGGCGTGCTGGGTGGCGGGGGAGGGGGCGTTTCGGGAGGCATAGGATGGGTAGCCGCCGGACTGGGAGGAGGAGGAGTTTTGGATGTTGGGAGAGTTGTGGATGGAGGATTCGGAGTGCTGGTGGTGGTGGTGGTGGTGGTGCTGGTGGTGGTAGTGGTCGAGTTTGGAGGTGTCGATGGACTGCTGGTGCTGGTGGCCGGGGCCGATGGGATACTCGTCGTTCTCGCGCTTCTGGATGTCGGTGTAGAACTCGAGGACGTCGAGGACGGCCTGGGGGTTCTTGGCGTAGTCCTCCTTGGTGATCGCGCTGCTGGTGAGGAGGCGGGTCCACTGCTCGGGCAGGCCGGTGAATGCGCCGGAGACGGCATCGAAGCCGACGTGGACCTGGTGGACAAAGTTGGTTGGGTTGGAGACGCCCATGAGCGGCGAGCGGGAGTAGATGTCGTCCATCCATCCGTAGAGCTCCTCATCGTTCTTGAGGGCGAGGTTGTAGGTCTTGTCCTTGGTCTCGACCTCGAGGCAGTACGGCCTGAGATCGGTGCGGGTGACGTTGGTGATTTCCTTGAGGAAGATGAGTGCGGCTGCGGTTGAGGTGGTCTGGTGGGGGGATAGTGTGTTGTTAGTGTTCTGGCTGTTCTGCTTGTTTGTGAACCACACACACACACACACACACCTCGTTCTTGTGGAAGGTGAGTGTCTGTTCTCTGAGGATGAGCCATCGCTGGGACCATATCCACGAGCGCAGGCCGTCCTCCTTGAGCTTTGCGAATCCTCTGCGGACGATCGTTGTTGGGTTGGGCTGGGGGGGCAGGGATGCGGGGGCGAGGGATGGGCTGGAGGGGGTGGATGGGAAGGGTGCTGATCCGATCATGCTGCTGGCTGACTTGGAGAGGATCGAAGGCGCATGTCCCGAGGCGAGGGAGCTGCGTGGGTCGTGCTCGTTCTGTGTCTGTGGCGGCGGGGGTGGGGGTGGTGGTGGTGGTGGTGGTCTGGAGGGGATGAGCGAGCCGAAGGGGATCGAGAAGGCGGACATGGCACTGTGGCAGCGTGTGGTGGGAGGGTAAGCCCGAGGATGCGCGCTTCCCTCGCTTCCGCCTGGGAACAAAACAACTCATCCCAATCCCAGCACTCCACATACATGCCCACTGGCCGGGGCACTCGAAACCGTCCAACTTGGGCTGATCAATAGCTATTGGCTATGTCTGAGAGAAACAATGGGGGAGCAGTGGACAATATAAGCAGCAAGCCTTCTGCTAGCTTTTCTTCTTCCCTTTCCACTCATTTATTCAGCTTGCTTATATACACTATCCCCCACAGCTTCAGGGGGATAATCTACAGATAACAATATGGGAATTTTCTCCTGTGTGAGCCATTTCTTCCTCAGATAACACAGTAGTAAGTGTTATCTGTGTGAATTGTCCCGATGTTTTTTGAAGGGGGGAAATCTCCCTCTGTTAGGTTACCTTAAGGTTTGAAGGCTCTTGTTACCAGATAACATGTTAGGGCTATATGGTAACAGTGGGAAGTTATGTTACATCTATGTAACTTCCCAAGTTTCTTAGAATAGCGGGCAAATCTAGAAAAAAAACAATTCCATTGAAGTACACCTCAGAAACTACCTCATCACACACCAGCAAGCCTTTGGTTTAGGCTTATAAGGCTGGACCCCCAGTTAGGGGTTTTTTTTATGTCCATTAGTTTGTTTTTGAAATAGATTGACTCAAGCCTCACATTTTATGCACTGCAATCCACTTGTTATTGATAGATTCAACCACACAAAGATATAGCACCATGAGAAACTTCTGATACATCCTTCTACAACTTACAAGACAAAGTTTCAAATTCACTTTTTGAAATTGGAAGATTGGGCCAAGGCAATTTGGTCTTTTGGCCCTTAGGTAGCCAAATTCCATGCTCTCACTATGCACTGATACCAACCCATGGGAACAGTCATGATCTCAGACACGTGGCCAAATTTACAAGTTGCTGCTATCACTGGCTCAAGACTCAAAAGCGGCTGTGAAACTCTTTTTCTGAATGGAGAAGGGGATGGTGCCTGGAGCTGCAAGCTCTACCCTTCTAACTACCTGATAACAAGACCCAGCAAGCTAAGCTGGGTAAGTTTTGAATGTGTGATAGGATTGGTGGGTTCAGAATCAAGTTGTGTGATTGATATCTGTTATGTGTAAGATTGATAAAAACAGAAGTATTTATTTCTTATAAATGTTTTATTATAAAGCAATTACAATCATCATAAAATGAGGTAGTAATCAAGAGAAAGAGATCAAATAGCAATCCATTTCTTTTCTAATAAGGCCCTGTTTGGCAGTGTCATGTTACACAGCGTAATAATAGGAAACATGCTACATTACATATGGTAAAATATGTCTTTTTAGAATAATCTTTTGGAAGTAAACCCTCATAAGGCTTGGCAGTTTACTTCCAAAAGATCAGACAGAAAAGTAGTGTCTTACACAATGTAGGGGGACATGGCAAGATTATTTATTGCGTAATAATCACGCTGCCAAACAGGGCCTAAATAATTCATTGTTTTTTTTTTTCAGCAAATTTATTCTGAGTTGGTTTCTTATCAGTGAGTTTGTTTAAAGCAGAAAGACTTTACTTGATGATGGTAGTTGTTTGACTAGAATCGAGTAAAGTTCAAATCTGAACTGATTTTGCAATTAGCAATAATTGGCAAGCTAATACGGTTCACAAGACTTGTTGAGCTGTTTTTAAGAAAGAGATGTTAAGAAACCTCTCCTCAGCCTGAAAGCAAAGAGCGATGAACTACTTATGATGTGGAGATCTCTTCCGTGGCGCTCTTGGCACGTAGGCTTTTCCAAGGTTACAGGATTCAGCGCGCGGCTTGGCGCAAGGAGAAAGATTCAAATCTCAGTCATCAAGAAGTCAACACGTGCTTCCTCAAGATCAATCAACGCAGCACATCCGCAGGACTCAAGAAGTTTCAGGACTTCTTTCACCGCGCACGGCGGCGCGTCAGTGTGGTTGTGGTTCTGTCTGGCTGTGTTTTTTTTTTTCCTTTTATTTTTCTTTGCGTGTTTGCTTTTTTTCTTTTCTTATATGTGCGCGTTGGATGGGTTGCAGGTGATGGGTTGGTTTTGTGTAGTTTTGTTGTTTTTCGCCTTGGTTTTGTTCTTTGTTTCTTCTTGTTGTTGTTATTGTGCGCGCAGAGGCGTGCGGGTGTATGATGACCTGTCCCGCAGCATGTCACAGTCCCAGAGTCTGAGTTCATGCCAAACTCAGATGATGAGGTGGTATGGGAATTTGTCTGAACCTTCTCAGATCACTCATCAAGATTCAACTATCCAGATTCTAACTTTATTGATCCTGCCCCGCAGCTCCTGAGCTTTCTGAGTCTCTCAGCGGCCTCAATTCCTTTCTGAATCCTCTTAAGATCACATCTTCCGGCCCTTTTTTGCTGGACCCCATTCTTATGCAACAAAACTACCACCAACGGGAATCTAACCCCCGTTGTCTGTCAAAAAATACCTCCAACTTCTGCTATCTTGATTCCTCATCTCTCTTTTCCGGACCACTGCAAAGGCAGAGCATCAGCACACATTCCCTTCCAGTAACTGCCAACGGCCCAGCACTGTCCGGAGTGAAAAACTCCAAAGAACTAAGATAGATTTCTTTATCAGATTTGTACTACAACTTCTTTGAGACTTTGAGACTATTGAGACTGATGAGAAACAAAGATTCTAACTAGAAAGAGAACTACCTAAGAGCAGGAACAAGGGCCGCTCTCTACTGAGAAATAAAGAGAATTTGAGAGTTTGACTTTTAAGGAACAAGGTTGAGTTTGATGCGCCACTCAATCTTATTTAAAGTAAAACATTATTCTTCAATAAGTTCTTGGTTGCGCCTTTTTTCTCTCCTTACGTGATTTGGTCTTTTGACCTAGGAATTCCCTCATGTAGCTTCCGCGAAACGACTTAGGAGTGATGCAACACTGTCTGATTACAGAACATTGTTGCATCAGCTACTGTCTTTTTTTATTGCTCAACGAGGCTGAGGACACAATACTCACCAATGGTTTCACCGTCTCTTTGAGCGGTATTGGGTTTATCTGTCTGATTGTTCTCAACAGTTTTGCCTAAAGAATAATAGCACGTTAGTGTCTATCTTATCATCTCTTGAGTTCTCTGCAGTCGCTTACCTTTGGCGCTAACTGTGATTCTCTCTATGAGTGATCGTGGGCCAGGATTTTCCTTGAGCCTAATCTGACTGCTCACGTTTGTTGGAACTGTAAAAATCAAAAGATGATTTTAGTTTCACAACTCCCGCTGCTTCTGATTTGGACTGCAGAAGTGGTTTGCGTTTGCTTACCATTTTCTGCAGCTGGTTTGGTTTGCAGCACCTTTCTCAATTTATGAGAATGGCCCCGCTCCCCTGAGCTGGAATTCTCACACGGAGTTCCACAACAATCCAGTTGCAGTTAGTTGGCTGCTTTGGTCTTTTGATTTTTTCTCAGTTTTGTGGTTTGATATGTGAAAGGTGAAAAGCAATTAGCTTCTTTTCTGACTGGTCTGATGAAATCAGAGTTATGAACTAAACAAGAGTTTAGTGATCAAAGATCACTTGGTTTGGATTTGGAATGATGAAGCTTGTGTCACTGTTTGACACAGTATCACAATGCTTCTTGTGTTTGTACTCATGAAGGATGCTTGTCACAGGTTTACAAAAAACAAACGGACTTACTTTGCGCACTGCAGAAAACTCTTCGCGCACTGTGGGGGTCGTCGTCTCGACGTCCAGCCCCCAGTGCGCGCTTCTGCCACAGCTCTTTGCGCACTGCATTTTCCGCCAAAAAAACGGCTTGCATTTCTTGAGATATTTTTTGATGAATCAATAGAATGGCTTTTTATGATCCCCCTAAAAAATAATCAAGTCATTTAGGGGTCTCCTTGAGCCTAGAGAAAATTGACATGAAAAAATCATATTTTAACGCAGCAGGGACCTGTAATACCGCTTCCTGTGCCCCAGTAGCCCCAAAAATTTCACAGTATCATGGTACATGTGCAAATTCATGACCTGATAATTTTCAGAATTTTCACCAGCTTTCCTTTAGCCCAAATAGGTATTGTGTTTATTATTTTGCGTATATGTATAACTTTTTTGTTACACACAACAAAGGTACAAAATTTTGAGAGCACAGAGAAATATGCTTCAAATTAATTCCCTGAAATTCCTAGCAATAGTGTGTCATTATAAAATGAGATATAAGGGGTGCGCAGCAGGCTTAGTAGGAAAATTACTGCTAACTGTATAGCTTTTTTGTTACACACCCAAACAGTCCCAAAATTTCATAAATGTTTTCATTGTGGATATTCTCCGCGCCATAAATTTCTTGGCAATAGTGTGTCCTGATAACATGAGATGTAGTGCGGCGGGCTTAGTTGGAAAATGACTGCTAACTTATCTCATGTTTTAATGACACACTATTTCTAAGAGCTTTATGGCGCGGAGAATATGCAAAATTGAAACATTCCTGAAAATTTCAGACTGTTTCAGCGTGTAACAAAAAATATATACATGTAGCCGCCATTTTCCTACTAAGCCCACCGCGCACCCCTTATATCTCATGTTATCATGACACACTATTGCCAAGAAATTTATGGCGCGGAGAATATCCAAAATGAAAACATTTATGAAATTTTGGGACTGTTTGGGTGTGTAACAAAAAAGCTATACAGTTAGCAGTAATTTTCCTACTAAGCCTGCTGCGCACCCCTTATATCTCATTTTATAATGACACACTATTGCTAGGAATTTCAGGGAATTAATTTGAAGCATGTTTCTCTGTGCTCTCAAAATTTTGTGCCTTTGTTGTGTGTAACAAAAAAGTTATACATATATGCAAAATAATAAACGCAATACCTATTTGGGCTAAAGGAAAGCTGGTGAAAATTCTGAAAATTATCAGGTCATGAATTTGCACATGTACCATGATACTGTGAAATTTTTGGGGCTACTGGGGCACAGGAAGCGGTATTACAGGTCCCTGCTGCGTTAAAATATGATTTTTTCATGTCAATTTTCTCTAGGCTCAAGGAGACCCCTAAATGACTTGATTATTTTTTAGGGGGATCATAAAAAGCCATTCTATTGATTCATCAAAAAATATCTCAAGAAATGCAAGCCGTTTTTTTGGCGGAAAATGCAGTGCGCAAAGAGCTGTGGCAGAAGCGCGCACTGGGGGCTGGACGTCGAGACGACGACCCCCACAGTGCGCGAAGAGTTTTCTGCAGTGCGCAAAGTAAGTCCGAAAAAAAATATGAATATTCATTTTGATCTTTGGTGAGTGTACAAAAGTGCTCCTCTTAAGAGGGTAATTTTGACTTCCAACATGATGTATAGAGTGTTAATGAGTGTTGGTGATGAAGATGTGAAGAGGGGTAATTGAACTGAGGTTGGGTGAGGTATTTGTTATTAATTTCAAGAGTGTTTGCTTTTTTTCTTTTCTTTTGGCTCATTCAAGGTGTGAAGGGTGTGAGATCACTATGCTTCAACCAGGACTGGAAACAAAGACAGGGTACTGGCATTAGGCACTTGTTATATTGATGACAGGAAAAATGTGTTAAACTTTCACGGCACGTTTAAGGGTAGTAATATGAAATTGTAGGTATTATATAATTGAGTGTGATGTGGAGTGATATGGTGTGATGGGGGGACTGCCATCATGGGGAACAAATGGCTGGCAAGAGGCCTCCTTTTTAACCTGTGGGTGAGGGATTTTAGCTCCAGGGGAACAGGATTTGGTGGGCTAAATATCTAACAGTGCAACAGTAGGCCAGCCATGCTAACCATAGCATTATTGTGGTGTAACATAGCTGAATTCAGCTAGCTTTTAGTGTAGTGTTAGCGCAATTCTGCCCAACCTATGCTAACACTATGTGCACAGGGCTCAAAAAAGCGCCCACTATGCTGCACTACAGTGGTTTTTAGGTCTTTATGGCCGCTGAGGGACTCCTGTCCGTACAAGCGGAGGCAGTCGTGTGAGGGGATGGGTTGCTGTTTAGGCTGCCCTCGAGGTGGGTGGTCCGTGAGGATTGAGCGCTGAAATGGGGGGGGGATCTGGGATAGCTTCTTGGTTGGGTGGTTTTGAGAGGTTCGCCGGGGTTTTGGATCCTCGGCGGCGGTTGTTTTTGTGGTTGATGGGATGAGAAGTGATCTTAAAGAGGGGAAGGAACGGGGATCTGGAATCCTGGATGAAAGGACGATCGGCGGACGGAGCCCGTAAGTTGAAACTCTGAAGATATGATCTATAAGCTCTGTGATGGTCCGTATTCTGGGGATCAGAATGCCATAGCCACCCATCATCCAAGTTTGAGCTGAACTTGGACTCAGGGTGACATGTCACATACATTTCATCACATCCTCCGCGCGCTCCGCGCGCACACACACACAACAAACAAGAGAAACAGGAAACAGAGAACACAAGACAAAGAAACAAGGAAATGAAAGTGAGAGGAGACAGAAGAAGAAGAACCAAAGGAAAGAAGAAGGAAAAGAGGAAAGAGGAGGCAGAAACACTCAGAACAAAACAGAAGGAACCAAAACAGAAGGCAGAGAACCAGCACAAAACAAAGAAATAAACCCACAGCAGGCGCTGTGTTAGGACCAAGAAAACTGAAAGGTGATGGGGACTGAGAAGAAAAGGGGATGGAAAGATGGGAGAAGGAAAAAGGAGAGGGGGAGGAAGGAGTATGGAAAAGAGAGGTGAAAGATGAGGACAGATGGGGGGAGGATGAATTTTTGAGGGTCTTGAGGATCTTGATGTTTATTGAGACTTGAGGACTGAAACTGAAACTGGACTCTTGATGACAATCCCGGCAGCGGCGATGATCCTGACTAGCTGGCCACGGGAGAGGCCACCACATCCACCCACCACTTGGAGTCTGTCCCCAGACTCCTTCGATGTTCCACGAGGCCAAAGAAAGAAAAGAAAAAAAAACCTGAAAAGAAAACTCCCAAACAAAGGTCCCGCAGGCGGCTCACAAAGTGGCAACGTAATGCTTACAAAAAGTGCAGAGAAACCCTAAGGTGCATACTAAGGAGGGGGACTTACTTCTGGTCAGCAATGCCCCCACGCGGAAAGTACCGCTTGACCTGATCCGCCGCAAACCGGCGCTTGAGCTCAGACAGAACATAAGACCCTCCTTGAATCTGCTTGACGACTCGGTAGGGGCCGTTCCATTTGTGAGCAAATAGCTGCCCCCACTGAACTTCCAGGGATCGGTTGTAGGCCAGAACAAGGTCGCCCGCAGAGAGCGGAACACGGAATCGACTTGAGTTTTTGTCTTCCCAGTAGCGTACCGATTCACCGCGCGCCTTCATCATGCGCTCGTACGCAACCGCCGGAGTTTCTTCACTTCTCTCTAGCTGCTTAGACCGCGCCACCAACAGATCCACCGTGTCGCGGACTTCTTCCCAGTCGACGCCGAGGTAGGACTCGATGTCCAAATCAATCGGCAAGGCCGCGCGCTGTCCGAAAACAAGCTCATACGGGGAATAACCCGTCGTGCGCTTAGTTTAGATTCGATCGGCAAACAAAACCAAGGGCAGAAACTTCCGACAGTTCTTGCCCGACTCGCCCGCCAACTTGATTAGCGCCGCTTTCAGAGGGCCGTGTCCCCGCTCAACCATACCCTGCCCTTCGGGGTAGTAGGGCGTAGAGACTTGATACTGGCCCGGCAATGATCGCAGCATATCCGCTAGAGCCCCGCCGAATTCGGAGCCACCATCTGTTGAGTAAGAGCGCGCCAGGCCGTAGCGCATAGTCCAGTTTTCCTGGAGGAAAGCTGCGACCGCCTCGGAGGTGAGATTATTGAGAAACTTCGCTTCCACCCAACCGGAAAAGTCGTCTCGAGCAATGATCAAATACTTGGCACCTCCCGCTTTGATGTGAACGGCGTCCATTGATACTCGTCCGAACACGGTTTCTTCTCCAGTCGGGTAACGCGGCTCCAGAGGCCGCCGTACGTCTCTCTTCTGACAGGCTTCGCAGCTTTGACACCAACGCGCGACTGCCTGTTTAAGTCCCGGCCACCAAAATCAATCCGCAATCCGGCGATAGGTCTCTGCGACGCCACGGTGGCCAAGATCCTTGTGTAGTTTCTCCAAAATCTCCTCTTGCTTGCTAGACAGGGTAACAACAATCTGAGGTAGCGGACTGGATTGTTTCATGAGCCGTTTTGCCTGCACAAAAAAACCTGAGGATTTGCGCTTGAGCGCCTGAAACTCCTTAGCGCTCAAGCCGGGCGGGCGAACCAACGTCATGAGATACTGTTCCAGCTCCCGCCAGAAACCTTCCTGATACCCGTCATAAGACTGGTCGGAGCCGACTGAATACGCTTGCCGAGGTCGAACGTGCGGCGTGTCTTTGTCAAAGTCAGAAAGAGGTGGATCTGAGTCCGCGTCCCCTTGAGGGCGCCTAGAGAGACTATCGGGCAATGTGAACGCCTTGCCGGGCCGATGGACGATGTAGAAGGCAAAAAGCTGGATGAAGGCGACCCAACGGGTCATGGGCGCGTTCGGCAAACTCGGCGCGTCAATCATTTGAATGAGTGACTGCGCATCGACCTGGAGCTCGAAGTGCTGACCCCACAGGACCGTCTGTAGCTTTTTTAGTATCCTAGCCACCCCGCAGAGCTCCAGCTTGGGTTGAGAATAGCGCGACTCCACGTCCGAAAACAGAAGAGATTCATACAAGGCAGGTCGATCCCGGCCCTCCGAATCCGCCTGTGTGAGCACGGCTCCCGCAGCATGAGAACTCGAATCCACGGCAAGCTTAATCAACCCTGCTTCTGGCCCGTAGTCGATCTTCGCCAACACAATATCCTTTCCCACTATTGTCTTCAAGGTCTCGAAAGCCTCCTTGCAGTCCGCAGTCCAAACAAAATCCGCGTCTTTACGCGTCAGACGTCGAAGCGGTAGACAGATTTGGGACAAGGACGGGATGAAAAGGCAGACATACACTACCACCCCCAAGAACCCGCGCACCTCCGTCGCGTCTTTCGGAGTTGGCCACGAGAGTATCTTATTGACCTTACTCTTCGCCATCCTCCAACCCTCCTTACACACTACATGTCCGACTATCTCCAGCGCGGGGACACAGGCGGCCAGTTTTGATGCGGACACCGTCAAGCCTGACTCCTCGATTCGGAACAGAATTCGCTCCAATGTCTCGGCGTATTCCCAAATGAACCGCCGGATGCCGGGATGCCAAAAGAGCAACTCGTTGTCGTAGTCAGAGGCGGGGCCTTTTATGCCCCCATCGTCGATGAAGATACCCGCGTGATCGGGGATCTCTTCCTGCAAAATCCACAACATCTGCGCCTGGTAGACGGCAACAGAGTTGGTGGCTCCTTGAGGGAGACGTGTGAGCTGGAATCGGCCGAGAGGGGTGTCAAAGGTCGTGAGAGGGCGAGAAATAGGGTCCAGCGCGCGCTCGTCGTAGCCGCCCATGATGTCGCCAAGCCCGTAGCATGCCCGACCAGAAAAAGACTCTACAAACTCTTCGGTAGCCGGGGGAACACCGGCGTCCTTAACGGTAACCTTGTTCAATGGTTGAAGATCGTGGACGATGCGCAGTTTGCCATTGCTCTTGAGGATGCAGAATACCGGGCTTGAGTAAGAAGATGTCGATTGCTCATATAGGCCGGTCTTGACTCGCTCTTGAATCAGCTTGGTATACTCGTCGAGCTTCGCGGCCGGGATGGGGATCTTGCGCTTCTGCCAAGGCTCGTGCTCGATAACCGGAATGATGTACGGGAGCCCGTAAGACTCCTTCAGCAACCCTCGCTCCCCTTTGGTGAAAGCAATGGCCATATTGCGCTCCGCAAGAACATTCTTGATGAGGTTCAGCTTGTCCGGGTACAACCAACCCTTGGGCCCGAAATTGACGACAGAGAGCCGCTCCGCCGTAACTCTTCCTTTGGGAACAAAAGGTCCCGCCAACGAGCGAGGCAGTTCCTGGTACGGATCGCAAGACAAAGGAGGGCGCTGAAGCGGAGGATTTAGGTTTTGCGGCATGGGTCAATTCACCGGCTTGACTTTCCGAGCCACAGGCTTGTATTTGGCGGCAAAGGACAGAAAAGAGCCTTCCCTCCACGCATCCACAAGAGCTGACTGCGCGCCGTGATTGAGGCCATACTCGAGTAAACGCCAAGTCCGATGCTCCGCGCCATTTTCAAACACCGCTTTCTCTGAGAACGAAAAACCAAAAGGAGATTTGCGGCTCACGAGTGTGGCTAGAGTAGGGTTTTTACGACGTGCAGAGAGACCCTCGGAGGTGCAACTATGGGAGGAACTTACTTCTACATCTCCCGACCTCCGTGGAACACCAAAATCCAACTCACCACCCTCGCATTCCAACCAATAAGTACCTAGTTTCACCTCATTGCGGAGGATCTTTAGTTTATCCTCGTCGCAGAGGCTTGGAAGTTTAACCTCATTGCGGAGGCCGTCACAAGACGTAAATAGTTTAGCCTCTTCACGGAGGGGGAGTAGTTTATTCTCTTCGCGGAGACTGCCGAGGGATGAATTTAGTTTATTCTCATTGCGGAGACGAGAGTCGGGGGCTAGTTTAGCCTCGTTGCGGAGACGAGGCAAAAGAGAGAGGGAGTTGCCTGGACTGGGAAACAAACGAAGGTCCGGCGGGTCGCTCACGTGCGTGGCACAAGGTAATGTTTTCGAATTGACGGTAGTAGCTACCCGGAGATGCATACCACGGAGGGGACTTACTTTTGTAGTTGGTGCCCCCGCCGAATACCCCTGATGCGAGTCCGTTTCCGAGCTAGCCGCGCGAAGCGGCCGAATCCTCTTTGAAGGATCGAGCGAGAATGATTCTGAGAGAGAGGGAAACGGAGACTGAAAGACTGAAGACACGAATTTTTTTGATGGTTTTTGGTTTTGCTGCTGTTTTTGAGTTTTGATGTTTTGGACAGACGAGAACGGAGAAGACTGAACCAAGGAAGAAAAGAAAACGCTACCGTGAACCTCTGAGGGTTGAGTTGAGTCCGCTGACCGAGTGCGAGGCCCTAAATTAAACCTGTCAGCTGATGGACCAACTCCCCTTATAAAAAAGACGGATCCTCCGCTCCCTCGGGCAGCTCCAAGATGCGCCCGCAGTGAGTCAACACCGCTTTACGACTGTGTGCCGGAAATTCCCGCTCCCATCGACCCTTTTCAATAGGGCAGAGCAACAACTCGATGTTCCGACCTTCGGGGTCGGGCAAGATGATCCGTTCCCCTGCCGTGGGAGAGAACAAAAGAGTCGCTTCGAAGTCCATCAAGAATGGACGACCTAGAATAAAGGGGCTGTCCTGACGGGTAATCCAAAAGTGACAGGTGCCCACGATACTCTTACCCACCCAAACAGGGACGTCCTCAGCGACTCCGATCAGCTCGCAAGCCTGGTTGTTGATACCATAGACTGCGGAGCTGAAGTTGACCCAAGGTGTGAGGTTAAACCGATTGGCCATGGCGTCCGATATGATGTTGAGCTGCAATCCTGAGTCGATCAACGGAGACGCGGCGTTCTCCCCTGCTCCGATCAAGCAAGCCAGATAACCGAGCGGGCAGGAATAGAGACAGGGGTCCGGCGAGGTTTCTCTAAACTCGCGGCCCTCCGCCAAAGTGCCCAAGTGCACCTTCAAATCCTCTGGGCCTACCTCCACACGACGCCGCGAGACCCACTTTTTAACGCCATCCAATACCGCCGGAGAGACTGAGCAGATTTCCGCCACTGTCGTCGTGACCGGAAGCTCGAAGATCTTCTTGACGAAGCCATCCACTGCGTCGGGGTGGTCCCGTGAGACGTCCCGCTCGAAGCGGACCTTCGGCTGCGGTCCCACACCCTTAGGCGGCGTGGCTGGCCTGGCTGGCGAATCCTTAGGCGGAGAGGGCTGAGGATCGGGATCTTTCATAATCCGCTCGAAGAGTTCCTGCTCGTCCACCACATCGGGCTCTGTAGGACCGCCCGGAGCGACTGCTGGCTTGCGAAGCGGCCGTTTAGCTTGGGATGACGGAGCCAAAGGAGCTTTGTAAGGCCTGGGCTCCTCATGCCTCTTCCTGCCAGCCGCCTCCGAGTCGTACCCACCCGAGAACGATTGAGATGAAACCGCCGGGGGGTACCATTGCTCTAAAGAACCACAGCTGGCCTTAAACTCCACGGAGGCCGAGTGAGATGACAGACGAGGCCCAGGAGACTGAGCCCGAGAACTTGACGCTTGATTGGATGGAAACGAGGCCACTACGTGGCGAATCGGGCGACTTCGGTCAAACGGGATGAGTGCCCCATTAGGCAAGAAAAAGTTGTTTCCCTTCTTCTCAACGAGACCCGCTTCCTGATCTTTTTGCAGCTCGGCGCACCGCAAAGTTCCGTGATTTTCCCGGTGACAATAGTAACAGATCATTGGACCTCTCTCAGCCGACGGTCCCGATTTTCCGCCGCCCTGCTTCATGTACTGTTCGAAGGCTTTAAACATCTTCGTTATTTCGTCCACAGAGGTTTCAGGCTTTGAGTCTGCCGTTGCCGGCGCTGGACGCTTGTCCGTCCCCATCTTCTTCATGATTTTGTTCGCCTCCTGGAAGGGCGACGAAACCGGGGCGGACGATCTCGTATCCTCAAACAAAAGGGATATCTGACCCTTCATGACCGTGTCGACTGCGCTACGAACTATCTTGAAAGCTGGGAGCCGCGCTTGGTTGTCGACCGTTGTCACCAGAGTGTTGTCTTTGATCATCTGGTCCCTGATTCGACCTTGAAACCCGGCAGAGAAAGCCTGATAGTACTGTTTTTTAAGTTCCTCTTCCGACTCGACGTGGCCTTTCGAGACAAGGTAAGATTGAATCGGATCCCAATCCTTACAAAACGAATGGTAATCGGATACCGAGGAGACTCCACCTTTCTTCGCCCATGTCTCTACTAGCCCAGCGATGTCGAGCTCTGTGTAGACTGCCGTGTCCACATCCGCCCAATAACTCAGCATTGCAGCCTTCAGCTTCGGCCAGTCCGGCGGGTTGTGTCCATCCAGCGTCTCGAGAATGTGCCGAGTCTTGCCGTTATCGACGAAACGCACGACTTGACGAGCCTTGTCGTAATCAGAGGCGTCATCCAACTCGGCCGCTGTGGAACTACTCTTGGGATGAATAGAGCTGGAGAGGGAATGGTGCTTTAATGGGCTGCCTCTCTGGGAACAAGAAAAAGATATAAGAGTGTGGACTCTTATGGAAAGGTGTGGCTATAGAGGATTCTTGAGGTATGTCTTGAGGGGTTACTTTTCTACTAATCTAATATTTTGTACACAGATAACAAGCTTGTCCAATCTGATTTATTGGCATAAGCAAGGCTAATGATAGGTGACCAGTGATCTGAATTACTTTGACAGGATCTGATGGGGAACAAATGAAGAGGAAAACAACCCAGTTTATATACACAAGAAAGAGGAGCCATGAGGAAACAAGGATAACCTGAAGGGAAGCATAGAACATTCTACTTCTATAGGATGAAACAGCCATGTGGTCAGAGTAGTGGGTCAAGGAGTCACATGATGGTGTAATAGTGGGTGGGGATGATGCCATCTTCTGGGGGCTATGGTGTAATCTTCCTAGTTGGAGGAGGGGATATGTGAGACATAACAGGGGTAGAATATTCTATGATCTAAGATAGGAGGAGTTAGGTGTTTCAGGAAGTGTTTCAGGAAGTAATAATGTAGGGATCCAAGATAGGAGGAGTCAGGTGTTTCAGGAATTGTTTCAGGAAGTAATAATGTAGGTGAGGTTTGGGGCTATGTCTAGTATAATGTGTACCATGTTGGGTTTGGAGGGTGAAGGGTTTCAAGGGTGCTTATACATCTTTGAGCACATGGTTCTAAGGAAACACTAGAAGAAGGGGGTAACATGTGATCTGGGTAGATGTTTGAGACTAGGGAGAGGGTTTATCCAAGAGAGGGGAAGTGTGGGAAGAGGGAACACTATTATCCAGGGTATGACCATTGAGTGGGGATGTTGAGGGCCTTGGGCTTTGCTGACAAGGGGGCCAGAGGTATGGGATTTAGTCTTGAGGTGTGACAGCCTTGTGATTGATGGTTGCTGGTTTTCTGGGTAGATCAGGATTGGCTTACCACACCGCCAGTTCATAGTCGGCTAGAAATCGCTCAATATTGGATCCATCGAACTTAAGGCCATCTTGAGGCTTGATCTTCTTCATCTTTGCGGTTCTCGCGCCTCCGACCGCGTCGGCCATGTCGTATGGGGACTAGGGAAAAGATTGCAAACGATGCGGGGGCGGCTCACAGAGTGGCGATGATGTTTTTCGACGAGAGAAGGTAGAACTTCGGAGGTGCAACTAATGTGGTGAGGAATTACTTCTACAACCCAAGTGCCCCGCCGCTGAACCCTAAGAAATAAAACAGAAAGAGAGAGAGATTCGAACGATCCTAAAACGGCTTGATCCAATGAAACGAGGACTAGTCCCGCTTGAAGAGCGGCGAGAGATGAAAGCCGTCGAAACTTGCAAATTGAGGAGAGAGAGGAACCAAATAGGTTCAGCAGCGATTCTTGGAACTTCTGGATGGATGATAATATGAAGGAAAAAAGAGAAAAGAAATATAACCGCCCAAACGGCCTCAAAACCACAGTGACAAGACTGTAAATCTTGAGGTCGCTGGTTCGATCCCGGCTCGGGGGACCAAATGAGGGACTCCTGTCCGTACAAGCGGAGGCAGTCGTGTGAGGGGATGGGTTGCTGTTTAGGCTGCCCTCGAGGTGGGTGGTCTGTGAGGATTGAGCGCTGAAATGGGGGGGGATCTGGGATAGCTTCTTGGTTGGGTGGTTTTGAGAGGTTCGCCGGGGTTTTGGATCCTCGGCGGCGGTTGTTTTTGTGGTTGATGGGATGAGAAGTGATCTTAAAGAGGGGAAGGAACGGGGATCTGGAATTCTGGATGAAAGGATGATCGGCGGACGGAGCCCGTAAGTTGAAACTCTGAAGATATGATCTATAAGCTCTATGATGGTCCGTATTCTGGGGATCAGAATGCCATAGCCACCCATCATCCAAGTTTGAGCTGAACTTGGACTCAGGGTGACATGTCACATACATTTCATCACATCCTCCGCGCGCTACGCGCGCACACACACACAACAAACAAGAGAAACAGGAAACAGAGAACACAAGACAAAGAAACAAGGAAATGAAAGTGAGAGGAGACAGAAGAAGAAGAACCAAAGGAAAGAAGAAGGAAAAGAGGAAAGAGGAGGCAGAAACGCTCAGAACAAAACAGAAGGAAGAGAACCAGCACAAAACAAAGAAATAAACCCACAGCAGGCGCTGTGTTAGGACCAAGAAAACTGAAAGGTGATGGGGACTGAGAAGAAAAGGGGATGGAAAGATGGGAGAAGGAAAAAGGAGAGGGGGAGGAAGGAGTATGGAAAAGAGAGGTGAAAGATGAGGACAGATGGGGGGAGGATGAATTTTTGAGGGTCTTGAGGATCTTGATGTTTATTGAGACTTGAGGACTGAAACTGAAACTGGACTCTTGATGACAATCCCGGCAGCGGCGATGATCCTGACTAGCTGGCCACGGGAGAGGCCACCACACCGCAAAAAGCACTGTAGCATAGCATAACACAGTGTGCCCCGCTGATGCTTCCAGGGACCGGGTCAACCATCTGAGTGTAACCGCCATTAATTTGATTGTCATGCAGCCAAACGCCGGTGACACCTCGCACGTTCCTAAGCACTTTTCCCCAGTAGTGGTTGCGACCCCAATATCCTGATATCAATGTGTAAACAATCTCTGATACAGTCAGCTTGAACGGCCATTCCATCTGGCCCATGAACTCAGCCTGCTCATCTTGGTCAACAATGGACGTCAGGTCGATGTGGAAATAGAGGTGAGGCGGAGGCTTTGAATCGGGGAACAAGATTATCAAGACTTCTTCTAGGAAACTGCTGGGAAGGTCTTCAGGAACAGAGGTCTGACTTCGACAAGAATTCCTTGATTGGTTGGAATTGCAACTCTGAAACTGAAGGCCAGAAGTTCCAGCAAGCCCAGAAGAAGCCCACTGGGCAATTAGACTCCCTGCGTTGGAATAGCTGATTGCATGGTTATCAAACATCGATTTGGCCACCTTGAGCGCAACCAAGTGGTGGTCTCCACAAGGATGCTTGATTGTCTTGTTGTGAGTGTTCTGGGGGCACAAAAACGCGCGGGTTTCTTGGACTGCAAACAGTCCTTGCAAGACCTTTGAGGAGTTTGTCTTTGGATCCAACAAGATTTCCATGAAGAAATCACATGAAGCAAAATCACCAGTGTAAGACTCAAAAGTGATAATGAAACCCTTTTGCTGAATGGTGAAGGGTATGATGGAGTTGCAAGCTCTGCCCTTCTGTTATCAGTCAACAAGACCCACCAAGCTCAGCTTGGCAAGTTTTATTAAGTGATAGGTCTGGTCTGTTCCAGATGAAATCTGTTTGACTGGCAACGTGTAAGTGTTTTAATTACTTTGTTATAAGGGTTGAATTATTGTTATAAGGGTTGAGTTATTGTTACAAGGGTTTTAGGATTTGAGTGTGGATGAGTGTTGGGTGACTTGTGAGTTCTGGGTGAGGAACTGGGGAGCAGACCACTGGGGGTGGAGAGAGCTCCTTTTATAGACAAAAGTGGAGCCCCAAAGGGGCTTGTGGGTACAGGGTGAGGGATTTTAGCTGGTGGGAGTAGATACAAATGATGTCATAACCCCTCAGCGGTGCATGAATGGTGTCAGAATATACCACAGAACATTCTAAATATGTCAGGGGTGCATACATGATGTCAGAATATACAAAAGAACATTCTAACGCATGCATGAGGTGACAGTAGACTGCATGAGCTGTCATACAGGGGGAATTAGTGTATACACAAAGTCTGAGGCTGCAGAAACAGTGTAAATGATGTCATACTATATATATAAACAAGTGTATTTAGCTAATATGTAATGAGTGTAGCCTGACAGGGAGATGTATGTTTGTATCCTGTGATATGTACAAGTGTACTACTGTGAAACTTGGGTTGAAGCAGGTGACAGCTGAGTTACTGGGGCTGGCCATGTGATAGGTGTCCATGAGGTGTAACTTCCACACTAGAGGGTGTCCAGGGGTGCTTCCAGTGGTGACTAGGGGTGAAATTGGACGTAAAATTCATTTCTGGGGTCCATTTGATGGTATCTTGAGGCCTAGTATGAGTAATTATGTGGCATAGAAAAACCTTTTTATTTTTCCACTTTTCCGTCTACCACACCGGGAACAAAGGAGTTAGGGTGTAAATTCCGAGCCGGTTTGATCCACGGGTGAGAACGGTTTTCAAGCGGGAGTGCTCAATGAGCTTGTTGGTTGTCCTAGAGGTGAAGTGAGAGACCAAGGTGTGGAATAGATTGGTTTTCTTGCCGCCGGGAGTTTGGAGCCAGAGGGGACTGTAGATGGTGTATAAAGATTCCAAGGCAGCTGCCAGCCAGCAACAATTTTTCCTGAGGGGATCCTTCAAGGCGGCGTAGGACATGAAAGTGGTATGCAAAGCTCGGTTGATGTTTTGGGAATTAGGGGGCCTTCCGAGCTTGGCTTGCTTGTTGGGACAATCTAGCAGTGCTTCAGTTGTGTCCGGGGTGCGGCCATCATTCATTGCAGCCCTCTGCCGCTTGGTTGGTTTGATCCACCCGATTGAGTGGGCAACATCCTTCTGATCAATTGGTTTGATACCATATTGGGTGGGAATTTGCTGCATCCGGAGAGAGTGATCCTGCTCCAAAGCCTTGACAAAGGCGTAAAGCTCTGAAAAACCGGCCAACAAACTCTTCTTGAACACACTAAGTTTTTGAGAGAGCGCCATTAGTTACAATTCAAAGAAATTTCAAATAGAAAGAATCAAGCAACTGACCTGAACATGTAATAAACCCGATGCATGCTCTCCTGAGCGTTTGTCGAGCTCAGAAGACCATCATCTCCGTTTGGCGAGTCCTCCAGCATCTTGCGGCGGCTTGAAAACAACGTGGACTCCATGTCCGCCATGGTCCACCAATCCAGCCAAGCCTTGATCTTGGGGAACCTGCGGTGCATCTCGTCAATTTTATTGTTGTGGGTGGGCCCATTTTCCTCACACGGCTGCAATATTTCCAAACACTTGGATTCAAACAGGGACTAGACAAAGGGAAAATGTCAGCAATTAATCAGGGAAGGATGACAGAAAACATGGAAATCTAACCTGCTCATCGGATTTAATGACTGCTTGGTTCCGCTTGACACGTGTGACTGATTGACAAAAGTGTTCACAACACCCCTTGAGTCTTCACATTGCTTCTTTGGGTTCGGATTTGCCAAAAAAATTCATGTAGGCCGCAACCAAGCCTTGTTGCTGTGCTTTTGAGAAATCCACTATGCTACATGCCATGTTTTCGCGCTCAGGTTGCAAGGGAGAGGGTATGAGGAATTGCCAAAACAGTAAAGAGAAGTGGATGGTGTAATATGATTCACTGAGCCCACGGATCCAGCTCAGCTGCACTATCAAGATGGATGAATTTGTGATGTTGCATATTGATCAATATAGCGTATATTGATCAATTTATATTGATCTTTTTTCTTTTATTCCTCTTGATACCTTTGTCTGTGTTCCATGTCTCCTTAATACTCTTCTATAATCTCTCTCCTTCCCCCTGTGTTAGCTTCAAGCCACAGGAATCTTTTTTTTTTTTTTGCCTGATAACATTCATAAATTTCTACACACACCATTCAATTCTTCATGAAAAAAAGACATTGCAAGTTTTAGGATTAATCCAGGGTGGCTGAGGGGTCTCAGAGTTTTTTTCTTTTTTTTTTTTTTACTTCAACAATTGATGTTATCAGAAGTCTCCAAGTCTACTTTTTTTCAAAAAAGGAAAAACATTGACCCCTGACCTCTCTGATGATACCATCCTGCAAACATTGTTAATTTGGTTGGTTGGACTTTCTGAAGATATTTATGTACCTTTAATGACGACAAAACCCCCAAATGTAGCAGCTACAGTCTGATCAGTTCCCAAATATCACTACTTTGGTAGTTTCTTGGTGTTTCTGCCACTATACCTCATCACAGTGTGGGAATCCTTCTGACATATGGTTACCAAAATGTTGAAAGGCCCCCAAAGATTCATTATGTACCTTTAATGACCACAAAACCCCCAATTGTAGCAGCTACAGTCTGATCAGTTCCCAAATATCACTACTTTGGGAGTTTCTTGGTGTTTCTGCCACTATACCTCATCACAGTGTGGGAATCCTTCTGCCGTATGATTACCAAAATTTCAAAAGGCCCCCAACAATTCATTATGTACCTTTAATGACCACAAAACCCCCAATTGTAGCAGCTACAGTCTGATCAGTTGCCAAATATCACTACTTTGGGAGTTTCTTGGTGTTTCTGCCACAATATCTCATCCCAGTGTGGAAAAACCTTCTGCCACATGGTTACCAAAATATTAAAAGGCCCCCAAAAATTGATTATGTACCTTTAATGACCACAAAACCCCCAAATGTAGCAGCTACAGTCTGATCAGTTCCCAAATGTCACTACTTTGGGAGTTTCTTGGTGTTTCTGCCACTATACCTCATCACAGTGTGGGAATCCTTCTTCCGTATGGTTACCAAAATGTCAAAAGGCCCCCAACAATTCATTATGTACCTTTAATGACCACAAAACCCCCAATTGTAGCAGCTACAGTCTGATCAGTTCCCAAATATCACTTCTTTGGGAGTTTCTTGGTGTTTCTGCCACAATATCTCATCCCAGTGTGGGAATCCTTCTGCCACATGTTTACCAAAATATTAGAAGGCCCCCAAAAATTCATTATGTACCTTTAATGACCACAAAACCCCCAATTGTAGCAGCTACAGTCTGATCAGTTCCCAAATATCACTACTTTGGCAGTTTCTTGGTGTTTCTGCCACAATATCTCATCCCAGTGTGGGAATCCTTCTGCCACATGGTTTCCAAAATATCAAAAGGCCCCCAAAAATTCATTATGTACCTTTAATGACCACAAAACCCCCAAATGTAGCAGCTACAGTCTGATCAGTTCCCAAATATCACTACTTTGGTAGTTTCTTGGTGTTTCTGCCACTATACCTCATCACAGTGTGGGAATCCTGCTGCCATATGGTTACCAAAATGTTGAAAGGCCCCCAGCAATTCATTATGTACCTTTAATGACCACAAAACCCCCAATTGTAGCAGCTACAGTCTGATCAGTTCCCAAATATCACTACTTTGGGAGTTTCTTGGTGTTTCTGCCACAATATCTCATCCCAGTGTGGGAATCCTTCTGCCACATGGTTTCCAAAATATCAAAAGGCCCCCAAAAATTCATTATGTACCTTTAATGACCACAAAACCCCCAAATGTAGCAGCTACAGTCTGATCAGTTCCCAAGTATCACCACTTTGGTAGTTTCTTGTTGTTTCTGCCAGTAGTGATATTTGGGCTCTGATCAGACTGTAGCTTCTACATTTGGGGGTTTTGTGGTCATTAAAGGTGAATAATGAATCTTTGGGGGCCTGTCAACATTTTGGTAACCATATGGCAGAAGGATTCCCACGCTGGGATGAGATATAGTGGCAGAAACACCAAGAAACTACCAAAGTAGTGATACTTGGGAACTGATCAGACTGTAACCTCTACATTTGGGGGTTTTGTGGTCATTAAAGGTACATAATGAATTTTGGGGGGCCTGTAGACACTTTGTTAACCATGTGGCAGAAGGATTACCATTCTGGGATGAGATATAGTGGCAGAAACACCAAGAAACTACCAAAGTAGTGATACTTGGGAACTGATCAGACTTTAGCTGCTACATTTGAGGGTTTTGTGGTCATTAAAGGTAAATAATGAATTTTTGGGGGCCTTTTAATATTTTGGTAACCATGTGGCAGAAGGATTCCCACACTGGGATGAGATATTGTGGCAGAAACACCAAGAAACTCCCAAAGTAGTGATATTTGGGAACTGATCAGACTGTAGCTGGTACATTTGGGGGTTTTGTGGTCATTAAAGGTACATAATGAATCTTTGGGGGCCTTTTGATATTTTGGTAACCATATGGCAGAAGGATTCCCACACTGGGATGAGATATAGTGGCAGAAACACCAAGAAACTACCAAAGTAGTGATACTTGGGAACTGATCAGACTTTAGCTGCTACAATTGGGGGTTTTGTGGTCATTAAAGGTACATAATGAATCGTTGGGGGCCTTTCAACATTTTGGTAACCATACGGCAGAAGGATTCCCACACTGTGATGAGGTATAGTGGCAGAAACACCAATAAACTACCAAAGTAGTGATATTTGGGAACTGATCAGACTGTAGCTGGTACATTTGGGGGTTTTGTGGTCATTAAAGGTACATAATGAATTCTTGGGGGCCTTTTGATATTTTGGTAACCATATGGCAGAAGGATTCCCACACTGGGATGAGATATTGTGGCAGAAACACCAAGAAACTCCCAAAGTAGTGATATTTGGGAACTGATCAGACTGTAGCTGCTATGTTTGGGGGTTTTGTGGTCATTAAAGGTACATAATGAATCTTTGGGGGCCTGTAAAAATTTTGGTAGTCACATGGCAGAAGGATTCCCACTCTGGGATGAGATATAGTG
Organism: Puccinia triticina; assembly: GCF_026914185.1. Taxonomy (NCBI): domain Eukaryota; kingdom Fungi; phylum Basidiomycota; class Pucciniomycetes; order Pucciniales; family Pucciniaceae; genus Puccinia; species Puccinia triticina. The sequence continues at coordinate 918,653 of NC_070568.1, read as the reverse complement.
GCAGAAACACCAAGAAACTACCAAAGTAGTGATATTTGGGAACTGATCAGATTGTAGCTGCTACATTTAGGGGTTTTGTGGTCATTAAAGGTACATAATGAATCTTTGGGGGCCTTTAAACATTTTGGTAACCATATTGCAGAAGGATTCCCACGCTGGGATGAGATATAGTGGCAGAAACACCAAGAAACTACCAAATTAGTGATATTTGGGAACTGATCAGACTGTAGCTTCTACATTTGGGGGTTTTGTGGTCATTAAAGGTTAAGGGTGGGACCCGGGGTTTGGGACAGGGCATGAAGCTTGTCCCAAAGCACAGACCCCGGACTGATTGGGGCATGCCCTGAACCCCGGGGATGGAACCAAAAAAATTCAACCCCAGAGGGGAATCTAGTCCTTGCCACTGGAGGCTTGGACCATAAAGACGAGGGGGAGGCCGGTGATGGCAATCATAGGGGTGGGCAAGCCCTTGTTCTTGGCGTTCACGGAGATGAGCTTGGGGGGCAGCGAGGTCTGGGGGAAGGCCCGGGCGGTCTTGAGGCCGATGTGGAACAGCAATCCAAGCGCATGGATTGCCGACCTCTTGAGCTCCGTCAAGCTAGGACCGGTCCTGTGCAGCTGCCCTTCCCCGCACCCAGGCGTCTGCTGATCAGCGCCGCTCCTACTACCCCTTGCAATTGCCCCGCAATGCCCCCCGTCAGCTGCGACAAAAGCCCGTTCGGCATCAGCCCTTGTGCTTGGCCAAGCACTGTTAACGTCCTGGCCGCCCAAGAAGGCGACGAGCTTCTTCTGGGACTCGCCGTTCCTCCACAAGCTGCCCACAGGGAGCGGGGGCAAGTGGGCGGCCGTCGGTAGGAGGCAGGCTTGGTAGTAGCCCTTGATGACCAGCCAGCGGGCCTCGTTTGCGGAGTGGATGTCACTGGCGTGCTTTCCAAGCAGGTGGCATGGAAGTGTTTGAGGGCAAGGGGAAGGAGGGGCAGGTCCTTATTTGCCTCAAGGAATGGTACCAAGCCCATTGTGATCCCGTTTCATTATCAATTCAAGCATCGCAAGTCGTACCTACACAAGTAAGAGATGCACAAAATGAATTTTGAGCAGAGAAAAGGGTTGAAAACTCAAAAAAGATGCACCCTTGCCCCCATCCTCAGAGCCTGTCATGACCCGGGGTTCGGGGCATGATATGAGTCCCATCCCGATGCCCTAACCCTGGGGCATACACCCCGGGGCATGGCCCAAAAGCTGGGGTTCGGGTCCCAGCCTTATTAAAGGTAAATAATAAATATTTGGGGGCCTGTAAACTCTTTGGTAACCATATGGCAGAAGGATTCCCATGCTGGGATGAGATATAGTGGCAGAAACACCAAGAAACTACCAAAGTAGTCATATTTGGGAACTGATCAGATTGTAGCTGCTGCATAATTGATGTGACCCCAAACAAAATATTTCTGGGTTTTATATGCAGAAAAATTGTCTGATGAAATTTTATGTGAAAATATTCTTCATTAATCTGTGGTTGATAAAAAAAGTAGATAAAAAAAAGAACATGATCACAAAAATATGCTAAACCATGGTAAACTAATTTCAAAAAGGCCTTCTATGCATTTAGCACTTCAAGTAAGATGTGCAATATCTTCAGGAAGTTCAACCAACCAAATTAACAATGTTTGCAGGATGGTACCATGAGAGAGGTCAGGGGTCAATGTTTTTCCTTTTTTGAAGAAAAGTAGATTTGGAGACTTCTCATAACATCAATTGTTGAAGTAAAAAAAAAAAAAAAAAAAAAAAAAAACTTTGAGACCCCTCAGCCACCCTGGATTAATCCTAAAACTTGCAATGTCTTTTTTCCATGAAGAATTGAATGGTGTATGTAGAAATTTATAAATGTTATCAGGGAAAAAAAAAGATTCCTGTGGCTTGAAGCTAACACAGGGGGAAGGAGAGAGATTATAGAAGAGTATTAAGGAGACATGGAACACAGACAAAGGTATCAAGAGGAATAAAAAAAATGATCAATATAAATTGATCAATGTACGCTATATTGATCAATATGCGACATCACAAATTCATCCATCTTGGTAGTGCTGGACGGGAATCCATTGACCGATGTCATCGCAGTACATCAAGGTGGTGAGCAAAGAAACAGTATGTGACATCGGATATCAAGCCACCTGAGTAAAGGGTGTTGCCGTCCTCGCGACGCTCAAGCAGCATCTGAGACATCCAATTTGTCTGGAACATTATATGTTCTTCACCCCTCCTGCATGCTATCAAGATAATCTCCATTCCGTTCCTGTGATTGTGAGATGTAAATAAATCAGTCAATTGTCAAACAAAAAAATAGATGATTAGTTGTTGATCCAAACTCAACAATTTCCATTGAAACAAGTCATGCATGAACTTGTCACCACCGTCACCACCCTTACCAGAGCCAAAATGAATCTGCCGCAGAATCTCCCAGCAAAGATGGCGCAGCCAATCCGAGTTTCCCAAGGATTCGTGAATTTCAACCACACTACAGTTGCAAGGGGCATATTACTGTACGGCCTCGCCCGCAAAATCAGATCTGAGACGCGGGCCAAATTAAGCCCATGCATATGGGCTTAAGATAACATGTAAATGATAGTTTTGGGCCTTTTGGAGGCTGTAGATTCTAGTTCTTTCCGGGCTAAGGTTTCTGACCAGCCAGTTTTTTTTTTTTTTTTTTTGGCCCCTACATCACAAACCCAATGCTAAGTACATGCCATAAACCCATAATTATGGGTTTATAACCTGTAACTCCATGACTATAGATCTCATAAACCCATAGCCATGGGGTCCAAGCCTGTCCAAGCACTCATCAGCCCTTAGCTACAGAGTCCGAGTGCCCTCTTCACCTCTCAGCACCCTTCACACAATTTTGATCCACACGCGGCCTTCGCCGACTGCTTCTCTTCAAGACTCAAGACCATCCAAGAGGTTGTTCATTCAGAAAATCAGTGTCAGATCCTGCCAAATTAGGCTGAATCTCCTGTTTTTTTTTTCCCTTCCAGATCCCAAAATTCCGAACCGGGGACCCCCGGGGGTTTAATCTGTACAGTAATATGCCCCTTGCAGCTGTACTGCTTGGCTCACCAGGCCTGCCAGCCGTCCCACTCTAAATTGTACAGAATCAAACATTTCAGGTCAGTTCACCCAATGAAAACACAAGAAATGGCAAGCAAAAGAAAGATAGGACAATACCTTGAGCTGGAGAGCGCTGGCCTTTGGGTTTGTCTTCACAGTCTTGATGAGATCATTTTTTGCCAGAGGGTTGGGTTTCTTTGAGGATGGCAATTGATGATTGTGTATGCCTCGGTGTTGGAGGAGACCCCATCCTGTCTTCTTGTGATAATCAAATTGGCATTGTGTATCTGGACAGTCCTGCCAGTAAATCTTTCCAGGACATCGACCGGCAAGACCTTTGCAGGCTGGGTTACTGCAAGAGCCCATAAAAATATACATCAGTCTTCATTCATGGGCTGATGAAGAAGAAACAGAATCATTGACCTGCTGAGAAATTCCTCAATCTTACCGCGGCCGGTTGGCGGGGGACCAGCGTAATCACAACCTTCCTGATCACACTGTAGAACACCTAGGCAGTAGAGTCAAACAACTTTCCACTCATCTGACTTCCCCCCATTGCTACTGCGCTTTGAGTAACCGACTGCTCCAAAGTTTTTGATATTGGCACCAACAGGGAGCATGAAGATAGTGGAACTGTTGGGGTAAAGGGGATACCCTTGCCTGTCCAAAACACAGCCGTGGTCAATGTATGTAGTGAAGCCTTTGTCCATTGTGATTGGGAACTGCCAGTTTGCAACGTCTTCCGCATCCGCCAAAGTTGAGTCTTGATGGCAGCTGGTGGTTTTTTTGATTTTCTCGCCGCTATTGGTGGTGGATATGGTGGGACAAGAAGTGTTGGTGCTAGGTGTTGAGTTGTCTGTTAGTCTGCTACCATGATGTATCACCACAGTATGGAGGGCTGTCGGATCGACCCATGAGCACTACCAACCAACCACCCAGCTGGCAGCCACAAGCATCTGTAGCCTAGTTGGTAAAGGCAGCACTCTAGTATGTGCCTCAGCATAGCTGAGGTCGTGAGTTCAACTCTCACCAGACACATCTTCATTTTACAGTCTCTACACTAGGTGAGATTGTTGGGGCTGAGGATAGTGGATTGGGATTGATAGGGGCAGAGGATTTCGGATCGGGATTGATAGGAGCGGTGCTAATTGAGTTTTTGGCTCTGGATTTTCTCTTGCGGGACATAGGAGCAGTGTATACTTGTTACGAAATAGTCAAGCTTATTGCATATAGCTTATCGGGTATCTATTTGGTTAATATTTGTAGTGTATGGTTTTAAGTATCTCTATTAAGTTTGGTAGACAAGGTTGTAGGGGTGGGATTATGAGAAATGCCAAATGAAGCGATTGATTGGAGCGCTGCACCGGGGAACCTAGATTTTCATGATCAGCCAGTTGGTAGAGGGTTTAAGTGGGGCGATGGGGAGAAGTCCTAGCCCTAACTAGGTCTGTTGATACAGATAAAAGCATGATAGAGACATGTTGTGAAATGGGTGTTGTAATTTTATTTACTGGGTATGTTTTATGTACATTTACATGCATTGTAACTCGTGTGGCTGTAAATGTACAGGATACCTGTCTCTGGGTTTTGTATTACAAACTGTGATTTAAAAGGGGGCAATTTACATTTGGTGGTATGTACCCGCGGCATTGTAAAATTAATTTAATTGGGTGATTTATGTAATTTTGCAATGCATGTACTTTGCAATGGGGGGGCATTGCAATACACAGTTTGTAAAAATCACCCACCCCATTGTAAAATTAAAATCCCGACTCCCGTTTGGGATCGCGGAATTACAATTCCGACTCCCAAAACGCCCCCAGGTCAAAATGCGGTCAGGAGGACCCGGGGAAGACGTCCTGAAGCGGTCCGCGCGACGTAAACTGCGTTTGGGAGTCGATTTTGTAATTTGAGAGAGTCGATTTCTCAACCCCCTAATTTTACTGTCTTTTAATATCTAACAAATGGGGCCTATAAGATAAAAAGGGTGCAGATACTGGCGCGTGAAATTGGTTTTAAAACAGTCCCCACCAAAGGGACTAATTCTCTCCTCCTGTGGGTTGACATAGCCCGTAAGTTCCTCCTTCAGCTTGTCCCTGCGGGACGGCGTCCTCCCTCTGATTAGGGAATTAATTTAGTTGGTTAGGGCGGGGTGTGTCGGCAAATCCCCGACCCGACGCAGCAGGACGCAGCCCATCCTCATCCCCAATTCAAACCAACAGTATTGGTTTTGAGCTGCGAGCCTGCGTATATCTGGCTGGGCCTCACAGGGGCCTATTCAGAAGCCCATTGGGGCAATTAATCATTTTTTAGGATGCCGCATTGCTGCCTGGGAAGTCAATATGCGCCACAAATAGCTCATGGACTATTTGGTGGCACCTAATGAGCTTTCCAGGTCACCAGATGCCCGGATGATGGTCACCTGTTTTTGACCACGCAGACGGGCCAACGCAAAGTCAGCAATGGTGAACTGGATGGATGCCTGTTTCCAGAAGGGCTTGAAAGTCTGGGGCGATCAGGTCTACTGCGTGTTTACAAATATTTACGCCTAGTCCACCAATGCTTGTACAAATCGCAGCGAACTTGCCAAAGAACTCGCCCAGGAACCTCCCACTGTCAAGTGTTAATGGAGCAATGGTAGATAGGCCTGGAGGCTGGCTCTTCAGCTTCCAGGCACGAATCTGGCGCCATTAGCAACCGGGTCCTGTATGGACCCATCTCGCAATATGGACTTCAATGACCTCATTTCCGACACTAGGAAACTGCTATGTGCACTGAGCCATGGGGACTTATGTCGCATCGGAATCGATTAGCTGAAAAGACTTCTGTCGCATCGAAATCGATCAATCGGAAAAAATTACTTCTACATACTCAAGTGACGTGGATACAGCAGTATGACTTCGTCTACCATTCAGTGGGTTGGATGAAACCGATTGCAACGAGCACTAGAAGCCAGGTGAAACACGTATCAATGATCCCGACAGGTTTTGCCGGGGCCATGAAACCATTCAAGTAGGATTTGGGGGCCAGGATGCCGGGACAGTCGTGAGGTGCATCGGCGTCGGATACGGAGTTATCAATAGTATAGCATAGGATAGGCCGGGGACTCAGCTTTCATGCTTCAGCGATTAGACCGGAGCCATGACGCCCCAGTCATTGGTTGTCACTGTGGGCCCAGGCACAATCGATCAAATGTGATGGAGATGGGGTTCTGAATTCATGCGTCTTTCTGGCTTCAATTGGGTTTACATAACCTGCTCTCATCTTGGGTTGCCGCTCGACTGGGACAGCTCCATTAGCCTTATCACTGTGTCCGTCTGTTCATCAGCCCCGGTTAGCTCTCCAACAGGCGCGCGTACGTCCTCTGCCAGAGGGATCCTTGCTCATATAGACAACTGATACCCGTACATACATCTCCCCTCAAGTTTCATCGATCATATCTCAGTTCATCTCTAAACACGTCTCAGGACGATATTCTTCCCGATTCAATAAAAACGTGTCTGACGCTAACAGCCTGAAACATTGCGCAAGTTTCAGGAAGCATCTGTCAGAACGAGCAAAAGTTGCAGCAGAGGAGCTGAAAAACCTCAGGGTACTGGCAAAACCGATTGCCGCCAGGACCAAGGAAAGAAATAACTTCCCTTAGCAGTTACGCTCCACCTTCATCTTGAAACCTCAGAATTTCAGGAGGTTTCCCTTTGTTCAAACATCCTCCATAACCTCGACTGCCCTTCCAACACCACAACAATCATCCCCGCCCCACCTTCACACAAATATTTACCTGCTCCTCTTTCGGTGAAGACAGCTCCGCCCAGGGTTTCGGCCGTTGTTTCTTTCGTTATTGTCGCATCCAACTGTCCGGTGAGTCACCAGTCCGGCCGGCCTTACGCCAGGACGAGTTGAAACTGCAGCGCCTCCGGCATCTAACCTGTTTTGTCCTCCCGCTGCATTTTCAGCACTCACCCAGCTAGCAATCGGCCGCCTACCTGACGCTCGGGTCCCCTGCGCACCTCAAACGTAGGCACTTGAACCGCCCCAAACTATACCAGGTAAGGGAAACATGTTCTGGTTTGATTTTCCAGCTTATCATGCTTCAGCATTTCTTTCAACTTGCTGTTGAAAAGAAGGTTTCTTGTAAACCTGTTTTACCTGCCCACGGTTTGCAGTCCCACTTGCACAGGCCATGTATCGCCTCCAAAGTCAACCTGGAACAGTTGGCCATCGACTGTTCCACAATGTGTGAACCCACCCAGTTGACTTTCTTATAATCAGCGGGTGCATGAAGGGCCGTATGTTCCCCCGAATCATCACAGCGTCTTTTGCAACTGTTCTCCATCACGAGACATTCCCAATCCTGCACATATGATCATTTCCATTTCGGAATTGTTATCTGGGCAGCTTCACCAGTTACCGTACCCTTCAGAGATGTTCGGCCAATGCCGTTGTTTCGAGGTATGCCATACGGCTTGGCGTCTTTTCACTGACCAGTGACTCGATCGTTTAAGTGTTTCTTCCTGCAACTGTTCAAAGGAACCTATGGGCGTTGCACTGGTGTAGCGTTCTGTGTGCATCCCCTAGCCTCCCGGCGTGGCTGATCAAAATGGATTAGGCATCGAGGTTCTCGAATCCTCACAGATCATAACAACCAGCCATCTCTCTGTGTACATATCCATCCTTAAAGCACCAAGAAAAAAAAAATTCTTTCTCATTGCCAACGGGCGCAATTGCCAGCGTTTCGGGGGATGGTTTCCTGAAGCAATAGGCTCCAGAGCGCTACCGAATCGATACGCATTCTTGAGTTTTCCTGTCGGACTGCTGTAACCTTATGGCAGCCTATGGGTGCTGCCATGGCTACCCTCAATTACTGTTTCCGCTCTGTCCAAAAGCCACCTTCCTATGTGCCACTGCTGTCGTCAGCTTCAACCATCTTCTCCAAGCAAATGCGTCGAATTACATGCCCAAGGTTTCCTGGAACCCTTATTAGTATTTCTTTTCTCCCCCTCCTTTCCCTCGAAGACCCTCTCCTCAACGTACCTCCAGCCTCCCCGACGTTCTGATACCTTTCTCTGCATATTTTTATTCGTTATTACTTGCGCACTTTTCATCTTTGTCTAATAATTGAAAACCATCCTCCGCAATCGCCCCCTACTCCCATTTTGTTGTCCATATTTTTCTCCTTGGCCTGTTTAAAGATCCCAGTTCAATCGTTCTTCACATCATCATGTTACACGCACTACTTTGTCTTGATCAATCCTTTACTAATTGGTACCCTGACCAACCCTCCCAATGCTTATTTGACGAACAGATGGCTCAGACACAGCAGTTTGCAGGATCAACTCCTGTCCATGTTCTGCCAGATGGCAATTTCGCACCACCAGTCTTCATGCCCGGCAACCCAAGTCAACAGTCCATGCTCGAAGCCGTCGACAAACTCAAATACTTCCTCGCCACTGCTCCCACTTCATTCGACACGTCTCCCTACGATCAACAGGATCCGGTGGCCAGAGAGGAAAGATGCCTCAATAGATTTCAACTCCCGACTGGGGAGCTAATTTCGTGTGTGTACTGGAACGGCTTGTATCACGTACGTACTATCTCGATTTGTGTCAATCGAAACACCACAACTGCCACATTGCTAACTTCAGATCCACCCTCCATAGGTCTCTGGTACCGATATCGTTCGTGCACTCCACTTCAGGTTTGCAGCCTTTGGCAGACCAGTACGAAATGCCAAGAAATTCGAAGAAGGAATCTTCAGTGATCTTAGGAATTTGAAAAGTGGCTCGGACGCCACTCTCGAAGAGCCCAAAGTAATTATCCATGATATCATCACACAAATACATAGTCAAGCCTGTTCTGACCTGCTCAACTGTTTTTTGTGATCTTAGTCCGATTTTCTAGAGCTACTATTCAAGTACAACTGCATAAGAACGCAGAAAAAACAAAAAGTATTCTACTGGTTCAGCGTTCCCCACGACCGCCTCTTCCTCGATGCCCTTGACCGGGATCTGAAGCGGGAGAAGCTAGGTGTGGAGCCAACCACCGAAGCCGTAGCCGAACCAGCTTTGAGCTTTGTCTATAACCCTAACAAGAGTCTCTTTGAGCAATTCACTGAGCAAAAGGCCCTGGAGGAAGGAGATGGCACTGCCCCCGCCGAGTCGGACAACCAAGCAGAAGAGGATGATGGTCAGCATCCACCTCCCGTGGTGGTGACAGAAGCGGGCGGAACATGTGAGCCCGGAGAAGGTCTTTATCGCTCAAAACGACGGCCTTCCCAAATCTCCACTACGGCAGGGATCAATGGCACGAACGAACACGGCACGGCTGTCCAAGAGGCCGACGGTTCGCAGGTCTTACTGGTTCCCTCTAACAACATGGCCTACCGGTCAACCAGTGGACTCAGTAGCATAGCCTCTGCAGATGAATATTCCCGTACTTCGTCCCCTCCTAGTCCTGCACACACCACCTCCTCAGGAAAGCTCGTCCAAACCTTCGCAGAATCCCACGCCAACTCCATCCTTGGTAACTTCAGTCTCTTCGTAGGTTCTCCTACATACAAACAAAGGCGAAAGCCTGGACAGAAGCGACCACTCAAGAAACATGAGAGTTCCCCCGGCGTCGGCTCCCATTCTGCTTCCCCAATGCCTGGAAGCGAGTATGAGGACCACTATCATTCACGTCCCTCTTCCTCTTCCGGATTGGCTCCCTCTTCTCTGTCGAATCAGGCTCTGCCCGGCCATCCATACAACACCCGTGACCGACATATGCGTCCTTCACCCATGTCGCCTCACCCACCTCTATCTGCGATATCCAACAGTGATGAATTCTCAGTAGTGAACCCTCTTGACGGCTCTGTGTTGGAGCACAACTCTTCACAAAATGAGCAGGGTGCTTATGGTGCATCCAGAGTATACGTTTGTCCCTTGTTCTCTTGTGGTCGTCTATTCAAGAGACTAGAGCACCTGGTAAGTTCTCACTTTCACTCATGCCTGACTGTCATACTGATTAAACACGTTTCTGTTGCCACAGAAACGACACACGCGGATCCACACCAGCGAGAAACCGTATCCATGCACACACTGTGGCAAGCGTTTCGCAAGGTACGCCGATTAAAAGCTTCTGATAAAATTTTGAGGCAAACAGCTGACTTCCCTGACTACCAACCCAGGAGTGACAACTTAGCGGCACACCTCAAAATACACGAAAAACTCGCTGCAAGAGCTGGATCAACAAGCTCATCGGATCAACGTGCCTTGGAGGCGGAAGAAGAACTCGATGAGCGAATGTCCAGTTTTCTGGAAAGCATGGAAAATGTTGAAGACTCGGAACATCCTGGTTCCATCTCTCCTCCCAATGGCCATCTTCACACCCCCCATTTTGTTGGGCCAGCCAATCACAGCCAACCGGGTTACTACACGTTTCACCAGGGCTTACCTACCCCACCCAACGGATACCCTGACCAAGCGAGTTGCTGGCCGCAATATCAGGGCTACCCGTCTGGGGGCGCTGTACTTACCCCAGACCAGTCTCCAGACCCACCCAACGTTTATGGAATGTTGCAACATGGCCCTCGACCTCACTCGATGGAGAGCAACTATAGTTATGGCCCCGACAACCGACGCTTCCGGTCGGCAACCCCAGGAGACATTCGAGGGATGGATAATTACACACGGCATTCTAGCGCTGGTCCCCGCATCCTCAGAGACGGATCCGGAGGTCCACATTACAACCCCGCGCCAGCCTCTCCAACACTGCCCCAGTTTCAAGCGCAGCTCAACATGGTCAACTCGCTTCATGCCGAAATCGAGTCAGATGGTATCATGCGACAACCTTATATGCACGGTTCTTCAGGTGAAGGACACCAGCAAGGTTTCGTCACTCACGAGTCACTTGGGCCGCGAGAGCTTGTCCCAGGAGGAGCACACGCGATGTACAATCAGCCACCCGCTTCCTCCAGCTATTCATCCGGCACTACCGGTCATCCTGACTTGACCAACTCAAACCAATCAATGCCCCCACCTAGCCAGCCGGCTTCAAGCTACCAACATTCCGTACCGCCTCCTTCCCAACCGACCGGCCAAGAATCGACCTTCTCACAACCACTCTAGGTTTGCGAACCTCTATGGGCATGAGCTTTGAATTCCCAAGAATGCTTAATATTGGAAAGAACACATCCAGCGCCGCATCTCAAGATCTTCGATTGTTCATAAAGAATAGAGCACATCCCTTCGAGTGATAAGAAGATCAGAGCAACAGTGTGGAAACTTTGTGCATAGGATTCCGAGTAACTCTCGGCCGTTTCCTCACTTCTTTGTTTTGATTCATGTAGCCTTTTTTCGCTCTCCTTCAAATTTGCTATACACATTGTCCGCGAACTGCAGCACTTATTCATTGTAGTGCCATCATTTTTTTATAAATTTTGCTGCTTATGTTTCCTTGTTATTTGGTGTGTCCTTTACTTCTTGTGTCCTTGACTTACTTCTTGACTATCATTCAAAAAAAATGTGTCACATCCCATTCTAGCACATTGGTACATATTCTCTCTTGGTCAATAAATTGGATTTCACTATGTTTCGTTCATTGCTGTAAAACAATCTTTCTTCACTCTGAGAGATCTTACCGTGAAACCTACAGATTTCCTATGCAAGGCGCATGCTCTATAATGCGCTTGCTGAAGAGGGTATGTGCATAAGAGCCGTGCGTGAGGGATTTTCTCTTGGCACGCGAACCTACGCGAACCAGTCATCAAGCTCACAATCATGATAGTTTTCCCAAAATTTGACCTCCACAATTGTGGGTGTATATACCGCCACCCTACTGTTTACACGAGAGCGGGTCCTGTTGGGATGACTCTCAAATAACGAGGACTAAGGCTATCTAAACCTCTCGAACTCCGGCACCCAAACTGTCTCCGAAGTCTCCCCGTAGGCGCTTGGCCAATATGAGGAGCGCTTTGCGCCAACACCAGGGCCCTTCGAAGCGAAGGACTGCATGGCATAAGGGATCAGCAGCTGGCTGATAAAAAAACATAGCATTATAATTAACAGTTACCGTGGAGAAATTCCGTTTCCTCTCAGTCGCAACTTATCAACACAAACACATAACCCTCCTCAGGTTAAGATACTAATGAAACCGGACCGCGCAGATTAAGGAGAAGGACTCGTAAAGCCACATCATCCTATGTAAATATGTAGGAAGAAACGCGCAAATTAGTGACCCCGATCCCAGCAAGTCAGAAATGAAACCTCTGAATTACCGAATCAGGACAATTCGACATGGGGCAGCTTCGCATGTGTTAGTGGTTCTCTCGGTCAATGAAATTTTGCAACAGAGCAACCACTGAGAGCTCAAGAATGCAACCAATGTCCGTGAACTAGTCCGTATACACACGGACCCGGTCGGGTTGAGCGCCTGGCGTACAGCTCAGAGGTCTTCCCGCTACCAGGACTTGGAGCATTGATGATAAGTGTCTGAAAATTGGATATTTTTCAAGCGAGCATAACCTAAGCAAGCGATAAAAGAACAGCTTTTTATCAACTCGATCCTACAATAATCCGGTGAGCTCTGCTTCTTTCTGAAACGCGCTTCTAAAGAAAGAGGTAATTCATTCTCCCTGAACATGATCTCCTACGACTAACTTATTCTTCTTCATGGCACAGACGCATAGGTAGATCAAAGGCAAGAGCGGTCAAGTGATCAGTTCAAATTTTGATAATCCGTGAGTTTCTGGGCGTCGTGCTGCACTCGGTTGAGGTACACAATTGATTGATTTCCCTGGACTTTTGGCAATTGCGCTCTATCATACTGTAGATATATATTTCGAGCCGCGCACGTTACTGGATTCACGCGTTAATGTTGGAAGGTTTAGACTAAAATATATTTCGTTAGGTTGACTTGATCAATATGAAGGAGATGACCGACCCCAACTATTACATCCAAGTGACGATTTTCGACAAGGTGGTTGTTGCTGGCCGGAAGAAGTATATCATGACTTTCTGTATCAAGCATCTGATTCGTTTTACGAAGGAGGAGCAGATGGAAGGCTTGGCTGAATGGGCCAAATGGGGTACCGAGTTACCAATTATTGTGACCGATTCCGGCTTCAAGTGCTACGTTGGCGGCGACTGCGACGTCGGTGTCGACTGTCTGGTCCGTCGATGCCAAGGGGGCTCATTGAAACTGACGGTATCCAGCCGGGTCGCCGAATACCAACCTTGCCCGTGGCCTCCACTTCCCAAAGACCACGGATGGAAGATATAATTTCTCAGATTGGGAATTCCCCCAATTCCTCACCGCTTGAAAAACCGGCGCTCAAATTTATTCGCAGCCTTCGTCGTCAACAATTCTGTCTGATCAGTGATTTGGAACTAAGCAATATATTTGAATAGATGAGGATAGAATCAAAGGACAGATTAGGGTGGCTTGAGATGCCTATAATGTTCACTTTGTGAAGCTCATCCACTTACAATACCTCTTAATCGAACTCATCGGGGCCGCTGCAAGAACACATTTTCAAAAAAAAAAAAAGCGCTCCTGATGTGCACCCACCCCTGGTCTGTTGGGGCTAGAACTCAAAAATTGATTGAAGCAATGCATTTTGAAGGGAAAAGGAATCCTTAAAGGTACTACATATCTCTAAACAACAGAGGGTAGTTACATTATACTGTATCCATGTTATTGTGCAATGTAACCATACTTGTTACACACTAATACCTGTTGAGGTAGAATTAAAAGGTTCTTTTTTCAATTGTAATTCAACAGGCCTGTTTTTTGGGCTCTACCAATTAACCAGTGTTACCCCCTGGATGATCCAAAAAAAAGCAAAAAAGGCACTTGATGGCCTACACTGGCTTGTTATCTGGTACTCCGCTGTGGAGGTGTCAGATGGTAGGAAGTGCGGGGAGGGGAAAGTTCTCTATAGCTGCCCTTGTGGTGATCCGCGAAATATTGAGCAGAAAAGGATCAAAAAAATTAGGGGGTTGAGAAATCAACTCCCACAAATTAAAAAATCGACTCCCAAATGCAATTTACGTTGCGCGGACCGCCTCAAGACGTCTTTCCCAGGTCCTTGTGAATCCCAGAAAATAGAGAAATATTCATATCTCCTCACTGGAGCACCCAAACACTCCCAAAATTTTACAAAAATATAGATAAACTGTCTATAAAAAATATGTTGATATTTACAGCAGTAGAAACCATCAGGAAGGCCTTGTGGAACAGGGGGGTTAATTTGGTGGATTTCCTACTAAGGCAAACCCCCAAAACCTTATATATGGTGCTCTAAATGGCCTCAATTTTTTTCTGCCACAAGAATATACTCTTTAAAACATATGCTGACCTTCACGGGATTAGCACACCTCAGGGACACCTTGTGTAGCCGGGGGCTGATTTGGCGGATTTCCTACTAAGGAAATCCCCCAAAACCTTATCTAAGGTGCTCCAAATGGCCCCAATTTTTTTTCTGCCAAAAAATAAAATCTTCAAAACATATGCTGAGCTTCACAGGATTAGCACACCTCAGGGACACCTTGTGTAGCCGGGGGCTGATTTGGCGGATTTCCTACTAAGGCAAACCCCTGAAACCTTATCTATGGTGCTCCAAACAGCCCCATTTTTTTTCTGCCAGAATAATACACTCTCTAGAAAATATTTTGAGCTACAAGTAGGTATTACACATCAGGAACACCTTCTATCAACCGTGGGTCAGCTATGCTAGCCATAGCTGTCAGTGTAGCGTAGCGCTGCACAAATGCACTATTTTTTAGCGTAGTGTTAGCACAACTGCGTGCATCTGCGCCAATGCTACGCGCACATGGTGCAAAGCTATTTGAAAACAACTTTGAGAAATGAAAAACAATGTTGGAGCTGGAAACCTTGATGATTGATTGGACCAAACCTTGAACATCAAAATACACCTGTGACAGACCTTGAAAACCAACCTGCCACTGGAACTTGAGGAGTGGAACCTGGAATATTGCAGTCTGCCTCCTGCATCTTAAAGTCTGCCTCTTGATCCATTTGCCATCCTGAGACTTCTGCCACTTTTGGGAACAACACAATGAAGGGAATGGATACCCTTGGCAAAGATGTAGGAATAAGGTCCAAAAAATGTGTGGATAGGCGGAGAAAGGTATACACAAGGTTCAAAACTATGAAGATTGCGGGATCAGAGGTTGGAGATTTGGAAGAGAATCAGGGGATAGGCTCAAAGGCTCAGCAGAACTGATCAGGAAGAATGAGGATCAGGATCAGGAAGGCTCAGAAAATCAATGGTATCCTCCTTGGATCAGGATGGAAATGTCATGCAGGACTTGTTCAAGCTCAGGCAGAGCTTGAACTATAGCCTAGGATGAGCAGCGTTGAGGGACTCCTGTCCGTACTAGGCGGCGGCAGTCTTGTGAGGGGATTGTTGCTGTTTAGGCTGCCCTCGTGGCGGTGGTCCGTAGAGATGAGTGCGGAAAAGATCAAGGATAGCTTTGGTTGGAGGTGGTTTTGAGATGTTCGCCGGGGGGTTTGGATCCTTGGCTGCGGTTGTTGATGTTTGGAATGAGGAGGAAGGTGATCTTAAGAAGGAACAGAGGAGATGGATGCGGATCTGGATGAAAGGGATGCGGGGAGCCAAGCTCCAAAGTTTGAACTCAGAAAATATGATCAATAAACTCTTGATGGACCGTCTTCTGGGGATCAGAATGCCATGGCCACCCATCATCCAAGTTCAAGCTGAACTTGGACTCCGGGTGACATGTCACATACATTTCATCACATCCTCCGCGCGCTACGCGCGCGCACACACACACAACAAAACAGCAGAGAGAAAGAAAGAAGAGAACAAAGAACAAAGAAAACACAACACAAAAGAAAGGAGGAAGCAGAAAGATGAGAAAGAAATAGAACAACCAGGACCAGAGAGGAAGAATAAGATGAAATGGAAATCACAAACAAAACACAGGATAAATCCACAGCAGATGCTGTGTTAAGACCAAGAAAACTGAAGGGGACTGGGAAATAGAGAAGAAAAAGGTGAGACGGAAGGATGAAAAAGGAAAAGGGGAAAGGAGTATAGAAGAAAGGAGTGTGAAAGAGAATGGGTGGAAGATGAGGAGAGATGGGGAGAGGGTTTTGAGGGTCTTGAGGATCTTGATGTCTTGAGAGTGAAATCTTGATGGGAGTTGAGTCTTGATGATCATCCTGGCGGCGGTGATGCTCCTGGCTAGCTGGCCACGAGAGGGGCGACCACAGCGTGCACCTGAACCTTGTGTCTGATGCACATCCACCACTAAGACAACAACAACCATTGTGGTCACTGTGCAGAATTGGGAGGACACCACCGCTACAAGATTGTTCCCGGGTAAAGTTGAGTGATCTGGAGAACTCCGCTCTCCTCCGCAAAGGAGTAGTGAGGCGCAATAGCTGTAATGAAGCAAGCAAAGTAAAATATAAATAACTGCAAAAAAGTAGATAACCGCTGCAAAATACAGTAATATCCACCATGAAGGTAAAAAGGAAAACTCCAGAAGTCAAATAAATCCACCGCAAGTAAGTAAAAAGCCCCGCACGTGAGGAATCCGTTTTCAGAATAATAATAATGAGAATCAATGTCCTTACAAGTCATGGGGGGAAAAACTCCCTCCCCCCTCTGTAGAAAAGGGAAACATGAGAGAAAGAAACCCATCCTCCTCCTCCTGCAATCTGCCAAGCCACACACTTCATCTGTCCATTGGGCTCTCACGCAGATCTCCTGTCAGCTTTGCCACATGTCATTGCCCACTGTTGGACTCCTCTTGCCATAGCTTCCCTGCCCCTGTCTAGCCTACAATTCAGGGATCCCACATGCTGCCTCCACGGCTTCCCCCAGTCACCGCCGCTACTAGCAATTCCGCGCCAGCCTTCTTAAGTTGATTACAGCTCCGCCGCTGTGCCGTGTACAATTGCTCCGCACTCTGCCTCAAAGAATGTCCTCCGCTCCAGCCTTGCAAAACCACAGTCCATAACCTTGTAGTCCCCAAAATCTATGACTCCTTGCGCCCCCGGTCACCTTGACACTGGTGGGCACCTTCCATCACCACACTGTTGGAAAAACACCAGAACTAACAAAACAAGTGCGCTACAGTCCACAACCAAACACAACCAGAGAACAGAACTCCCAAAGCAGAGGTAATCTGCAGGGAAGAAGTATGAGAAAAAATGAGTGGAGTAATAGATGGAACAAGAGAAAAATAACCTGAGAAAGAAAGCCAAAGGAATGTAATGAGGCTGAACCTGAATCAGCGGAGGCGGAGTCCAGCCTTGAATATCTTGGCAGATCTTGAGATCCCAATCCTGAACCATCTTAGTCCGCTGTTCCTGTGCCAAATTGGGCTTTCTGCGGCATGTACTGGTCTGAACACCACACCACATGCTTGGATAAGGTAAAGAACAAAATGATCTTGCATTTGTGCAATAAAGTATCACAGCCCAGCCGAATTTACAAGTAACAATAACTGCAATGAAAAAAGAATGGTGGTGTTACCATTTGGTTAAGTGCATACCCTTTGTTGCTCTGGAGATCCGTTTTTGGATCACCTCTCTCAGCAGTGTTATACTATTTTCATTATGCTTTTGAAAAATATAAATTGAGCAATATTGCTAGCATCATGCTCAAGATGGTCCAATATAGTATCCAACGTGTGGTCACAGAAAAAATGGAGTTATGTTACCATTAACAGTGACTTAAAATGTAACAGAATTGATGTCATTATTATTATGCTAACAGCAATGATGCTTCTGTTACATTTTATTTTATTTTATTTCTTTTCCCTCTTTTCTCACATCTGTTATGTTATCCGCCGCAATTTGAGGGGCATAACATGCAGATAACAGGGTTTATTTGTCAATTTTGCAGGATTTTTACACCAGATAACGCGGTTAACGAGTTATCTGAATTATTTTAAGGACTCTAGGTGGATTCCTTCACTGGTCTGGAGGGGCTGGGCACAAGGGACAAGGGGAGCAGTCCTGGGGACAAGTCTAGTTCACTGGGCTGGATTTCTTTGGGGATCAGGGAAAAGGAAGACTAGCCGGGAGAGAATGTAGAAGCAGTTCTCTACATACGTACAACTAGATTTGAGGAGGGAAGAGAGGAAAAAAGGGGAAAACAGGAAAGAAGGGAAGGGGAGAGGCTTACCTAGCCAGGAGAGACTGTAGAAGTAGTTCTCTACCGGTGTGGTAATCCTGTTCCTTTTCATATCACATAAACCCTCCCAAAATATCCCTTTATTACTTCATATTCAGATTCTACACCCCATTTTACCTTTATTAACCTAGGATTTCCAAATGGATCAGCAGTCATTGGCATTCATAGTTTTGGCAGGTATTTTCTTCATACATATCCTTAGCATTATCACATACATCATTCATTAATAATCATAGCTACATAGGACTGCAGATTTTACATATCTTCATTACACATTCTTCCCTTCATGTCACCAGCCTCAGTCAAGGATCACTGAGATATGCTTATACATATCAAAGGATACAAACATACATCTCCCTGTCAGACTACATTCATTACATAGTGTCAAGTATGCCCTTATGTCCATACTAGGGATGGCCATGGGTACCCGTTGGCGGTTACCCGGCACCCATTGGCGGGTACCCGTTTACGTGCCTAGTACCCGCTGGCGGGTGCCGGGTGCGGGTGCGGATGTCTGGTTTTGTAGAGAAAAAGAGGGCGGGTACTCACCCGGGTACCTGCCCAGCACATTTAGATTTCCAGGGCATCAAATGCACCGCAGTTGTACTGTTGGATTACATGTAATCCAACAGTACAACTGCGGCGCTGCAAAGCAGGGTACCTGCCCCGGGTCTGAGATTCTTCAATAGTTCCGGCGCTGCCAACCAGTTCCCTCAATTTCCCTCGCGGCCATCTGATACAGTTCGTCATGGCACCCAAACACAAGAAGCACCATCATCTGTGTCTGGGTCATCCAACCACATTTCTCCAGCCAAATCAAAAGTTTCTGGTCAAATAGAGGCACTGCCTCAGCAACATTTCTCTCACTCAAGGAATGGCAGTAGCATTCTATTCAAAAAACGGTAAAATACCGCGTGGGGTGTTGCGTAAATGGAAGGTAGATAAGAAGGGAGAGGAAAGACAAAAGTTTAAGGGGAAAAGTGGGAAGAATAAATATGTTTATGAAGTAGATAGCTCATAATTAATACTGAGCCAAGATTTTTCTGAGGAAACAAGCGGACAACAGTGGGTAAGGATGATCATTGGTACCCGTTTGGGGGTGCAGGACGGAGCCAATGTTTTGTGTTTTGTCCTGTCAGTTTGCGTGCAAACGGACAGGACAGAGCCGATGTTTTGTCCTGTCCGTTTGCGTGCAAACAGACAGGACAGAGCCAATGTTTTTTCCTGTCCGTTTGCGTGCAAACGGACAGGACAGAGCCAATGTTTTGTCCTGTCCGTTTGCGTGCAAACGGACAGGACGGAGCCAATGTTTTCTCCTGTCTGTTTGCATGCAAACGGACAGGACGCCAATGTTTTGTCCTGTCTGTTTGCGTGCAAACGGAAAGGACGGAGCCAATGTTTTGTCCTGTCCGTTTGCGTGCAAACAGACAGAGGTCCTGTGACACTGTTTCAGACTTGTCACAGGTCTGTTGTTGGCATACATATCCAATTGCACTCACCACCTCAGATCCTTCTGGTACCGCTGGTACCGGCGGTAAGTACTGCCGGCACCAGCTGGGCGGTTCTGGGTGCGGTGCCGGGTGCCCATTTTGGCCCAAAAAGCACCCAGTACCCTGGTACCGCTAGCGGTACCCGGGTGCCAATGATCATCCTTAACAGTGGGTACCCGCCACCTGCACCCGGGTACCCACCTTGGTGGGTGCGGGTATCTGACATGAGTGAAATTCCAGGGTAGTACCTGCACCCGGGGCAGGTACCCAGGTGCAAGTGGCCATCCCTAGTCCATACTATGAAATAATTTTACACTGTGTCTTCAGCTTCAGACTTAATTTATGCACTCACTGCATCTATGTGACACTTTGTGCAGCCTACTGGCACCACTTTCAATTTCATGCGGTACCACTGCAGCCTTCTGGCATCATTTATGTATCCCTGACATATTATGACATCATTGGAGGACTTCCCGTTAATCTGGGAACCCCTTCCAGACCCAGATCTAAGCCAAATTTTTCAGGGAAAGTTAGGCTTTGAGACTCTGGGAGGCTCTCAGATTGCTCCCAGATTGTGACGGGAAGTCCTCCATTGGTACCTACTGCCACCAGCTGTCTAGAATAGCTGAAACCAACAATGGGAAGTTATGCTATCCGTAACAAAAAGTAACGGATAACGTAACTGAATTGGTGCCGTTATTGTTGCACTAACGGCAGCGTTGTTTTAGTCACGTTATTTTTTGATTTTTTTTCAGTTTTATTGGACCTGTTACGTTTTCCCCTGCAATCTGATGAGGATAATGTGCGGATAACGCGGGTTTTTGGCCATTTTACAGTGCTTTTACGCCAGATAACGCGGTTAGTGCGTCATTGGCATTATTTTTTGTGGCATCAAGGCGGAAAGTTGTGCCCCTCCCCTTGGAGGTGTCACAAGCAGGATCACAGGATCCCAAATGATCCCCTAATTAACTCAATCACTCCCCCACCCCTCCTGGCTCGGCAGAGATTTCCTTCACATCTCTCCTGAGCCAGGTAAGCTATCATCCCAACTTCCTCCTTTCCCCCTTTTTCCCCCTCATCAGCTTGTAGATAGTCTAACAGGTATTGCCTTCACATCTCTCCAGAGCCACTGATCCACCCCACCGCAGTTTCTAGAACTGCTCAAGGCCCCACCTCTGTGTCCCTGAGCCCTTCCCTGTTAGCAGGCTCTTATAAAAGTCCCCTCTGTTATGTTATCCAAACAAGCGCAGGAAAATTTCACCAGATAACAATAACACGTTATCTGGTAGCAGCGGGAAGTTATGTTACGAAAATCCCACTGGATAATGTAACATAAGTAACTTCCCATTGCTGCTGAAACTCTAACCCAGGAGCCCCCCTCATAGAGGGTGCTAAAATATTTAACATGTGTCTATAAAAGGAGCTCCTCCTCCACCCAGTTCTCTTCTCCTCAGTTCACTACCCACCAGTTATCTACATACCACCCTCACACTTACCCTTACCACCATAAAACCCTTATATTTTCAAATAAACCCTGAACTCACTCTCAATTCTCAAATACCTTACAATCCCTTATATTGGAAATCAAACTGTTATACTGTGTCAATCAAACAAACTCATCTTGAGCCAACAAATCCTATCACTTCATTAAAACTTGCCAAGCGTACCTTGGTGGGTCTTGTTTTCTGATAGCCAGAAGGGCAGAGTTTGCACCTCCATCATACCCTTCACCATTCAGCAAAAGGGTTTCATCACCACTTTTGAATCTTACAACGGGAAGTCATCCAGCAAGGATTGGCTGAGCCTGGGCCAAAGATGATCATTGTCTGAGTTGGGGCCAAAGCTGAATGTTCCAAGCCTGATACAAAGCAAAGCAACAGCTGGACCAAGAATATTTCAAATCTGAGAATCAGCTGAGCCAACAATGGTCCAAAGCTGAGCATCAGCTTGGCCAAGGCTTTTCCAGAGCTGAAAGTCAGCTGGGAGAATAATGTTACAAAGATTAAAACCAGCTGAGCCAAGAATTTTCAAAATCTGAGCCTCAGCTGAGCCAATACTGGTCCAAATTGAAAGCATTGGCTGAGCCAAGGCCGTTACAAAGCTCAGAATCAGTTTTTTTGAGAATATTCAAAAGCTGAGCATCATCTGAGACAAGACTTTTCCAAAGCTGACATCAGCTGTTACAGAAGTGGTCTGAAGCTGAGCATCAGCTGGGCCAAGATTAATCCAAAGCTGAACATCAGCTGAGCCAATACTGGTCTAAAGCTGAGCATTGGCTGGGCCAATACTAGTCCAAATCTGAGTCTAGGCTGAGCCAAGACTTTTCAAAAGCTGATAATAAGCTGAGACAGGACTGCTTCAAAGCTGACCATGAGCTGGAAACCAAAGCTGACCATGAGCTTGAAACCAAAGCTGAGGGCACCAAAGCTGAGCATGAGCTGGGAGCCAAAAATGGGTATCAGCTGACCATAAATGAGAATTAGTGCTGCCCAGCCAAAACTGAGGATCTCCTGTGAGATTTATAGAAGTTGAGTAGATGGGGAGGAGACGTGATTACATGGTGGGTAACCCGCTGGAGTTTCCTCTTTACCAATTTATTATTTGGTTGACTAATTTTTTTTGCATTTATTTTATTCAATTAATCAGGCATATATATGAATAGAATGTTATGCTTCCAATTATTATCATTTTTTGAAATGAAAAAAAGTAGAGTGAGAACAGTTGGAACTTGGGATTGAGGGGATGATACAAGGTCCAAATGAAATTTAATTTCAAGCAGTGATTTTTGGCTCTGGAGGAGGCCTAAAAGGACTTGGAGAGAGGAGTGTTGATGGCTAGTATTTTACCTCTAGACATTTGTAATTTCTTTCTCAGCCAAAATTTTGCTGTTTTTTCAAGTCCCTCAACGCCAGCCACAGCTAGCCTCCCACCAGGAGGGAATTGTGTTGGAGGAAGGATTGTGCTCTGATTACAAAGCTGAGTTTTTGTGTATGGACAGGACTTGGCTGTATACAAAACAATCCCAGCAATGAAAGTGCTCTTATTACAATAGGGGGGTCCACAATTGAATTTTACTAAACTTTGGAGCTAAATTAAAGGGCTTTATGAACATAATTTCAAAATTTGGGTAAAATGAACAGCAGCAAGTGATACACCATGGGGCACATTTCTGGAGATGTGCTACATCCTGTGGATGTTTCTGATTGAGAAGTATCCAGAGGATGCCTGGGGAGCATCCAGCGGACATAAGATGTTCTGAGCATCACTTGGACGCTTCCAGAAGTGTCCAAGTGATGCTTGTCACTCAAAAACATCTGTTGTGGTTAGGGTTCAGGGTTAATTAAAGCTCATTTTAAAACCTATATGAACAATGTTTTAGAATTTTTTTAAGCTGATCAGATTTGGGTGTTTCTTGGCAATCAGAAAAGCTTCTATATTTTTTAAAAAAATTGTTCAAATTTATTAAAATCCTATTAGGGGGGTTCATGATTGAATTTTACTAAACTTTGGAGCCAAATTTAAGGCCTTTAGAGCATCTCCACCGCGGGGAACTATCTGAGGGACTAAATCCCAGGCTCGCGCGACTGCGGTGCAGTTTTAGCTTCTCAACCAAGGTCTCTTTCACACCGCAAGTTCCCAAAGTAGCACCTCCAGGTTGTGAAACCGGCTACCCACGACTCCCCGATGGCCGGTCAGCACGAGAGGTGCAATACCGATGTCCGGTCAACATGGCAGCAATATACAGTCCTCTCAATGGCCGGTACTGACCGGCCATTGACGTGCAGTCCTTTTGATGGCCGGTCAGTACCGGCCATCGAGATGCAGTCCTCTCAATGGCCGGTCAGCACCGGCCATCGAGATGTAGTCCTCTCGATGGCCGCTCAGTACCGGCCATCGACTTGCAGTCCTTTCGATGGCCGGTCAGTACCGGCCATTGACTTGCAGTCCTTTCAATGGCCGGTCAGTACCGGCCATCGACTTGCAGTCCTTTCAATGGCCGGTCAGTACCGGCCATCGACTTGCAGTCCTTTTGATGGCCGCTCAGTACCGGCCATCGAGATGCAGTCCTCTCAATGGCTGCTCAATACCGGCCATTGAGAGGTAGTCCTCTCAATGGCCGGTCAGTACCGTCCATTGAGATGTAGTCTTCTTGATGGCTGGTCAGTACCGGCCATCAAGATGTAGTCCTCTTGATGGCCGGTCAGTACCGGCCATTGACATGGCTGTGCGAGTCACTCAATGACTGGTCAATCCGGTCATCGAGAGGAGATGTGTGTCCTCTTGATGACCGGTACAGCTCGGTCATCAAGAGTTGTGCGTCCTCCCAAGGACCGGCCAGCTGTGCCGGTCATCGAGAGGTGGTGACTCCCCTAGATGACCGGTATAGACTGGTCATCAAGAGCTGTGCATCCTCCCGATGACCGATCTGTACCGGTCATCAAGAGCTGTGCATCCTCCCGATGACCGGTCTGTACCGGTCATCAAGAGGTGGTGAGTCCCCTCGATGACTGGCACAGACCGGTCATCGAAGGAGGGTACTGTACTGCTGAGTCCTCTCGATGTCCGGTACCGGCCATTCATATATGTTTTTTGTGTACAATAGTCGGTGTCAGGTTGTGGTTCTGCTACTCTTATCTTTATCATACCTGCTGGTGTCACTCATTCATGACCTGTCATTTACAGGTCTTACCCTCAAGTAGGGATCTTCATGTGACACCAGTGGATGTTCATTCACCCACCTGCAGCCATTCATATCCAAGCGCCCTTAGTACAGTCACCACCAGCAAACAGCTGACGTAAACCGGATTTCGTTGCGCTGACAAAATCCAAACTTAATTTCAAACTTGCACCCCGGGTGTGTCGTCACCTGGTGTGGATTTCATCACCTGCCACTCTCAGTGGCAGGTGCAAGAGAGCACGACTGATGGCCGGTTAGCACCGGCCATCGAGGCAGGGAACATACACACCCAGCTTCCTTGATGGCCCGTCTGTACCGGCCATCAAGAGGAACACCCTACACCCTCTTGATGGCCGGTCAGTACCGGCCAGCAAGAGTAAAGAACTATTTATACTCTTGATGGCCGCTACTGACCGGCCATCAAGAGGTGATACACACACTAAACCCTTGATGGCCCGTACTGGCCGGTGTGGTAACCCTGTTCCCACTCATATCACCATTCTCATATCATACATATCCCTCACATATCCATCATTATTATTCCAGATTCAGATTCTACACCTCATTTTACCCCTAGTCACTCACTCATACCACCCTGAAATTCCCTTTGGATCAGAAGTTATTAGCATATACAGTTTCATTGGTATTTTCCTGCTTCTCACATTTCATCTACATTACATATTCCAGTCATCATCACCATAGCTACATATATTACACATTACATAGTGCTCATCATTACTACATTTCATCTACATTACATAGTGCTCATCATTACTTCACTTCATCATTACATTACATAGTGCTCATCATTACTTCACTTCATCATTATATTTTATCATTGCTCATCTTCAGACCTTGTTACATTGTGCTCATCATGATTTCCCCTTGTTGTATTTCCTCACATATATACTCCCCTCTATATGTTGTATCCCCACATTGATTTTCTACTCCATACACCCTGTATGACCTTTTCACCACACCATTAGATACACCTTCATCAGTACATATTTCACCACACCATTAGATAACATTGCCATTCACACATCTTATACACTTTCATACATACCAGAAATATATCCCCCTGCATATATCATTCACATTTGCACATCACCTTTCATCTTTGCCCCCCACTACTCCTCCACTCCTCCTCATACCCTACAGGTACAAGTAGTCAGCTCATAGTATTAGTCAGTCTAAGATTATAGCAGAAAAGCCACACCTTTCTTCTTTTTCTTAGTGTTACACTCATCCCCAGTAGTATTAGTCAGGAAGGCAGCTCTTATATCAGCATCCTTGGCATAGCTTACATTAGTACTAGTGTAGTTATACATTTCCCTTCCCAGCTCTATTCTCCCATTTGAGTAGTTCCACACCGGTCATCAAAAGCAAAACTCTCTGGGTGATGTGTACACACATCACCCTTGATGACCAGTCAGTACCAGCCATTGAGAGGAACATAATACACTCTCAATTGCCTGGACTGATCGGCCATCAAGAGGACATACACACCCCACTCGATGGCCCGTCAGTACTGGCCATCAAGAGGAATATACTACACTCTCAATGGCCTGCGCTGACTGGCCATCAAGAGTGAAGCGCTTTGCTCTCAATGACCAGTTGGGTCACTGTGCGAGATGCGCATGTCCTCTTGATGGCCAATCAGTCCAGGCCATTGAGAGTGTATTATGTTCCTCTCAATGGCTGGTACTGACTGGTCATCAAGGGTGATGTGTATACACATCACCCAGAGAGTTTTGCTCTTGATGACCGGCCAGTACGGGCCATCAAGAGTTTAGTGTGTGTATCACCTCTTGATGGCTGGTCAGTAGCGGCCATCAAGAGTATAAATAGTTCTTCACTCTTGCTGGCCGGTACTGACCGGCCATCAAGAGGGTGTAGGGTGTTCCTCTTGATGGCCGGTACAGACGGGCCATCAAGGGAGCTAGGTGTGTATGTTCCCTCGATGGCCGGTTAGCACCGGCCATCAAGGCAGTCGTGCTCTCTTGCACCTGCCACTGAGAGTGGCAGGTGACGAAATCCACAACAGGTGACGACACACCTGGGGTGCGAGTTTGAAATTAAGTTTGGATTTTGTCAGCGCGACGAAATCCGGTTTATGTCAGCTGTTTGCTGGCCGTGAGTGGTTAGTACACTTGACATGGAAAAGAGACATGGGTTCAACTCTCATAGGACACATATTATTTTATGGAGTTTCACAGGTTATGAGCCCAGTGCTACCGCGTGATACCTAGGATATTATGGAGTCTTGGTATGATAAACCCCTTTCATAGCACGGGGGGCTGTCAGGTTGTGGTTCTGTTACTCTTATCTTTATCATACCTGCTGGTGTCACTCATTGATGACCTGTCATTTACAGGTCTTACCCTCAAGTAGGGATCTTCATGTGACACCAGTGGATGTTCATTCACCCACCTGCAGCCATTCATATCCAAGCATCCTTAGTACAGTGGTTAGTACACTTGACATGGAAAAGAGACATGGCTTCAACTCCCATAGGACACATATTATTTTATGGAGTTCCACAGTCGGTTCGGCCGGGACGGCCGTTGATACGTGGATGTCTGTGGTTGGGGATATTGGGGGTTGTGTGCGGGAAGGAGCGGAGTATCACAGGCCTCCGGCTGTGTGATATGTGTGTCAGAGGAGCTATGTGGGGAGCTATAGTGTCCTAAATCTGGTCTTGGTTTAGCTCCCCGGATGGGTTTTCCTACTTTAGGGTAGCCTTTAGCGCCTCCGGTGGAGGAGCTAAATTGGATCTGGGGAGTCAAATTTGGTTTAGTCCCTCGATTTAGCTCCCGCGGTTGAGATGCTCTTATGAACAAAATTTTAAAATTTTGGGAAAATGAACAGAAGCAGGGAATACTGATCAATCAGTGCAGTATATCAATTTTTCAAAAAAAATGTTCATAAACACCTTAAAATGTGTCCCAAAGTTTTGTAAATTTCAAGTGTGAACCCCCCTAATGCCTTAGCCAAGTTAATGCTGAATTCCCCCAGGTCTGAAACCCACAAAAAAGTGGTCAACTTGGGCTTTTGGCCTATGGGACCTCCAGCTGGATGACCCTTTTGCAACTGTATGAATTCCCACACAATGGAGAACTTCCTGTCAATCTGGAAAGTCGGATCTGAGCGGCCCGATTTCAGACTCTGCAGGGAAATCTACACCAGGGGAGATATGGTCCCACTCCCCAGGGAGTGCCAGAGCTGAATTTCATGTGAGTTTTGGTCGGATGTGAGCCTGATGTGGATTAGTAACTCATCCCCAAAATAGTAAATTGGATGGAGAAGTTAGTGAAAAGTCAGTCACAATTGATTTGGAAGTCAACACAATTTTGTGTAGAATTCTTTTGTTTTCCATGTACAACTGTAGGAAGAAATATGATGAAATGATATTTCACCAAATTCCAACTCATCAATTGCTCCTGTTTACTGATTTTTAAGGATAGCAAAGCAAAATTCCCATTCTCAAAAGTAATTCCTCCAAAAAAATGGGTTTCTTGTAATTCACATTATATGCCCTGATGTACAAAATTAAACTAAAAGTCAACTTGGTATTATTGGGTTTAGATTTTTGGAATGTGGTAATTTTGCAGTCATTGAAATTGAAACCCATTTTCTTGGAAATGCGGGAATTAATTTGAATTTGGCTGATAAAAATGACAAAAAACTGTTTTAATAGGGTGAAAGTCTGAGTTAAGTCAAGGTTGGATTGCGGTGCCAATTCACTTTGGCCATATATCCTGTCCTCCTCACAAAAATGATCTAGTGAATTTTGTATTTTTTTGCTTTTCAAAATTCACATGTGCACATGCAAGTTAACCTTTTTGCACTTTGCTAATAGTCACCCTGATGTACGCGCGTACATTGAGGTGGAAATATCACAGGATGGGCCTTTCACAGCCACATGAAAAGTAAAAAATTTGTTTTGAGACACCAATTGTCCCCCTGATGTACGCGAGTACATGAGGGGGAAAAAATCACAGGCTGGGCCTTTCACATCTCCATGGAAAGGACACACTGGTCATGGAGCCAAGAAAGGACTATATTCTGGATGAGTTCTGGATGAATTATAGATGAGTTCTGGATGATTTTTTGGCAAGTTATGGTTTATTTCAGGATGATTTCCAACTGATTTCCACGCTGACTTCCAGTCTTGTTCATACCTATTCAATATTGCTTTACCAAAGGCCTCCAGCACAGTTATGGAAAAAAGTTACGGTAAGGCACTCCCTGGGGAGTGGGAACATATCTCCCCTGGTGCTAGGTCCCTGAAGATCCCCAAAGTGATCCAGAGTTCCAGATTTCAGATTTCCCTGCAAAATCTGAAATTCCAGATCTATCCAAAAGTGACGGGAAGTCCAGTTGCGCAAGGCAATAACCTGTACACCACGGCTTCAAGCTGGGATTACCCAGACGTCAGCCGCAGGGCCCAGGGTCATGATGAGATCCAAGCAGCAAAAATCATGCAATGATAGGGTTGATCCAGCGACCACCCCACACATCCAGAGATTGCTTGCTCACCGGTGCAATCGCTAACAACCACTGCAATAACAACAATATTCATATCGGCATTCATCTTAGTCAGCATCATATACCGCATTCTCTACTTATCATGAAGAGCAAACAGTGCAAAGTCCAACATTTTTTTTTTTTTTCTCTTCTATGTACAATCCGCGAGCACGCTTGGCAGATTGTACTGGTGGTCTCAGGAAACTCACTTTTTCAAGTGAGTTTCTGACCTTGGGCCAAAGGACAGGTCAACTAGTCCGGTGACTTGTTGGGAAGGTCGGCTCATTTCCGGGGGCAGCCAACCTGTTGACAACCTCGAGGGCCGGCCGACCATGCTGACCCGCCGGGCAGATGGGTTGGCCGGACCTATCAGACAAGCCAACCATGCTGCCTTGCGGGTTGGCATGGTTGGACGAGGTCGGCCTGCCCTTCCTGTTGGGAGGGACAGCCGACAGGTGGTCGGGCAGGGTCGGGCCGACCCAAAGGGCTGCTTGACGTCCTGCCAGGACGGCCCAACCCAAATCTGACGGGAGGGTCTGCCCGCCACGCAACTCACTTTACAAGTGGAGCCGTGGTGTACAACCTTGCCTGCAAGAAAGGCCCAACTTTGAGGGCTTATAACTTGTGTATTACATATGCTAAGATTACATAAAAAATACCTTTGGAAACTACACAAGCAGTAGAACATAAAAATATCTGGTGGCAGCCTGTAGCAGGACCCTGGAAACCCCCTATAGATGTGGGTAACCAAAAATCCAAGATTTTGGCAAAATTCATACATTGGGGGGCACCGGGGAATGGCTTTTTTTGGCTGATTCATACATTTTTGTGCCTATGCCTGGGGCAAAATTGCCCCGGGGAGCCCAAAATCCCCAAAGGCAAGCGGGGTTCTGCGGGTTTTAGGGGATTTAACTGAGTATCAGCAAAAATCCATACATAAATGCCATGTTTGGTGCGTACCCTTTTGGGTTCCAAACCCCATTCATACCGATTTTGTGCCTAACATTTTGCAAAAAAATGTAAAAATTCATACATTTAGGTTACCCACCTACATCGGGGGTTTCCAGGGTCCTCCTGTAGCAAGCCTCACTTTTTTCCAAGATGCTAGAGGAATTACTTGGGTATTTACCACATATTTTCATGTTCTCCCACTTTTGTAGTTTACAAACATACTCAGCATGCAAAGTAGCATAACTATTACATGTGTTATAAGCCCTCAAAGTCCAGACTTTTTTGCAGGCAAGGTTCTACAGGTTATTGCCTTGCGCAACTGTCCTCCAATACATATGTAGTGCAACTGTACATCATAGAAATGGGTGAATTTATGACACACGATCCCCGGGGGTTTTAAAAATTTGGCCACGGGGGGGGGGCAAACTTTGGGTCGCGCGTCATGAATTTGCCCCGTTTATGACGTGTAACGGTGGCGCGTCCTAAACGGGGCCTAAACACAAAATACAAAGTATGTACCTGAAGTGTTCGAAGTGTAATGCTCCATGTTTCCCTAGTCAACCTTCCTTATAAATAAACCAAGAGCTACAGGTGTCTTGAAGCCAGCTACAGCTAGCCCAGAAGAGCTTGCGACTTTGGCCGCAAACTTTGAGAGTTTGTGCCGCAGCGGCAAGAGTTTTCCGCAGCTGTTGGCAGCCGTGCGCGCGGACCGTGCTCGGGGGATCCCGGGGGAGCCCGCAGGAAAGCTGCCTCAGCCTGCCACCGATCCACATCCAGCCTGCCACCACCAGTGCCACCCACCGCCGTTGAATCACCACCACCGATCGTCGTCGAATCACCACCGTCGACCGGTGTCGAATCACGAGTAGGTTCTTTCTCAATGGTTTGTTTGCTTGTCTTGTTCTGTAACCTCAAGCTGATATGAGTTCTCTTTTTTTCTGGTTTCCTTTTTTGCTCTTTCAGGCACAATGTATGTGAAGTCTGCACCACATTCAAATTCGCCGTTGTTCGGGTGGCCCTCGATGGAAAACCCCTCAACAAAATCAATTCTCCCACTTCTGCAAACCAGTTTTGAACCGTAGAATATAGTTGGAAGGCTGAACTTTGATGTCCTTCAACATCCATGGGGAATGTGGGTATCATACTGGTGAGTATCAATGCACAAGAGTAATGGTCGGGGTGCATAACCATCCAGCATGCACAAATAATGATGTACACGGTCATTCTGGTTGATTGAAGTAGTTTACAAGGTGTAGGCATGTTTTATGTGTGTATGAATTGAAGAACCCATCCACATCACAACAGCATTTACGGACTATAATTTCAAATTATGTATCAGTTCTCGACTCCAGCCGCTAGTTAAACAGTGAATGACATGTGATCGACTTAGAGCCTTGGCCAACAGCTATCAAAGGATTTGTGAGCAGAGAAGACTCAATCACAAGGATAAATGATTCTCATTTTGAGTCAACAGATATCGCGGCTAGAAAAGATGAGAAATACAAGTGAGAACCCATAAAACTAATTTGTCTTGAGTTCGTTACGGATCACACGGACACCTTTTCCGGCCTCAATAACAAAGATCTCCAAGCAGTCGCTGACTTCAATGCGTCTCTCAGCCGCGCCAGTGAACGCATCCATGACCAAGGCTTCGACCTTCTCCAACAGCAATTGTGATTGAGGGGAAGGTAAGATTTGCCTTGGGCGTAGACCGGCTCGGGTGGAGGAGCTGGGCCGGACAGATCACAAGTCATGTTCTTGCCTTTAACCTGAGCCGGGTTTTCAAAAAGAATTTGCAGAGTACAAGGTAAGCCGTCAATTTCTCAAGAGATATCACATGATTGCATATATATAGGAGTCTACAGCCTCCCCCTTGCGAAACCCTTCTCACCTGGTTGTCCAAGACCGGCTGGACTAGACTTTGTGCCGCCCTGGCGGCCCTGCAGCTTTCTCGCTCATAACTTCCCACCGGATCGAATGAATAAACCGCACCGGTCCCAGAGCCATTCACCGTAATCGGACGGAGAAAGTGAGCATTCACGGCTATCCATGCTGAAACTAGATAATCACCGGAACGGAAGTAATCAATGCCAGCATAAGAGTTAGGCTTGCATTCTCCCTATGACGCTGATGATGACCAACTCACCTGTTTTGAATCGTTCCAATTGCCGGATGAGATTGGTTCAATGATCCAAGCTGCCGGAGTGGATTTGGGGGTGGAGGGGAGATGTATGGATTTGATGGCGGTGGTGATTCGATGACGGTCGGCGGTGGTGATTCGACGGCGGTGGTGATTCGACGGCGGTGGGTGGCACTGGTGAACTGGTGGCAGGCAGCCTTCCTGCGGGCTCCCCCGGGATCCCCCGAGCACGGTCCGCGCGCACGGCTGCCAACAGCTGCGGAAAACTCTTGCCGCTGCGGCACAAACTCTCAGAGTTTGCGGCCAAAGTCGCAAGCTCTTCTGGGCTAGCTGTACATACAGTCGGTGCGGAGTTCAGCTGGATTTTTTTTTCTCACTACACACACCAGTTTACCAAGCGCACGCGCGGCCATCTGCCTTGAGACCCGCGTTTAATTATTGCAGATTGGGGAATCGTGGACGATGTCGGATACTCAAGCATGGAGTAGGACACTACAACTCGGTAATCATCTGCTACAGCTTGCCGTTTTTCTTTTTGGATGAATTAAGTGGTTGCTGATCAACTTCTGAGCGTTTTAGAAGCCTAACTCATATAAGTCCCTCTGTAACAGGAGGTGGGACGCCGTCCCGCAGGTTCGCTCCCCCGGAGGAGGGAATTAGCTAAGTTAGTTTAGAAGCTGGGGTTGACAAGATACCTTGACTCGACGGACACGATACCTTCACTCGACGTATTAACATTGTAAACCTTAACGGGGCTACGGACTCCGCCGATAACCACATGCCTTTGCGGAGTGTCCCGTGTCGATGAGGATCGTTCTTTGTTATTTTGATCCGAGCAAAGGACACGTAAATCTGTACATTATCATAGGATTGCTCTACAGTCCAAAATCTACACATATTGCATGGCAGTGTGCAGCAGAGAACATAGCTCGGCTGTCTTCGGCAAGCTTGCTGAGGATCCCCAAAGCTCTCTGTCTTGCATTTAGAGTTTAACTAGCCCATCTGGTCAAGAGAATCTCTAACAAGAAAGACTTGATACAGCTTTCGAGCCAAAAATGGGAGAGGGACATGACAGGAAATGACAAGAAAGGGACATGCCAATAGGCTATCCCTTTTTCTATCCACGACCTGGCGCTTCTGGTTCATCGCTCTCATCTAAAGAAAGTCGTAATCCTCAAATTTTGTAATCTTCATTTCCTTCATCAAGAATCAGAAAATGTTATTCGTATACGATGTATACATTCTTGAAGGAATTATGTATGCTCATTGGTCCAGCTTCCACAAGCTCGAGAGGATACATACTCGCGGCATCCATGGCCAGTTTTTTTTTTTTTGGTTCTAGAGTAGGTATGAAGATAGTCATCAGCCGTCGTCATCCTTGCTTGGGATGGGCTTTGATTGGAATAATCTATTATTTTTAATTCTTTCGCAATTTTGCGGTCATTTATAAACCACCATGTATAAGGGAATATATTTACATGCCCCATCGAGAGTCGAGAGTCTAACCTTGGCTCTTCTTGATGCTCATGTCCTCGGCCTGTTTCTATCTTCCCCCACTTGTCTCTCTCTCTTTCCCTCTCTCCGATCTGACAAGACTCTCCGCCATTCTCCAAGTGAGCCGCTCCGTC
Organism: Puccinia triticina; assembly: GCF_026914185.1. NCBI lineage: Eukaryota > Fungi > Basidiomycota > Pucciniomycetes > Pucciniales > Pucciniaceae > Puccinia > Puccinia triticina. Next base: position 884,962 of record NC_070568.1, on the reverse strand, counting down.
GCCCAACAACTTCTCTGCCTCGCCAGGCATCCCCAGCGGTGGGCACCGAGCATTGGCCAGCTTTTCTCAATTTTCGACTCAGAGAGGGGATCCCCTCCCTCCCTCGCCCAAGTTAAGCATAAAGGTGAAACTCTGTGTTATCGATTAGTTTTTATTACTAATCAGCTCCAATAAATAATAATTATCAAGTTCAACATATTCTCCATCGCTTTCTAAACCGTCGCATCCATCTGCATCATCCCGTCTGCTCCACGCGTTCTGAGTGCGTGCCTTTTGAATTTCGATCGACATCCCAGCTGGTAAGGCGTCCATTCCTCTCTCTCTTCTTGGCCTGCCTATTTATCGGTCTTTTTCCTTCATTGCGCGCGTGTTTTTTCTTTCCTTTCAGTTTTTTTATCTTCTTTCCTCGCCTTTACCCTCTTTCCTTCTTTTTTCCTGGTTGAACTCTGGATTTTTTTTAATCTTCCTCTCTAATGACATCTTCATGCTCGTCTGGATGATACATAAATAACTGAATTTCGCTCTCTTGGGAGGTTATGTTGAGCTTTTGATCTAAGCTTGATGATGGTTTATGGAATTGATCTCTCCTCTGAGTCCCAAAAATAGTGGATCAATAACCTCTTCTTGTTGCTGGCTTGTTTGGCTCAGTTCCTCAACTCCAGCTCAATGTATGGTTTTAAGCCCGCTGAGCGCTAAGGTAGCTCGGGTTCACCAGCAAAGTTGAATTTCGTTCAGCATCCTTGGAGTGTGTTATTATCTTTCCAGCAGAAATATATTATAAAGCATCAGATATTCGAATGCTTCCCTTTCCTGTTCTTTTTTCACGTTGCGGTCGATTCCTCGTCTCTGATTTTCAACTCAAGCGCTGCAACCCAATCCATCCTCTTACCACACCCTCACCTCTTTTTTCATTCTGCTTCATTCGACTATACTCCCAATTAACGCTCACGCTTCCAACCAACCCAACCAACGAATTAAAACCCACACCAACCTAAATATCCACAGCCCTCCCTCACAGGCGCACACACCCACAATATCACTTTCGTCTCTGTCATCAGTCCATCACCCCATCCCCTTCTATCCTACCCCAGCCTGCTTTACCCCACCTCGTCATTACAGAGCAGAGTCTCAGTGCCACTGCTGCCGCTGCGATAGACTGGCGCATTGATTCGTCGGGCTGTGTTAGCAATCCTTCTATGCTTTTTATCATCCTTCCCCCTCTCTCTCTCTCTCTTTCCCTCCACACACAGACAAAGACTAGTCCTGGCCCACTAGAAGAGACTCCATCAACTGACGTCATCACTGTTTTCTTTCTTTTGCTTCAGATAGTTATATCCGACAGCTGGTTTAAGCATCGAAATCAAAACAGAGGAAGAGATAATCTGATCCCAGTCTTTTGCTTTCCCGCATCCTGCGCTCTGAGCCGGATGCCACGATAGAATATAAGCATTCTCAGTATTGATCCCAACTTATTTTCTATTGCCAATCAGACTCAGAGGTATCTTCTTCGGTTGAGCAACTTGTTAGACTCTCTAGCTTATCCGTCCTTGTTCTTTCCTTGCTTTCCGCCTTTGATTTCTTCTTCAAAGTTTCGACATTCTCCCCTCTCTCTATATATCTAGTCATTCATCCTTAAAAGGCTGTTAAGCTCAACATACATTTAGTAACAGCAATCCGCCTATCCTCATTCCTTTATATCCTCTACCGAGACCTCCGCTTTCTCAATTGCCATCTTCCAAGTCCTTTTTGCACCTCATATCTCCGGCTCTTTCCCCCTCCATCTCTTCACTTTGGTGATCTCTGATATTCCTTCTAACAGCTGGATCCTTAATTTCTGGAAGGTAGCCAAGCCGCCCGGTCCCGTCCACTGATCTTGAGCAGCTTCATCCTGGCTGCGTACAAGCAATCCTCACCTTGAGATTCGATCGGCTCATTCTCGCTTGGCCGCCTTGCTTGGTTCTCACGTATGTCATCTACCCACGAATATTCATACTTTCCTTTTGTTGCTGGTTTCCGATCAGCCTTTCGGGCTTGATATTCATCATCTTGCTGATTACCAATGGTCTTTTCTGATGCTAGACTTGTGCAGCGAACAACGAGTCATCGCGTACAAATACTTGTCTTGTCCGATTCGGCCCGGTTGAGATATGGAGGCATTCAATCTTTCAAATCCGAACAGCCAGAGCTTTGATGAAGTATTAGAGAAACTCAAACAAAGCATGAAAGCTGCGCGTAGTGGCGGTTGGATCGACAGTGATAGTGGGAGCGAACTCGAGATTGCCTTGGAGCATTCTCCACATGGTGGACAGGTGCCAGGCCACCCCAGTCGGAATGGAAGCGTGCCTCGACCGATCAACAACCATCAGCATTCGCTTTATATCAAGGATGGTGTCCCAGGTCGGCGAGGAGACTTGGAAGACAAGCCGCACGCGAATCTGAATCCCATCACCGCACCACTCTCAGGCAACCAAAAACCTATCAACCCACGAGTTGTAGACGTCGCCCATCCAAAGACGCATCCACTGACAATTGCGTCGTTGAACAACCATTTGATCAGCCACTCCACGTCCTCCAGCTCCCAAGAGCCGCGTCATTCGCCACTTTTTGATACGCCGAACAGTCCCTACGTTCCTCGCACGCCTTCAACACCTGTCTCTGCCGGAACCTCATCTGGATCCCCCTACGTGCGCCACCACTTCAAGTGGGAGTATCTGCCTTCGTCCACCATTTCTGAAGGAGCCCACCAGTCTGGTTGTCAGCCACGTTTCGTGGAATCGTCATCTCCGCCACACAACATCAATTTCGATGAGACTTATTGGCAGAAGGGTTTTAATCAGAAGGAATCCACGTATCCCACAGAAGCATCCCCATTTCACAATGAAGCACGTCACGCTTTCCAAAGACATGTCAATGCTTCTAGCAATTTCACCTTCGCTACCCATAATGGTCGCCGAACAGTAAGCTATTCGCCGGTGCATTCCAAGTCCCAATCGCCTTCTCAGCAAGGTATTGGATCTGGGTAAGTCATTCATGATTTTATTTTATCTTGCGAAGTAGAGTTTTGACGTCTTTTGGGTATGAAGACACAACAGTTGTACGACTGCCACCGAACTCTCCTCTTCCAGCATGGAGTTCCTGAATCGGCCCCCACCCGATACAACGCACAAGCCATGGGTTATGCCAGCACCGCCTCATGACTCCAAGTCATTCAATCTGAACGCCATTAATCCCGCTTCAGTCTCATCAGTCCCATTCTCCCTAGCTCCAGCAGCCCCTGTCCGATTTTCGGCACCCGAGGTAGATCATCAGCTGAAAGCAAACAGCCTTGCTAGGCAAGCGAGCTCTCACTCTCCGGTGAGAGAGAGTGATGCGGCAATCTCTTCTCGTGATGCAAATCCCGCCAATGGCCAGTCGGTGTTACCAGCTTCAGCCAGTTCGGCATTTTTGAAACACTCAGCAGAAGAACGTGAAAAGCAGGCGATAAGGGCTAGATTGATGGGCTCATCGAGCATTGACAACTTTCAAACCCGATTGCAGAGTTTCAACAAACCTTTTGGACACGCTTCTCAATCCGCGGATAGCGGTCATCTCAGTCAAGTTGTTAATCTTCCTCACTTGTTCCAACAATTACGGTTTCCTCACTCTACTCAGCCAATCTCGGCCGCTCCGATCCGCGCCCACTCAGCCAGCGAAAGCTCTTCGTTGAGATCCATCTCAGCCACGTACCCGATTAACCACAGTTATGGCAGTCCAATCTTCTACAGCAGCAACCCTCATGGCCCAGTTAGCAGAACTAGCCCTTTTACTGGTGCATCTCTCGCTTCGTCACCTAACAATGCTTCTCAAATCTCGCAGCTGTCTCCCAAGTCACCCCTTACACCGATTGGATTTGGAGTAAACGGTCATCTGCATACCCCCAATCTTAGTGTCCCTTACTCACCAACCCCCTCAGTCAACAAATCGTCATTTATTCCCGTTATCGTCCCGGCTGTTCCCGGTATTGGTGGTCCTGTGACTACGCCTCTCCCTGGACAGGTTCAACCTGAGGAAGTCAGGAAAAGCGTCAAAACGCAACCCCCGGTTGTTAATACGGGCAACTCGGGTGCCATGGTTCCACAGCCTGGTGATTGGATGGTCAGTGCGATTAAAGATTTCACGAGTAGGCTTAAAACAACCTCAGCTCATGTTTTGTCTCATTCTTTACTTTGATTGTTGTTGATCTAGTGCATATGTGGATTCGTTAATTGGAGACGCCGTAAAGTATGCATGAGGTGTTTCCCCTTCGCAGATGGAAACGATTCAGTTGGTGTCAGTCACGATAATTCCATTTATCTATCAAATTTGCTCTGACAATAGTGTTTGTTTCGGTAGGCCATGATGGCGCTGAATGCCCAAAGAGCTGCCTTGCTGGCCGCTGGCGTTCAACTGCCCAAAGAACAGCCTATGGGCACTCAAGCGATATCTAACCCCTCGCCACCAATGTTTCAACGACCACCAATCCCATCTTTTCAAGAGCCTGTCCACCAGTCCGCTGACCAGCAACCCTCTTTTGGTCAAGCATTTAACGGGCCCGACTCTGCGTTCAACACCTACCCGAGGTCTTCGGAGCCAGCGGGAAGGTTGAACTCGCAACCGCAACGAGTGGGTTTGAACCCATTCGATAAGCCCTCGTCTCTGGGCCCGATTAGTCCAACCCCGGGCATCAACCTAAATCGCTCACCTGATGGCGCTCAACAAATTTACCTTGAAGTAACTCCGCAAGAGCCTATCAAGCGAGAGCTTGAGGTCCCATCCACAATCAGCCATCCCGACAAAGGCAGCAAGTCCCTTCGAGCTAGACTTGTAGCACCAGGTGAAGAACAACAGCTCGAGCCCAACGGTTGGGACGATGTTCTTCCTAAATCACCCCGCCCTCGAAGTTTCTCTGTGGGAGATAAAAGCGTCTGGGAGCCCAATGAGAAAATGGGACATGTCGGTGGAATGAAGGCGCAGGGCGTGAACAATTCTCAAAAACTAGAAAATAATCCTATCGAAGAGGGTGTGCAATCGTTTTCTTTTCCCTCTTTGTGTTGACATGGGGCACAACTAATGGTGATCATTCATAGAAACCAATGGACTTGCAGGATCGGAAGAAGCCTCAGCAGGGAGTCAAGTTGGTAGTGGCCGACTGGTCCCGCATCATAGGCAGCAGGAACTTCATACCATCAATAACAACGGGAGCACTGTAAATCGACAGCGAACGACTACTAGTCCCACTTCTTCGTGGCAGGCAATCAAGGCCCTGTGGCAGTAAGAATTCTCACTCTCTCCTCTCGACCTCTGCTCCTCCCTCGGAGTCGGAAGAGATCACCTCTTGTGCATCATATGCCATGCTGCGCTCGAGCCCTTTCCTTTATCTGTCTTTCTGTATCATCCCTTTTTTTATTCGGTTTGGCATATCATCCCTCCTTGAGTTGTGTCGGATTCATCATTACGATTGGAAGGAGAAAGGGTTTCTAGGTACATACACAATACACAACACACAAAATTGTGGACATCGGCTTTTTATTTCTTATTCTGGCTTTTACCTCTCAGAAAGACCAGTTTGACATCAACTAAAGTACGAAATACAGAATACAAAAACATAGCGATCACATCCAAAAAGTCTAAAAAAAATAGTCAATAATCAAAAAATCACCAAAAAATCACCAAATAATTATAAGCGAAAATTGCTGCGGTACAACATATTCACTCACATGTACATACATACATCCCAACAAAATACTAGGCCAAGTGTTTTTTCCAAGCTGACATTATTTATCAAGATAGACAGACAGATTTTCATTGCGTATAATCTGTCAAACAGTTTCCTTCTTCTGATCATACTTCATCATGTGTTTGTCGTGTTTCAAAAAAGAGGAGGAAACAATTGTTGCTACTTTATTTTTTGATTAAGCATATCAACTGAAAAGACTTTTAGTTTCATTTTGATCTTATGAGTTGGAAGTTTCTTTTCTTATCTGTTTGACAAATAAAGAAAAGGAGTATTTTTGAAAACAAAGAAGTCAGGAAATTCAACAAACCGGCCCTAAAGCCTGCACATGCCAAAAGGTTGCAATCTATTTCACACGAGGTACATATCACGGAGTACACCAATCACATGACGGAGATGCCCTCGGTTTTCTAGATGTTTCCCTCACTTCGAAGCACTGGCAGCAACGAGGATGACAGTTTCTAGAGCAACCCACAAGCACATCTCCCCCTCCTCTCCACCTGCAATCAACACCCAGATATCAGCGCCGCGGACCGAAGCAGCCTAAAGCGGGTCGGGTTTCAACTGTTTGAAATCCATATTTGTTCATGCCTTGCCGGCCCCATTTTGACTTCCCCCGCTCCATATTGCTTGTTATCGCTTATTTCGCTCTGATATCTGCTCCTGTGAGAGTAGCGACTAGCTCAAAAAGACTGGGATTATCACCTCTACGTTCAATCAATTTTCCGAACCTGTTCTTGGTCAGTATGGTTTGAATGATAAAAGACATATTGGTAACACGATCCACTGATTCATAACACATCCTCATCTTTGTCGAACAGACGTCCATCATGAGCCACGATGCATCTCAAAAACTAGAGTCATCCTCGAACGACGACCAACCGCACGAGCCACTCATGATAACCGATGCACCGGCCGACTCGTCCGATCAAGATACCAAAGGTCACTCCATAGCTGTTGGTGGCGAAGGCGTTCAACTGGATCATCTAGGCCCCATGGTGATCAACAGTGATGGAGTTGAGTTCAAGCTTCACGCCATGTCGCTCATGAGGCATGAATTGATCAGTCTTTTGATTCGCCATTATTCAATTTTTGCCAGACGATTTCGCGGATCAGTAATTGGGATAAACTCACTGAGCCGGAAAAAAGTCGGACTATCAGGCTGGTCACCCAGAGGAACGCCATGCGAGTTCAAAAGCTGAAAGACCAACCCCCAAAGACAGATGAACAGCCGGCTACGTCAACTCAAGATCCAACCCAACACGGCGAACTGTAATGTCGCCCCTGCTCATCAAGATGGCAGCAAAATCAAGATATTTCGTTCATTCGCACCACAATGCCCCTTTCTCCAAAACAGGGTCGCCAGAACATGGATACCTGTGCACACATAACTGGGTTCTATTTTTTCGTTTGCCTTCAACTCTTTTTCTAAACTTGTAATCACCTAACTCAAGTTCGTTATCAAACGTGAATAGAAAACCTACTGCTGCCATCCGATTCCCATGAGTCTTGAGACATTTGTTTCATTCAAGATACAACAAGAGTATGCTGGTACTGAGATCGACTCGACCTGGCCGCAACAGGTCGGACACTTTTTGAGACTGCCAGAGGACCAGAGTTAACGAAGGATAGTCATTATACAAGCAATTGATCACTTTTTCCATCATGCTTAATGTATCCGGGCAGATGTACATTTCCTTCCCATTCCCCCAGCCTGTGATAAGAAACCGATGATGTCTGAAAATCATAAAAAAAGAAACAAAATATTCACGCAATATTCGGTCGACAATACTTTCAGAATTAGGGAAGCACTTTGTTAGATGTAGCAAATCCGATTAGGCATGTCTAGGAGTCTCTTAAGAGTCTTGACTTTTTCTTGACAATGTTTTAGAGTAATTTGGAACCTCCGGTTTCAGAGAATACCTTGTCTATTCCCAATTTCGTATCCAAACAGCCACGCCGGAGGGAGATCAAAGGATTATATATCAGAAAGCGGTGACTATGATAAGTTTCTGAATGATAACTCAACTCGTAGTTTTTCTCCTTTGATTTGAACAAATGGCACGATGAGTAAGAACAGAGCTGCCTGAATACTGATTTTCAAAGGATGTTTAATCAGGATCTCGGATAAATTGTAAACCTTTATAACCTAGTGAATTGCTCACGCTGCTTCGCACCCGAATGATTGAAGTGCACCTTTTTTGGAAGCCCACTCGATTTGAAAATATGGCACAGCAAAACCGCCTAGAACTCTTGCCTGACTCATGAGTCTTCAGATTTATGTATTTTTTAATCTTGGTGGTCAGTAGATTTGTTTCATCGAAAATGAAGGTTAAAGAATGACTCACGCCGAGATTTCGCCGGGGAAGAAGAACTATTTTGATATGTATCAAATAACCCAAGTAAGCGACATGTGATTATTCAAGCAATACTGGGAAGAATAAGCAAGAAGCATTACCGAATTATTCAAATAGTTTACTTCATGGCGGTGAAGAAGACAAAGCAACTCAGTGTTCCACCGCAGGTCAGGTTTAAGCTTGCGAAACTTAACATACAAGCTGATACGGTCGAAATCATAATGCCAACTTCAGCCATTCCCCAGCCAAAGACCACTGCCACTCTGATCATTCGAGGCAAGCGAAATGAGCAATGTGAGTCGATATAATTCCATCATCATCACATCGAGTAGGAAAAAGCTCACAGGTTCCACTTGTGCTCAAATGCTCCACCAAGTACAACGAAACCCACAACAATCGGAGGTATTCCAAGGTATAAAGTCCTGAAGCGCAAGCATAAATACATCAATCATCACACGGTCCAAAAGAAAAAGATCATAAACTGGAGATTTAGAAAGGCAGACCATAGTCTCATTTCTGGCTCAAAAACACCATGATTACGCGAAGTCAAAATAGAAACTGTCTTGTCATTCAGATATCTACCAGCTATCTCTCCCATGAATACGGCGACTACTGGCGTGGCATAAAGAGACGCGACAATGACTTGTGATAGTCCGTAGCCCAGTGGAGGAGGTGAGGAAGTGAAGACGACATTGGTCACGTTGATTCCAATCGCAAAGCCAAAGATAACGCCCTGGGTAAAACAGCGCGAAAAATTCAGCCCTCAAAATCAATGAAGCATGGTGATGATTTACTATCAAGTCAGCGTACCATATAGATTAGGAGAGCTAGACAATGCGGTTTCGTTAAGAGTTGAAAGGTGGGCATGATTGCTTGCCTCCAAGAGCACTTGAGATCAGCGGTTTGATGGCCACTAATCCCGAGCAGAGTTTTTAATCTCGAGTTGGGAGTGGTCGTCGCCAGAGAATCGGATTCCAATGTGAGGTATCGATCATAAATCGTTTCATCGACAAATAATACAATTAGAACCACAACAAATACTCCATAAAAGCAGCCAATCGCGTATGCCCAGCGGTAGTTCTGTCAAGTTTTGTTTCAGAAATAGATCGGCATGGGGTGATGTGATTCATGAACACTCACAATCTTTTCCACGAGATATCCGAACAGCCCTGCAGAATATTTTTGAGCCTTTCAAAAAAAAAACCATGTAAAATGCGAACAAGAAAGTGCTTACATGGAGACATGTATGGTGATACTAGAAAACCAGCACTCCAAAAGTTTAGCTGGAATAGGGAGATTGGTGTCAATAAGAAGCTTGCAGAGTTTCAATACTGGGAGACAGAAATGAATTTCCAATCACCATTCGTGCCTGTAGGTGAAACGGGTACATGTCTGACACAGCAAAGAAAACAATATAAGTTTATTTCTGCCGTGCTCAAAAAGAAAAAGAAAAAATTTAAGGCAAAAAAACTACACACCAGTCACAGCAAGAAGCCCCGTGACTTGAGGAGCAGTGGAGAAAAAAGCATTCAAGCAGCGCATCGCTTTACCCATCCATCAAGTCTCAGTTTCAGTCAACGGTTTATTGAAGGCCAGTTTACCGATGATTTGCCAGAAGAATTGACAAGAAAAAGCTTACCAGCAAAGGTGCTCAAATTTGGTGCAAAAGTACAGCCAATTAAGAAAGCTAATCCCAAGAACTGCGACCAAAATAGAATCTGAAAATTGTGCATCGAGGAGAGGAAAAAGTCAATTTGAGCCGGACATAATTTGCTTCGCCATTTCTGAAATGCTCACTGGGAGCCGGCCATAACGCTTTGCTAACATCACCGCAATCAAACCTCCAGGTCCAAGCAGGAAGATTGACCAACTGATCACACGGAAGGTCAAGGTTAATAGGATATCTGAGATTTAAAACAGAATTTATAACAAGATTGCTTTACGCACTTGGAAGAAACGTTGTTTATCTCCCCGGGTGTAGTTCTGTATTCTCTAGCTAGGGGGAAGAGACAAGCCACTCCTATCCCACTGTTAAAGTCGGGTATCTGAGCCATTATCATTCAGAAAGATTCAGCATCCGGGCATGCGGGAGGGGGGATCCCTAAAGGCGCCCAGAGAATGTGCTCACAAAAGCCGCCATCGTACAAATGATTAAGTTTTTCAATTTTCGGGTGTCAGACCAGTTTTGAGGATCGCTGGGATCGCCACTCGGTTGGGGCCATAAGATAACCTTCCCGGATTTATCAAGTTTAAGTTGGGAAGCCAATCTCTCGCCGAGCTTTGGAGAAAATGCGCAACAATGAAATCAGGTTTTGCATTAGTCCAGCCTATTTTTACCGCAAGCGCGCAACACTCGCGGCTTATCGAAAGAAAAAAATCTGATTACTTCGACTTCTGCTTCTCCAGGATCCACTATAACCCTCCCAGACCCCGTCTCATATTCATAATTCAGATCCATCAATGTTCTCGGATTTTTCGACACTCCAGCCCTGTTATCAACAATCGATATGTTTCTTTTCATTGGAGCCGATTCGACGTCTGTCTTTTCACCCATTCCCAACTGTAAAATGAATATCATTGCGAACCGCACATCGAGTCAGTCTCTTAGCACATCAAGGTTGATTTCAGAATTCCTTCCTCACAACTAGGAGATCGATTTTTTAATGGAACAAGGGATTCTTTTGGGACGATTTTTTAAGGAGATTGGTTAAGTTTTTGGCGGAGGAGGCAGCGATAAACAAAGCCGGCTGAGTTGAGCCAGAGATTAGGAATGGCTTTAGATGCTTGGATCTTCTTCAGCCAGGAAGATAACCAGCGGGATGCAACTATAAACACTTGTAAGAACAGCCCTAAAACGACCCCCGGGAGATGATAACTCAAAGAGTGTCTTTCGGCCAAAAGGTACTCCCCATCATGAAAGGATCAAGGGGAGTGATCAAGCACAACCTTTCCGTGGCAACGTCAGGTCCTAATTGATTTCGAATGTGAATGAAAACTAAAGCTTGAAGATAAACTAAACTTATAAGAAAGGTAAACAAGACAGGGTATTGTATCTGACCCTCATCTCCACACACACACACACTATACTTGGGAAGCGTTTGGAGAATCACGCGTGCCCTTCTGAAGCACTGTAATCAACACTCTCGCTTTGTATGAGTTCGACCCTTCCGAAGCAACAAGTAAGTTGGGCGTGAGCCGTCTAGGGTATTGCGGGGCTTCATGGCCCTCCACCGTTACCACTTGGCTGTGTTACCTTAGCCGGCTACATATTGTGGAACACGGCTATCTAGGTTCGGAGACTCGAACAACGCTTGATGCACAAGCTTTGGACTACATGATAAGATATTAAAGAAAACTCCAAACTTACCATCTTGGTATGATCCGAGAGTTTTTTTTTTCGGTATTCACGGCCCGGAATGCGAGTATTCTGGATAAGTATGATGCAATGTGTGCGTATGATGTCTACCGACCACTTGGCTTGAAACTGCTGAAGGATAAATACTATCTATAGAAATCGTGTTTGAGAAAATGGATCGAGCTGCGTATGATCACGTGCAGAGGTGGAGGACGCTGGAGTCGATGGAGCAGGGGACTGTGGAGCAGGCCCTGGAACCCTGGACAATAAATAAGTTAGCGTTCGAAGACCGCCCCGGAAAGGAAGGATGTCCGGGAAAAGGACGGCTGACTGGCGAGAGCCAAACAGCCCGTTCTGCGATCAATCAGCACGCTCCATCGATGTATGATCGGGGTATGGGTCCACTGACGGTGTATGATGACACGATGATTCGCTTGGTGGATACATCACAACATAGGTTTGTATAAGCCTGTCTTTGAATGGTCTGTGGGATCTAAAACCACAATCCGAGAGATTGCCGATTCGAAAGAGCTACAACATGTGCACAGAATTGTCTCAGGGGGGCCGGCCGATGGTGTCTCCGGGCTCCTCTGGGTGCAGCCACAGACATTTCAACTGCGGAGGACCGTATCAAGGGCCACGCTTGATGGTCATGTAGGAGTAGATAAGACAGATCAGGTACCAAGCTTTCGAGTACGCCCATCAAGGGGAAGGAGATGCAGGTGTTGGGGTGGGAGGTTGGCACGCGGCGAGCGATTCGGCGGAGGAGTAGATTGATGCCACCTTATCAATGAGCACACTACGCGGAGCCCCAAGCATTCACACCAAGCCATTTGTTACGAGTTGATGAGATTCATACGCTCGAGGGCAGCGAATAATGCATCCCTTCGTGTCTTGCCTGCTGGTCCATACGAACGGAGGAGAGGGCGTTGCCGCATTGCATAGCACCCGACAAATAATTGTGTTCCTACCGGCCTGCGGCCTTGGAAGGAAGACGGATCTGATGAATCCAAGTTTCCTCATGCGCATGGCCGATTGCGGGAGGCCATCCTGCTGCCGAACAGGAACTTGCGCTCCAACTCCAAGGAAGCTGTCCTGATTCGACCTGACCGTTAATTCGCAATAAAAGTGCTGATTTACTGAAAGACAATTAGTGACCACTGGCTTTCAAATGAAAGTATCCTAACTATCAAGAAACCGCTCCAGACTTTGATCTCACACATGGACCTTGAGCAGGCGCGCACTTTTTATTGGTCAGCAGTTTGGGACGTGTGAAGCCAGATCGTCGGGCGGCGCAGCGGCAATTGGCCAGCCGGTCGCCGAGCTCCTAAAAATGGACACTCCATCCGCTCCGAGCATGTCGATCCAGCCTGGGACGAGCCATCCATAGTCTGTACAGCATCTAGAGTAGTCCGAAAAGCTACGGCTCCTTACCGGCGTCATTTCCACCACCCAAGGGAAACAACCGGGCCGAAACCGGTGTCGAAGACCGCAAAAAAAAGAGCACATAAAAAAGCCAGAGCCCTGCATGCGCGGGGCTACCCTTTCGAACTTAACACAAGTAGACCCTCCTCGGGGGAGCGTAGCGACCTTCTCCTTGGAGAGACTTAGTTAAGCTTGATGCCCTTTGTGCTCTCCAGGACAACTGCACCCTGCGAAGCCTATGTACCATGACCACTCCGATGCCCTGCACAAACCCGCCCAAGAACCACCGTCGGGTTGCTTAGTCCGGCCGGCGAAAAGTTTATGGACAATGGTCTGGGCGGCAAAGATTTAGGAACGGACCGGTGCGATGGAGATGAGAGATGTCGACTCAATGTGTTGGCTGTCGCCGCCCAGGGAGTGACTTGTGTTAAGTTCGGGTGGACGCAGCGCTAGAATACACCACGGGAGTGCGCCGACTTCGGTTTGCTGATTGTTTTTGCCGGCAACCTGACCCTCCCCGACCCAGCCAAACCTGCCTGCTGGCCGCCGTCGTGGTGTCGCGGTTTGCAGCCACAGTGTCGGGCCGACCACAAGCGCTGCCGCATATCTGACGGCAGCAAGGGCGGGTCGTCGACAGGCTGCCCTTGTTCAAACAAATGTCTCAGCGACTCTCCAGGTCGTGAGATTATGTTTTTGGGAAGCCCCATCGGCAATCAGCCGTCGAGCTACCCGCCATGTGATGGGTGCGTGGGATCATGTACTCGCACCTCTGCCGTGAGAGGCCGTGAGAGTCCAGGCATGAGACGCTCGGCGCGCCGCAAAAAAATCCTCGTAGCGACGCTTGCACCCGTGCTCCATCAGCAGCCCATGCTCAGAGGCACCGCATCTTCCAACTCGGCCAAAGGCCAATGGTAATTGGTGAAATTTGAGAATACAGCGTAGCATCCTCAAGATGGGCTGATCCAAATTTTTGCAAAGTCATTTTTTGTCAAAAAAAAAAACACTCTTCAATTTTTTTTTCTCAAGCTCTCGCATGAAAGAATAACCTCTGAGATGAGCAGGAAATGCTACGCTGAGGGAGGCCTCGACGGCAAGCCGGCGGCAAAACGCGGTCATCCTGACCCGGGTGAGCCTCGGCGAGACAGCTTCCGGGTTGGTTTGACAGCCCTGTGAGCTCAAGTCTGCAGTATCAGATGTGTCAGAGAAAAGACTGACCTTCGCGAGACGCCGACGACGTGCTGCCCTGCATTCGCACGGCAGCCCAACAGTGTGTCCTATGTCGTCGGGTTGTCGCTCCGAGGGAGCCCAGGACGAGGACGGCTGCCGGGCGGCTGACAGGCAGCGCGAGTTGGGTCGAGCCACCGGGTCGCCGCCAGGCAACTGACCGGCAGGCTTGCGGCGGAATGACCGAGGTGGTCGCCTGTCGTCAAGAGGGACGGCAGCCTGACCGTCGCAGACGCCGACGACGTGCTGCCCTGCATTCACACGGCAGCCTGACAGGAGGGACACCCCGACGCCGTGCTGCCGTACATTCACACGGTAGCCCGACGCGTGTCCCTTTGTCGTTGGGTTGTCGGTCCGAGGGAGCCGAAATCGCTCTCGTGGTGCATGCACACTGCACCACTTCCGCAAAGAAAGGTGCTCGAGAACCGGGCATCTCGCTGTAATCTGAAGTGTCCCATTGAGTAAAGTTTGATGAATATACGATTTATGGATGCATCAATCAACTTTAGGAACAGCATGTACCAAATTTGCAATATGATGAGGAGACATGAGGGGCCAAAAAGGATATATATTCTGCTTCATCCAGCGTGATTTCCGACCGCACAACATCAAACCAACCAGCTCCTCCACCTTAGCCAGTCAAGCTCCAATTCAAACTAGCCAACAGACATTTCTTGACATGCGCTCCACAAACCTGCCTCTTTTTGCCGTTGTCCTTGTTGGAGACCGGGGGTGCCAAGGTGACAAACTTAACTAATCATAGTTTAGTCATGTGTATGCATGTAGACAATCCTGTAGATACATGCATACGCCACTTGTACCTAGTCTAACTCAGCGCGCCCGGTACCGGCCACTCTCTTTCCTCACCGAGAGTGGACCCGATACCGAGCGTGCCTGAGCTGATCAGCGACGCATTTCTTATCGTCAGGTGTGTAATCAGTGACCGAGAGTGGACCCGATACCGAGCGTGCCTGAGCTGATCAGCGACGCATTTCTTATCGTCAGATTTGCATTCACCCGTGCGGGTGTCTTATAGGTTAAAAGCCGACTCAGAAGAGCACTCCGGATCGCATCCATTTTTCGGGAGATCGTCAAATTGATGGTCGGTCGAGGAGGAAAATTGAAACTACAAGAAATCCAAAAGAAAGCAATCGAAGAAACGCTAGAAAAACAGAAAAAAGAAAGAGAAATCGAAGAAAAAGAGCGACTTGAAACGATCCGAGAATTCGAAGAAAAATCTAGAAGATACTACGAAGAAAACGAACAACCAGTTCCATCGACTTCAAATTCAACAACAATGACAGCGGCACCAACCGCTGAGGACTACTTCCACCTCAAAGGAGAACTACAACGACTTGAAGGCCTACTCAACAACGCCAACATTCTCCGCCAAAACCCACAAGCCCCGATAGATGGAGCAAATAGCGTGACCCAAAGCTTCCACAAGAAGCCGCTAGACCTCCACTATATGCATAATCCCAAGAAGACACGACTAGCAAAAGGGAAAGCGAATTTTAAGATCTGGGATCGAGAGATCAACCGTACCCTTAAGTACGTCTTCGAAAATGCTGACGTGTTCACGGCACAAGAAACGAATTTCAAGACCCGTTCGGCGAAGGACCAAGCAGCTATTGCCTGCCTTCTCCGGTCCACGATTGAAACCCCTCTCCTAGACATAGTCGACGGAAACAACTCGGACGACCCTTGGGTCATCTTCAAGAGCCTCAAGAGCCAATGCGATCGGTCCGACAGACAACACAAACTCGACCTCGTCAACCAATTCGCTGATTTAATTGCGAACCAATCCCAACCTGGTACCGACACTGATCTAGCAAAATGGAGCACGGTATGGGCTGAGATGTCGCAACTGAAGATTACGTTTGAAGAGCTAGGTGGATTGTGTCTTCAGAACAGTTTCGCGGCACCAATTGGGATCGACTCAAAAACCTTCGAATTCGTCGTTAGCCAAAAATTGGAGTCCGCGGCCGCCGTCGAATTGAACAACGTGATGACTGTGATACAAGCGGCAACTGGGAAGTCCCAACACAAAGCAAGCACGGTTGTGGACGATTCCTACGCGCCAATGGATCTAGACGCCGTCAACGCCATACGGGCAAACCCTAACAGATACGCCCCACCCCACCGCCGGAACCCTCAGCAGTCAGGACAGGCCGTAAAAAACCCGCCTACCCAGAAACAGCAACTTTTGATCGAGAAGGCAGCAGCATACCGAGGTTATCCACTCAGCGATCATCTAGTCCAAATCCATGGCCCTCGATGCCATTACTGCAAACAATCGGGCCATTGGTATAACAATTGCCAAATGTTCTGGGAAGACGTTAAGGCAGGAATTATCGGACAACCGCCTGAAGACCACGGAACACCTCAATCAAACTACGTGCCACCCGATCAACCGTTCGGTCAGAATAACCGCCTCAGACAACTAGACGTGCCTGAAGTAAGCGACGGAAAAATCCTGTTAGACTCTGGAGCCTCAACCCACGTGAGTGGTTCTCTAGATCTCTACACATCAAGAGAAACACTCAGCAAGCCTAGAAAGATTTTACTGGCGGTGGCTGACTGCTCTGTTGATGTCAGCATCAAGGGGACAATATCAATCCCAACGAAACAGGGCGCAGTGACAGTTGAGGACGTCTACTATTGTCCGGGTGTCAATGGCATCATCCTATCGGTCGGTTGACTGACGAGCTCGGGGTGGGAACTACACTTTCATGGGCAAGAAGCGACACTTACTAGTCCGAATAACATAGTTTTCAGAACATTGTATAAAAACTACTGCTGGTTCCTGAGTAATCTAAATGAATCCTTACACCTGAATAAAGTTTCCCAGCGCCCGTCGTTTGATCCCTTCCTCTGGCACCGAAGACTTGGTCACGTGTCTGAGGAAGTAGTCCGAAATTACCTTAAGCAACACTATCCTGAGGAAATTAAAGGAAAGTCGTGGGCATCATTTTTTTGTCAACAATGTGCGACGTCAAAAAGCATTGACCGTAAATCTCCTGGAAGCAACTCTCTAATTCCACGAGACGAACCTCTGGACTTGCTGGTATCGGACGTGGCCGGACCGTTTAGCCATGACATGTCCGGAAGACGTTACATATTGACACTAAGAGACCATGCCTCGACTTACATCTGGTGCGATGCGATGACTGAAAGAAGTGAGGTGCCAAGTAAGATCATGGCATGGCTCCAGCACTTGAAAAACACCTTCGGAAAATTCCCCAAAGCAATCCGATGTGACAACGCCCCGGAATACACCGCTTCTTTGAAGAAATTGCTTATTCCGATTGGTGTCAGACTAGCCCCAGTACCCCCATACAGCCCCGAACAGAATGGCGAGGCTGAGCGCGTAAACCGAACACTTGGAGACATGGCTCGAACAATGCTCCATGAATCAAAAATGCCACGGCCTTACTGGAGTTATGCTTATAGAATGGCCGCACATATTCATAATCGCATACCCAACAAAAAAAGCAACTCATGCCCTCTCACTGCGCTATATAGAGTAGAAATCGACCCTAATGCTCTATACCCGTTTGGCGCGGAGGCGATTGTGCACATCCCCAGAGAAAAGCGAGACAAGCTATCGCAGCGGGCACATGTCGGCAAGCTGATAGGATATCCTGCGACCGGCGGAGGTTGGCTAGTACACTCGTCATACGATGGCCGGATTCTACACTCCACCTCTGTCATTTTTCCTGAATTCCAATCACTCCCAGTGAAGAAGAAGAAGGAGAAAGGAAGCCTAGATTTCATAATCAACCAAATTGTCTTGAAGCTAGGTGAAGAGGCTACCGAGAAGAACGCGAAAGAGGAGGAGAGGGCTGTAGCGAACCTACCTGTACAAGAAGACCGGCGTATCCCCTTGAATATCAAAACGGCATTGAAGACTATACACTCAAAAGAATGGTTCGATGCTGCAAATTATGAGATTGACAAATTCTTCGAGCTCGACGTCTGGGAAGCTATGGAGCCGTTCGCGGGAGTGAAAGCGCTAGGGTGCCGGTGGGTGTTCGCGATTAAGGACGGCGTGAACGAAGGAGATCCGGAAATATTCAGAGCACGGTACGTTGCAAAAGGATTCAATCAGGTCATGGGAAGGGACTGCAATGAGACCTATGCCCCGACTGCTTCTCTAGTAACGTTGCGCCTCCTCATTTCGTTGGCCATGAAATATCATTACCCTATAGCTACTTTTGACGTAAGCTCGGCTTACCTCTATAGTCCGATAGAGGAGGAAGTATACGTTCAACCGCCCGTGGAAATCCGACCCGAATTGAAAGGCAAGATAATGAAACTCAAGAAGGCTATGTACGGCACCAAGCAAGCGGCACGCTGTTGGTGGAAATTCTTCAAGACAAAAATGGAAAATCTTGGTTTCATTGCTTCAGAACTAGAGCAATCATTGTACATCTACCGACGCGGTGCGGATTTCATCATAATATGGTTACACGTAGATGACGGCTTTGCGGTGGCTTCCGACTCGGGTATGATGACGGAATTGAGGAAGGCAATGGAGAAAGACATGAAAATTAAGTGGTCTGACAAGGTAGCAAAGCTCGTAGGCATAAACATCAAGATGACGGCAGACGCATATGAGCTCGATCAGGAGAAACTAGCAAATCAAATTGTTACGGACTATGCAAGGCCAATGTTTAATCAAAGGAGCACGCTGCCTGACAACTCACTAGAAATTCACGCTGGGGAACCGGTTGACCAGACCGAATACCAATCCATCATCGGATCTTTGATGTACTTGGCCGCCGGGACGCGACCAGACCTATCCTACGGTGTGAATCTTTTGGCGAGATACACTCAAAACCCGTCACACGCACACTGGAAGGCATTGGACTTTCTGATTGGATATTTGAAAGGATCGACTTCGATGAAATTGATGATCAAAGGCGGCGGGGATTCTCTGGATTTATGGTCGGACGCGAACTGGGGAGGCGAGCACGAACGGTCGACTTTGGGTTTTGTCATCAAGCATTTGGGAGACTCAATTGCATGGGGGGCGAAGAGACAAACGGTGGTAGCACTTTCGACGTGCGCGGCGGAATACGTGGCACTTTCGGATGGAGCACAACATCTAGCGGGGATCTCGATTTTACTTGAAGACATCAATCATAAACTCGAAATGAACATCTTTTGCGATAATGAAGCCGCAATCCTCATTGCGGGCGATAACGCGTCAAAAAAGAAGACTAAGTACTTAATCAGAGCATTTTATTTCATCAACGACTTCATACGGGAAAATAAAATTAAAATCAAGTGGACAAGTACCCTTCTCCAACAAGCGGACATATTCACCAAGAAATTAGGACCAAACAAAATGGCGACAGCAAGATCACTGATAGGGCTGAAGGCGTGAAGTTTGACATCTTGGGGGGGGATGTTGGAGACCGGGGGTGCCAAGGTGACAAACTTAACTAATCATAGTTTAGTCATGTGTATGCATGTAGACAATCCTGTAGATACATGCATACGCCACTTGTACCTAGTCTAACTCAGCGCGCCCGGTACCGGCCACTCTCTTTCCTCACCGAGAGTGGACCCGATACCGAGCGTGCCTGAGCTGATCAGCGACGCATTTCTTATCGTCAGGTGTGTAATCAATGACCGAGAGTGGACCCGATACCGAGCGTGCCTGAGCTGATCAGCGACGCATTTCTTATCGTCAGATTTGCATTCACCCGTGCGGGTGTCTTATAGTCCTGAATGCTATTGTGCACCTATATGTTGCTTCTCCGGCAGGCCCTGTTATCGGCAGCGGCGACAAGACACTAATGGCCAACCGCGGCGGATACAATCCCACTTTGCCGGGAATCAACGCCGATCCCGGGCCTGGTAGTCAGTGGAATCTTCCGTTTTTAACCCGTCTGAGAGGGATTCGCTATATCCCTTTACCAGAGTTCCTTTCGAGTTCCAAGTCTGACATTTCCAAATAACACAGGATTTTGTGGGACTGATTGCTAGACCGTCATCCCGTGCCCATCGACCGCCCGATACACATAACCTGGCACATTTTCACCTTCCCATATCGGATCATATCTTGCAGAAATCCAAACCATTCTGTTCCAGCCTTCCCAGCTGAGCTCAGTGCCACAATTGGAGGTGCGAGAGCATGGCCGTGGCGCGACCCTCCAGAGAGCGCGCCTGCATCCGTGTTCGTGTACAAAGGCAGTGGAGGACTTCCCGTCAAGTCTGGGAGCCTCCCAGATCTCAATTTATACACCCAAATTCTTAATTTTTGACAAAAAGGGGAATGTTTTCCTAGCCCTACAGTTCATTAATTTCATATGCACTGGTTGAGTTTTTGATAGGTATCTTAATTTAGGATATAGAGGGGCATCTAGAGCTCTCTAAATGACAACAGGAAGTCATCCAGTATTTGAGTGCTCCCTTTCTGCCCCAGATTGGTGGTGTCAGACACTGAGACACTAATTCCATGTGTCTACAATGCATAGCACACACAGCGGGCAATTGGGTGTTGCACGCAGCCCGCAGCAACACCCGCGTAAAGGGGGTCCCCTTGGCTTGGGTGTTGCTGCGGGCTGCGTGCGACATCCAATTGCCCACTGTGACATGTCTTATAACCTCATGGTTAAAGACTGCTTCAAGAATTGACTCATGTACATGAAGTCAAGAGTTCAATTCCCTGTCATTACATTAATTATGTGCCTTTTATTCTAATGTACTATTATTATGTATTTACTACATATTTCACACTCTTTTGAATATGTAATTAACCTTATTTCACATAGATTACATATTTGTTTATACAGAGAGAGATATTCTTATCTCTCTATGTATTTATCCTGAATAAGCACAATGTTTTACAAATGGGGAGAAAGATTGCATTTTGTGTCGGAAATGGTTGTAGTCTTGCGGGACATCCCTCTCTGTCTATCATTAGCTTTAGCTTACATACAATAGTTGGTACCTCATAGTGCGCAATGTCAAACAAACTGCACTTAAAAAAAAAAAAAAAAAAAAAAATGGGGAGATTACAAACATATGTAAATCCCCTTCTGAATTCCGTGATCATTTCTCTCCTTGGAGTTAAGGATCCCTCAGGTCCTTGACTCAAAGGAGGGAGCTGATCCCTGCAATATAAAATGGGAGGTCTCTCACCTGTAGAGATTCTCTGTCAGCCGGGCTACCATTCTAAAATAGAGCCCCGCCTGCAGCTCCGGTAGCGCAGCCAAGAGCACCGTAAACTGGGTGCAGAGCAGACCGCAGCGCGGACCTCTGCGCAGCATAGATCAGTTTTGATTGTTTTAATTACTTGCAAATAGCTTCCTAGAGAAGCTAGACACCAAGAGGACCGCCGCGCGGTCCAGAACCTCTTCTGTACAATATATTCCAACTAAGTACAAGTAACAAAACCAAGGGAGCCTGTATGAAAAGACCCCCTCAGAAAACCCACGTAATACTCAGCAGACAGCCACTGGTTGTGTGAAGACTACGTGGGCTTGGTAGCGGCTAAATCACTCAGCCTGTAATACCTGGTCGCATGGAAACAACAGTCGCCGGTAGGCGGCTAAACAACCAAGCCACGCGACTCAGAGAACTACAGTACCTGGTCGCGTGGTAATAATCTTCTTCCGAGCTCCGTCGCAGCAACAGTAGCGGAAAGACTCGGATACGAATCGCCGAAGAGCTCCGCATAGGAAATGACTCCTAGTGATCCTCTACTTGAGAGCAGAAGATCTCTAGCGTGTCATTCCGAGTAGAACTCAGTAAACAGGTTCTGAGAAGGAAGAATCCTCCTTGCGACCAGTATCCAAGAGATACGGGTCTTAAGAGTAGCAAGACCAGTAAAGAGGCTGTGCCTTCCAACAAAATGTATTGGAAGGCCAGCCAGGAGAATAGCGAGCCGACGAGCCTCCCAGAAACAGCATAAAAAGCCGGTGTTGGGAGGACTCTGGCTCCCCAGAATCGTCAATCACTTTAACCGCCCAGCAGTGCACTACTTCACCAAACATATTCGTTGATCAGTTCGCTCTCAGCTTGTGTTAGATTGTTTTTAGATTCATTGCTCGTTGCTGGACTCCTGCTCCAACAGTAAGTCCAGCTCATTTTCTCTTTATCATCTCGGGAGTAATCCCCATCAATTATATACTTGGGAACTTGTCGAACAACCCCCGCTTGTCGGACCCCAGACAACACAGGACATACTACCCCTGCTTGTCAGGCCCTGTAAGAACCGCCCCGGAGGGCACCTTAACCATTCCGCTGCTCTCGCGGCCCCTCCGTTACATCCCATCAGGGATATAAATCTTTATAAACCATCATCTTACCGCGTCTACAGACGCGCCCACTCGCCGCAGTCACTCGTGTAGCTAGAGGACTTCGTGTCTTGGCATCACCGAGCCTGACATTCTCCCCCAGAGATTATTGCCATACAAACCCGTGTACCTTACTAAAAACTTAGTGAGTGGGGTTTTATAATAATCAACTAACTTCTTTTACTTTACAGCCTCCATCTCTTTTGTGTATTTTTCCTAGGTACAGGTGGTAGTTATAACACCTGTACTCTAGAAGATAAGATGTTCATCCCTTATAAGCTACGGCGCCTGGCTCGAGTTATCGCCGCGTCCCCTTACATTTGTAAGGGAGCTAGCCCCTCCGCTGTCCAGCGTCAAGGTGTGGTTTCTTCCCATTGGCCTTTAAGGTTATAGTGTGGCTGTCAGCCACTGAGACAATTATCCATGTGTCTACAATGATAGTTACAAGTCATGTAACCCAATGGCTAAAGGCTGCCTTAATAGTGACCTTGATTTTGTGTAAGATACTGTGTTCAAGCCCTCATGTTGTCTTATAATATTACTTTTGTTGCAATCATTAGTTTATATGTACTAAACTACATGATTTCACACTTATCATGTATTTACCTTGATTGAGAATAATACTGTACTAATGGAGTATATCTCTATGGATTTACCATACATAGAGAGATTACATAATTATTCATGTAATTCCTCCTCTGAATTCCGTGGACCTCTTCCCCCTCCTTGGAGTTAAGGATCCCTCTGGGGCCTTGACTCGAAGGAGGATCAGGTCCCTGTAATATAAAAGGGGGGATCTTTCCTCTGGAGAGATCTTTCCCCCCAAGATTATTACCATACAAACCCGCGTACCTTACTGAAATCATACAGTGAGTGGGGTTTTCTATAATCTAACTAACAGTTTTCTCCTTTACAGCTACTCTCTCCCCTTAGTGTATCTTCCCCTAGGTACAGGTGTTATTACCACACCTGTAACCTAGAAGATAAGTGATTATTCCTTATACGCAACGGCGCTTGGCTAAATTTCGCCGTGTCCCCTTACATACGTACGGGTGCCAGTCCCTCTGCCTTCCGGCGTCGAGTAGGACTTCTTTCCACTGGCCTTTAGGCTATAGTGTGACCCAATAAACCTGCCACTGCTACATAACCGCAGCGGTTCGCAATCAAAACCCATCAACGCCACGTCACATAAGAGACGGGCGCTGACAGTGGCCCATCTTTCCGCTGGCCGCTACTCAGCCGCTACAGCGCGCATAAAAACCCATCAACTCCGTGTCACATAAGAGACCGGAGCTGACAGGTGGGCCATCCACAACTGAAAGCTTTCTGATCCTCATGCAACATGGTCCCCTTGTATCTTTTTTAAATCCAGGCACACAATCTTGAACCTTGACACTGCAACAAAAAGTCAAGCAAGTGCCACCAGTTGACATGCAACATACTCCTGGAGTCCTGTTTTCAGCTAGCTACTGTATCAGAGCTAGCTGAACAATAAAAACATAGAAAAAAGAGCTTCATTTCAAGAGTTGTTAGACTCAAAAGTGGTTGTGAAACCCTTTTGCTGAATGGAGAAGGGGATGATGGAGGTGCAAACTCTGCCCTTCTATACTATCAGATAACAAGACCCACCAAGCTAGGCTTGGCAAGTTTTAATCAAGTGATAGGTCTGGTCTAGTTGCAGATGAAGTTGTTCAACGACAGGTATGTGAGAGTTGAGAGTGAGTTCAGTGGTTATTTGCAAATATGAGGGTTGTGGTGAGGTATAGATGTGATGGTAAGTGTGAAGGTGGTATGTAAATAACTGGGGAGTACTGAGCTGAGGGAAAAACAACTGGGGTGGAGAGAGCTCCTTATATAGACAAATTTGAGGGATTTTAGCTACAAGGGGGACCCTGGATGAGGGATTTTAGCTGGTGGGCTGCGTACAAGTGGTGTCAGAAGATACTAAATACAGGCAAAAGGTGGGGTGAGAAATGAAAGATGATGTCATACTGATGCAAGGACTGCATAAAAAAAGCAGGGAAATGTCAAATACAGGGGTACCAGGACCCTGGAACGCGCAGCCAGAACACAGTAACAAAAATCAATTCAAAACCGTGGGATTCATACATTTTTGAAAGAGGTTTTTCTTCATTTCTTTCAAACTTTTGCCACATGTTTAAGATAAGATAGCAGTACATTATTTTCCCTTTAAGTGTACATGTGCCCATCTTTTCAGATTGAGTATATCATGTCTGGTTGTGAGCCAAAGTGGCTTGGAACATTCATACATTTTGGTTACTATGTTCTGGCCGCGTGTTCCAGGGTCCTGGGTTACCTCATGCAAGGGGTGCATGAGTGGAGTCAGACTAATGCAAGGAGTGCAGAAATGGGGTCAGAAGACTGCATGCAGCTGCAAAGGGTGCATAAATGAGGCAGGGACATGTCAAATACAGAAGAAATGGGGTTAGTCCCCTGCATAAGCAGTGGAGATAAGAGGGATAGAAAAGAGTATGTGTTTGGCTGGGGCTGAGTATGCATATACTTGGGAAAGGTGACTTGAGGGGTGTGACAGGTTGATGACTGGGGCTGGCCGTGTCCATGAGGGTCCAAGAGGGTGTAACTTCCAATCCAGTGGGGTTCCAGTGACGCTTCCAGTGGTGACTAGGGGTAAAATTGGCCGTAGAATCCATTTCTGAGGTCCTTCTGGTGGTAATTTGAGGCCTAAGGTGAGTAAATATATGTATGAGAAAAAACTTTTGATTCTTCACTTTTCCGTCTACCACAGCGTACAAAAAATCTAAGTATAAAAAAGAGAAAAATAACGCCTCCTTATAACAAAAAGTAATAGAAGGAGGCATAAAAATACAAAAAGAGAATCCATAAAAGGACAAGGAAAGGTCTGCAAATATTATCGCGCGTTAAAATCCTACTACGAATAAAACCGGAAACCAATGCTATACTTGCGCCGGTAAATGTGCGACTATGACCAATGAATAACATAACAAAGATGTTCAAAAAATCATTGCAAATAGAGTCTCTGTAACAATAACAAAGCACTCATCTTAGTGCATAAAAAAGACCTCCGTTGAGAGAGGAGCTCATCTTTGTAATGAATGCTAAAACAGGAAGATGAGCTCCCGTAAGGTCTTGGACTAACCCTAGAAATGTGGATTCCTACGGCAAAGAAAGACCCTGACGATGGGCTATATAAGACAAGAACCATTTCTGCTACAGAGAAGGATCCATCTTCACACAACCCAACAAACGCACTTCTCTGTACCTATTTGACTTTATAACTTGTCCAGCATACACAGTTGTCTTGTCAGTTTCTTCTGAAGTTCAAAAGCTACTTCCTTCGCGCACCTCTTGTCGTGCTATCTCTACTTCACCAATATCCCTTGTAGAGGAAAAACCCTCCGCCTTCTCTGTAAGTCACCTTGATAGCAAAGGTCCTTTAAGTGAGCAAGCAGAGTTCCTCTTATTTCTCCCTGATCTTCTCTTAAGATACATTTTGGGGTAACCTCAGCAAACCAACCCTGAATATCAGGCCCCCGCTGCATCAGGCACTCTACTACCCCTGTTTAAAAGGCCCTGAACATTCACGGAGGGCACTTAACTACCCTTAGCTCTCAGAGTTAAGCCCCTTCGTTTATAAAATAAAAGTAAATTATATATTTTTTCTTTTTTTGCCGGTGCTCTATATCAGAAGCCGTGCTATTATCTCATCCTCCAAATACCACTTGGTATTTTTTGCAGCTGGTGTAGCTAGAAGACCTTAGTCTTGGTATCACCACCGCTGACACCTGTGTAACTTCCATCCTAGCTCTGCTCAAGCAAACATCACTTTTTTGTTTGCACAGTCACTCTGCAGTGACCTTGAAGATTGTTCAAAGGTATACTATCACAAGGTTTAAGTCCCATCACCAGATTCCTTAGAGTTCTCACATGTCAACTGGTGGTGGCACTTGCTTGACTTTTTCTTGTAGTGTGAGGTGCTTGACTTTTTCTTGTAGTGTGAGGTGCTTGACTTTTTCTTGTAGTGTGAGGTGTTGTTGTCTCTTCTCAACATGCAGCAAGCACCACAGTGACAAGGCCCAATCCAATGGTATGGAAGTTGTATTTGCAAAGAGGGGTGAGATGAAGCACGGATCATCTAATCCCTATTGTGCAAGTCAACATTCATAACATCTGAAATGTACATTTTCTTGTCTGCCAGATTTGGAACAGTGAGGACTTCCCCTTGCCTAAATTGGTTGATCAGAGGGGTCTTCTAAACCTTGTTTGCTGCTGAAAAATCAATCTTAACCAACTTTCACAAGCCGGTCAAATAGGGGGTTTTGATGAAATTATAGCCGGATGCAAGAGGAGCAGGCAGAGGAGGGAAGAAGATTGGCTTAGCCAATAGCAGACAATAAGTCCAAAAAGGACCGGATTACTCATTCTCAGGGGCTTAAGTACCTAAGCAGGGAGACTCAAGGTGGGGCTAAAGTGCCAACTTGAGGAACAGTTTTGGTCAGGACTGATCTTGATTTCAATAACAGCAGACCTCTCTTAAGTAGTCTACTTACAATATGTTCAAGTTGTGGTTGCGCTCAGAGGACACAATGAATAAGAAACAATGGATGTTGAGTTGTCTGTTAGTCTGCTACCATGATGTATCACCACAGTATGGAGGGCTGTTGGATCGATCCATGAGCACTACCAACCAACCACCCAGCTGGCAGCCACAAGCGTCTGTAGCCTACTTGGTAAAGGCAGCACTCTAGTATGTGTCTCAGCATAGCTGAGGTCATGAGTTTGACTCTCACCAGGCACATCTTCATTTTACAGTATCTACAATGGAGACATGCATAACTAATATGGGGACTTAGTCAGGGTGTAAATGGGTTGGGCCAACCCAAAACCAACCCAAGACCCATCAGGTTTTGGGTTGGGTTCAGGCATGTTCTTAAAGAAAATCGCATGACCCAAACCCGACCCGTCCCGTCTTGTAAAATTGTTGGGTTGAGTGAGGGCAGCCTATTTCTTAATTGGGTCAGCCTGAAACCCGACTATGGCGCCTACAACAGTCAAGTTGGGGGGTTTTGGCGCCTAGTAGGTTGGGTTGACCCAAGACCTGAACCAACCCAACCCAAAAAAGTATGACATTGGGTTGGGTTTGGGTGCTGTTTTTTGACCCAAACCCAACCCGTTTACACCCTGAGGACTTGGTGACATGGAAGTGAAACAAGAAAGGGGATAAGAGCAAGAGAAAGTGAAATTCCAACAGGTTTCACAATCAGGGAACCCAGGAATAAGTTTGAGCGCTTAGTTGTTGAGGTTGCTTGGGGTGATTTTTTGCTGGAATTCCCACCAAATTTCAAGCAAGTATGTTGCCCGGGAGTAATGATATTTAGTGCTACAGGAAGCAGGAATACTGATTGTGAAACTCCCCAATTTAGCCTGTCCCTCTAGATCAAGCATTTCATCCAACAGGAATTCCTCCAGTCTAAATACAAAGGTGCTTGAGAAAAACTTTTCTGGCTGTAAAGACATGCAACCCTGATGAAAAAGAAGGTGTTTTGGATTGTTCCTTGGAAGTTGTTTGCTCCAGGCAGCCTGACCTTCTGAGATTACAAGTGAAGCTCTAGTGACCACAACATCAAACTTAGATAAGTGCCTCAATCAGAGGGTTGCTTTGCAACAGCGCTTGTGCACCTCCAATTGAGGGTCTTACAACAAACCTTGCAAAACAGTGGATAGATTTGAACTTAACATAAGGTTCCAGCCTCCTGTGGGATGTGCAGCATTTGGCTGGTTACCAAGCAACCCCAACCGGAGTGAGGGACTTCTAAATTAAAACACTTTTCTGGCATGGGCCAGATCCAAGGTTTTGGTGGGAGTGGCATTGTTTCTATCACCACACCTTCAATACTCTGCAGATTCTTTCTAGGTTTTAGGAAATGATACATCTGCTTCTTGTTGATTTTTATGTATTTGTTGTGAAGCAGAATCTTGATTGCTTCTATTGACAAAAAATATACCAAAGTTCAAGATTTTGAACTTTGATTCCGCTGGTACCTCATGTGCATACTTCCACCACTTCTTCTTATTGAGTTTCAAAAGTGAAGGAGGTAGGAATTGAATACAACGATAAAAAAACAGAAATACTTTGTGCACTGCAAAAAACTCTTTCAGCACTGTGCAGTGCCCGCACTTTCAAACACTTTGCCCACTGCAGGTGAAGGAAGCAAATTTTTGATGATTTTATTTGATGAATCAATAGGGGGGTTCACCACAGGACAAAAATAAGAAATTTAGAGCTAATTTTAAGGCCTTTATGAACAATTTTTTAAAAAATGAAGAAGTTGCTCTGATTTTCAGGGGACACCCAGTCTTGTACATTTTGCCAGATTTTTGAAAATTTGTTGATAAAGGCCTTGAAATTGATTCAAAGTTTATTTTTATCCTATTGTGAACCCCCCCTAATAGAAAAGCCTTTGTTTGCCCTCTGTAAATTTTTGGGGAGTTTTTTGAAGCTTCTGTTGCTGAAAGATTTGCTTAACATGGCAAGTATAGTCATGCAGGGCCCTGGAAGTCACGTTCCTCCATGCCAAAACTCCCAATATTTTATGTAATCACAAGGCAATAGCCCCCAAATTTGTGGCTCCAGAGGGTGTGAAATAATAAATCTGTTGAGTCTGCTCAAACGGACTCAGGGACAGGCCTTAGGTTGAAATTTGAAGAGTTGAAGGTTCTGTTCATGACCATGTGGAGTAAGATGTGGTTAATACAAAAGCAAAGCATCAAAACTGGTGTTACTTGTATGAAAGATATTTGTACTGCTTTGTTTGGCCCCCAGACTCAGATTTGATTACCATGCCCACCCCCCTTGTAGTGTTGACTTCACTCAACACTAAGACCGGGGCTTTATCAGATCACTTTTCTCTTCTATCTTCCACTAACCCTCTCCAACTCTCTTGACTTGAACTTACCTGATAATAGTAAGTTTGAGTGCAAATCCCCCTCAAATAGAGGGACTTTGTTAGGTTAGTGTAGCTCACCACAAGTGGCTTAGTTAAGCTTGGGATGACTTTCCGTCACATCTGGGACCCCCACAGGTACGGGTAAAGCCCCAAAAAGTCAAGATTTGCGCAGGGAGATCTAGCCTTTGAGGCTCCAAACCAATGAGAAGTCGTCCACTATGGGTGTTGGTTTGAGGGAGCGTTCAAGGCTGTGATCCGGGGCGGCTCTGGGCCTTATCTCCAAGCCCACCGGCACACAATGGTGTGCCTACACACCAAAGAGACCAGTCTGGAGACTGGTGGATTTATGTATGGGGGCTGGTCTGTCCAAGTCGCTCGACCCATCCTCCCCAATCCTGCAGGCGCCAGTGTTGCACATCGCTGCTGGTCGTGATGAAGCCCATTAACCCAACAGTTTCAAGCCCATCCAAGCTCCAAACAAAAGGCAAGATGGGGCAAATTTAGCTAAGTCCCTCAATCGGAGGCGCGAGAACGCTGTTGCGAAGCGACCCTCCGACTCCACTTGCCGCCTTCCTGAGGTCGGATCCCTCCAAAACCTCTCTTGAATCCCAAATGAAACAAAAAGCAGTTCATGGGTTTTGGGCAGGCATTGTTCAAACAGGCCTCAGCCAAAGCGACACTTATGACGCCTGTCAAAACTCAGCAGCTCTTACATTTTTTGTTAAAAAATCAAGTTCAAGTGTTACAGATGAAAGAAAGATAGCAGCAGAGAGCCATGCTTCTTGGCTACCTCTTGGAGCAGCTGACTTGGCCCCAGCTGTCCTTGCATAGCTTCTACAGAGGGACAAGCAAAAAAGGCTGAAAACAGACATCTGCTGCCTACTATTTTGCAAGGGAGGGTGTAAGTCCGTCCTTCGGAGGGTCGCTTCGCGACAGCGCTCCCGCGCCTCCGATCGAGGGACTGAGCTAAGTTCGAAGATGGGGCAGCACTGCACGGACCCCACGCCGCCGCCCACGCCTGGCCATCCCAAACCAAGCGGGTACACACACTCTCTCTCACCCAAGCGCCGATAATCTACATGTTTCAAAGGGATATAAAGGACGTCTGCCAACAAAAAAAGACGCCCATACTGAAACAGAAACGCGGGTATATCTGTGCGGCTGAGGCGCGGATCCTCGGGATGGTCCAGACGGAGGTCCGATGCCTGCTCCGTCGGCCAAGGCCGCGCCCCCGGGGGAGCGGGATGCGAGCTGGAGTTTTTTTTTGTTTACAAGTCCTTGAGCACCGTTTCAGCCGCGCTGAGGAAGATGTCGGCGTGGGACTGCTCGAAGACCAGCATAGGCCTCAACCTAACGGTGACGTCTCCGCATCTAGAGAGAGCCGATCAGCGCGATCAAGCCCCAGGGTGCAGGAAGGAGGGGGGGAGACGTACCCGCCGAGATTGACGCCGAGGAGCTTCATCTGGTGGACGAATCGGTCGCGGAGCTCCGCAGAGGGACAGTCGAAGGCGATGAACGTCCCGCTGGTCTGCCCGCGCAAGTTGAGGATCTTGTGCCGGCCGACGGTGCCAGCGAGGGTGTCGAGCCCGCTGTACAGGTACGCGCCCACCGTGTTCACCTGGGCGACCAACCTGTAGTACCCAAGCGATCGGGGGATATGAGAGAGAGAGAGGAGCGATAGTGGGGACGACGACTGTTTGTGTGACGTACCCTTGCTCTTCGATCACTTGGATGATCGTCCGGGCCTTCAACACCTCCGTCGGAGCGCCCATCCATCTACCTCGTCCCCACCGAAACCGACACAGTCAGCCAAAACGAGCTGATTGCTGAGAGAAAGAGAGAGATGTATGTACGTGTTGTAGTTGCGGTAGGGCTGCGTCGGCCGGGTCTCCGGGGCATGGAAGAAGCCGGCAGCCTGCATCTTTTTCGAGAACGTGACGAAGTCGGGCGGCGAGGGAAGCTCCCACTTCTCATGGGCCCAGAAATGGCCCGTAGCCGCTACACACAAAAAGATCCAAAAAAAAAAAAAAAAAAAAAAAAAAAAAAAACAGGTTAGGGTGGGGTGAGGGTGGGGGGGAGAGGTGTGCATACCGACGCCCGTCTGCACCTCGTCCACGATCAGATAGACCCCGTGCTTCGCGGTCACTTCCCGTAGCTTTCGGAAAAAGAGGGGGCTGGCGTGGAAGTCGCCGCCCTCGGACTGGATGGGCTCGACGATGAGCGCGGCGACGGGGCGGCCTCTGGCGTTCCTGGGCCCGTCCCGCAACGATTGACAGGTCAGCAAGGTGTTGTGATCAGGCAGCTAGGGAGTGCGGGTTGTACCATTCTTGGATCGTCTCCTCGACTCGGTCGATCGCGTCGGCCTCGATCTGAGTGTTCTCGGACTGATGGTCGACGAGCGGATACTTGAGCCTGGGGAAGTCGACGGCGGGCCAATCGAAGGCGGGGACGTCGATCTATGTCGCGAGATGAATGGTGAGCGAGAGACAGGTGAATGGAAGATGGACAGTGTGTGGCAGACCTTGTGGATGGCCTTGGAGCGGGTCAAGCTGAGCGAGCCGAACAGTCGGCCATGGAACCCGCTCCGGAAGCTCATGGCGACGAGGCCGGGCGAGCCGGGCTGGGCGTTTTGCATGCACGAGGCGAGCTCGTGGGCGGAGAACTGGGCTCGGCGGGCGCCGCGCTCGCGCTGGCGGAAGGCGAAGAAGGCGGCCTTGAGTGCGCCCTCGTTGGCGCACGAGCCGCACCTGCATCGGGCCCGGAACGGTCAGCCGCGAGCGGGCAGGCACGGAGGGACGGGTGGGCGCAGACTTACATCATCGTGAAGAGCTGGTCGAGCCCTTTGGGGGCGACCCTGAGCAGCCCCGTGGACACGATCTCGTCCCAGTTCGTGGGCGGGAAGGATCCGAGGGCGGGGCGGTTGACGCTGTGTGGGGGCAGGGTGAGCACGGGCTCTCTGGAGGGAGAGCAGGGAAAAGGAGACTGACGCCAGCTGGACGAATTCATCCTGTTTTTTTGGAGCAGTTGTTCAGCTAACAGTTGCCTGGGGAGTGGGGGAGCGGACTGACCGATCGGGCGAGCTGCAGCAGCTTGGGATGGTTGTATCCGACGGCGATGGAGGCTGTGTGTGTGGAAGTGGGTCATGAGTGGCGGGAGTGTGGATGGGGAGGGAGAGGGGGCGCACCGATCTGGGCGAAGAGGTCGAGGAGCCTGTTCCCGTCGGCGTCCTGCAGATAGTTGCCGGCGGAGTTGGCGTAGTCTGGGTGGGTGGGGTGGCAGTGTCAGTGTGGGGGTGGGGGCTGGCTTCTGGGCTGCTTACCGACGACGAGCTGGTGGGCGCGGGCTGGGGGAGGGGGAGGGCAGTCAGCAGTCAGCAGCCAGAGGGTGGGGTGGCTGCTGCTTACCGTCCTGCCATGCGTCGATCTCCCGGGAGAGGCGGCGGCTGGTCGGCCCGGGGATGGCGGCGAAGGCTCGGCTGGCGGTCAGCGGCAGGCGGAGTCTGTGGGCGAGCATCGTTGGTGTCTGGGTTCTCCCGGGGAAGGAAGAAACTACACGATCGTAGCGGGAGGTATAACACCAGGCCATACAAGCAGCCGGCCATCCCATCTGACGCGGACAA
Source organism: Puccinia triticina (assembly GCF_026914185.1). Classification (NCBI taxonomy): domain Eukaryota; kingdom Fungi; phylum Basidiomycota; class Pucciniomycetes; order Pucciniales; family Pucciniaceae; genus Puccinia; species Puccinia triticina. Next base: position 851,971 of record NC_070568.1, on the reverse strand, counting down.
CCACGCGCCCAAAAAAAGAATCCAAGACATATGCAGTCACCCACCCACCGTGGCGGCTACGTAAGGTGTGCCGATTTACGTAGCAGCTCGCCGATAGCACCATCTCCTTGAAAGTGTGCGGCCCAAAGGCGAGGGCTGAGCATGGACTAGCATGAAGGCAATCTTCATTAGACATTCACTCACTCCTCCATCCCCCAGATCGCCTCATCTTGCATAGATTGCCTCTGCTCTCCATCTGCCCGCAAGCAACAGCCTCGAGCACATCGCCAGCTTCAAAAGCGCACCTTGGGCTGTCTCGACCTCTACTGCACTCGCCCAATAACCAACTGAAGAATAGCCCTACTTAGATCATGCTCAAAAAACTGCCCTGGGGTTTCCACTGGCGCTCATCCAAGTACTTTATTTTGACGGTAGTGATCATCAGGTAAACTCATTAGACTCTGCATTCGACTATAGGCTCTGAACTGATCGGGCTCTCTTCCATGCCACGCGCAGTCTCTTCCTAGGTGAGCTCCCTAACTCTTGCGGCTTGAATATAAAGAACAGCCCAGGAGAGGGTGTATGTCTTACGCATCTGTGTCCCGGGCCAATGTCCGCCAGACTTGTTTCTGTATGGCCTTATTGTCCCCGTGCTGCCATTTATCCTTCACGACAGACTCCATCTCCCGCCAGACCGTCTCCAGATTGCAGCAAGCATCCTCCTGGCCTCCCACGCGGTCGCCACCTTCTTGACTGCCCCGCTGATCGGGCTTTCTATCGACGGCTCCCTCTCAAGGAGGCATGGATTCCTGCTGGGGCTCGTCGTCACTCTAGGCGTCAGTCTCTCTCCGCCCACCGACTGATAAACCTGCAGTCCATTAACCACAACCCCCATGCCGTGTTCTTGCACGCGCCAGGCAACCGTCTTTCTGTGTTTTGGAAACAGCTTATGGCAGCTGATCATAGCCCGACTCCTCCAAGGCGCCAGTGCTGGTAAGCATCGACAATTCATTCGATCCCATGAGGACGTGAATAGTGACGTGTGAGCACACTGCGTGTTGATCAAGCTATCGTCTGGATTGTCGGTTTGGCCATCGTTACCGACACTGTGCCGCCGGATCACCTGGGGAAAGCACTGGTGAGTTGACTCTCTCATTCCAAATTACATAGGTTACCGCAACAGACAAGCGCTGAAATCAGGCTTGGTGATCTGCAGGGCACAGTTTACAGTGCCACAACACTGGGCGCATTGTTATCTCCAACCATCGGTGGCTTGGTCTACACCAAATTCGGATACTATCCCGTCTATTATCTCGCGGGGGCACTGTTATCAATTGACATCGTGCTCCGGATATTGGTGATTGACAAAGAAGAAGCGGTCAATTTCATCGACTCTCCGGCGGGAATTGCACAACTTCCGTCGATAGAAGCCGACGAACGATCGCTGTTGCTTGGCTCAAACGAAAACCGCCGGCCGGAGCCAGTTCCCCCGGGGGACATCCAGGACGAAGAAGAAAGAGGCCGTTCCAAGTCAAGTGCGCTTCAACCTAGCACTTCCCCAAAACACTGTTGCCCAATCATCACCATTCTAGCCGACCCCCGATTACTGGCCGCCACCTTTGTCACCTTCACCCACGCCTGTCTTGTGGGCATGTTCAACGCGACTCTGCCCATCCATGTCCAAACAGTATTCGGAATGTCCTCGCTCGAATCCGGCCTGCTATTTATAGCCATAGAGCTACCCTACGTCTTCTGTGGCCCAGCCATTGGATGGTATGTGGATTACGCCGGACCTCGAGGCCCTGCGAGCATGGGCTCGCTCTTGCTGGTCCCCTCCTTACTGCTCTTGCGCGTCCCCAAAGCGATCCAGGACCTTCCGCTCTTGGTCATCCTTTTGGCTCTCAACGGAACCGGCCTCTCTGCGGCCAGCTCCTCGGCCTTTGTCCAAGCCAACAAGATCGGCCGAGAACGTCACTTGGAGAATCCCGTTCTCTTCGGGAGCAAAGGTCCCTACGGCCAGCTCTACGCGCTCAACAACATCTTATACAGCCTGGGTATGACCGTAGGACCCTTAGCAGCTGGTGCCCTCAGCAGTCGCTTCGGTTATGGGAATGCTATGGCCGTCATGTCTTGCCAGGCATTGTTGGCAGCTATTATCTCACGCGCATGGATGGAAAGATGAATCTGGAATGCTTGCTGGAATATAATCTATTTATCAAAAACTCAGATGCCGTGTCTATTTCACTCTAGAATATATTAATTACTAGCTATTTGGTAACTATACCTTTATTTATTTTTTAGAGAAATTTCGAAGATGTACGGAAGTGAGTCTGAACATATTGAAGACATAATAATCTCTTGTTTAGGTCAGGAATTGCGTGTTTGTGAAAAGATGACAAGACTCCTCCAACTCTATCAGGCTGAATAGGGCAGTTCAACTCTGTTGAAATCAACCAGACACTCTCTAGTCCAGCATTCCGGAACAGAATTTTTCGCCCCCGCCCGCGGGCTACCTCTTTGCGCAGCCAAGGCGGGCGCGCCGGGCTAAGAGAGCTGCCCTATATAACCTGGAAAGGTATCCATCACAAACCTACAAAGCCCCCTCCCGGCAGGAGGGGCCAAAAGGAGGCAGGGTAGACGTAAGAGGGGGCTTCTCCGCTCCAACCCATACCCGGCCAACTTGGGGAGCTGCATCCTTATTACCTTCCAGGCTGGTCCCAGAATACTAGCAGTGTGATTTCGGATCTGGTTGCAAACACATAAGAAAGGTTCCTAGCGGGCCGAGCCACACGGAATAGAGGTTAGACGCGCTCCAAATTAGGAACGAAAAACCGTGGAATGTATTCAGAGATGAGTGAGCAAAGGATTTTAAAACAAAAAGAAAGTTGCCACCAATATCAACGCGAGTCCCTCCCACTGGAGTTTGATTGACAATGCCACAAGTAGTTTTCGACTTCACCTGGGGAGCTAGGGAGTGAAAATTATGCAGTTAATTTAGGTACTGTATGTTGTAGATCAAGAGCGTCCCGCGGGGACAGAGGCTTTGATACACTGGCCTCCAAAAACTCGCCGCGCCCTCGCCACCTTACTGGCGAGTCGGAACAGGTTGGAACCCCAGATAAGAGTTTCTGTACGTACTTCTGTAGGCACCGCAAGCGTTCGCAAGATCCGCTCATGCCTGTGTAGCTCGCCAAGAGTCACCTCGCCGCCTCGGCAACCTCAGATAGAAGGCCGCTCCCAGATATTTCGAGAGCCGCCGATAGAAAAAAGCAGGTTTGTTCACGCAATGTCACAGCACCGTGGTGCTATAAAACGTACACGTATGGCACTGGGTAGCTGGATGAAGGAGAAGGCGCGGTGCAAGGTCGTGCGGTGTGAGAAGAACACAGGGATACAGACATCGGAATATTTATTTGTGTGCCACCACGCCGATCGACCATGATCAGCAAGAGTCTTGAAAGCCTCATTGTATGTAAAAGCCCGAGCCAAAAATTGGGATATCTGGGTTCAATTTTAGGCGTTGTTGGATGGCTTGACCGGCGGTTGGGTCTTCCATGAGGTTTCTTTGCTATTTATTATCCGTTCGAAGTAAGCTTTATACTATCTAATCCATACCTCCTTTGTACTTTCAAGTCTCCCTTCACTTACTCATGGTTCGACTCCAATGAGACACCTGTTAGTCAAGCTACGTACTTTGACCATCATACGAAACCATACTCACGATTGCATCTCCATAATAGATATACACTCGAGCGAAGATTTCACGCAAGGGCAGATGGATGTCGGCCATGCTTCAGCTCTTATCAACAATGTGTGTCACCACAAGTTAACGCAAAAAGTTCAGCAGTGTGGGGGGATAGCTAAAAGCTGACTGAGATGGCGATTTTTATTTTGCTGAAAAGCGGTGAGAGGGGGGGGGGGGCATTGACAGTCATCTCTCGTAGGTACTACAACTAGTCCAAGGCAAGCATGCATGAATTTAGCGCACCGTAAATGCTTTGTGAAACTTGGGTGACGCTGTTGGTGGAATAGTGAAGAGCACCCTCTTCTCAGCGCGGAAAAGCACAGCTGTCCGCTACGCTTTCCAGGCTAATACGTCCAGCGAAAAGTGACTAAAACGCGACATAGAGTGCTGCGAGTCGCCATACCGCTTTCGCTGCGCTACTTTATGGCCAAAGCGGGAACGGAGGTCAGAAAACAAGTAGAAGGTTTTCTCGCTGCGCTGAATTATCAATTTTTTTAGCGCAGCGGTTGCGGTGTTGACGTCGAGATGTGGCAACGGTTTGGTACTCAGAATTTATTGGGCTTTTTTCAGTAGGTCAATGGGGCATTGGATTTGTCATACCACTGAGCACCCCAGCTGGATTTGATCTTGCATTAATCCATCACGACCCAACTTAAGCTGCTTGGAGAAAGCTTAACTGACTTATCAATAGTGCCAGCACCCGTGCCGGTGAAGTTGTCCCTGCCTAACTTAATCAAGTCCCTCGATTGGAGGGGGGACACCGTCTCACGGATCCAATAGGGACATTCACAAGCTCAAACGGGGTTGTGGTTGGGCGTCAAAATATTCTTGCTGGTCCACTTTTGGGAAGTTTAACCTAACATAAATGCGTACCACTCCGAGTCCGCCCGGGGAGGGAGGGAAATACTGGGTTATGTAGCGCCCCATTCATGTACCGACGAGCGCCCCGCGAGGACTTGACCTCCCTTTGGTATCATGGAGGCTGTATTTGTAGTTGTCTGAAAAATCCGACCGACCCAATCCGCCAGATGTGCATACATATGAATGAGAATATGTACTCCCGAGACTTGCGTGCCGAGGCCGGGGGCGCAAAAATGAAGGACAGAATACGATTTGCCATCGTCTGTATTATGACTGCATTCAGCTGCTGCTGCGTTCAACCACTGGGGCAGCACATGGCACCGGCGCCATGGGGGCATGTCCACCGATTGTGGACTATGCCGAACGGAAATGACAGGGCCAGTATTTCAGTAAACATGTGCTAGTATTTCAGTAAACAGGTGTATATAACGGGACTGGCGCTGATTCCTTCCGTCCTGCTATCCAATTTGCCCCGTCGCATCACCATATCAACATATTTATTTATCACTAGGATTTCCATCCCTCAGCTCCAACTTCGCTAGCATTTACCGACCTCCCAAGCCTTAACCTCCCCCAACTCAGCGTGCCACGATGTTCTCTCGGTTGATTATAATCGCGTATTTGGCTGGCCTCTTCTCTCTTGGTGAGTCGACGCGGTTTCTTACCGTTGGCTGCTATCAGGTTTCATTGAGTTTCTATTAATCCACAATGCTCCTCTTAGTTTCAAGGGTCTCGTTATCAATCGTTCCCCGCGGAACTCTGTTAGTCGAGTTACGCATCTCAACGAGTGTGAGGAACCTGTTTGACCATTCCATATCTTTCACTCATTCTAGGTACCCTGGATCCACCTCGACGAAAGGAGCAGGCAAGAAAAGGTAGGTTATTCTTCACGCTTGATTAACGGCGCCGAGCACAATCATACAAAGACACTGACATGTGATTCAACCCCATCTTGAAGCCTGGAGGAATCTGCGTGGTCGATGGGCGGATACTCTGACGCGCCCTTCGGCAATGCAAGGAAGGGTGGAAAGCTGCACAAGCCAAAAAAACACAAAGGAGGAGATCATGGCGACTTTCATCTTGGCAGTTAACGTCTTTTAAATACCGCTTATCTTCACATCCAAAAATCAATTGGCCGTTCCCAGCATTTCACTTCTTCATAAATCCGCCATTATTACCGCCCATGAGCCAGTCTATCTATGACTACTATGTTATTCAATGTTGCATCAAGTTTCTGCACGAACTCAATCAGAAAACAGACAGATGCATCTCTACAAATACCAACTCTTGGACTTGACCTTAAATTTTTCACATTTGTATTTCTTCATGTACAGCCAAAGCAGAAAAGCTTGCCGTTTTGTGTGTCTGAAATAATGCATTTCAGCAACAGGCCTCTACAAACTTGGCACAAGTCCCTCGCCTGCCGGGGGGCGCGGCGCGAAGCGCCTTGCACGAAGGAGGGACTTGCATGCAATCTGGCCTGAGAGCCCCATGTTTTCAGATTTTTGCGGGTGGCCAACTTTGTGCCCAAAAAGACCCTAACTTAGCAACATAATTTGCTCCTCGGGAGCGAAGCGATCTCCGAAGACTGACGGGCTATGTGGACCCCGCGGCCTGAGATGATTATGTAAGAATTTTGGTGGGCACTTTTTCACTCTTGCCCTCACTTATGTATTTGACCTTGAATATTTTTTCCTTCAGTTTTAATTCCTTGGACCACCCAAGCTGTCCTCATCTATGTACTATCTTCATCTACTCCCAACCCTTATGATTAGTTGTGGATTGTGTACAGGGCAAGATGTGTAAAAAAGGATGATTAAGCACAGCCAATGGTGTCATAAAAAATGAATTAGACACTCCATGATCTTGTGCTTCTTTTGTCTCCCTATTACCTAATCACCAAATGAGAAATGGTGCTGCTATAACAAGGTGAAAATTTCTATTTTCAAATTTTCTCAGGCCGCAGGGTTGACTTAACACATAAATCCCTCCTTTGGAGGGTCCCTGAGGGACGGTGTGGTGGAAGAGAAATGTCTTTGTCACAAAGTGTCTGGACCACTCCTCCACAAGATTATCCCAGGGGAGTTGGGTGATTTGGGCAACTCTGCTCCACTCCGCATTGGAGTAGTCAGACGGAACAGGTATAGCAATCCAAGAGTAATAACATGTAAATATCTGCAATTATGTAGAGCAAGATCTGCCATAAATTCAGAAAGCTGCACTGTGAGTAAAGAAACCCTGTAACTTCAGTGAAGCATCCATAAAATTAAATAATAAATAAAAATGTTTGTAAAAGTCCTGGGGGCACAGTTTTATGTACTGCAGAGGTTTGGATCAAGGTGGGTGTAAAGTTGCTCCAGGAGGCAAATTGTGCAACCCTTGAGGCCCCAAAGTAAACAAAGAAAGTTTTTTGTTATTCTCACATTACTGTATGCAACCTGACATACGAAAGCTGTACAGGCTTTGAGGCTGAAATTCAGGATTGATTTTCAGCCACATGAATTGGCAAGCTTTTTTGACATTGCTGTAGCTGTAGATAAAACTTAAATCTGTGTATAGATTACCTTGATTATCTTCATGCAAACCTCAGATAGACCTCTTCATGAAGTCTTCTGGTGGTGGCAGGCACCAAAGCTTTGGTTAGATTTTTTTGGGGAGTTGAAGAAATAAGAACCAGAGATGAGAGAACAGCAGAGTGCCAAGATCAAACAAAGTTTGATAAAGCTTAAACCTAAAAAAACTTTTGCAGAGATACTTTATAAGTATTGGTGCAAGAAGTACTTGAATCAAGGATAATGTGTCACATTTAAGGACTGGTTTGGCTAAGTACCAATGATGCATTGCTGTTAAGGGAGTAAATTCTAGATTTTTTATACTAAATACCTTGATATTGAAGCTGTGGGTGTATATTATGCATACAGTGATGCATGTGGAATACAAAAGAGCAAAGACACTTAAAGAAATGTGAAAGTTGATAAAGTCAAAGAGAAATACATGAAATGAAACAAAGATATTTCAACAGGAGTTGTTACTCTCAATGCAGAGCCAGGAATAGGATTGGGAGCTGTTCCCCCAATTCCTTGAATATTTGAAAGGAAGGGTGTTCAATGATTCATTCTCACTTGATGTCCCAAAAGGGCCAATTTTCCCAAGATTAACAAAGCATCTCTGGAGGAGGGCTCCAGATTCCACAGGTTCTCTGTCTCACAGAGAGGCTTGCTCCCAAGCACCAATTTTGGTGTGGATCCTGGTCAAGCTAGTTGTATTCTTATATCCCTTACATACTGTGCTTCAACCAATGGTGGGCCGCTACGCTAAACTACACTATTTGAGCCCTAAAGTTTAGCGTAGCGGCAAAACGCGCTGGCCTTTTTCGAATAGCGTTAGCGCGCTGTTAGCGCCGCTACGCTGTGCTAACTTTCAGCGGCGCTACGCTGCGCTAACTTTCAGCGGCGCTACGCTGCGCTAACTTTCAGCAGCGCTAACAGCACGCCAATTTTTGTTTAGCATTGGCGCTCCGCTACAGCCTCTAAGCTACGCTACGGTGGGCTAAGGCGCTTTTAGCGGGAAAAAGGCCATTTTTGCCGCAAAAAGCGTGTTAGCGCAGCGTAGCGCGCGCTCTTTTGCGCCCTGAGTGCTTAGCATTAGCGCAATTGCGCGCATATGCGCTAACGCTAAGCTAAAAGCTAAAATAGCTTTGCATCCTGTGCGCGTAGAGTTAGCGTAGATGCGCGCGATTGCGCCAACTCCACGCTAAAAAAATAGTGCATTTGCACTGCGCTACACTATGCTAACAGCTATGGTTAGCGTACAAAAAATGGGAAATCTTATATTGAGTCTATACCAGATTGCCACTGGTGTTTTCCTCTCAGTGAATCAGAATAACTTCTTCTCTCACTCTCAAGTTTCACTTGACTGTCAGTCAGTGAACTAGAAGTTGGGCCTGGCCAACCCCCAATTTCCACTAAATCCCTTATTACACGTCACTCAATGGCTGTATAGGCTCATGGTGGAATGGCCTTGAAGCCTGGCTTCTTGTGCAGGAATCCATCTTCACATCATCCATCAAATCTATCATGGGGCTCCTGAATCTACCTTCAAAAACACTGACAAGCTCTCTCCACTGAATGTGGGCTTTTTGTGAATCATGTACAAAAACTATTTCCATAAAAGTACCAGTACTCTTTCAATCCAATGAAAAACAGTAGTGTGCTAGCTACAGCCATGGTAAAAAATTGTCCTGGAGTTTGATACTTATTCACTTTGTTGCGGTGTATACAACTTAGGGATGATGATGGGCCAGGTTGGGTTAGAAAATTGCCGTCCAGCCCCACCATGTTTATAAATGGGTTGGAGTGGGTTGGTTTGAATTTCTAAAATTTCATGACCTTCCCCCATCAATTTTGGGGATGATGGGCCAACCCACAGGATGGTCTGGAGAGGTTATTGCATACAATTTGCTGTCATGAAGCACTCATTTAGTGGTCCCAATAGCCTTGAGCTGGATCAGGGCTGGTCAGGTTATGTCACTGAATAAAAAATTGCCTGATGAATTCTTTCAGATAGAGGGATGGGAGGATAGGAGACTGGAGACTGGAGCCAAGATTTCTGGTCTCCTTCTCAGCATGATAAATACTCTAGTGGGTATAGTGCTCCAGAAATTGCAATAGAACTGCCCCAAACATGTTTCATTGGCAGATCTTGCTTTTGTCCTAAGTCTGTGAACTCCTGAGTTTTAGATTGTCTGGATATCCCAGATTCCCAAGGTCAACTGGTTCTTGGTGGGTCATGGGCCAACCCATCTTCAAAATTCATTGACTAAACTGTAACGCACTCATTGTTATTAAGTGTTCAATATTATGCTAACACTTACGTTCCTGCTTTATAAGCTTCAGTTTTGATTATTAATTGGATTTTCAAAATGATGATGTAATTTGATCACAGAGATGTGGTTAATTCCTTTCAATCTTGTTGTATGACATCATTTGACATTTTTCATTGGCAAATCTAGGAGCTTGTGTTGATCTATTCTTCCTTTTGGGATTGCTTTTCCTCAAGGCTGAAATCACCAGGAAAACAAAATAGTCAGTTGATGACAAGTGACATCACACCAGCTCCAGCCAGCTACCCAAAATCTATCCAATATCTATCCACTATCTACTCCAATCTCCCAACCGTCTCCTCAACTTCCAAAATTTACCAAGGAGGTCCTGTGATGAGCCCAACTGATCCTCAGTTCTGTCCAGCTGATACTCAGCTTTGGTACCCAGCTCATACTCAGCTTTTTTGCTCAGCTCATACTCAGATTTTTCACACAGCTCACTCTCAGAATTGGAATAAAACATTTTTACCAGTCCTTGCCCAGCTGATGCTCAGTTTTGTAATAGTCCTGGCGCAGCTGATGCTCAGCTTTGTACCAGTCCTTGCTCAGCCTTTTCCTAGTTCTGTCCCAGCTGATTCTCAGATTTAACCCAGTCTTGGGCCAGCTGGCCAGCTGATGCTCAGCTTGCTGAGTATCAGCTGACCCAGGCCAGGTAAAAAGATGGGAATCAACTTGGACAGGACCAGAGCTGAAAATCAGCTAGGCTAGGTTCAAAGCTGAGCATCAGCTGAGCCATGGCCAAGGCTGAGCATCAGCTGTGCCAGGTTCAAAGATGATTGCCAGTGCCAAAGCTGAGAATTGGCTGGGCCAGGGCAAAAACTGAGCATCAGCTGGGCCAGGGCCAAAGCTGAGCATCATCTGGTTTTGTCACATTGAGTGCTTTGATCCTGACACCTGTCATGTGAGCCCTAGATGTGCTTGTGGAGAGTAGCAGCATTGGAGCAGTGTTGGAGCTGAAAACAAAGCTGCACCATGTCACTTGCCATCAAGTGGATACTTTTTTTTTCCTGGTGAATGCTGCGCTGCGCTACAAAAAAGCGGTCTTTTAGCGCAGCACAGTGGGGAACTGCTGCGCGGTCAGCCCAAAAAGCGGTAGCACAGCGCCAGTCCCTGCTGCGCTACTGCTGCAAATAGTGGGGCCCCGCTTTTTCCCCGATCCAAAAAGCGGTAGCGCAGCAGGCTGGGATGCTCCTTTCAGCGCCGCGCAGCAGCCACCAAAAAATCTGCACTTTGCGCTGTGCTACGCTTTTTTGGACGGCAGCGGGGGAGCACTACGCGTCCAGCTCAAAAAGCAGTAGTGCAGCAATGGTTCTGCTGCGCTACCACTGAAAGTAGCGGGTCCCCCTTCTTGCCAGACCCAAAAAGCGGTAGGGCAGCGGGCAGGGCCGCTACTTTCAGCGCAGCACAGCAGCCACCAAAACGGCTGCGCTTCATGCTGTGATGCGCTTTTTGAAGCGCAGCGCTTACAACCTTGTAAATTTCCTCGCATTTCCTTCTCTTTGCCTTATTGATATATTCTTAATCTCTATCATCCATCATCCTATATTGTTTTCTATCCAGTGAAATTATAAATCAGAAAAATAGACTCCATTATTGTGAATTAGGTTCTTTTTTAAACCTGCATAGAACTTGAATCTTAACTATTATTCAAGCATTGGCAGACTATCCTCTTAGATAGTTTCATGGCCTTATATAGAAAAATGAGTAATAGTCTGGTCTTTGGGTTGACCCATCCTGGTCAAAAATTGAACTCTGGCTGACCAGGTGGGTTGGGTTGACCCAGCCCCACCCCTAATGCAGCTGTCATGGATTTACCACAGATGTATGTTTGTGTTAGCTTTGTGTATGAAAATTTTGTATAATTCAGCAATTAGCCACACTACAAGAAAAATGCTAGAAACTGCTAGCAGTTGAGATGCAGAAGCTCAAAGGAAGCTTGAGTTGGTAATCAAGCCTTTCTCAAAGTTTCTTTCTACCAAGGTTGCATGCACAGTCAATGTGCACATTTTAAAGTGACTGTGCATGAAAGGGATCATGGGATGTGATTATGTGGAGTTACAATGGCAGTGTCAGCCTGGAAGTAAATACAAAATATTGTTTTTGGAATAATTCTTGGGCAGTTGACCAATCCCCCCCTACATCACAAAAACACCAACTTCACTTGATTTATTACAAAAATGGGGTTCACCCACAGATTCTTCTCATATCCAACTACAATGCCTTCCAGACCTCAAAAGTGTAGCTTTTAAACTTTCCACTGTAGAACTAGTTGTGCAAAAGTGTCCAAGCTTTTTTCAAAACACAATACCTCCAGTAAGTTAATGTTATATTTTCTATGCGGTCTACAATAGTTGTCTCCCCAGTTACTCTACCTTCACTTCATTATGGTCATGATATGCTTGTATAGAGTTATTCAATTCCTCATCTCTATTATAGTTGTACCTGGTTCATTTCTATGCTCCCCAGAAATCCAAGACAATACAAAACAAATAACATCATTCCTCCTCATCTTCAGATACATACTCAAATCACTGTCTCAAGATTGCCCGTTCTCAATACATATCCCAATTGCTATTGGAACATAGGCTTTGGATCTCTCACATCATCAACCAACCATCACTCTAGAGACGTTGGCTGACAGGCAGTTACACTGGAGTATGCTGCATGTCAACTGCTGGCAGTTTCTAGTGTTTTTCTTGTTCTGACCTCAAGTGCCACCAATTATGAACTACAGACTGAGCTAGTTGCAACAAGTGGACACAGCTTTCTGATGCAATGAGGTCATAGCAGCAATGGTGAAAACATCTCAATACATGCATGATGTATTGTACTACTGTACAGTGTAGTGTAATCGTACACAATACAAAAATACCAAAATTTCAATGCATGGCATTTCTGGGTCAATGTGCATGGATGCACATGATCAGCAAAGAAACTGGTGTTTCCAAGTTGTGGTGGCAAATTGAGCAATCAATATACTACACTGCAGTATTGTTAGTATCTTTCTTTATTGGCTTGTTGCACTTTATTTAGTTGATAGGTACTCAATTTAATCCCAAATTGCAATGCATCAAAATGTAACAGCAATGCAAGATAAATATGTTACAGCCCGTTACACAATACATGGAGCGTAATGGTTTCACAAATTCACCCCTGATAGCAGGCTACAGCAACAGGAGTGCAGCACAATTACATAAGGCCCTGTTTGGCAGCATCATATTACGCAGCATAATAATAGGAAACATGCTACATTACATATGGTAAAACATGTCTTTTTTAGTATAATCTTTTGAAAGTAAACCCTCATAAGGCTTGGCAGTTTACTTCCAAAAGATCAGGCGGAAAAGTAGTGTCTTACACAATGTAGGGGGACATGGCAAGATCATTTATTGCGTAATAATCACGCTGCCAAACAGGGCCTAACAGGTCACAGTAGAGTCTGGTAACAAGCTGTTGCGGCTGCGCGTTGCAACACCATGAGAAAATTTGGCTCCCCTTTCAAATTGAGTAAGGGGAGCCAAGTTGTTTCCTGAAGTAGCCTGTCACAACTTCTACGACTACTAGCAGCACACCACCTCCCGGAGCTAACCTCAAGACCTAGTGATTGGTTGAAGAAGTAGGAGATCAAACAAGTGGATTGAGCTATATTTAGTCAACTCATGTATTGATGAATCCATTTCAAGCGAAACGAACCTTTGGAATGAAACCCTTGTAGAGTGCCGCAGCACCTTCCTCTTTTGCAATCGTAACTATAGCCGGATACGTCCAGCCGTATTTGGGTTTTTCACCGGGCAACACTACTGCATTTTGAATCCTAGATTTGACGACATCGACTGTTGGGTTTGATGGATTTGGATCAAGGAAATGCAAATACTACGTTAGTCTTGTGCCTCGTTTTTTCTTCTTTGCGGTAATGAAAACCGAGATCGTCGCCTAAATACAAGAAATAATGGATAAATGTATGGAGAAAAGCTTACAAGGGGTATTGACCATAGTTCCCAAGCAACCTCCAATCGATCCGGATATAAAGTTGTTTACCACTTCTCGAGTCTTAGACTGCACATACAGCAGTCGATGGGGCGGTGAAGCAAGAAGGTCAATGGGTTTTGTAACTTGATTTATTTATTGCTGTGCGGATCATGTTTTCTTACGTCGGCTTTAGGCATCATCGCTCTGATTTTGAATATGGAAGCTGGAGTAATCAACGTTCATTTAGCATCCCAGCCGAGCTTTCCACAAGGTGAAAATGGAGAGGTTGGGCGGCAATGATTGATTTTGCTTACCAAAGTAACCACCATTCCACCAACTGATGTTGATGAAAAGAAGTCAATCCCATCGAGTATCGGGGTATTATCAGATATTTCGGTTGTGTCGTTTCACATTCGCATAAAAATGAACCAAGCACCGTTTTTAACGACAAATCAAGCAAAATTCGGAAACTCGACAAGAAGAATACAAACACATGACTAAATAAATAAAAAAGTGGAAAAAGCAAAGTATCAGCCTTTCGCAGTTCTCTGTTTGTTTATTTCTGCTAGAGATTGTACACCAACGCACCGCCAGAAGGTAGATTCCAAGCCTCCGTACAGCCCAAAAATTCCTTGAGCTTTCACAGTTTTCATGACCACATCTAATGGACCCTTGTAACTTGAATTCTAAGTGTGAGAAAATTACGAAGAGAGGGTCTGTTATAAACTTGACGGTCATGTTCTTTCCACTATCTGTGAGAACACACTCTATCCTGAAGCCTAATCTTGACTAATTCGAAAGGAACCACGACGATTGATTCTGTTGCGCCAGCGCTCATCCCAGTCAATAACGATAGGTTTTGCGTCAATTTATCTGAACCTGTTAATCCCTTGTAAGTTGTAGCCTTCAATAATCAACAACGCATAATAAAAAATATGAGCAGTTAGTCAGCTTCATCATTTAAGTACGCTAGATCAATATTCACTTACCCAAAAGTCATTTGCAGCAAATTTAACGGCTCGTTTGGGCGCTTCCAGCATTAAGGGTGGCACTAAGCCCCGGTAAAGCCGACCGAATCTTTGGCCATCATCCAGACCAAGTGACGTCGCATGAAGTAGAGTAGATTGAAAAAGCGAGACTGTTAGATGATGTTGTGAAGTAGGAGTCAGAGCAAATGATCAATTTACCCTTCAGTTTTGATGATTTTCTGGATTGAGATATGGATATCAAAAACAATGAGCATGTGGTTTGCAGTGGTGAAGGAGCGGTTTATTTGATAACTGGCCAACTAAACTGAACTTGAAAACAGTCAACCATTCCAGTATAGCTATCCTGACCGGGAATAGCCACTTTTCCTTGCAACTGAATTCTTGTCTTAACCTGAGCAGTAGTTGATCGATGTAGGAATTAATTCTCATCAACAGGATATTTTCGTCGGTTGAATGGAGTACTCCGAGCAGAGACTGACGACATCTAGAAACGTAAAGAAGGATACAATTAATCTAAGGGAGAGCTCGTGATTCAAGATACATTACTGACCGAGGGGATATAGACACAGCAGTTCCGTCACACCCGCGATCGCCCCTGGAATGATGTTTAGTCAAAACCAACCCCAAAAGAAAAGAAAAAAGTAAATAACTCATGTAGACTACGCGTGATCAAAGCAAACAATGTGTGAAGGGTTCCTTACCGGCCGTAAATGTGTAGCCAAATGGCAAGGCTAATGCGATGCCACACAATAAAAGGAGGCAGACCAAACCGGATTAGTGAAGGTTTATGAGTGATTCTGCAAGCGAAAGACGTTGATGTGCGTACGTTTGACCGGAGTCGGAGTACCCTTACGCCCGTCCATCGGTTTGGTCTATATATATATTTCTGGGGGGAATTCGAAAGAGTCAGTCGCACCACTTGGCCAATGAGAAGCGGATGGGCTTCTACCTTTCGAGTCCCCTGACGCTTATAAGCATATTCCCCCTCGCTCGCGCCACACCTCGAGGACCACCCAGGTCAGGTGACCCTTGATGGCTCAGAAACTCGGCGATGGGATCATGATGGAAGGACCTTGTGGCTGTTGATCGATGTAGATCAAGATCGGTGGCAGAGCCTCATGGGATTTGTAAACAAACTTGGCATCGGGGGTTTCCGTCCAAACACGGATTCATCAGCCATGGGTGAATTTCCTCAGCTTATCCATTCATCTCACCCTCCGCGACTAGGTCCCTCAGGGAGCCTGTCTGGGGCGAGGGAGGGTCCTCTTTCTACCGGTAGGGGCTTGGAGGACCTCTCCTTTTGTCTCACTTTTCCTTCTTACAGGTTCAGGCAAGCGCATAGGAGTGTGCCTTTGCGCCAGCCCTAGGCCGGCCTGAAACCCTTTGGGGGGTTTCCGAGCCGGCCGTGTATGGGTCGGGGGAGGTTTTCCACCCCGTGTCCCCCGAGCCCCCGCGGACGCCTTAGAATTTTAATTCTGGGTCTTGGTGGCTCGAGAGGAGTGAAAAACCCCCCGGAGCAGAAGAAAAAGAGCACGCCGGTGGGGGATCAGTGCTAGACCCGTCAACTCTGGCGAATTACCAGAAGCCTGAGCCTCGCACGATACCCCATCCACTTTGGTTGTTTGACCGAGTTGTTATGATTGCATGTCTTTTAGTTTCTATCTCCCCATTTTCCCTGTAGTTCGGTAAGTAAGGCAAGAGTGTCCTTGGTTTGAGCTGGAGTGTATTCGCGGATATAAAGTTTATAGCAGTCGGACTTCCATCGCCCTAGCGAGCAGATGTCTTCTATGCTTACTCCTAAAGCCATCCGCATGGATGCTCCTCCCACTCGGAATGAGTGTCCGGAGAGTCTGTGGAAACCGCCTTTTGCCCATGCTTTGGTGAGCGTTGAGATGACGGCAGCTCTAGTAAGGTGGTGACGTTTGCCGTTTAAATTATACCCGAAGAGTGAGGTTTCCTTGGTTCCTGCTTCCTCTAGCCGTCGTTGAACCGCCCATGCGGGGCATAAGGCGTTCGGGAGTTTTGTCAGCTTTATTTGCTGTGTTTCTCCTGGTTTGCATGTTTTTGCGCTGCGTAGTGTGAGGATGGTTTGGCTTGGGTCACTCATGGAAACGTCTGATGTGAGTAATTTCACAGATTTGTCAAGTGTGCCCTCTCTCGCGTCGTATGTGAGTTCTGCGAGGCGGGCCATACCCCAGAATGCAACCAGTGCTAAGTCTAGGATTGCTCTCTCTTCAGCGGAACCGTCGACGAGTTCTTCAGCTAGGAAAACCATGTGGGCCAGGTGTACCGCTTCTTTCTTTGGCTTTTTTGGTGCGGTTACGTCCGCTTTAGCCAATGATTTGAGGAATATGTTCACCCGTTCCTCCCATTCCCGGGGGTATGGCTTCTTATGGAAAAGGTGCCATGCCTTTATGCCGGAGAGGTATTTGACTAGTGTGGTTGCAGCCACTTCGTGGTTTCCTGTTTTGTCCGGGTCTCGTCCCGCCCAGCAACAGAAATTTTCAATGTCTTCGTCGGTCAGTGGAAGTGTGAAGCCCTTCGGGTACGTGTGTGCGAGACTTCTTTTGACCTTTTTCACGGCTGTATTATAGCCTTTTAGTGTGTTCCATGCGTATGCCTTGAGGAAGCGGATGTCTTTCTCTGAGAGTTCTTTTGGCACTGTGCCATCTGATGTGAAATCTACTATCTTCTCGAGTTCCATTTGAGGTGTTGCTCTTTGTGGGTAACGAAGACTTCAGCTTTTGTGGGTGCTCAACCCGAAGGGGCAGGAAGGGTGGTCATTCTCCCCCCCCCCTTTTTTTTTTTTTTTTTTTTTTTTTTTTGTATTACTTTAGGAGTATAGAGTGATAGTTACAGGCTCAGAGACTTGTGACGGTGACTCTTTGGAACTAATTACATGACTTATCACGTGTTACAGCAGGATGGTCGGTTTAGCATTGCCAGAAGAGGCTATCTAGGTCTAATGGTAACATTACCGGTAGCTGGGAAGCAGGGTCCAGCCCAGAGCTGTCCCCTCTTGAGAGGCCGTCGGCTTTATTTTCCGCCGATGTCACTCGCCTTGCGGCAAGGTCAACCTGCAGCTCCACTAGGAGTTGTTGGATGGCCTTCCACTCTTCATTGACGTTGAAGTCGTGGGAGCGCCGGTTTCGGATGGCCGCCTCCGTTGTGGTGTTATCAGTCCAAACGATAAGGGTTTTCCCTTCGCGGACGCCAAGCTTCTGGAGCATACAGAGTCCAATGCGGATCGCAACGGTCTCTACCCAAGCTATGTTTTGTCTTGGTTCTAAAGAGCCTTCCCAGCCGTTTGCTAGTCGAAAGCGGGCCCAGTGTCGACCTATTAGTACGCCGATGCCATAGCTGGTCGACGCATCTCCCATCCACCCGATTTCCGTCGGCTCTGGGTTAGGAATGATGTGAGTTTCCTTGAACGAACAGAGAGTTATCATCCAGTGTTCCAGGTCCAGCTTGACTGTGTCTGTCACTGGTTGCTTTGCCTTCTTATTTCTCCAGCTCTTAAGCCACGCGTACAGCCCGCACAGGTAACATCTGAGCTGCGGGAGGAGGTGTGAGACATGGTTCAAGCGTCCGGCCAAGACCTCGACCTGGTTATAGTGGAACTTCTTCTTCGGAGTTTGGAATTCCCGAATCTGAGTGATTCGCTCTTGTAGTTTCCCGGGAGGGAGGCGTACGGTTTTCCTGGTACCGTTCCAGATGAAGCCGATGAATTTCTGCTCCTCTGCGAAGTTGCAGAACTTCTCCTCGTTGGTCTTCAGGCCCAGTTGTGCGGATCTCCTGAATACCGCTTCCATGTCGGCCTCTGACTCGATCTCTTTTATGAAGAGATTGTCGTCAACCCATCGGAATACGGTCACGAGATCGAATTCTTTCATCATCAGATGTTTCCAGGCGTCTGCTGGGCGGCCGAAAGAGCCGCAACCCGCTACGCCGCCGAACGTAATCCGGGTGTCCACATAGAGCTGGTCGTTGAAGTCTTGTACCAACAAGTAGGGCCATTGGTCCTTCGCCGTGGGGATTTGGCGATAAGCCTTCTCCCAGTCAAACAGGGCTAGGAGGCACGGTTTTGTTCTGCCTCTGAAAAATTTTGAGACGTGGTTAAAATCGTCCCAGGTTGTCGGGAAGTTATCCGCGTCTACAAAAGAGTTCACTGAGGGCACCTGGGGGTCGTTCCGTGGGAAAGAGAGATCGTTGATTGGTCGTAGCGAACCATCACCGTTTATGACTGCCCCAAGTGGGTTAGATCTGAAGAAAGGAAATCTTTTGTGCACTTCATCGTGGGTGTAAGGGCCGAGCATCCTCTTCGTGGTTACTTCCTTGCGTATGGATGCCTCTATCTTATCTCTAGCCAACATGGCCGAGGCATGGTTCGGAGGCGTGAAGTGCCTGAGTTCTCCGCATGTGTGCTGTGGGATGCCTTGTGGGAAGCCATTCCTGAAGCCATCGAGGACATCTTGGAACTCAGGCAGCAGGCCTGCTTCAGATAGGGCCTTTTCCCATGCTGGAACGTCCATCTCACAGGTCACTTGTAGGGGCCAAGGTTGAGTAAAGGAAAACTCGCTCTCCTTCCCTATTGCGGGAGGAGGCGTATTATATTCGACTGAGGAGAGGTCTAGGTGGCTATTTACAAATTCAAAGAGTGTAGGAAACATTTATCAGAAACCTAACCATGCTTTCGGCACTAGACCGTTGGGATCCGTCAGGATGTTTTCCTGCTTATCGGAGAGAAACCAGCCGTTTCAGAAACCAGTTGGTTTGGTCCTAATTGGACTGGGCACGGAGGAAGAAAAAAAGAATCAGGGCCACTTACGGTGCGCTGTCCTGGTTTTTGGGTGGGTTGCTCCCGCTTCCGCTTGCCGAGGCTGCCTTTTGTTCTTTGTGTCTAGGGTTAAAGTTTTTCCCCTTGTAGCCGCTGGACCTTTGGTTCTTGTATCCGGATTGTCCTGGGTGGTCGCCTTCTTCGGATGAACGGTTGAAGTTGGGCTTCTGTCCCTGACCTTTGTTCGGTTTGGGGGCGCCGGTTAGAGGGTCCCAGCCGGCGCGGGATCCACTCTCGGTGTAGGGGTTGTCGGTCATGCCGATTTCGCCAAAGTTTCGCGCGTCTGAGTAGGTTTCTTCCGCTATATCTTGTCTGTAGACTGAGATGTCTGCGACCGTGGCTTTCCCGTTCACCATCACTCGGTGTGCAAAGACTGTTGAGCGCACATTCACGTCGTACCGTAGGGCGGCCATGAAACCGTGCCTCGCGAGGATCCGGTCACAGTGACTCTTGTGGGTTAGGACCCAGCCGGCAAATGTGCGGAATTGATACACATCTCTCAGAGCCACGTAGAAACCTTGGTGGTTTGTGGTCCACTCGCTGAACAATTGAGTCCATTCTGAGGGGTAAGGGAGACCGGTGTATCGGTTTCGATTCTCCGAGCTAGAGTCCTCGCTTTTTGGCCGCTTTTCCGCATAGTGTAGGATGGCCCGGTCTTGCCACTTCTTGTTGAAGATAGTTAGCGGGATTGGCGCCCGGAGTTCCTTCAGGTTCTTGTCGAAATAAGGAGTGAACCCTACGTCTTTGTGGGAGTTTATCTCGTTGACCGCTACCAAAAAATAGGTGTTTGGTGTCAGGATCTGCCTGTCTGCAAAGGGTCTAAATCTCTTGGGACTGGCGTTGAGTTTGCTTACCAAACTCCAAGTCTCCTTCCTGAAGTACCATTACTTCGCGGTGCTCCGGTTGGGCCTCGGCTTGGTCCACTGACTGGCCGAGTACCTCTATCGACTCTTCTCGGCTGTGTTTGGCCGGAATGATCTTGTTGGGCTCCGTCAGGTTCGGTCCGGCCGTGAGGGAGAGGTACACTTCCCAGAGCGTCGTGGCCTTCTCCTTCTCCCCGGCTTGGGTGGCGGCCATTATGATCGCCCTATCGCTGGTTCGATCGCCTCCTTTGATCGGACGGCTTTTGTCCTTGGTCCCTGTTTCCCGTTTAAGGGGATGAGTGGACTTCTGTCAGAAATCAAAAAAAAAATGTCTAAATTTCAACAACAAGGTCTAGGCTTACCGTGTCGTTCCCCCAGGAGGGTTATGGTCTCTATGGGGCCGTCCACGGTTTTCGGGTTTTTCCCCTTTCCTTTCAACGACTTGCTTATCATTGAAGATTCAGTATCTTCGGAGTCCGGGACAACTCCTACTCTTGCCGCGCTTCTAGTCTGGACGCCTCCTGTCAGACATTGAGAAACTAAGTCCATGTGTCTACATTATATAGTACATGTCTTATAACATAATGGTTAAAGACTACTTTATTAATTGACTCATGTACATGAAGTCAAGAGTTCAATTCCCTGTCATTGCATTAATTGTGTACCTTTTATTCGTATGTACTATTATTATGTACTTATTAGATATTTCACATTCTTTTGAATATGGAATTAACCTTATTTCACACTGATTACATAGTTGTACATACAGAGAGAAATAATCTTATCTCTCTGTATTTATCCTGATTAAGCTCAATTTATGTACAAATGGGGAGATTACATACCCATTTGTGTAAATCCCCTTCTGAATTCCGTGATCACTCCTCCTTGGAGTTAAGGATCCTTCAGGACCTTGACTCGAAGGAGGGAGCTGATCCCTGCAATATAAAAAGGGAGGTCTCTCCCCTGTAGAGATTCTCCCACCAAGATTATTGCCATACAAACCCGTGTACCTTACTGAAAATACAGTGAGTGGGGTTTATACATAATCTACTAAACCTTTTCTTCCCTTACAGCCTTATCTTCTCTTCGTGTATCCTTCCCCTAGGTACAGGTGTTATTATCACACCTGTAACCTAGAAGATAAGTGAGATTACTCCTTATACCGCAACGGCGCTTGGCTGATTTTCGCCGCGTCCCCTTACTTACGTAAAGGGTGCCAGTCCCTCCGCCTCTCGGCGTCGAGTTGGACTTTCTTCCACTGGCTTTTAGCTATAGTGTGACCCTAAACTTGCTTCCGCTACTTTACCGCCGCGGACCGCAACCAAAAATCCCATCAGCACCGAGTCACATAAGAGACCGGCGCTGACACCTCCTTTCTTCGTGGCTTGGCTTTTCCCGCTGGCCGAGGCCTGGGAGCTTGTTTGGCTATCAGACTGCCTTTGGTCGCCCGTCAGCTCCTGGGAGTCTGTGGTTGGGTTTCCGGTGCTGGCGTCATTAGGGGTGCCTGCAGCTGTCGTTGCATCATTTGCAATGGGTTCAGAGCCAGAGGCTGCTGTTCGGAAGCGGTTGGTTAATTGAGCGATGCGGTCGGACATGGTTCAAAAAAGATTGTGATAGAGTTTCCGGATAGGATGGTTTTAATTAAAATAATGACTGTTTTTAGTTGGTTGATGTAGTATCCGGTTTGCCGAAAAAGAAAAGAGAAAAGTGTGTGAGGGAAAGGATGCTCTGTGCGATGGGACAAGGCGTGAGCTGAGGTGACAGGAGGAGTGCCCTGGCGGCCTCTTTATGTACCTTCTCTGGCGCCTTCGTCCCCTCGGAACCATCTTTGGGTCGCTAGGTCTGCTACGTGTTACGCAGGCCCCGGTGTCTTGCTGTTGTGGCAACAGCCACTGGGTTGTAGCGGGAAGGCTGGGGAGCCTGTCCCCTAGCCTCCCAGTGGCGCTTCTTTCCTAGGGGCAAGGAGGCGCTGGAGACGCGTCCCAAAGCTTGTCGCTAGGGGTAGGACCCCATGGACCACGGGACCTCGCTGCGCTCCGGTTCCCTCCCATCAAGAGGCGCAAGATTTGGCGTGATCACAAGAAAACTGGACTGCCTTTTCCCTACACGGTTTATCTTCTACATAAAAGACGGTTTCATGTATGTAAGTACGTCTCCAGCGAACAGTGCTCTTTAAATCCAAGAAACGTCAGTTCAGCTCACCCTGTACCACACCCCACACTTCAAGTACACGCATGCTCACAATACTAAAAACAAATGATCCCTAGCTGCCCATCGCATGAACAGTTCGTGGAGTCATGGAAAGCGATTGGCGTCCGCAAGCGGAAGATCAGAGACCGAGCGGAAGATTGATGTCTTCCATCGATTGCGCTTAATCCCTCTAGGTGGACAAGTGTCCATCCTAGACGCCAGCCCTATGATCAATTACTTGGCCATAGTATGGACAAGTAATTGATAGGGAAACCTCAGTTCACAATTCTGGCCCGTTTTATTTAAAAGATCTTGCGCTGCCCTCGTCACATCGAGCCTCAGGATTAAGATCTATTCGTCCCCTCCAGTCTCTTCGTCCACAATGGCATCATCAATGTCCTCCTCGCCAAATGCTATATCCGACGGACTTCCGCTTGTCAACGCTATGTCACTGACGCTGAATCCTTATCCACTCATACTTCAGACAATCGCGGATCAGCAAAAGAGTCTCAGCCACCACGATCTCCCGAGGTTTACAACTATCCTAGGGGTCGTCCATGCTATTCTTTTCGTCGTAGCCGCGGCCACTTTGCTCTTGAAGGTCTTCAGGCGCCCAGATGGGGAGCGCAGGAAAATTTGGCTATGGCGGAAGCATTACACCTCCGACGACCAGGCCATCCCATACCTGGTTCCCAACGGGAATTTCGTCATTGAGGCCTTGCAAATGCTTGGTTGCACGTTGTATCTGCTGTTTGTCATCTTCCTTGACTGGGAGGTCAGGTATCCCGATAGCGTCCCAGATTCTGTTCGCGCTGGCATGATGTTTTGGCACGCAGTAGCTCTGGTACCAGGTGCGTTACCTGCCGGGTTTAATAGTGTCACACTCTTTTATTTTTGACCGGCGAAAACTGTTACTTAGGATACATTGCATTCTGGTTATGTGGATGGGGTGCATTTTATGTGGTGTAAATTGGTCTCCTGTTTAAAGGAGTAAATGTGTTCAAACTAACATATTTCACTCGTGAAAACAGATATCTGGCACCTGACCGACCCAACAATAAATCTACATCTTCCAAGAAGAGTCCCATCGAGCATTCCTTGGTTCTGAACACGATATGCATATCAATACCCGTATTTATTACGGTTTACTTTTTTATCATTGGGATTCTTATGACTTTCAAGCTTAGACAAACCATCAGTACCTATAAGCTTGTGACCTTGACGCTCAATCAACTTTCGACCCAGTGGAAGGCCAATGATCCGATGCGTTTTAAAAACAACAAACGTCTCTTTGACATCTTTACCACACTTTCCGAAGAAGTAAATCAAATGATCAGTGTTGCTCAGGCGGAGGCCTTCGGTGGGGCTGCTGTATCGATAGTCATGATTACGGTAAGTACTTTGATTTCATATCAAACAAACAAATCGACAACGACTGCTTTTTGATTGTGCACTACTAACACGCGTATCGTACCGCTTCTGAACAGTTTTATGTTGTCACTGTACTTGCTACTAGCCGATTAGTAAAAACTTCAATCCTGATCGCAAGCGGGAGGAAATCAGTTTTCCAGTCGTCGGAATCTCCCGTAGAATCAAGAGAAACCCTCAGATCAAGCACTGCAACGCGTGATTCCAAAACCAAATCAGAATTACCAAGAAACACGTTCACAAATTATATTTCCTTGACAAGGTTGCAGAGAAGTTATTGTAAGTCATTGCACTTATCTTCAGCTCGCATGGCCCTAATATGCACGAACAACAAAAATCCTCTTGTGGACGATGCAAACCCATCCTATGATCGATACAGATTTCATAATCATCAGTTGCGGAATTATGGCTGTGGCGTTAGGGTTGAATTTCTCGACCAACATTTTTTTTGCACTCAAGATGAAAGTAATGGTAATCGAGTGAGTATTTTTCATTATCTGGGCATATATTCTGGATGAAAACTTAAGAATGCGAGCCGAGAAACAGAACCAAGTGGCAAGCTGTACTGATCGACCTCGTAACCGGTACAACTGTCACCTTATCATTGTCATTATTCCTCCAAAGTGTAAGTTTGTAAACAACTCGAAGAGGCCAGGGAACTAGGGTTGACTGATCTTTGCTTTTTCCTTCAGCTCATGCTGTCGATCTGGGGCTAGCACATGTTTTTTTTATCTGGGGTTTGGACGACCATTACGACATCTCTCGTGTCGAGTTACGTTCGCCACACGCTCTTTTTCTCCCAATTCAATCATGTCACATGAATCCACGAACTTCATTCATTCCAGCTAACAAATGTAACTTATCATTTCGCCCTGGCCGTTCGATAATTGGCTACTACGTATACTTTTTCTTGCACGAGCCGCTTGGGTTTCAGGCCGGCGGTAATGAAAATATATGCTTTGATCAAAATGGGAAGATTGTGACATGGGTGAGGTAGAGAGCGGATGGTCAAGCCATGCGACTATAAGGGAGGGGATAGGACCAGCTTAGAGGTCAAAGTAGACTCAGATATCTGTTGGTACCCGGCACCGCCTGGCGGACAAGGCGGTACTTGACCGCGGATACCGCTGGCGGTTGCCGGGCTATACACACTCGCCAAGGCGTGCATGTCGATGCACGCCGTCCGGCCATCAAGACTGAGAACACTCTTGATGGCTGAAGCCTACATACGTGGGCCGCCCAACGGGTGGCCTGCCCCCACCCGACAAGGTCGGGGGTCTGTTCAGTTCAAAGAACTTCAAACCCAGCCTGAACCCGCTGATTAAGGGTGGGATTCGGATATATCCGGATTGTTGCTCCGTGGCTTTGATTCGGATATCCCAGATTTCTGGACGGATATCAAACACGGGATGGGTGATACACAGGAACGGAAGCACTCATCTTCGTCAATATCTCCACTATAACCACGCGTCGGAAATGGGGAACTTCAAGTATAACAATGACGGAATGTAAGCATCATCTCGAAGTTCTTCAGAAATGGTGGAGGGAGACCCAACAAGCTGTTTGTATATATTCTGATTCCATATCCGACTGGGACGCTTCAAATTTCTGCGTACATGGGCACAAGTTGCTCATATGCACCGATTTACTTATTTCAACATCCCGACTATTGTAACTTCAACCTCATCTTGTTGGCTTTCATTATGGCCTCGGGTTATGGATTGCTCCTGTTAGCGAATCATATGGGTCAGTGGTCATCATTACACAACTGTTGGAAGGGAAAAGAAAACTATCAGACGTTGCTTCTTCCGCCCTCCTTCCACCACCTTTTTTCTTTATAAGAAAGCACGCAATTACTGATTCTCTTTCTGTTCGTTGGTCTTTGTTTTTATAAACCTTTTTACAGATGCAGAGAAGGAGAAAGAAAAAGAAAGCAAACGGGAATAACTTAAATATTGTCAGAAACGTTTTCCTCCATCTTCATAACGTTACAGTGCGGGACACCACTTTTGTGCTAGTCCCCTGATGGTGTCCCAAATGTTGGGCTCGAGAAATTCACCAAAATCCCACGATACCCCGGGGGTTGTGGGGGGTAGGGCGGTGACCAGTCTAAAAATCACAAGTCCGAGTGCAAGATTTCTTTCCCCAGCCTCCAAGATGGCGCCTATGACAACAGCACGAAGAGCTCAAATCGAAAGACGAAGGAAAGTCCTTACTTTGAAGAAAATCCTCTTCAAGGCAATCAAAAAAGCGCTGAAACCCTTCTTGCATCCTCGAAAACCACCTGCTATCCTCATTGCTGACAAAGACAACCTTATTGTAATTGAAAGCAAAAATGAGGATAATCTTTGTCTATTCAAAACTCCTCTCTTAGAAAAATATCAAGAGGAAGATATTGCTCTGTATGAAGAGACTCAACAGATGCTTAAATGGTGTTGTAATGGTGAAACCTCCGCACAGCAGAAAAAACAAATTCTCAAAAGTGGAACTTCAAAGTACAAGATGCCAGTTCCTAGCTCTGACCTAAACTCAAATAAACTCGTTCCTAGTCCACTTCAAAGACAGACTAAAAGTAATTGACTGAAGAAAAAAGAGCAGTCCATTAGTAAGAAAAATATGTTGATGGGGATGTATTTCATCAAGAAGCCAGCCTGCTGCCAAAACTTTTCCAGATTCCAACACTTCTTCAGTTCTCAACGGTGAAGCTAAAGCTCTGAATCCTTCGACCAATGATACAACAGACAGAAATAGAAAGGCCAACCTTGTGATTTACAAATCTGGTGGCCACTTTGCTTCTCAAGAAGAATGTATCCAAAAGCACGTTGAGGCCTCTTGTAAGCCTCAATGAAAAAATTGGTGAGTAAGGTTCAGAAGTCAGCTTTCAAAGAAGATTATCTTTGGCTCATAGAGTCTATTGGCAGCTTGAGAAACAAGAACACCTACAGGTGCAAGAAGAACAAGACACTGAATTTTCCAGCAATTGAGCTTGAAGATTACAGCTTACTACAATATGAGAACAAACTTGCTGGAATTGAAAACCCAGCTCTTGCTGAATCATTGGCTGCATCATCCTCCTGCAACTGTTTATTATTGTCCAAAGAGAAACTAGTGTTCTCTAGCAGCACTGGACGTGCTAAACAGATTAGGTTTTGAGCACTATACCTTGTGGCCTTCAAACAGCTGCCCATTTCAAAACAGGGCCAATGAGCTAAGCATGAATCTATTCTCACAAATTAAGGTGGATATCTTAAATGACTTGAGTTGCTGGGCTTCTTGACAGAAGCCAGGAGATGTTAGCATATTTATCTCATGAGTACAATGCATGTTTCCTGATTCCAATCTTGGTTCTTATTGCAGGTAACTCCATCAACTTTTCACCACCATGCAAATGATGTTGTTTTACCCAAAAACAGTTTCAACAAAAAAAAACTCAGTCAAGGCAGCCTCTAGATGGATCTACAAGATGGGATTCTGACCCTCAGTGCAGTCAAAAAGGGGTAGTTATGTTACGGATAACAGAAACATAACAGTTTTTTAGCCGTTATCATTACAGCTACCTGTAGCGGCAGGGCGTTACGGTAACACCGTGATGTAAGAGGAACTTAGTCGTGTTTTTTTTGTTAATGGCGCCTGCGGAGCTCTGGATAACAGATGGATTCTGAGCTAGAAACAGCCTTTTGGGGTCCATTAGCATGTTATTCAGCAGATAACGCGCAGTAACAACCTCAAAAAGGAGGCTGTTACATTACGTGCAAGGCCTGCAAAGACCCTGTTACAATTAACGTAACGGGGTGCCGCGGGTAAAAAGGGTAGTTATGTTACCCAAATTGCGCGGATAACACAGCGTAACATAACTACCCATTGTTGGTACAGTGCAGGACCTCACTTCTGTACTAGGTTCCTGGGGGTGGTCCCAAATCTTGAGCTTGGAAAATTTTAAAAACTCCCAAACACATGGGGTTAGGGGGGGTTCAAAGATATTTGGGGGTCAAGCAGGAAGAAAATCTGAAGTTTTGAGGGCAAATTTCATTCCTCAGCTTCCAAAATGGCCTCAATGATGGAACACCAGGGAAAAATTGAGGTCACCTGAGGGCATGTGATGTGAAGAAGACTCTTGTTCAGTCTCCAATCATACTCCAAAACCCATTGAGTGGGACTCCCCAATGACCAAAAAGGGGCCATTGTTTTGATAGTGGAGTCTTGCCACAGTAGCTCAGGTGTCTGAACATGTTTTACTCAATGTCACCTGCCACCAGCTGTCATCACATTTTCCCTGGTGGAAGCTCAAAGAACCCAGATTGATAGAAAACAACAAGATGCTCTACTATGGAAAAAATCATTGCATTTACATGGTCCAAAATACACTGAAAATGTGTATTATGTACTTAAAACATATCATTCATGCATAATGCACTCCCCTCATGCTGAGTCCATGGGTACCAAATCCAACCAACCAAAAAAGTAGATTCTTTTTCTGAGCAGTGTTATAGAGCTGGTAAGATATTCATGGAATCCCCTTGCTAAAAAAAAAAACTTTGCAGACACAGGCTAGCACAGAAGTGAGGTCCTGCACTTCTTCTGCCAAAATTCCTCATCTGGGCCTTAATTGCACTTCATTTCTTAAAAATCTAGCACCACGTAGCAGGATGGTCCTCCTAACCTCCTACAGCCATACACAATAGGCCATCTGTCTTCAAAAATTTGAAACAACTTTGCATACCAGAGTCTGTTGAACTTGTCATCACTGTCCAATATTACTTTCTCCACATACATATAAACACTTCACCAGCAACTTCCCATGTAGTATTACCTTTGAAAAATCAAACCATAACAATCCAAATGAGGTGGCCCTCCTGATGGCACCCTTGAAACCATGTTTGTCTCCGGCCAATTGAAAAAGTGCAAGGGTGCAAGCAGTTTTGATGGTACAGTGGAGGAATTCCCGTCACTTTTGAATGGATCTTGAATTTCAGATTTTGCAGGGAAATCTGAAATCTGAAGCTCTGGATCCCTTTGGGCATCTTTGGGGACTTAGATTTCCCTGCAAAATCTGAAATCTGGCCGCCAAGATCTGACTTTCCAGATTGACTGGAAGTCCTCCAGTTATGGCCAGGGTCAGGGTTCTCTGGGGAGATATAGGTGTTGGTGCTAATACACTGAGAGTCCATGAAGCCAGGTGTACCAAGAGAAATGCTCTGGCCATCAACATAGACCACCATCAGAGGCCAAGTGGAGGCATATGTGTAGAGATCTAGCTCTCCACTGTGATAGCTGAGGATTGAGTAATCCATCTTGGCATTAAAGGACAGCCACTTGTGTCAAGATGATGGGGGCCAGTGATGTTGTTTGTGGCATGGTAAAGTATTAGTAGTGTCAAATGTTGGATCAGGCCGGGCATGATTTAGTGGCCCTATAAGCAAATGAGTTGTGCCAACTTGGGCCATTGTTGCAGCAGAATTGTGAATGATGCAAAGATAATATTTGAGTTATCCAGCCCAGAAGGCACCAAGGCTTCCAATTGTAAAATTTAAATCAACAATTGGCTCTCCAGGTCACCTAGATGTCATTTAGGTATCTTGTCCTATGTGGTGTGAAAGACATCATAAATGGAATCTGTGGGTTCAAAAAGAAAGGTTGAATGCTGGTTAACAATATGGGCCCCAGTTTGGGCCAAGATTTTTTTTTTGGATGTTGAAATATCACTTTTGTGACCAAATATTAGTTATCTAGTCCAAGTTACCCAGATAACTAATACATATTTGTGATATTTCAACATCAAAAATAGGAGTGCCTTTGAATAAATTACATGTTGTTGACCAACATTCAACCTTTCTTTTGACACCCACAGAATCTACTGATGTTTTTTTTAACACAACACTGGACAAGATAACTAAATGAAAGACTTTAGGTTTTTATATTCAAAGGTCCTTGAAGCTCGGTCTTGTCCCGCCGAGTGTTGACCATGCGATGGCCCGATGCTGCCCTAAGAAAAAAAAAGCCCACGTTTCTCATGCAATGATAAAAATTTAAAGCGATCAACGTGGGTATCATCTTTGAGGCAAGGCTTCCGGTTCAGTAATAAATTACTATTGAAATTGTCCGTATTCTCAGTCTGATTGAAATCCTCCGAGGTGTAGCGGTAAACTTCCCAGTACAACAGTCGGTACAGAGAGAGGAGGGCACAGAAATGGCTTGGAAGTACAGCTCTCTCTGCGGAATAATCCTTTTGGGCAGACAATTATTAACCCTACACGAGTGAAGGGGCCTTGGAGAAACATATTTTTATAATGGAAGGATGTACATGAGGTGATCAAAAATAATTGAAATATTGGATAAGGCACAGAACATTACAATACAACTTCACATGGATTTGCGCACATTTTTTTTTTGGAGAGATGTAGCCAATTTTTTTGGAAACATCCTGACAAACTCACCAGTGACAGTTCCAATCTTATGATTCAGCTAGGAAGCTTTTGATACTACACTTGGGCATGTTTGTGTTCCACCACTTAGGATATACTCAAGCATTCTTTCTTCATCTGGGAGTCCTTGCCGCCTCCTTCTAATTCTTCAGTGTCATCTCCAGCTTCCAAGTTTACCAAACTTCGCTCGTCGTACTTACGCGCCAGCTAAGAGAATGCTATGATTAGTAGGCAAGCGGTCAGTAGAAGCGTATCCCATTGAGTACTAACAAATATCATGAACGCGAGGAACGCCCCAAACACTCCTGACGAGCTCCCGACAGCCACAGAAACAAGTGTGATGAAAGGTTTCCACTTCTTTCTTGTTTTGGTACATAGATACGTAGCACCGATAGAGCGTCCATTGAGGTCAACTGACGCTGCATTTATCATCCAACCGAGCGTCGAAAGCGATTCTTGAAAAAGGTCCCCAAGGGGAGTTGGTATGTTGTATTGGTCTCCAAGAGGACGAACACCGCCGACGCCCAACACTGAAAACTGAAACCCGGAAGCGCCAGTATCACCAGTGCTCTTGAAAGCACTAAAAAAATCCGATGGCTTGTCAGCGCTATGGACGAAGATGTTTCCTTGAGGCGTCCCCTCGAAATGATTTTTGTCCTGAAGGGTTTTGCCATTGAGATGAGAGACAAAGTTGATATCGCCAATCCATATAGAAATTTGAGTAAAGTCGGCGCTGGTGAACTTCTTATTTCCGTACAAATCTGTCTGGTCTGAGCTGTAGTAAGGTGGGTATGCGGACAGCGGTAGCGTGTGGGGTTCAAATGACAAGTTTCGGTACGCGGAGTCTATATCACTGGTAAAAACATAGGAGTATCTTGTCAGAAATGATTTACGAGTGTCAGAAGCTCGATGGATTCTCCGAACCAGCAGGCTGCATAGTGGACTCACCCCAAGCGATTTTGTAACGGTTGTTGTAGGTCCTTAGCAAAGTTAGGCAAACTGAACCAAGCAAGTAATTCAATGGATCCTGAACTGTTATTTGAGGAATGTATTCAGAAGAATCTTCGCAAATTGGGCTTACTTGGTAGTTGAAAGGTCAAATGTTGTGCACAATTTGACGCGAAATCCGTAGGTTGGGATTAAGCAAAGTCCGCAGAGGCTGCAGTGCCGACTCCGGAGGAGTCAATAAAGGTCTTCCATGCTGAGCGGAGCCGAGAAGTGGTTTGGAAATTGGCACTCACCTATACTTGTAATTAGTATCTTGAAGTTCATAACTGAACGATGCCGAGGTTACCTATTTGTCAGGCCAATTCAACATTCAGTCAAGTAAAACCTCTTGGGTTAAGAGCCCCAAAAAACCAACATTGCAGGACATGGGATCACCATCGTAGAGAAAGCCTGTATACACTTTCCCCCGAGCTGCCTCCAAAGACCGCGAAATATCACCGATTGTCCATTCGAAAGAACCAGGCGAATTGCCAACTCCTAGGCCCTCAGGATCGTTCGCTCCAGCGCCCGGCTCGACTGTGTAGACATCGTCACCTAGCCTCAGGGAAGCCGGCCCACAACTTGTCCCAGTTCCGTTGTCGTCGATGCTATTTTCTGGATATGATAGAAGTAACGATCTGTCGGGGGGAGGGGGTCAAACATGTAGTCAGCTGCTTCAGCTCCTCAAGACGCGTAAATATCTTATTTCAAAAGAAACAAAATCTCACTCGGAAGTTTCTCCGTGGCCTCTAGAACAAAACGAAGCTCAACAAACAGGCCAGTTGCCGGGTCATCCTTGAAAATGTTGATGAAACCCGAAATCTGAAGCATATGATCCAGATTCCAATGAAAGCCCGACTTACTGGGTCAAAACATTGAATGCTAGCAGGCCAGCGTAAACAAGACCCTAGGAAAGCAATGAGTCAGCCGGGACTACAGCTCAAGATCCATATTAAGATATAAAAGCTCACGCAGCTAATCGTGACTTTGGCGTGTCAACATGCGATTTGATTCGACGACGGAACCGAGTAGGAATACAGGTGTTAGAAAAGCGACCTTGCAGAAAACACGACAGAGAAAGAACTTACGGATAGGTGTTATCCTTTGGTTAGAGAATTCCTTGGTCAGAGGATAATGGCCAAAGGATGAGAAGACTTTGCTATGTAGGAACCTCACTACCATCTTCTGAAGTTCGAGAATGTCGTTTACTTGAGGGAAGAGTGCTAGATGAGTGTGTGCTTGGCGAGCACAGAAGCTGACAGAACTTCCTCAGGAAGTCCTTCCTGAGCCATTAACCAACCGGCGGATACATTCGAAAAATGTTATTTGGAGATTTACTATAACTATGGCTCCACTTTGTCTCCGCTCTGTCCGATTGGCGGTAATTCAAGAAGCGTACAGGGCACAGTGTGTACTTGTTGAGATCCTTCTTGGAAGATCGCTCCGATTCAGATGGTCTTGCTACTGGTAAGCCTGCTGCCTGGTTGAGCTCGTCGTTTTCCAAAACCATCACACTGACCAGGCTTCTTTATTCTCGCCTGGGTTTCCGGCTAACTTAGCCAAGTCCCTCCTCGGGGGAGCGAAGGAGGGACCCTCCAACAGAGGGACTTTGTTGAGCTGGGGTTTCCGGCACATCGCGGCACCAAAAGGCGTGCAATCTCTAACTTAACTACATATTTAAGTCCCTCGATTGGAGGGGGGACGCCGTCCCGCAGGTTCGCTCCCCCGAGGAGGGAATTAGCTAAGATAGGTGCAATCTGAACCTGCACGTTAAAAAGTCTGCCCATGGGCCGAATCTGTGGCGGGCTCGCGCTGGTACCGCCAGCTGGACCGGCGAGCTATCCCGGGGACACCAAACTACACAAGTCCCTCCCTTGCTCATGGGAAGCGCCATCCCACTGGCACACAACGCATGCAGAAATGATTCACGAACAAGGGACAGTCTTTTTTCAAGTGCAATTTGGCCTATGACATTGCACACTGTGAATCAAAGCAACATCAAGCTGGTACAAGAAGACAGCTAAAACAACCAGAGACTACTATAATGATGCTTATTATGTATCTAAATAGGAAAAGTGATTCAGATAAAAAGGAAGAGGAGAGAAACAGTTCTTGGGCACATCCCTGTTCCAGTGAAAAAGAGATATAACAACAGGGGAAACAATTGGATAAAAAATATCAGGCTCATCACGCTCACTTATATGCAGCACTATATTCAGGAGGGAAGATGGGATAGAACAACTACTATTGAGAGAGGTTGGCTTGACCTTCGCAACAAAGAAGGACAAACAAATATTCCTCTTTGGCTTCTGGCAACAGGACTGCTGGTCTGTGGCAGGCAATGGTGGCCCAGTCTATTCCATCCAGGACCCTGGGATTGGATGGGTGAATTGCCCATTGACCCGTGATTGTTTTGAGGAGTGCTTTTGGGGTGGCGGCCGTGGTAGTGGTAGGGCGCTGCGCTGTTGTGATTGAACGCATGGCGGATAGCAACTGGTCTGCCTAAATTCAGTCATTTGTGGGTGACTCTAACCTAATACAAGTCCTCCCTGGGAGGCTTGCTGGGGCTGGCGGTGAAGCCGCGGGAGGGGCGGACTTGTGCACCAGGTCAAAAAGCTGGGTGAGACAGAAATGTCAAATGACTAGAGGGAAAATATTAAGCCTCAGCCAGCCTCCCCCTCAGCACCTGTGGACCTGCCCCAGAGCCATGTGATGCTTCTGGACCTCAGCTTTCATTTGGTGCTGGTTTCATCTCCTCAATAACAACTGTTCTTCCTGTACTAATCTTTCAAAACCAAAAAAAGGATGAAGAAATGTAAACAAGGATCTACAACAATCATATTTGATGTTGGCCATACAATGTATGTACCTTCCCATGAAAACAATAAGAAAAGGAAAGAGGCAAAGGAATTGAGAAGGCAAGCTTCCAGAGATGATGTTTTTGAGTTGACAAGAGGAGGGGAAAAGACAGTGTATGCCCTTTCTCTATGGAGCTCTTTTTTTTACGTTGCATCATCTTTTTTCGTTGGCTTAGCTCCAAGTATCTTCTTGTAATTTCCCAAGAACTTCTAACCTCTCCATGAAGTCATCTGCCTGCTTCTCGTCCAATCCGCCTTGACTAGCACAAACTTTTTTCAATGCAGATCGAACGCCTTTAGGCATCTCCCCCGCAGATCTAAAATCAAAATACCACGACTCAGTTAGTAAGGGGCTTGCTGGACGGTGGGGCTTGGAGGATGAGACGCAATGAAACAAAGGAAGCGAGTTGGCAGATCGGAGGAGGCAACTGCTGACCCGGAGATGAGAATATGGGCGTTATCAATGGCCATGTATTTCCAAACCAAAGCGGCATTTTCGACGATCAAATCTTGTACGTATCGTTTATTCTCCTTGATACGATAGGAAAGCCAAGATCATTTTTTTCCATTGACGGGGTCGCCCGCAGCAACAGAGGAAGCCAAGAACAAAACAAGAAAGAGAATAAGCACCATGAAGACACGTCTGAATTGGGGGAGTTGAAGAGATGATGGACCTGGTCTCTAGAAGCAGTCCACAAGAAAGTGCAGACCCGACGATCGACGAATTTCGACCACTGATCGCGATAATAAAAGTCCATCTTCTCAGCGCGACAGCCGAATAGGACCAACGTGGAAGGATCAGATTCATCGGACAGATCAGGATAACTCGATCGGTCCTGGATCAGTGCTCGAAAAGGCGCGATCCCCGTACCCGGCCCAATGCAGACCACCGGCTGGCTAGGCTCTTTCGGAAAAGTCACGTATCCGGGGCTGATCCGGATCGGTATTCGAGTGCCTGAAGACTATCGCTCTCGTCAATCAATAATTCCCCTGTTACTCTGTGATTTCAAAACACAAATATTACCGACCAATCTCAAGTTTTGACAGCCAACTCGTACACAACCCTTTTCGAGGAACTGAGAGTCTAGTTTTGTAATTTACTACGGCAACTAGTAACTGGATCTGATTTGGAAAGAGCTGTGAATCGAGCCAAGTTAGCCTGTTAGTAAGGGGAAATAGAAGATCAGGAGATCAAGAAGAGATCTTCACCTTAGGGGAAGAGGCAATCGAGAATAGTCGGGGTCGGATTTGAGGAAAAACATCGTGGATGTAATCGAGAGGAATTGAGGCCGACTTGAACTCGGACAAGACTTCGAGGATGGTACGTCGAGGACGTCTGGTGTATTCGAACAAGTCATCCTAGCAGAGAAGAGATCGGAGGTCTCAGTATCTGTAGATATCTTGAGAGCATGTTAAAGGGGGATGATGAGAGTTGTTTCCTTGGGGGAGTGAGTGAGTGTAGATCGATTGAAAGTATAATGATGAGAGTCCTAACCTGGCCTTCTATTGAGCAGAACTCTTGTAGTCGTTCGGTCTCCATCGGATCGCTGGTAAAATGGGATAGCCAATCGATGAACGATCTACCGGGTACGGCCATAAAGTCCAAGCGAGTCGTGAAGATTTCTGTCAGAGTGGCATATAGGTTCCATCCGACGGGAAGATCTTGATCTACCCACCATAATAAAAGAAGTTTGGTTAATAAGTAGGATGACGATTTTATTAGGGGCGAAAATGACGGACTCGAATCGCAACGTGTGAGTTTGTAGACTTGGTCAGATAAGTCGGTCCATTTCATTAATTTGAACAATTTGTCGACCTCCTCTGGGCAGTTTTCTGGCAAGATTTCGCAAACTGATCCTGGTTCGAATCTATACAAGATTCAATATCAGCCAAAGAAAGAAAAAAAAAAAAAAGCGTAGATACAGTTGCTGATACGGACTCGAGTGTCTGATCTGATTCAAATTCAAGATGTCGAGTATCTTGCCAATGATCTGGTGCTGTTAGCCGTTGGTTTTTGGTCAGGGTGGCCGAAAGGAGATCAGGAGGAGGCGGGGTTGGAAGCAGTTTGGGGATGGGTTCGGATGCCGGTTGGAGTCGAAAGGAGGGCGGGAGACAGGTGGTGGGTGGGATTGGGGTTAGATGGTTTGGTAGTGGTTTGATCTCCAACAGTTTCTTCCACAGTCCGTCTAGCCAAGGTAGGAGAGTAGAATCGATCCTATCCAAGCAGAACCACAGAGAGAAGAGAGAGAGAGAGATCATGAGTGAGACTCGGCACGATGATGATTGAGGGAGACAGACCCGTTCGGATTTTGATCATCAGCCTCACCGCGCTCGTAGAACGATTGAGCGCCGATCTGGGCCAGTCTTCTGAAGAGCTTCTTGGCCACCCAATTGAATTTCGGGTAGCTGGAGTCTCCAAGGCCGAAGATGGTGAAGCGGATGTTGTCGATGAAGTCGGTGGGTAGGCTGGCCAGTTTGAGTGCGTTCCAGAACTTGGTCATGTTCTGTGGCTGGACGCCCTGTCCGGTTGTTGAGCATACGAAGATGACCAGATCCTCATCGAAGATCTTGTCCCGGTCGTATCCGTCCATGGATGCTAGCTCGGTGTTGAAGTGGAGCCTTCGTGCGCCTCTGGAGATCTGTTGGGCCACATCCTCTGCGGTTCCGGTTTGGCTTGCGTAGAGAACCAATAGTCTTCTTTCTTTCGTCGTGATGCTTGGGCCTTGTTCGATCGCCATCGGTATACAATTTGTTTCTGCCGGTGGTTATTGTTTGGGCGTCGGGTGTTGTGGGGTGGTGTGTGCTGCGCTGCTGCTGCTGCTGCTGCTGCTGCGGGGTGGATGTGGTATTGAATATATGCAAAGTGTGTATATGATCGGAGTAATTCACTTCGACCCTTCTTCGCATAGCAAGTTCACCCAAAACATCTCCGCCCAACACCATGCCACCCAAGCGAGTCTTCAAGCCAATCCGACCAAACACCAACACCAACAGCAGCAGCATCCAACCACCAGGCCCAGCTCACATCCAACCAGATCTCAGCCAGCAACCGGAACAGCCGCCCCCACCGATCCTACTAGAAGAACTAGAGAGCTTGCTCAACCAAACTCACCCAGAACATGATACCAAGCCAGATATCTCTCACATCAACACTCAAGAGAACAACAAAGCACCACTCTTCAAAACCTCATCCCCCGAACCTCCCCCACAAGCTCAGAAGAACCTACCGGCACCCAATATTAATCTCAAGAAACCTCCAAAGAACCCCCTCATCAACCCAGCAAAGAAACCCTC
Organism: Puccinia triticina; assembly: GCF_026914185.1. NCBI lineage: Eukaryota > Fungi > Basidiomycota > Pucciniomycetes > Pucciniales > Pucciniaceae > Puccinia > Puccinia triticina. The sequence continues at coordinate 814,667 of NC_070568.1, read as the reverse complement.
GTCTCGCCCCAAACACCAGCCTGAATCGAATGTGGATAACGAGACATGGCTCTCAAAGCGTCTCACTGATCCAGTCAAAACAGTCGAGGTAAGCAGATAATCCACCCACTTGGGACATCTCCAGATCGCACTGATCGTGTTTTCCTTTCTTTTCTTTTCTCTTATTATGGTGGCGTCTTAGGACAAGTGGCAACTCTTGCCAGCATTCCTAAAAGTCAAAGGATTAGTCAAGCAGCATATCGACTCATTCAACTATTTTGTGGACGTCGACCTCAAGGCAATCCTCCGGGCAAACGCCACAGTAATCTCAGACGTAGACCCGAACTTCCACCTCTCCTATCTGGATATCAACGTGGGCGAACCATCCAGACTCGATACCGGCTCGGCGACCAACAAACGGATTACCCCACACGAATGTCGATTACGCGATATCACCTACTCCGCCCCCATCTCGGTCACCATCCAATACACCAAGGGTAACAAGCGCGTCCTCAGTAAGGGAATCCCGATCGGAAGGATCCCGATCATGTTGCGCAGTAACAAATGCGTCCTCACCGGCAAGTCGGATGCCGAACTTGCCAAGATGACCGAGTGTCCATTGGACCCCGGCGGATACTTCGTCGTCAAAGGTACCGAGAAAGTCATCCTCGTCCAGGAACAGTTGAGTAAGAACAGAATCCTCATCGAGACTGACTCTCGAAAAGGTACTATCATGGCTAGTGTCACAAGGTCAATCCCATCACCCTTCCATCTATCAACTCCCCCTTCCGCTTGACTAAAAGAAATCCAACTAATCCTCTTCACATACACACACTTAGTTCAACTCACGAGAGAAAATCGAAGACTTATGTGGTCACCAAAAACTCCAAAATTTACCTCAAGCACAATTCAATCCAAGAAGAGATCCCGATCGCGATTGCACTCAAGGCATACGGGATCACCTCCGATCGAGAGGTAGTCCAAATAGTCTGTGGGAACAACGACGACTACCGAGCCGCCTTCTCGATCTGTATGGAGCATTGTCACGAGGCGGGGGTCTTCACGCAGAAACAAGCCTTGGCATACATCGGCAAGAGCGTCAAGATAATCAAGAAGGGCCCTGTCGCCGGCCCTAAGAGGCCGCTCACCGAAGAGGCTCTCGAGGTCCTCTCCACCGTTGTCTTGGCTCACGTCCCCGCTGATAATCTCAACTTGCAACCCAAGGCTATCTACTTGGCCGTCATGGCTAGAAGAGTCGTACAAGCTATGGCCAACCCGAAATTGGTTGATGACCGAGATTATGTAGGTAACAAGCGTCTAGAATTGTGAGTAGCTCACAGGGTGACTAGTCATGTCACAACAAAAAAAAACTCATATCTAATTCTAATCATGTCTCATTTACCAGGGCTGGCCAATTGTTATCATTATTATTCGAAGATTTATTCAAGAAATTCAATACGGATCTCAAGTTGAACATCGATAAAGTGTTAAAGAAGCCTAACCGGACGACGGAGTTTGATGCAATCAATCAATTCAGGATGCATGCCGATCACATATCGAATGGATTTATCCGAGCGATTTCGACGGGTAATTGGTCTATTAAGCGATTCAAAATGGAGCGAGCGGGGATAACGCATGTGTTGAGTCGACTGAGTTATATCTCTGCGCTAGGAATGATGACGAGAATCTCGAGTCAGTTTGAGAAAACGCGCAAGGTTAGTGGTCCTCGAGCGCTTCAACCAAGTCAATGGGGGATGTTATGTCCCAGTGACACACCCGAGGGAGAGGCCTGTGGGCTTGTCAAGAACCTGGCGCTCATGACTCATATTACCACCGACACAGACGAGGAGCCAATCTGGAATGTGGCCTACACGATTGGCTGCGAAGATATCAGTAGCGTCACCGGCACTGAGCTCTACCTACCCCGCCATTACATCGTCTTCATTAATGGTAACATCTTGGGACTCACCCGGTCCCCCGAGCGATTTGTTGAAGTCTTTAGACAGTTCAGACGGGCCGGTAAGATCTCCGAGTTCGTTAGTATCTACATGAACGCCGACCAGCAAACCGTGAACATTGCGACCGATGGGGGAAGGATCTGTCGGCCGATGATCATCGTCAGCCGTGGAGATTCGATGGTCAAGACCCATCACATCGAGAAGCTCAAGGCCGGACAAATGAGCTTTGACGATTTCCTATCTCAAGGCTTGATCGAATACCTGGACTGTAACGAGGAGAACGACTCGTTTATTGCGCTCTACGAGGAGGACATTGACGGTTATACGACCCATCTCGAAATCGAACCGTTCACTTTACTTGGGGCCGTTGCTGGCTTGATCCCATACCCTCACCATAACCAGTCCCCTCGAAACACCTACCAATGTGCCATGGGTAAACAAGCGATTGGAGTGATTGCGTACAACCAGTTGCACCGGATCGACACTTTACTCTACCTGATGGTCTATCCTCATCATCCGATGGTCAGGACAAAAACGATCGAGCTGGTCGGCTACGACAAGTTACCGGCCGGACAAAATGCTACGGTAGCTGTGATGTCCTATTCAGGATACGATATCGAAGATGCCTTGATTCTGAACAAAGCCTCCTTGGACCGGGGCTTTGGAAGATGTCAGGTGTTCCGGAAGGCCACGGCGATGATCAAGCGGTACCCGAATGGGACGTATGATCGGATAGCTGATCCCCCTCGCGATGCGGAGGGACAGGTACTCGAGAAATGGAAGCCGTGCGACGATGGTGGAGTGGCCGATGTGGGCATGAAGGTCTACAACGGAAATGTCTACATCAACAAACAGTCGCCCTCGAACGCCAATGATAACTCGGTCGGCAGCGGAGCGGCAACGGTGACGTCGTGGTCGAATACGCCGATGACCTATCGAGGCACGGTGCCGAGCTACATTGATAAGGTCATGGTCACCGACACCGAGAGCGACCAGACCTTAGTAAAAGTCTTGCTGAGACAGACTCGTCGGCCCGAGCTCGGAGACAAGTTCTCGTCGCGTCACGGACAGAAGGGAGTCTGTGGACTGATCGTCCAACAGGAAGATATGCCCTTCAACGACCGGGGTACCTGTCCGGACATCATCATGAACCCCCACGGTTTCCCCTCCCGAATGACCGTCGGAAAAATGCTCGAACTCTTGAGTGGAAAAGCCGGCGTGCTCCGTGGAACGGTCGAATACGGTACCGCGTTTGGCGGCAGTAAGGCCGTCGAAATGTCCAAGATCTTGATCGAACACGGCTACAGCTACCTCGGTAAAGATTATCTTACTTCTGGTATCACCGGTCAACCCTTGGAACATTATGTCTTTATGGGCCCTATTTATTATCAAAAATTGAAGGTTAGTCGTTTCCTTAATGATCATTCGCCATGTTGAATCAACCGACCAACGATTGTTTCTTCCTTTGTATACGTCTTTCCAATCGACGAAATTTTTCATAATGGTGAACAAAAAAAAGCACATGGTGTTAGATAAAATGCATGCAAGAGCCCGAGGGCCGCGGGCGGTATTAACTCGACAGCCCACGGAAGGACGATCGAGAGATGGAGGGCTGCGGTTAGGAGAGATGGAGCGTGATTGTCTGATTGCCCATGGAGCTTCTCAATTGTTATTGGAACGATTGATGTTGAGTTCGGATTCATTCGAATTGGACGTTTGTCAAGACTGTGGATTCATGGGCTATAATGGTCCGTCTTTTCACACACCTCTCCTCCCTCTGACTTCCCTTCTCTCCCCTACTTGGGACTAATCAGTATTGCTTTGTTTTTTTTTTGTCTTTGAAAACTTTGCAATAAATCTTTGTATACAGGCTGGTGCGTTCGCTGTAAAAACGGCAATTCAGTCACCAAGATCACGATTCCATATGCCTGCAAACTATTATTCCAGGAGTTAATGGCTATGTAAGTCATGCTTCCATTCCCATAGCTCCCCTTTCCTCTTCCTCGGAATTCTTCACTCAACTTGAACTGACACACCGTTCTCTACCCTCTCTTTTTTTTTTCTTTTTCATTACTCTCAACTCCGCATTTCTCTTTCTTCTTGAAACATTTTTTGTCGATTCCCTTTGTATGCTGGCTTTGATTGTTCACTATCTGCAGGAATATCGCACCTAGATTAGTTCTAGAGGATGCGATTAAATGAAAACAGACATAGATACACAACTTGCAACATTCGAGATTATAACTTCCCTCTCTTTGCAATTAAGGCCCCGTTTGGCAGCAGTGATGTTATGTAATAACCACTGCTTTTCTATAACCGGGCCTCACCGAGGCCCATATCGTATCACTCGCATGTTGGCAGATTTGAGGAGTTATGAGGGTCATCACGAGTTTTCTCATCACTCCTCATCATCCCCGCCATTTCCGATATAGTACCCCTGGGGGTGTATTTGGGGTGATATCGGCACCCTTACACGACACACGACCAACTCCACCTCTGTTACTCACCTCGATGGCCGGTACAGACTTTGTACCGGTCACCGAGCGGAGTACACACTCCAATCGATGGAAACGGTCATCGAGATTGATGACCGATCCAACACAATTGGCCATCGATGACCATTGGTCATCGAAGGGACTATGTATTCTCCTCGATGACCATCGGTCATCGAAGGGACTGTGTACAGATTCTCCTCGATGACCATTGGTCATCCAAGGGACCAGGTATTCCCATTGATGACCGATGGTCATCGATGGGACTATGTGTTCCCCAAAAGGGACTCTGTATTCCCTTCGATGACCGTGTACCGGCCATCGTCGAGAGGAGTTAAACACTCAATTGGCCTTGCCGGTATGTACGCTGGATGGCCGGTATTTACCGGCCATGGAGCTTGTTATGTAGGCAAGCTGTATGACGCGAGTGGCAGCCAAACACTCGTGTTATGTTGAAAGATATGAAATTCAAGAGTGATGTGTATCACATTAGGTAAGTGCACAACATCACATAACATGATTGCTGCCAAACGGGGCCTTAGTAGATAGGAGTAGCAGAGAAAAGTTGTAAAATTTGAGTCTAGATGATCACGCATTGTGATTCTTAGACTATGGCCTCCTTTGGGAATACTGGGCTTAATAATGATCAATCCAATCAAACCCGCCGGAAACTGACATCTCACAATCAGAATAGAACCAGGAACTAAGAGCGCCAGACTTTTATCATATGTATGTGCGTATACCCGTCATTGAGATTTTGGAGATAACTGACTCGACTGACTTTCATTCAAAAACTCTTTCATTGATACAAAGGACACTGAATACTAATAAAACCCAACTCAGGAACAAAAGAGAATGTGTGTGTTTTTCTGAGTTTGGTAGAAAAAAAAAACCAATATTCAAGATAACAGATGCTATTTTTTTAAAAAATGGAAGGAGGTTTTAGGTGCGGCTTGATATAGTTATTAGCTCAACGAATTAATAACAAAAACCAAGTTGAAAATGATTGATAATGATATTTGTCAGAGATGGTTTCTTCGAGTAAATTTGATGTCCCTTGGTTTCAGAGGACAAACCAACATGGTCTGTCGAAGGAAAGGGAGATGGCGCAGTGTAAGATCAGAGATGAGCTTCAACTTGACGGCTGATAATCGAAATGTGTGAGAGACAGAGAGATAAACGAACGGTATAATCAGGTTTAGGGAACTCAGGGGCAGTTAATTCGAGATCGCAGTTCCTGATGACGGTAGCGGCGAAAGTAGACAGCTGGATGTAAGCGAACTGTTCACCGATACAGCGATGACGGCCGGCGCCGAAGGGCAGGAAGGGCGAATTAGCCCCACTGCTGATCATCCCGAAGCCGTAATCGACCATCTCTTCCTGCGTCTCTCCGGCCTTGAAAGGAGACTGGAGCTTCAGCCATCGGCTCGGGTCGAACTCGTGGGGCGAGCTCCAGATCGATCCGTCGAGCTGGGCTGTTCCCGGCGCTGCCAAGACAAAGTTGCTTGAAGGGATTATGTATGGTGTATCCTCGTTGCGTGACGCCAAAGTCCTCGGCACGGTGATAGGCGATTTAACCTATACCGGGGTTTTTTTTGTGTATGTGCAATTCAGTGTGTGGAGGGCGTCGGTCAGCGTTCAGCTCTGAGGAGTGGACAAGAAGCGAGAGATTATGTACCTTTCGCATGATAGAATGGATTGGGGGATGAAGCCTGAGGACTTCCTTGATGCATGCAATCATTAAGGGACTCTGGACACGTTCAAGGTCTAGAGGGTCGAGTTCTTGATCGTCAGTTTGGCCCGGTTTGCCAAACAAGTCGATCTGCTCCTGTCTCAATTCAGCGACGATGTCGGGACGAGAAGCGAGATGCAGGAGTAGCCAGGAGCCAGTAGCAGCACTGGTGTGTTGGCCGGCCATCAGAAGGGCAATCATAATGTGGGCGATCTCTTTATCGTTCAAAGGGCGGCCATCCTTGTACGTTTGGCCCTGTAAGCTATCGATCATGTCTCCAAGCTGGCCCTCTCTGTCATCTTCTCGTCTCTTCTTGATGATGTTCATATAGAAGTTTCGCATCGCCAGTTGCGCCCGGTCTCGACGCCGATATGATGGTAAGGGCAAGTTGGGGAAAGCGAAATGCAAAGGGGTAAAACCGCCATCTAAGTCATGGTATAACTGGGCGAATGATTTGTTGAGAGCTTCTCGGACTTCGGGCCCTTGGAGGGTGGCTGAGGCCGTGCAGATAGTAATCTCAGAAGCCACTTTGAAGGTATCTTTCACAGTCTGTTGCGTTTTGGGGTCTATAAAAAATAAAACAGAGTCAGTTTATCTATCCGAAGAATGTGATTGGCATTGAAGTACTATTCACTCTCAAATACATGATCTTCAAGATAGCTTATCGTCTCCTCCGCAATCAGTGATACGTATTTCCGAAAGTTTTCGTTAGTCAACCCAGACTTGACGAATTTCTTTTGTTGCATCAAGATTGCGTTGGGGACATCATAGACAACATCAGTTCCGAATACAGGGGTCGCTAAAGAAGAAGAACCAGGGCACAGAATAGGAATCGTGTCAGTTTGGTGCAGATTTGTTTTTTGGTGGGGGGATTTCAGACGTACTGAGTGCTGTGTAAGCTTCTTCAGCATTAACTTGAGATAGTTTTCCGTTGAGGACCAGTGCGTTTCCTTCGAGACCGAGAGCGACGGTGACTTTCTTGTTCAAGAGGACGAAGGTGAACACATTCCCATACTTCTTCCTGCATGATTCCAAGAAAGCGTAGGGGTCGATTCCGTAGGACACGGCCGAGCCAATGAACGGAAACAAATGAAACACCACTGGTGGAGCCGTCGGATCTTTGGGAATAGCCTATTAAAAATCGAATATTTCAGTGCAATGCCTTCGTATCAAAGAATGTAGGAGGCAGGGCTGATTTGAAGACCGACCAATTGGTCGAAGATGTTGATCGAGATGATCGAGACAACGGCTAGCACCAAGTAGATGAGCACTTGGTTGAAAGTTGAGAAGGATCCGATGGGCTCGAGCAGCGAGCCGATCACAGAAGACATCGTGGACTGAACGAGATTCCCTTAAGACGAAGTGAGTTGTGGTAAATATGTGGTGATCGATCGCAAGATGTGGTCCACTTGAGTGAGTTGTGGTTTGGATTTGTAACCAGGTTATTTGTAAGCCCCCCTTTGGCCCAAACTATTTATAACAGCACCAATTCCCACCAGGCCACTCAATCCAATTGGCATGGACAATTCTGGCTCTTACACTGAGGAGCTTCCAGGCTACAACGAGACCATCAGCCAAACTTGGAAACCCGCCTACCCGAGCTGCTTGTTTATTTAGTACTATTTATCCAGCTCCTAATTGCTCGGCTCCCCCAACCTCCTGTTCAACGTTCTGGAAAACCCACCGCATGCTTGAAATTCCCATAGGGCTCATCCCATGCGGCCTCGCTGTAGAAAACTGAGAAGGAGGTACTTCACCTTTTTTGGCATGAGCATTGCTGCAGTTCCATCTGAGACGCTTTGGTGTGGGGAGTTTTGTGAGGGCCTGGCTGGTTGCCTGTACTTCACCGATTCACAATTTTTTACATCATTTCTTGTTAAGTTCAACTTCCAACATAACTGGCTTGGATTTAAGCTCTGTGAGAAGCATCAGCAGAAAAAAAAATATGATTCACTTCTTCTCCGCTTGTTCAATGCTTGTTCAATTGATTGACCTCGTATCACGATAGGGAGGACCTGGTCCTGGTTCTGCCATAAACAAGTGCTTTCTGACTCTTTGATATCATTCACATTACTTTGAAAGTCTCTTGGGCTCCATAGTTTGCCATTTATCTCAGACTATCGCAGTTTTCATCCTGCAGAATGGCCTGCCGTATAGCCGATTGGAATCGCTTGTTTAAATTATCCACAGAAACTGTGTACATTGCTTAATAAATACACGAACGAGGGTACAGCCAGAGTTCATGAAATTGAAGAAAGATTAGCGGGTGGAGTAAGACAGGCGGAATCAAAAAAAAAAAAAAACAACAGCGCAACCGGATGTCGACAGTTATTCTTTCATTGTCACCGCTTCTGCTTCACTGACGCGTAGAGCAGAGACAAAATCGCGGCTGAGAATTCAAAAGATTTAAGACAGCCGAGTCGATGAGCTTTAGAGATAAAGAGGAGAGAAGGTCATGAGAAAAGAGCAAATCGAAATTCAACTACTCACTAGTTGAATGTACCATACCGGTCGGCGAAGGGAGGACTGAGGAGTTTATCGATCTAATGCAATATCGAAAAAAGCATCAATATGACGAAAGTTTAGAGCAGTTCGTTAGACAGAAGAACGCGAGACTGACTTCCTCTTTCGACATCTTATCACCAGCGGTACCGAGCCATTCCCTGAGCTCTTTGCCGTCTATGGTCCCCTTGTCGTGCTCATCGAAACATTCGAAGGCTTCCATCAACTCGGCCTCGGGGTCCAGCTCCAGCAGCTTCTCCGACATCATCGTCAAGAACGTGGTGAAGTTTAATCCTTGGTTGTAGTCCGTAGAGTCCGGTTTCGCAGGCGGAAAGGTCGACGGTCTGGATGATAGTAGGGAGCTTAGTAGCTTCGGGGTCGGTGCCTGGCCTTTGCAATGTCCCCGCATTTCAAATTTCAAATTAAACGAAGTTCATATGAGTCCCTTGTTTTGGCCATCCATTTACATACGCGTCTTTCGAGGACTTCGGAGAATGCTCACCTAGACTAGTAAGCATTGTCTTCAAATCAGCCTCGGTGATCCAGCCATCGCTATCTTGATCAATCATCTGCGCGTCATTTTGGTTGGGGGAAGGGGGGAGCATTTTTCTGGTTCAGATACAGCTTTCGTTCGTTTTTTGATTGGGTGGATGGATAAATATTTACGGCTGACTGAAAAGGCTTCCTTGAAAGTTTGGACTTGTTTCGGGTCGAACATGTTATAGACCGCGGCAGAGGATTGTCGGGGTTGGCTGGAGGAGCCTAGCCCATGGGACGGTCGACCCATTCCGAGTGATGATGAGCTCATGTTCGTGAGTATTTATGTTCGCGTCTTGCTAGTTTTCTTCTGCTGAATTCTGGTGCAGGAGATGGTTCTTTCAGTTTTGTGTAGAAGTTGTTGTCCTGAAACAAGAAGGCTCTCTGGAAGGCGGCCTCTCAGAAGTCGGCGACATTGTCCGCAGTTTCAAATTTCAATATGGCCTCGTGCCGGATCGGATACCTCCTCCACCCTTTGAATTTGGTTTCAGGTCATGTGTTGTGTATTTACCTTCGACCCAACCAACCGGACATCCTCACATCTCTAGGACAAAATCACCAAGTCCAAGATGGTAAGTCATGATTGACCGGTCGATTCCCCTTATCTAGTATCAATCAGACCGCTGACGGGGGTTTTCTCTTTCAGACGAGTAAGGCCCAGAAGGAAAGAATGATGACCGAGTTCAGATCACTGACCCATGCGATGTCAGTCCTTCCCTTTGCGTTCTTGGGTGAAAAATAATTCACAATTGGTTTTTTCGAAACTGATCATGGTCTTTGACTTGACTCGTGTTGCCTTTGCAGACCGGCCGATGCCAGTAGAATCTGTAAAAAGGCTGGGTTAGTAGTTTAAAATCTTTGCAGATCGTTCCATAAAATGGAAAAGGTATCAACCTACCATCCGGAAAAAAAAATACTTTAAATGGATTGAAAGAATGGGAGATGAAGACAACGAAATGTTTTTCTTGGTTTTTGAACTCAAACAAAAGATACCGACTCGAAGCAGCCTTCGAATTATTTTACAACGACCACCTGGCCCAACAAAATGCCGAGCGCTCAATGCAATCTCGTTCCAAAGCACTGGCTGAAGCCTTCGGGAGCGTCTTGAACCTGCAATTCAATGAATTTCAAGGTCTGATTCCCGTCACTCATGAGATAATCAATCGCTTGGGAGAATTAATGCCATGTTTTTCTGTTGATGTTTTTTTTATAGATCCGGACGAGCCAGCAAAGATGGACATGAACGGGCTGATGCGTTATCTCGAAGTGCTATCTTTAACGCCCGAAGATCCCAAGGTACTCTGTCTCTGCCATCTCCTCCATTCCCCACGTCTCGGCGTCGTCGAACGGGCCGATTATCTCAAGTATTGGACCGTGGTCTTGGTCAAGGCGGCGCCACCGTCGATCAAATCTGCCGGAGATATGACCAAGTTCCAGATCGCCACCCTCGCCGAACTGGACCGTCGCTTGCGATCCGAGCTCAGCTATTTCGAGGAGGTCTATCGGTACACTTTTGACTTTGGAAGAGATGAAGGCCAGAAAAGCTTGGGTTAGCCCCCCTCTCCCTTCTTCCTCATCTCTTCCCCCTCCACCGGTCCAGCTCAGCAGAGACAACCCTAACCTTGTACCCCTCATTATCAACAAAGCTCTATCCACAGCCATCCCGTTATGGGAATTGATCCTGCCTCTTGCCCCCGGGCTCGACCCAAAGGTTTTCAAACCTGAATATCTCCAATGGTGGTTCGAGCTTCTTCGATCGCGAAACAAGTCCGTCAGCCGAGACACCTGGAACCTTGTACGACCATTCACTGCTGCTTCCTACTATCAGAGATCTCAATCTTTCCCTAACAAGTGTCTGTGATCGGCCTTAGTTTCTCGATTTCGTCGTCCAACTCGAAGACAGATTCGAAAACTATGACGAGACAGGTCTGTCTCCGAATGCTCTGTCGTGATGACCATTGCTGATCATGCTTGTTGGCCATCATGGGCCTTCTGTCGGGGTGATTCTAGCTGCGTGGCCTTCTTTGATCGACGATTACGTAACCTTGGCTCGCGAGAAATTGGGCAGCCAAGGTATGGATGTTTGCTGAACAAAAAAAAAAAAAAAATCGTTTCCATCCAGGACTTCAACCGGCTTCTTCCAGCCAACTACGAAGCTAGTCACGGAGCTCCAAATGGCCCCCAAGCTGACGAAATCCATCATCATCAATGGCGGATATGATATCTGGAGTTTTGTTAGAGCTCACTGTATCCCCGCTGGAAACTATTTTCTTTTCTTTGTAAGCCTAAAATGATGAAACGGAGAGAGACCGACAAAGCGTGTGTGTGTGGGGGGGCTTGTGCCAAGTCTGCTTCAGTACCTTGTTTCCTACATGTATCTCCGTTTGTGCTGCTTGCTATGTGTTAATTCAACTACCCTATCTTTTCTCCTCATCTTCATCTTGATCTCCAATATCAGAATACCATCGGCTCGGTTATCCTATTGATAGGCTATGCTCGGGATCGTACATACATATTTGAGTTTGTCTGATCAGATGAAAAAACATGGGAAATTTCTGCAGGGTTGTGAACTTGTGGTTGTTGCCAAGCTTCTGGGAGATCAGTGAATGTATGAACCGACACTTATCCGCGTTTGCTGTCCTGGGGGAAAGAATAAAGACCTCAACACGCTAATCTCCTTGACAGGCTCGCACACTGATACGGAAGCGGTGGCATCCGGTGTGTATGTCTACGCTGCCGGGTCGTCGGGAGCGTGTTTGCTGCGTGGAGCGGATCCCCATCCTCCCCCATCTTCCTCGCCACCGTCCTCCTCGAGCGGAACACAGTCCCAGGCCCCAGTCAATCGGCAACTGAAACAGCAGCTGGTCAGTATTCTTATCGTCACTCTCAACAAGCTTACCTCGTGCACTGATGCTTTTTTTTCTTCCTTTTGGCCTCCTCATACCCAGCCGTCCCTCAACCAGCTGCAGAAAACTTCGTCCCAACACCAGCAACTAATCCGTAATTTCATCATCATCAATCCTTCCTTGAAAACATTCGCCCTCAAGAACTGTTCATCTATTTGTTACGTTGATACTGTGTCTAGAACCATGTCCGACATTAGGTCCCGTCAGCACAAGGCAAAACAAGCTGCCATGGGAAATCCACCAATCCCTCCCTCTCAGTCCAAACCCAAGCCACCACCGGCAAAACTTAGCACCATTGCAGACCACCAAAACCTATCCCAATTCCTACAGAATCAGCTCAACACCCCTTCCCAACAACCCGCCACGCGATCAAACACGCCTCTTCAGCTTGAATCACAGCCTGTTCTCCCAGCAGGCCTACCTTCTCGCCCCGGCCTTCCATCGCAGTCTCCTCTTCCAGCAGGCCTACCTTCTCGCCCCGGCCTTCCACCGCAGTCTCCTCTCTCAGCAGGCCTACCTTCTCGCCCCGGCCTTCCATCGCAGTCTCCTCTCCCAGCAGGCCTACCTTCTCGCCCCGGCCTTCCATCGCAGTCTCCTCTCCCAGTAGACCTACCTTCTCGCCCCGACCGTCCAACGCAGTCTCCTCTCCCAGTTGGACCACCTTCCCGCCGTGCATCCAAATACAACAATTCCACAGAAAAGAAGATGGCAAGAGGCAAGAGAATATTTGGCCCAGATTTCTATATAATGACGATTTGCCCCTCTCCCACCAAACCTGTTGTCCTCCTTCCAAAGCATGGTTCACTCTCGAAAATGGCGGTCACGTCTTCTGCATTTTCTCCTCACCTTTTCCTTGAGTTACACTCCTTCAATCTCCAGCCACCCACACCGACCTTCCTCCGCCTATCCGAGATCATCTCCGACCTTTTCAAAATCGCCAACTTGCAACCCAACATCCATTCCAACAAACACCAACTCGGTCAGATGTGTCTACTTGGTTTCCAGAATGCCTGCGATGTGGAGAAGTCCGGAGGCATGTATTTTATTGGTTTTGCGCATTATATCAAGTGGGATTGTTATTGACCTTCAATCATGTTTGTCTTGTACTGCGCTCAAACCAGGGCTTAGCCCTGCTGACTTGGAGGAAAAAAACAGGCTCTGGGACAAACTAGACGGACACAACGATTTCATTGCCAATCGAATCAAATCACTCTCCGAAGCTGCTTACACTCAAAATGCAGAGCTGATGTCCGGAAGGCAAAACTGGCATCAAAATCAGCAACAGGCAATCAGATCAAATTACAAGATAGCCAACAATCTTTCAATCACTTGGAATGACTTCTTTGATAACTCATCTGAAGACAGCCACAATCTTACCGGTTGGAAGTATGGGCTCTTCTCTTATATTCATCCTCAATCAGGCAAACCAATTTCTCCCCCATCTAGCACCCTGGGCCACGGTTTATTTTTTCCTGCGCTGCCTGCTATAGTTGATTTTGTTCACTCCAACGGCATTGTAGAAGTCTTGTGGAAAGCATCAACTGAGTCTCAGCCTTTCACCACCATGCCACCTGATCAACTTAAAACTTCTGACTCTTCCACTCACCTTGCCTGTTATTTTCAAATCAAAAATTAGCCTCTGTTTTTTTTCTTTCCCCTTTTGTCATCAGATTTACATTGCCCACAGAGGGAAACTTGTTGTGCACAGGAATTTCCGTTGACTTGATGTCACTTGACATCAGGCCCCCCTCCATGCTTGCCACCAGCTCCCCCCAAAAAACTATCTCCACACAGGGGTGCCCTGTGGTGACAGGTGGCTGGGTGTGCAGAGGACCAATCCTCTTGATGAGGCCAATCATCAAGAGGATACATCCCTTTTGATGACCTGTACAGACCGGTCATTGAGAGGATCACCTCTTGATGACCAGTGTGATGTTCAGACTGGTACACACAGTGGAATGCAGGATTTAGCACAGGACTAGCAGACCCACCCTCAAAATGTTTTTAGGATTGGGATTGCAAGCTCTGCCTCTGCCTCCACCAAGATAAACATTGCTTGTCAGACCTCATTCCAACACCTCCACCAAGGGTATCCACTCCCTGTGTCATCTCAATCAAACCCCTCCCCCCACCCATGCTATAATTTTTTGATCCTTTTCCACTTGAGATTTTACATACCCCCACAAGGACAGCTTTAGAGAAATTTCCCCTCACCACGCTGCCTACGTTCTGACACAGTAGAAGCTCCATACGGGTCTGGATACAGACCAGTCATTTGAAAAACTTCAAAGAACTAAGAGATTTTATTCTGATCAGACAGTGTAACTATAAGTATGTACAATAGATTTTATAGAAGGGAATCAGAATTAAAAATGAGGAATAGAGCCGCTCTCTACTAGTTTGAGATAGAGATGGCACTTTGCACTCAGGTAACCGTGATGGGTGCGGGTACCTGCCCAAATTTTCACAAAATTTGGACACCTGCACCCGCACCCGGCACCCGCTGGCGGGTACCTGCCACGCCAGACAGGTACCCACCTACAGGCGACAGGTAACTGCAAAACGGTACCCAGTGCCATCCCTACCCTGTAGGACGGCACTTTCTGCGCAGGTACCTGTGGCGGGTGAGGGTACCTGCCTGAAATTTCACTGATATTGGACACCCGGCACCTGTTTCCAGGTACCTGCTCCTGAAAGCAGGTACCCGCAAACGGGTACCTGATGCCATCTCTTCTTTGAGATAAAGTATAAGGAAGAGAAAAATCCTGGTTTGGATCTGTGAGACAGAGAGAGATTGTGGTGTTAGCACTTTGCACCAGTTTAGATCCTCTCTTCTGTTTCTCTTTAAGTTTTGAGTCTTACTTGTTATGGTCTTTTGACCTGAGATAATCTTCACTTAGTGTCGGGGAAACGGTGAAGCAGTTGAGCAATGTTGTCTGCATCAAAGCATGTTTGCATCAGCTGCTGCCTTTGGTTTGCGCTTTGCTATATAACACAACACACTTACCAATAGGTTTTCCTACCCTTTGAGAGGTATTGGTGCGGACAGTGTGAGAACTCCTTTGGGACGGGTGGCAGTTCTGCAAGGGGGAAATACCAGTTATAATATTTCAAAGATGTAAGAAGCTATTAAAACTGTTACGGGTGGTTTGAAAGACCTGCCCCTCTATGATACTACACAAGAGCTTTCACAACAAATTTATTTATTGTTGTGGCAAACTAATGATAGAGAAAACTATGTGCAGCAGTCTCTTATCAGACCTAGATCAAACTTGAATTCAGCAGAAAGTGGATTTTGTATGGGGAATGGAGTTAGAGTGGTTTATAGCAGCCTTGAGTAAGATAATGGAAATGAGTCTTAACGTAAGATATGTTTTATATGGTTTGATATGTTTGTGATATGAAAGTGGAGATAAACTGATACAAGACTTCTGAGAGAACTGATGTTATATGTGAACTATTCAAAGTGTCTTTGCCCTCTTCCTTAACCTTCAGTTAAGAGCACAATGGGTTAAGATCACTTTGACTTGTTAAGAGCACAAGTGGGTGATGCTTGCTACTTGACTACTTAGGGCATGAAAGATGTTGATGGGCAACTTGATTGAGATCACACTGCTGGATTTATGTGGATGAGGCTTGTAACTCTGAGTGAGATGTGTGTTCTGGTTAGGATTGCCTGAGTGGCATGCCAAAAACTGAGGAGGGAAAATCTCCTCCTTTTATAGTAAAATGTGAGGGATTTTTGCTGGTGTGACCACCACACAGGTGTCCATGTGGTGATGGTATCCACGTGGTTGTGGTGATGGTGTCCATATGGTATCCACGTGGTTGTGGTGGTGGTGTCCATGTGGTGTCCACGTGGTGGTGTCCATGGTGCCTACACAATTATGGAGGTGTCCACAGGTGGAGCCATGCTGTGGTACGTGGGTGGAGCCAAACAACAACCCTGGAGGTGTCCACAGGTGGAACCATGCCGTGGTGCGTGGGTGGAGCCAAACAACAATCATGGAGTTGTCCACAGGTGGGACCATGCCATGGGCAGAGCCAAACCACGCCACTACATACACTATAAATATGTCCTTGAGTCTAATTCTATACTATTTACTATCAAAATATCTCTACAGTATGTAATTATGCTTATGAACACAGTATAATACTAGTAACTTTTGACTGAGTGCAGCTAGCCTAGTGGTTCCAGTGAGTGACTAGGGGTTAAATGACCTGTAGAATCCAATTATGCAATAATACATCTAGAAATATGTCTCCTTCTCAATAGTAAACTGTGACTTTATGTGATTTGATACTTGAAACACATTTGGCACACCACATCCTCCCCCAACTTAATGCTGTCCGCAGCATCCCTGTGTTTCAAGTATCAAGAACATGAAAAGATCCCAAAAACAGGAAGCATCAAAATCTATCATCTCCTTTAAAGTTCTCAAGCATAACATGGCCCATTTATCTCTTCCCTCTATTTTTGGAATTAAATTTTACAGCCTATTCATAGTAGCTAAAATCAAACTAAACTCAAACACTTATAAATTTCCCAAAAACAACTAATCCAATAGCTATCTTCATCCTATTCAATAACTCTAATCTAAACTCTGAAATAAATCACTCTGTGTTTTAGCTACTAGTTCTTGAATCCTGTTTAACTTCTCTTCCTCAATAAATGAAATTGATCCGTGTCCCCTAGTAATGTCATTGGTTCTTCTCTGTGATTTAATTTATTCCGTCTGCCTTCTGTCTTATCTTGTATGTCACCAATGTAGCTTTTGAGAAGGTTCACATCTTTCTTGTGTATCTTCGCTGCTCTGGGTGTTCTTTTTTTTTTCTACTTGCTCAAATGTGTCTATGTATGTATGCACTGAAGAAGCGGGTTTGTACCTGGACAAACTCAGGCTTCAGAATTGAGTTTGCAGTTTTTGGTCATGCAGGACCGCTTCTGTTGGGGTTGCTTGAAGTTGCAGCTGGTTGCAGTTTATGGTCATGCAGGACCCTAGAAAAAATCAAGACTTTGCAAAGTTTCCTTATGTTTTTGCCTCCTCCTTAAGTACACCTGTCACCTGCATCCTTATGTGTGTGGATGATTTGTATGCACCTCTCCAGTTGCCATTGATGCTGAAGCCGATCTCTCCTCATTCACAACAGCCGCTACGCATTGCACAACGTATGCGGGTGCTCACTGCTGGCAAATAATATTTGTGCTTGTCGCTGAGGCACTCCTAAAGACCGGTGGCTTGCAACAAGTATGTGGGTAGTACCCTGCAATTGTAGTTTATCTTTTATCACTGCTGAACCAAACCCTTGAGCTGGTTCTAATGCCGCCGCCTTTGATCCACTGATGCAGGACTTCAACTGGGGCTGCAGGACTTCAACTGGGACTGCAGGACTTCAACTGGGCTTCATTCATTCCTAAGAATGTCAAGGATCCTTGCTAGTCATGGTCCGAACTTAGCACAAGTCCCTCGCCTGCCGGGGGGCAGGGGCGCAAAGCGCCTCGCACAAAGTGCGACCTCTCGTCAGGGAGGGACTTGCGTGCAATCCACGATTCCTGGCGTGAGAGCCCCGTGTGCAGTTGGTGTTTTTTGCAGGTGGCCAACTTTGTGCCCCCAAATCCCCCACTCTCCAGAGGGCATGTTGCCCGCCTCTTGAACCGGTGAAAGACCTGCATCTCCTCTTCAAATTGGTGGTAGGCCTGCCACCATTGCCCTCCTCCCATGAGCTGGAGATTGGCTCAAAGGAGCTCACTTTCTGAGAATCCTTTGAGATGACTAATAGAGTTGTACAGTTCTGTACAGTAAATCTCACACCCTACACGGCCACTTTTCCTCCATGATTGGAAATTTCAACCGGGAGGATCAGGCCTTATATTGGGAGCTACAAGGCTCAAATTGCATCAAAAGAAGCGCAATGCCGAGCACTCCTTAAGTCCCAAGGGGCGACTTCAACAGATGAACGGTTGATTTTTAAAAAAAGGAAAATGTGAAAAAAAGCCTGATACAGGCTGATATTCCTGGGGCTCTCAGGCCAGATACAGGTTTTTGCAGGTAAGCCTCTCTGTGAGACAGAGACCCTGTGGGGCTGCCCCTTTGGGGCTCTCACAGTGAGGCTTCGTTAAGCTTGGTCATGGTCCACCCATTCTATTTTATGTATTCATGGTCATGGTTGATGGTCCTCCAATACCAGGAAGAATCCCTGGCCGGGCTGGTACCACTGTGGATGGATACAGACTCCTCCGTGGACGGTGCCAATTGGAAATCCGCAACCTCTCCACGGTCCATGGGTCCACACCAGGAAGAAACGACCGGGCTGGTACCACCATCCATGGTCAACCTGCTGCTGGACGAGAAAAAAAACTATTGCCACTCCCATCTCCCTCCTCAGCTATAAAAGGCCAGGCTCCTGCTGCTTTCTTCATTCCCTATTTCCCTGACATGTCTGCCACACATTATTAATTACCAATCCCCTCTCCCTTCCGTCTATTCAATCCACTCATGTAATCCCTATAATGAGGATGTGAATTCTTTCACTAGCTTTAGATCGCTGCAAACTCCTCCTCTTGATTCTTGAAAAAATTTTCATCTGGTCCCCAGCATGATTTCACATTAACCAAAGGCGAGTCGTTACACTAGGCTTGTTCTTGCCTAGACCACCTTTTGCTCATGTAATTACATGTATATATAGTGTTCTCTCTCTATACATGTAATTCAGCATCTCTTTCTCTTGCAAACAAATTCCGGGTTCCTTTACTTTCCTGGGTCCTGTCTGCTCTGCCCCGATTGAAACCAAGATCACAGAACGTACTGCAGAATAGTATTGGTGCAGCATGTACAGGGACATGCTACAGTCTGTTGAGTATTGACAGGGGTACACCAAAACTTTTTGGTGGTGTCGGGGAGGTCAGGTGAACAATTTTTTTTACGTTGTTTAATGTAAGTCTGGCACCCAAAAAGTACCACCCGGGTGCGGGTGGTTGGGATGAGGCCAACACCCGGGTGGTTTGGTGTTGGGATTTCACTCATTCTCGCTCTCCCTCTTCTTGATCTTCTCTCTCCTCCCTGTCACAAACATGTCACCTTTTCTTGTTTGTCTGTCATGCATGTGATTTTTTTTCTTCTCATTCATTATGATTATATCCGCGCCCACAAGTTAACCATATTGTATGTAGTCTACTTAAAACCACTAGACTCCAAGAAATCAAGTCATCAGTCCTGACCAAAGCTGTTCCTCAAGTTGGCACTTTAGCCCCACCTCGAGTCTCCCTACTTAGGCACTTAAGCCCCTGAGAGTGAGTAATCCGGTCCTATTTGGACTCATCGTCTGCTATTGGCTAAGCCGACTTTTTCCCTTTCCGCTCCGCCTCGCTTGCCTCCGGTCCTAATTTCTTCATTTGGCAGTACATCATGATGGGCGGGAATTCATGGTCATTTGGACGGCCTTGAGCCCTGGGAAGGTCCAATGGACGGGCCTGGGAGGCCAATTGGACGGGCTTGGGAGTCTGTTTGAAACTGACAGCCTCCAAAGGTTAATTAAGGTTTTATTGACCTCATTTCCCTGATGGGTCAAGCACATTCCCACTAAGGTTCATTTGGATGGTGTCACGGACAGATAAATTGAAGATTTCCCCAGTAAAAATAACTAGGGAACTCGCGGCTGCGCCACGGGAAATGAAATTGGATACAGCCCCTCTGAAATAGATACCAGATCTTGCACCTCTTGCTTGAGAAATAATTAACAACACTAAGGCCCCGTTTGGAGCCGATATAATCCAGGCAATATATGAGTTTTTTTGCATGACACCCTATGTGATAAAGATGGCCCCGTGGGACCCGGGTACCAGGCCAAATGTTAGCCAAATGTCCGCACCAGGTACCGCACCAGGCCCCAGCAGGCGGGTACCAGCGGTACCTGCCACCAAAAAAAAATGAAAATGAAATGATATTGATGTAATATGTGTGCCCACAATAAATACTTGAATATAATCTTAGATAGTGAAGATCAATCATACTAATCGTCGTCAACTACTATCACTTTTCTCTTACCTTTCTTCTTCATCTTGTTATCTTCCTCAACTCCGTGTTTCCACCAATCCAAGACCCCCTCTTGGATCTCATTGTTCTTTGAATAGAATGCAACAGTCATGCCCCTGCTCAGTGATTGAGCTGCAAGTCTGTGCCTCTTTGAGGTCATGTAATCACGTCCAAAGCTGAAAGCCCGCTCAACATCCACCAATGTTGCTAAGCATTTTGGACAGGTTAGTTCAAACTGTCAGCCTTAGAGATACATCAAGTATCCAAAAGACTGCAATAACTTAGTAAATAATAATTATTATTAAATTATTATTGCAGAATCATATTCCTCATCATAAATTAAGGGGGGTCACCCACTTAAAGTACCCCCTTATTCCTATTCCTTCATGTACTAATTGGATAAATAAGAATTGGCCCCAGAAAGCGCCCAAAAATAGTATTACATACATAAATTTAGTAAAACAAACAATGTACATAAAATTAAACTGTTGTACATTAATGAGTCATATTACTCGTGTAAAAATACCCCGTGAAAGTATTATGTAGACTTCTACTGAAGCTCTTTCACATGACAATTGGTTATAAACATGTCATGTGACAGAGTCAGGGAAATTAGTCTATTACAATACAATTAAATTACCCACAGCCAAGCCCTTTTCACGGCTACACCCCTGGATACTCCCATAGGGAGAAAAGGACTCAGTGTTTACGCCCACTGAAGTCCCCTCTATAAATAGAGGCCTATTTGGCCCTCAGGAAAAGATCCCCCAGACCATTCACCGCCCATAAACTGTAAATTTGCCGTGAATATTCTCCTCTGCTACTATTGTAGCCCCTTTTCCCTTTAAAACCATCCCCAGCACGTAAAATCCACTGGATTAAACCTTTAAATATCAAAAATCCCTTATTAGCATATTTACAAGCTTTATCCTTAAAAGTAGTTGCCGTAAGACCTCCGCCTCTGACAAGCAGCCAATCAGCTTAAGCGCTTACCACCTACTTTTTACACCAAATTTATTCCCTGTAATTAATAATTATATATTATTAATTACATAATAAATCCTCCTCTTTTTAAAAGAGTGTTTAAAACCCTTGTAGTGGCTAAATTACCACGTAACAAGTTTAGTAATTTACATTACTAGTGTTTACATCAGCACAGTTATAGTGCTAGGGCCCAAAACCCTTAATTTTGACGGGTTTTTGCCCTAAGCTTCATAGACAGAGCTGTCACAAACAGTTGGATGCAGCATATAATCATACATATTCTCACCTGGACAACTTAAAATGTCTAGTGCCATATGCACAAGACCACCATGTGTGTTTCCCGCGGACTTCTGTTTCATCCACCACTCCAAAGGATCCACCGGATTGCCATCGTCAAGGATAAGTGCTCCGTTGAGCCACATATCAAATGGGTCACACGAGTTTTGGCCGTCTTGGGCAGCAGCAGCAGATTCCAGGCCTGCAAGCATCAAAGTCATTGGCTTTCAAATGCATGGTCATATTTGTCAGTTTTTAAATGAAAACAAATTCGGATCAGATAACTTACCTTGGAGCTTGGAGTTGGTGTAGTGGTGGTAGGGATCACTCGGGGCTTGTAATGCGAGACCCACATGTTGCGCGCAAGTCGGATAGCTTCATGTTGGAATTTCACGTCTCCATCTCCTTTCTCTCCCCTGTCACCCATCTGTCACTCATTCCTTTTCCTCCAGATGAATATTCATCTCCACCTTCTGTCCCACATCTTGTCCCACATTTGTAATAGCTTAAATATCACGACAGACTAGGAATGAAACATCATCAGTTCCTGCGCCTGTTCCCTGAGACCTGAGAGTCTCTTGTAGTGAGGGGCCTTTTTCCCCTTCACAGCTAAGCAGCTTAGCCCCTTCGTGGGCTTCCTTGTTTTGTTCCCGGCCTTGAGCTTTCCTCCTCAGGCCTGTTTTTCCCTTGTGTTTCCCCAGCCTCAGCTGAAAATTCATCACTTCAGCTATCCACTCAGGTTCCCACTTTGTGAGCTTGAATTACTCGTCCCAAAAGGATGGGTGCAGCACTGGGATTGAAAATAAATTCAGTAAACAGGACAAGGAAAAATGAAGCAAAAAAAACCTACAAATCGCAATCCTGTAAAGCAGAGAGGAATCAGTCAAGCTGTAATATTTGTTCATCTTCTTCAAGCCAACTTGACAAGCATTCCTCAATGCCGGAGGATATTCCATCTTTGTGATGGCTGTGGATAAATGTTCAGTGATTTGATCAATGAATAAGACTATGTTCAACAATCAAGCCAAGCCTGCAACCGATATTTGCAAGGTGATTTTGTAGAAAAGATTGAGTATATTGAGCAAAGCACGGGCCAAGGCAAAGTTGGATTGGTCCACATAATACTTGCGTTCAACACCATGTCTTTTATGGCGCTGCCACTCCAGACTTACAAAGAGATGGCTTGGTTAGCTGATCAACTTTGTTTAATTGAATCCAAGGAAAATATACACTTACATTGCAGCTTCACATCTGATGACACTTTTGAGTTAAGCACTGGTTGAATTCCATCGCGTACGTACGTCCCTTTCAATGTTGTGCGGGGTGGCACACTCTTTTTCCTGACAGATCTCGATAAATTCGGCTTTTGAATTTGGGGAGAATCTCAGTTTCTTAGCAATTGCGCAAAAGTTGGCCAAATTACCAGATCAGTCAAACTCGTTTCTCGTTAGATAGACAACAGAAAGCTGGCTTACTTTGCTCAAAGTTTCCTTGCTTGATTCACTCGTATACCAATTGTTTTCGTCTTCCTCACTAAGATTTTCAATATCTGCCTCACTGAGGGTTTCATCATCTTCATGTAGCGGTTCCAGAGTTTCTTCTTCATCAAGGGGGTATTCTTCTTCATCTGATGAGGTACTGCCTTTCTCCCCACGTGCAAGCCTAACAAAAAAGGTATTCAGCCTGACAAACACGCAGTATGAAAAAAACAAGCAAGTTGAACGTACACTTGTATCTGCGCAGGAGGGTTGTCCTCTTCAGAATCCCCTTCTTCATCGGATCCAACCAAATTATTGTTCTTCCGAGTTCCAAACGGGCGGAGAATTGACTGGGCTATTAAGTTGACAATATGGGCAAAACATCGGATCCAGTGTGTCTTGCCTTTGAAGCGAGGCCACTTCAACTTCTTGAGCTCCCTGACCATCACCTCATTGTTGCTTGCATTATCGCTTAAAATGCCACAGATCTAGGCAAGCACAAGATGGGTGAGCCGGCAATTGAACGAGAAAACTGGTCAAGTAAGACTTACTTTATTTTCAATCCCAAATTTCTCAACAACCAATCAGACCGTCTCCGCAAGGTACTCACCCGTGTGTGACTTAGTAAGCCAAACAAAATCTAACGGCATTGTTTCTAGCTCCATTTTGCCGGTGTCGTCCTCCGCTAATCTGTAGACCACAACTCCCAAAATATCAAAGCCGTTTGGCGACTGCAAAGCATCAACACCTAAGTATAGAGCGCCTTTGTGTGCCTGATGAGAGAGAACCATCAGGAATGCATCAATCTGAAAAAGAAAGAAAGTGGCACTCACCTGCAAAGTGGACCAATAGTCCTCTTGTATCACCGAGTAAAGCTTATGAATATCTCTTGAGACCGCTTTTCTTGTTGGTAAATTCTTGCAAACGGTGGGGTGCAGAAGAGCCTGATGGCTTGGATCAACCAAGGCCGAGAATGGTCGCGCAGCTTCTGCACACCATATAGCACATAGCTGTGGAACCTGAAAGCATGCAATTGAGAGTCAGTGAGAGTATTTTCAGAATTTGTTCAAGTCACAGGGGGCTCACCTCTTTCGGATTAATGTCACCGGTACCAGTAATCCCGAGCGCACCCAGAGAGCGGTTGCTTTCAGATTCTTGTTGTTTGCGGAGGCAGATTGCTGCGTGCTTGGTGAGGTTACTGCAAGAGGAGTCGGCCATTGGACGGTTGATCTTGATGTTGCACCTGAAAACATGTGTCAGAAAATCCTGGTTCCTTGGCTGGAAGGAGATAATGAGCTTACCTCTTGCAACGGTAGGCAATCATGGCTTGGCCGAACTTGTCCTTTTGATTGGAGAGCTCTGGTACTCTGTAACTCTTGTAGCTAGTACTCATTCCATTCGAGGCAAATTTACAAGCACGTTCTAAAAGTGAGAATAAAATCAACCGATGTTATGAATGCCAAAAAACACAGATGAAGAACTTACTTAACTCTTCCTCATCAGTCAATGGTACGAGGGGTGTTGATGCAAGTGTCAAAGCAGGTTGCTTGCTGTTTGGAGTAGGATCGTCCTTATCACTGGTGTTTTCCTCTGGACACTCGTCGTGTTGAGGCTGAGAGGACGGTGGAGTGGATGTATGATTGGTTCGGGTGTTTCTCTTTTTTTGCGTGCGGGCCAATGACATTGTAGGTGGGTTGGGGGGAGGGATATGAGGATATGATCAATCAGATTTGTTCAACCGATATCAAATCATGTGGGTGAGAGCCAGCCCCCCTATAGGGGGGTTCGGGTCTGGGGGGTTTCTGAGCAGTACCCGGAGAGGTACCCAGGTACCGGGTCAAATTTTGCCCAGAAGCAGGCACCAGGTACCGCACCGGGCACCAGCCGGCGGGTACCATCACAAGCCAGGAAGTACCCCCCAACTGGTGCCGGGTACCTCCAAACGGGTACCGCAAGGCCATCTTTACTATGTGACATCTGATCAGGTCCGCCAAAACTTGATCAGATGTCACAAGTTTCCAGATTATATCGCGCAATTATATCGGCTCCAAACGGGGCCCAACTCAACATTTTTTTTGTTCGTCATTATCATTGCAACAAATGATGTGAAAACTTGTGCAAGTACAATAGCAGCAGCGGCCAAACGCTGTTTTCAGCGCCTGCACAGCAGAAAACCGCGACGTGTGCTTTGAACTTCGCGCAGCGCAGTGATTTTATTGCGCTTATGCTGTAAAATAACGCAACAAAAGCCGTGCAGCAATTGGCGGCACATCTCTTCACTTTTCGCGGCTTTTTGCTGTTAACAGTGGTGTCAGCTGGCTACGTGCCACGAGCCATCGTGACAAAACTTGTAATAAATATTAATTAGAGCTAATATTACCTATAAGTTAATTAGCGCCTAGCGCGCGCAAAGCAGAAATACCTTAAAAACCATATGCTTTACCTCTGGTGCACCGCAGCGAACACCCCCGGCGCACCGAGGTAAATAATAATAGAACTCTTACATCATAAAAACTGTCACAGTACTGTAGTACCAAGGACACAAGACAAACAAGTGACATGTAATCAAATATAATGACAGGACTCTACACTACCTGTCATCAAAAACCCTAAAAAAGCCAGTCATACTCCCAAGATCGGACGGAGTATGACTTATTCCAAATAAACATTCTTCCGACCGAAGCATCCTCCGCAAGAAGAATCTCTCCAAGGGAGCCAATGGGATATTTAAAGAGGTGAGTTCCCCTCCTTCTTGGTTCCTCAGCTTATTACACCCACTCGAAAACCTGACCTCCTCGACCGCTAACTTCTTGATACTTTTTTTGTCAAGACTCAGCCCCAAAGCGCCTTCAGGATCTCGTTGTCTTAAGCATTCGTACTTCCTCTCCTCTCGCCGAGTACCGCGTCGCAACCGGAAGGACATATACAAGTAAGTAGACATTCCTTCTGCCGCTCCGACGCGCTCTCCCTATCCATCTACCTTCTGGGATCACAACCACACCTGCCTCGCAGGCCCCAGTCTTATCTTAGGAGGGATCCAAACCACCCCCGCTCCGTCGGGCCCCTCCTTTTTTATCGTCTTTTCTTCTTTATTTCTTTGAAATAAAACTCTCCCAATCCCAGACTACTCGTCCGCCTGTTATCTATCAGCCAGTGTCGCCAGAAGAGATATCCTCTTAGCATCACTGAGCCTGACAAGTGGCTTATATAGCCCGGCGGGCTGCTGCGCTCTTTTGCGCTGAGTCACTACATAATTGCTGGAAGTAGCGGTATTGGCCCGGAGTTTTTTTCATCATTCCAACCACAGACCACAAGCAAAGGCCCATTTCATCCCAAAATTTGATCCAACCCAGCTTTCTCAGCAGAATCTGAGGCTCTCCAGTGCTCATTGCAACACATTTCCCCGCTGGTTTAGTGCTCATTTCATTGATCAAAATGATATTACTATTTCAGGGAGAGTTTCCTCTTTTGAGCGCCCAGCGTAGCCGGTGTTTGCCATTTCAGCGCTTAGCGCAGCAAAAGAGTGCTACTGATTGATGGTATTGAAAAGTTTTTTTGCTGCTAAAAAAATCAGCAAAAAGCGCAGCAGGCCAACCATGTTGTGGCGGGACTATGGCTTTATAGTTTATTACATATTTCTCATCACTTTACTCCATATCTGCATACTATGTACTTACACTTATTTACATAGCTCTAGTATTTTCCTTCACATAGTTTCTCACCAACCCAATTACATACTTGTAAATACTATAAACACCGTACCTATATGGCAATATGATTTTCCCCTTGGGGGAGTTTCCCAGTTCTGGTACAACAAACCACTGTCAGATGCGCTAGGAAAGCTGGAGGCTTTGGATGAGCAAAAAGATTCAGCTATTCAACATTATCTTAAATTCCACAAGAATTGCCAACAAAATGTTGCCCAAAGTAAAAACTTTACACCCTCTGTTCCATTCCGGGTCAAGGCTAGGTTGCCCTGTTTCCAACTTTCCATGCAGATTCAGTCTATTTGACCCCTGATGCAACACCAATTATGGAAAATCCAGAGCAGCCTTTGGGCATTGAGTGCAACACCCAATAATTTTCTCTAATGAAAATTGAACCAAGCTTTTGGTTATGGTAAAAGCGGTTCAGTGGTGATTCCTGGTCAAGATACTTTGTCATAGGCCTGTGAAGCAAATATATAATCTTTTTTTGGATAATTGGATTCTCCTCTTTTTTGTCCTTCCTGCCCCTCGCTGCATCAATAAAAAAATTCAGTCACTTTGGTTCTGATTATTTGGCTATTGTTATGTAGGCTCACCAAGAATTTGGAGGAGTACCTACCAATCAAAGACCAAGTGATTCAGGTTTTGAAAACTGATTGGGATCAAGCATGCAAGAATCATTATGAACCAGAACAAAAGATGAAGGGAGCAACATAAAAATTACAGGAAGCAGTAATGAAACAAAAAAACAAGACCAGCATGTTCAGAAATTGACATAGATTATAGAAAGCATGTCCTGTGAAATCAAAAATATGAGGATGAAGTGTGAAATCAATTCTGTTGAAGAGCAGATTTTTTTCCCCTGAGTACGTGTATCAATTTCTTGGGCATGGGGAAAGCATACACGAGCTGAGCTGCACAAAAATTGCCAAGCAGCATAGGAACTTGCAGTAGAATATTAAAAACACCGCTTGTTTCCTGCGTTTGCAGGGCATGCAAGTGAAAAGCACCAACTTTTTCCCGCATTTGGGGATGCGGATGAAAAGCGCCTGACAGCTGAGAGGTGCGATGTCCCGGGTCTTGGACCCGACATGTGTATGCCGGAATACATAGGCACCAGCCTTTTCCCAGCCTTTTCCCAGCCTTTGCCGCTCTTGGCCACTTTGTTGCTTATCTTTAACTTTCCATATTCTTCTTATCACAGACCTCTGGCCCACTCACGTATTACTATTACAAGCCATCTAATTGCCTCTCTCGTGCCCGCTCTTGGGCTCTCATATTATTTCTAGCTGCTCTTGGCCATTGGTATTTGTGTGCCTACCTTACTGGTCTTATCACAGCCGCTCTCGGCTGCCTACATATATATCATATCACTATAACCGGGCCCCCGCCCTCTCAATAGGAAAGAGGAGCAAGAGAAGTGATTGTACACTTCGAGGCTGAACAATGGACACAAAGAGGAGAGATTTTAGCGCTTCATATGGCGCAGAGAACAAAGCTAATGTGAGAGACAAAGAGAACAGAATAGACAAAAGCTGAAGGTGCTGGGAGAGATTAGTGGTTTAACATTAAGCGGACCGAAAGGCACATCACCAAAAAAATGGCAGCATCTCCCCCAACTGCACAACAAAACTACGGGTACAAAATGTCTTGGACCACTTGGCTCTTTAAGCAATTGGCGCCGAGCAAGAGCCAAGCGGTGACCTCCACTACTCCACAAGTGGTGTCCTTTTATACCTTTCCCCCCAACCCCAACTGACCACGACTTCTGCCTCTCTTTATTCCTTTTCCAAACCCATTATGTCTTGGCCACAACTGTGCACATTTCCTTTTGCATATTGTATTGCATTGCTTACAAGAATGCAAAGCTTATTGCGTGCTCCAAATCCGGGAAACTGAGACTGTTTCCCGGGATGGTATGCTAATCTTCACCACTACAGCTTTTCCAAATAACAAATCCAGCCCTACATATTGCTGGAATATCACCAATTCTGGGATACTGAGACCGTGTCCCGGGATAAGATGTCTTCCCGGGCCCCGCCTATTTCCCGGAAAAGGACGCTTGCCAATTCCGGGAGACTGAGACCGTGTCCCAGAATACGGGTTCCAATAATTGTACCAAGAGTGTGTTTGTCAATTCCGGGATACTGAACTGTGTCGGGGCATACTATGTTTCCCCGGGCCTTGCCAACTCCTTGGAATAGGAAGTTTGCCATTTCTGGGAAACTGATACCGTGTCCTGTGGAAGGTGTATGTACTCCCCAACAGGACCTCCGTCTGCAACACCTTCTTATTGGCTATTGGATCCCCTCTATAAAGTTTTGCTCCAGCGGCCAAGCCAAAACGCATCAAATTTCTCTGTGGATAGAGATGTGCTAGACCAAGCTCTTTGCCGTGTTTTGGAGTCCGGGGCTTGACACCAATTTTTCTCAACTTCTTGCGGTAATAAAATGCAAACAATTAAAAAAAAACTTTCACAATTAATATCACATAAATTGTTGCGGGGCGGCGCAGCCGCCCTTAAACCCTAGTGAGGTTTTAGGGAGCGAGAGAAGGGTATAAATAGAGCACTTCGGGCAGAGGACGGAGGTCAAGGCGCCGGAGTTTCAGACTCATTATGGTAGCCTTCAGGAGGCGAAATGCTGGCGTTTTTTTTTTGAAAACTGGGAAATCTCTGTAGGAGATCTGTAGGAGATAATTGTGACCACCCGGGTGGTGTCGGATCTGGGGTTCGGGACAAGGCTGACCCCCCGCCCAAACACCCGGGTGCCACCCTTAGTTTAACCCCGGGGCGGACCCGAACTTAACACAAGCCCCTCCCGTGCTCGCGTCGCGCCTCCTCGGAGAGGCTTAGTTAAGCTCGGGGCGCCCCCCCCCCTCCCAATGAGCTGCATCAAAAGGGTGAGGATCCATAGCCGCTTGCCGGCTTGAAGTTGTGGTCAGGGAAGAAGCCTCTGGCGCAGAGTCTGGCAGCGAACAGCTGAATGAGGAAGAAGCGATACACATCTGTGGTCCAATGGTTCGCTGGGGAAGTGTCATCTTGAGGGGTTCACCCTAGCCCCGGAGAGTCTGCCAAGCCGAGTTCTGCAATTGAGCACGATGGTTTCTATTTTTTGACAATCGATCCTGTTAAAAATTGGGAGATTGTAAACCAACAGACTTGGACCACGACTCTGTTTATCGATCGGGTATGTGCAGTCTCATTTGATTGGAGTACTCTTTGGTCCTGTGAATTTTTGACTGAAGGACTCAAGAACCTGGCGAGATTATATTCTGCTCACATCAAAACAGGTCTCTTGATCTTTTGTAGCCCACCGAGGATGAGCTCACCGGCCAAACCAAGGCCACGATCAGCCTACCAGCTCAGCCCAGTCTCATCAACCCATCCGAGCTCAGCCGACGACCACCAGGATGGAGACCTCGAACTCCGCCGCCAAGTGGCCCTCAAGTCGAAACTCAATGGGACGGCGAAGACTAGCTTGAATTGGGTAGGCATACATCCACGCACCTCTTATCTACCACCGGATGACATACTCATCTCTCCGTGTGATTAGTTGTGGCGGAAATCCGGAATCTTGGGTAACTGGATGAACAAACAAACTGGGAAGATCGGAATGGAGTATGTCTGCTTCCCTTTTCTACCCAAAAACTATAAATAAATACGTAGAACAAACCCTCTGACTTGCTTCTAACAAAACAGGGCATTCTGGTAAGTCATCAAGCCCATATTTGTATCCATACACATGCACGAAACAAGTCACTCTTCATGGCGAACGGAAACAAACAACAACACTAAGTGCAAGCACAAGAATATCATCAAGTCACCAAAGAAACTTAAATCACCTTCAACATACAATTCACTACACACAAATCTCGACCAGATCCATAGAGCAAAAGGGAAAACAAATCGACAAGCTGACACCGAAAACACTATGATCTGACAAAAACAGGCCGAGTTCACTGGACATAGAATGTGACAAATGTGCGCGAATTTTGTATACTTTTACCCAACGAGGAGTGAATGGGACGATCCACTCGACGCTAGACGAACCGCAACTGGAGCGCAAGACAGCCCGCGTGGCATTGAAGAAGATCCCGACGCATATCATCCAGCAAGCAGAAGGTCTCGCCATCTTCACCGTCTTCCGTTCCGAACCAGGCTCCTCATCTGCCTCGGGCTCCGGTGTGGTCATCTCCAGGGACTCGCCTACCACGTGGGGCGCTCCCAGTGGCATCTTGATCCACACTAGCGAATTCGGCTTCCTTGCTGGGGTCGAGGTGTACGATGTCGTGCTTGTACTGCGGACACAAAAATCAGTCATGTCGTTTGCTAAACCGAAGGTCAGTCGTCTTCTTGCCCATATACTTCTATGTTTATTTCTTAATATCCGCCTTGGTACGGTTATTATTGTAGGTTTCCCTCGGAGCCGAACTCGTCGTCGTTGCTGGACCGATCGGAAACGGCGTCAGTTTTGATTCAGCTCCCGAGACCAGTCCTGTATTCTCATACACGAAATCTAAAGGGATCTATGGCGGTTTTCAACTGGACGGAAACGTGAGTTCAAGACACGATGCTATCTCAGCTAGGCCATCACTCACAACTTGATCGTCAATTTTTTTGTCAACACAGATCATTATAGAGCGGACGGATGAGAATGCGAGGTTTTATGGGCGGAAGGTAAAGGCTGAGCAGATCTTACAAGGCGGAGCGGTTGCGGTACCACGAGCGGCCTCCGGCTTGATAGCGGTGATAGATGCGGCGGAGGGGAAGACGTATGATCCGGAGGACTTCCCGCAGTCGATTGATGTTGCGCCGAGTGAGGAGTCGACGGGGGTATCGACGATCCGGGAGAGTCGAGCGAAGGCGGCGGAGGAGACAGGAGTTGCCGAGGCGGCGGAGAACGAGGAGTCGTCGGAGCCGTCGAGCGTGGAGGACTACAGCCTCCGGCGCCGGACCATGCCGCCGATGTCCTTCCATCTCTCCAGCTCCCCGGGCAAGGCGAAGCCGGACCCCAAGCCAAGCCCCGCTCCTGCTGTTGAAGCCGACAAAGAAAACGCACCAGTCACCATCATCCTCCCCCTCGTTAATTCTCTCGCCGCACCTCCACCCCCACCCCCACGGAGAAGAGGACACACCGTCTCGCGCCCCTCGACCGGAGGCTCAACAGATCCTCGCCCCCCATCCACCCTCGCCTCCAGCCAAGACAAGCTCCAGCCCTCCACAGACCCAACTCGTCCTCCTGCAGATCTGGAAGCACTATCAATCCCTGATAGCGTTGCTCTTCTCTCCAATACTCCCGATAACAAACCTCCTGAGCCCTTCCTTCTCCACGAACGATCAGACTCCAGTCACTCCATCACCTCCCCCCCTAATCCCTCTGAAACCGCCCTCAACTCCGTCCCTGAATCATGATCTACATCAAGTCACACAAAAAAACTGCCTGCATAATCAGTAGTTCTCCTTACCTTCGCCTTTTTTTGTCTTTTTTTTTTCTCATGTCACCAAATCTAGAAAAATTCATCTACTTATGCATATCAGGCTGGCACAGATTCCTGGTTTGAAAGACGAAAGAATTCAAGGTCCAGAGATCCTTATTTCCAAAAACACCTGCTGATACCGACGTCATGTAACATCACCCACAGTCCAATCACAGATCCAGGCAATATACAGTCTACTTATACATTACGAAATCTTTGGGTAGATTGTATCTGATTGGGACGTGTTGATGATGAGACCACAACGCCAAGGCAAGGAAATCAATGTATAAGTGGGCCTTTTATATTGTGGATATTTTATCTACTTATGTTTTCAAACTGAGCATGTTGAGAATAATAGCAAGCATGAAAGAAGGATAAATAGGTGAAGAGAGATCACTGAAGTCCGACAAAGTATTGGCACGACACACATGTACATCACTAGGCTAGATGAATGATACACAAACAAACTTGCAAAGGTAAATGTACTTAGGACGAACATGATATGTTTTTCATTTATTCAAAAAGGGTTTGAGCAGACTTTTAACGAAGACAATCCTCTTAGCTAATCTATAGATTTCGCAATCTTCGAGGATGATTTCGATACCGAGTTCGATCCCAATCCCGATGCCAATCAACCGTTGGATTCGTTTTGCTTCTTCCAAGCTCATCACTGTGAATCTGTCTTCTTCCTCGACCTCTTCATCGCTCTGTCCATCCTCGCCTTTTGCGAGAATTTCTTCGGAATGCTGTCCGTTGTTCTCGTGCCGGACTCCATTCTGAGTCGGTGGCCTTGGCTCGTCCCTGCTGAGAATCCTCTCACTCTCTTTCCTCAATCTCAGAGGTATCAAGTCCGGTTCCATGCCCAATCCATAGCCAACCAAGTTCCTTAGTTTATCTTCGATCTGCTTCATGTGTTCCACGTCTTCTTCGATCCTCTCAACTATAGGTAACCAACAGCATACGAAGAATTTTACCCAAAAATGCATCAGAAGATCTTCAGCATGGATTCACTTATACCGAAAATACGCTTACCATAAATTTCGAATGGTTCAGTGACAGCCATGACATTATATTTTCCGCCATGATGAAATCGGAATTCATAAACCCCCTCTTCCCAAGGCAAACGTTCACCCTTAAACTCGACCCATCCAGTCTTTGGCGGCTTGGCCGAGTCGTTTTCAACTTTGAGGTCTTTACCCTGAGGATCAAAACTCTCTTCGCCCTGTTCCCGACGCTTCCCAATATGCATATCGCCTTCCCACTCTTCTTCGAATAACCCGCACCATCGTCCGGAACTTGTGACCTCGGTTACGAGGCCACTCTTGTTAGAGCCTCGCCGATAGCATCCAATCCAATCTGCTCGGGAATGATTCCAGGGCGAGGTCCACTGTAACCTAATTGGCTCACCCATATGGAATCTTAATCGGTTGCACTCGGGATCTCGGGGGCGGTGGTATCTCGACTCTTGCATCGTCAAGCGATATTGAGTTGTATCGTAACTGGACAAGTCGTTCGCAATGCGCCTACGGAACCCTTCCTACATCAACCTTTCTGCACCTACTACGACTTGCTTTTCTCCTCCAGAACAGTACGTGAATGGAACGCTCACGTTAAAATCAATCTTTCGCCTGAACTTTGTAAAAGTACTTTGGTATCCCTGACTACGCCAGAAAGTCGGGGAGCAGCTGAAGAAAAAAAAACA
The DNA here is from genome assembly GCF_026914185.1 of Puccinia triticina. Lineage (NCBI taxonomy): Eukaryota > Fungi > Basidiomycota > Pucciniomycetes > Pucciniales > Pucciniaceae > Puccinia > Puccinia triticina. The sequence goes on along the minus strand of NC_070568.1, from coordinate 780,903 downwards.
TTTTTCATTAGTAAACAACAGCCGCTTCAATTTTTTTTGTAATAGCACCGAAGGCTATGTAACATACTCCACTTTTCTCTATCAAACACGACTTACATTTCTCTAAGAACTCGTCAAGGGCTTGGACGGTCTCGTCATAGATAAACTCAAAGGTTCCTTGAACTTCTTTGAATCTCCGTTCAAAACCTTTCCCTTCCTTCTCGTCGATTTTTCCACCACCCAGACTGCTGGCACTTTCACGATCGATGCGAAGATCTAAATTCTTTCGACGTGCGGCAAGTTTCTGGGCGTTTTGTTTCAAGACTTTCGTTAGACCGGCTTCCTTTCGAATCCTATCCCCATACACCTTCTTCATGTGAGGGCTTTCAATAAAGAGAGATAACAGTCAATTGTGTCTTTTTTCTCCTGGAAAATCATTGGGCATTACGAGAAAATAACTTGAAAGACTTACGTTTCAACAAAACTTAGAAACCACCAATGACATAGCACCGAACATAACGCCAAGGCAAATACCAATTTGTTCCCGCTCATTAAGCTCATGCCAATGAATCCAGCACCACCCATCGACCGTTCTGGATTGTTCAAGTATCTGTAAATGCCAGCGTAAGACAATTCCATCGGATAATCATCCACGAAAAAGTCGCCTGTCAAGATTGATGTTAGCACGAATAATCGACTTGTAGATCGTCTTGATGAGTGAGAAATTCGACTGACCGTAGAACCAGCCAAATTTACCCAATACCTCGTAAGTTGAGATAGCAGTCCAAACGTGAATACCAACCAAACACTGTTTTCAAATCGCGTTTTTTTAGGATAGCATGACATTATAAGCATGCGGTCTATCGGTGTTTGATTGTAAAGGTTGATCGAACATGAAGAAATATGTTACTGACTAATCCAAATGTAATTCTGATTAATTCAGAGCTCAACTCCCACTGGTTTTCTAATTTATGAAACTTGACCGACATGATCGCGAAAGAAACTATCCAACCGCGTGCAGAAAAGACAATTAGCAGGCGTTCAGTCTTCATTTCATTCCCCTGCTTTTTGATTCGCTTATTTCGCGTGAGGGGCAATTCAGGAAAATGAACCTAACCATAAGTCATTATTAATGATAAATTATAAATCCCCTTCCAATTCTGGAAGCATTCCTCGATAACCTCGAATTTCAGGTCATCGATCAAGTCGTTGTGGTCGTCTGCATTATGGATCTCATCTTCGTGTTTTTGTGCGGAGTGGCGGAACTTTCCGATCGGATAGTAATACTTCGTGAGGAAGTGTTTGACCATCATCTTGTTTTGAGATTGTTGTTTGAGTCTAAAGCCAAGTCCAAAACTAAACCAAATCCTCCAAGCTATAGCATTTAGGCTACTGATCAACAAACCCTTATTGTTGTAGATCTTTTTGCTTCCCCTGGAGTCATCTTCCTTTATAAACAGGATGAGAAAATTGTATGCTATCACCAAGATCGTCACGAAGTCGATCGATCTAAATTTATCAAAGTTATCGATCATGATCATCTCCTTTCTTCTAAAGAGTCTGTGCTCTAACTGCTCCCTAACTTCGGCGGGATCGACCGGATGCTGTGTGGGTTCTTGAAAAGTGTTTGATCCGTGAGCCGAGCTCGTATCATGATGGGTATCTCGATAATCAGGAGATACAACTTTGGGAGTTTCGTTGGGAGAATTGAAGTTGAGGGGTTGGATTTTCTTGCGTGGATGAGAGCGAGATCGGAGTTGATGACGAGGACTGGCAGCTGTGAGTGGTCTGGCTTGAGGGCCATAAGTACGTTGAATGTGTGGGTTTTCGAAATAAACGAGGAAACCGAATTGGCATAGATGGGCGAATAGAGAGACAAAGAACACGGATTGAGAGCCGGTGATCAGACTGGCGCCATAAAATCCAGCATAGCCGATCGAATACATCGGATGAGGGGCCATCTCGAATACACCGTCAAACACCAACTCTTGCAATGATAAAAAGAACGCATCACCCCAATACCATGCGAAGTCATGGACGATCCGATGGGCATCGAGTTTGACCCATATGTTGAACCCAACAAGAATGACCCCAAGAGCCCAACGAATCAAGAACACGCTCAAGTTTGACTGGTGTTGAGGTTCTTGCTGTGACTGTTGCTGATGAGGGAGCTTGAGGGAACAATAAGAAAGGCAGAAATATGAGAAGAAATCGTTCAAGAGGATGATATCAACCAGTTGTCTGAATAGTAGCCAGACGTTAAATTCGATCGGATATTTATTGAGATCGTAGTTTAAGTTATTGGTGGACATCTTCGACTTGAGTTGTTTCTCGATCCAGTTCGATAATCTCGGGTTGAATTTCGAATTGAAGAGATTTAAGTTCCTGATGATCTTGATCAAGAATTTGTTTTCCGATTGTTTCTTCAAAACCCAGCCCAAACCGACGTTATAGGTTAATCTCCAAAATAAGAACGAGACCATGTAGAATGTCTTGAGCGTCCTCCTTGGAAAGATCATCAAGGGTATCGTCTGAGCGATCAATGTTGATAAGGTGATCAAATCCAGACTCGATTTGGGCAGTCTTGGATCGAACAATGAGGAAATCATGTTGTGAGTTTCGGGTATCTTGAACACTTCGATCAACCAAAAACGACAAGCAGTCGAGTTAGCACTCCCGTCCGACATCCAAAAGGGTAGCCCACATAAAAGGCTGCTTGGAGTCGAGAGTCTACGAACCTGTACCGTCCATGGTTTTCCCATAGGTCGATTTTTGACGGTTTTTACCTTGTTCATCGTGTTTTCTGTCTGGCTCTATTTCTGCTTCGGCTTTTTGGGGACTGTTGGTCTTCGGATTCTCATCGGCCGGCGGCGAGGGTGCTACCACGACTACACCAGGTTTGCGAGAAGTGGTACTATCGTCTACCATTTTGAATGTTTCATCCACCCGGCTGAATGTGCGACTAGGAGCTGTTTGAGTCTCTATGTTGCTTGCTTCTTGGTTCTCGGCTCCTAAATTCTTGTCAGTTGGCTCCTGACTGCTTCCTAGACCCGTCTTCTTCCAACCGTCACGCTATCCGTGCAGTACCGTTGGTTCCGCGGCGTAAGTCCTACGATTGCCTGCGATCGTTGTGTTTGTAGATGACTTGATGTGTCAATCCCGAGAGCAAGACGGTGATGATTCGTGTAAATAACCAACAGTACCCTGTTGAGTGTTATGTTATGTGATTGGCCTGCAGGGCTTCCATTGCGTCATCGGCACGCCACGGGCCAAACTTTATGTGGATATGGTTTCTTCAGGTTTATTCCGACGATGATGTCATCGCCAACGACGATCGCGCCCAAGACTCCGCGACTCCGCCCTGACCATGGCGCGCTCCAAGGATTTGAGGCATGCCGTAGTGAATCCCAGCCGACATTTGTTACATACCGCTCATGAGCAGCCTAGGGTTGAATCCTGCAGTGCAATGATGGAATATGTCAAAAATTGTGTCAGGTAGATTTCCACAAAGCATTTTTAGCTTCGTCCAGGCGGAGAGGCCATCCGGTAACGATGTGAGAGGCTGTCGGCCTGCATCGGTGGGAAGGGAAACAGGAACAAAAAAAAAAAAGTTCACACTCAGGGCAGCCCTTCTGTCCTGACCGTTTCGATGGCCTCGTCCATCCGTACTCCACAACCGCCGAAGAAGCCCAAGTGACTGATAGTCAGCGAGAGCTAGCAAGCCGAAGGAGAACTGTCCGAGCTGACCATGAAGATCCCCCCTCCAGCCAGCCTGAAAGCCACCAGCACTGAGCAACTCAAGACACTCTTGAAGCCGATCAGAGCAACGCCCGAAAACCGGAGGGCCCACTTCCACAACTGGTCGGGTGAATTCAAAGCGAATCCGTTGGCGATCTTCAAGCCTGAGAACGAGGCCCAGATCAAACTCATCTTAGAGCTCTGTCGCAGAGAATCGAGGAGGCTTCGCTGTTTTGGCTCAGGTCATAGTCCCAGCGATCTGGCGTGCTCTGATGACTACATGGTCAATTTGGATCGCATGAGCGGCTTGATTGAGGTTGGTCTCATCCTTGCTTTCCTGCTGGCTTCACTCTTCCTGAGCTCGTCGACCTGAATCCGACTGTTGATTTTTTTGGTTCCAGGTGGATCAAAGTACCAAAACGATTGAGGTGTGGGCTGGCACTCGCCTCAAAGATTTCATCCAGCTATCCCATCAATACAATTTGAGCTTGTCAGTGCTTGGATCAATCTCAGAACAATCCATTGCGGGAGCCATCTCAACGGCGATCCATGGCTGTGGTTACGACTACGGATGTATTTCAACATACGTTGAATCCCTGACTTTGGTTCTTGCCGACTCGAGTCAAGTCACCGTAAATAACTCAGAGGGCCACGAGCTCTTTCAAGCAAGTCTCTGCGGCTTAGGACTCACTGGAGTGATCACGCGAGTCAAACTGCGTTGTGAAGATTCGTTCAATCTTGAGGAAACGACCTACGCGATCCCGTTTGATGTGTTTGTAAATCACTACGATTGGATTGCCAGGAGCGCTGAGCATGTGAGGATGTATTGGTATCCCCAAGTTGATCAGGTGAAAGTAGAAAGGTTGAATCGGACGACAAAGCCAAGGGTGAGCTGCTTGTTGACCGTCACTACGCACAAATTCCCCCCGGTCATCCACCGCGGTGTTAACGAACGTGGTTTGCACGAATTTCTAGGATCGCGAAACTTGGAAAACGCGTCTACGAGAGAAGCTGATGAAGTGCTTTCAGTGGTACATCCAGCCGGCGGTGCTCTTGCTCACCAAGTACCTACCGAATATCACGGATCTCTATATGAAAGCATGCTATCGCTTGCTGCACGAGCCGACCGTATCGATATCGATCGACGATACTGAAGCGATCGACCGGGATACTCTAGATGCGTTGATCCAGCTTGAGACGCTCAAACGCTTGCCGAAAAATCGGATCAATGCTAGTGCGAGTGTCTTCAACTTCGATTGCGGACCGCCCCACCACACATACGAGGGCGCAATCCCATACGAGCTCACTGCAGAGGCATTAAGACAATTCCGCTCGTTCTTACATTCTGAAAGTCAAAAGATCGGAGGGGGGCTCAAGATGCATTTCCCCATGGAGATCAGACCTGTGGCTGCCGATACCATCTGGTTATCTCCTTCGTGCGGCCAACGAGTTACTTATCTTGGTATCGTACAATTCAAGTGAGCTTTGATATACGCATCTCCTGCAAATTGTGCTACAAACCTTCCACACTGACCATGACCACGTTTGAAAAAGAGCGTTTGGGCTGGAGATCAACGGAGAATACAAAAATTTATTCAAGGCATTCGAGAAGATCTTGGAAGCCCACTATAACTTACGACCTCACTGGGCGAAAAAACACTCGCAGACCTTCAAGAGTCTGGAAAGATCGTATGGGGCAACCAACAACAATTTCCAGCGGTTTCTGGATGTGCGCGATCAAGTGGATCCCGAATTTAGGTTTTTAAATCATTATGTTTTTAGACATTTTGTCAAAAATAATCACCAGATAAACAATGATCCTCAAGATGAAGATGTGGCCAAGGAGAATGAGATACCAGAGCACATTTTGTAACGTTATCTAACTTTGTAAATAGCTGAGGTGTTAGCGAGGTGTATGTAGCCGCAATGAGGGATCCCAAACAGTATTTTGGTATCGGAAGTCAGAATGTGCTTGCTGTGTGTGGCGTATGGAAGCTTATGTCATCAGCTGTTGAGGGCGGGGTGAGTTGGGGATGGACTGGGAGGCGACAGTTCCTCACAAGGCGAGATGGAGAACCGGCCGCCGAAGCCCGCCAGGAGGACTAACATCACCACCATCCGCAAGGCCAGCAATGCCCTCCACCGGAACAAGGCCTGCCTCAACTGCAGAGCAAGAAAGGTATGTATCCACTCGAACACCCATTGACTGTGTATTACTGACCCTGGCCTTCGCATCGATCCTTGCAGACCAAATGCGATGCGGTCAAGCCGATCTGTTCGTCGTGCAAACGCTTGGGCCCCGAACAGCAGTCGCAGTGCAAGTACGACCAACCACCCAAGTGGCTAGAATCCGTCGTCTGTCCCAACCGGACCCAGCAGAACCGGATAGCAGAGCTCGAGCTCAAGCTGGAATCTCTCGAGCGTACGCTGGCCCAGCGCAGGACTTCGGCGGCCATCAAACACGAGCAGCAGCAGCAACTACCACTGCCATTGCCGACCGGGATAACCTACCAAACAACACCCCACCTCCAAACCCAGCCCACGCCGTTCTTCGTCTCCGATCAGAACAGCCACCTCTTCGCGCTCGCCAAGCAGGACGAGCTTACAGATCCTTATCATCAAGCCTTCCAGCCACTCTATGCTGCCGATCACCCTCACCCTCATCATCGCCATCGCCAGTCGATCTCCTTGATCGACAACCCACCGATCAACCATTCCTTGGTCATCAGGCAGCATGATGGCCAACTCACCCAGGTCAGGCAACATGATGGCCAACTCACCCAGGCTGAATTCAACCCATACCCGTATCACTTCATAACCCCGATCTTAGACTCGCCCAGTCCATCGGCTACCTCATCTATACCCGACCCATCTCCCCCGTCTCCCTACCATCTTCATCAGCTGTCCGCCGCCCAAACATTCGACCCGTGCCTGCCCATATCCGAGCCGAATTGGTACCCCCATCTGCCCTCGCGGAAGATTTGCAAGCTGCTCATCAAGGCTTTCTTCAATCGACCATTATCGCCCTTCACCCTAGTCGAGCCGATCGGCCTCCAATCACGCCTCGATCTCAGTATCCTAGACCCCCACTTCCCCGAGCCAGTCCTGATCCATGCGATATGTGCCACCGGCGCACAGTACATCTCCCGCGAGCTACTCGCCCCGGTCTACTGGAGCCACCCGCAAGGGCCACACGTCCATCATGCCGAATGGGCCGAGCGCTTACTCAACACCGGCATCGCCACTCTGCGTGAACCCCGCAAACTCCTCGAACTGGCCGAGGCCGCCGTCCTCTGTTGTCAGTATTACACCGTCGTCGGTAAACCGCTGATGATCTGGAAGTGCTTGGGATGCTGTATCCGCCTCTCTACCCTCGTCGGCCTCAACCTCAACAGCCACAACAATCATTCATTCTCTCGTCCTCAGCATAACATTGCGTACAACGATCCAGGGTTAGAAAAAGTCTCGTTTTGGCCCGATGGTGTCGGTGTTCTAGATAGGCCGACGAACGCGAACATTCAACACTATCGGTGTGTAGCATTCATATCTACAGTCATCATACAAAAAGAGGCACTGCCCAACCACTATTAAAAAACTTGGAAAAACTGACCAAAATATGATTCCGAAATACCACAAATAGCACTCTCTTATGGTGGTACGTATTTTGTTGTGATAAGATGTGTTCAGCCGCGGGAGGGTTTGCGTCGACGGTGGATGAACGGGACAGTCTGATCCCGATCTCGAGTCCGGCGATCTACCGAGTGAACGAGCAAGATGGGAGTCAGAGACCCATGACACGAGAGGAGGAGGCGGAGGAGCGGGAGTTCTTCTCGCCCAGTTCACCCTCGTTCTTCTACAAGCATCGCACTGGCGACCAGGGCAGTCTGCAACTCTTGATCAAGGGTCAGTTATCATCCCTTTCTGCTTTGCTATTTATGTTTGAAATGATTCCGGTCTCTCCCCTCATCCACCTCGCACGTGGGTTTGCTAACCTGGGTTTTTATTATCACAGCGGCAATCCTGTTGGGCAAGGTCAACACGACCCTCTACAGACGGTCCCACCCTGCCAAAACGGCCCAGGAGATTCAGTTCAGCCATTTTCCCATCCACAGGCCTTGCCCGAAAACAAAGATTGTTGACTGGCACGTTTCATTTTTTTTTCATGGAAAAGGCACGAGCATGAAAGCTTGTCCAATTTAATCTGGGGTCTATATCACTCGATCCCCCCGAGTTTCAAGAACCCATTCAAGTTAACAAGATACGGCCAACTAGATGCCTGTCGTAAGCCCGCTTTCCGCGCAAAAGCAAATTGACCAGAGTGAAAGCTAACGAAAGGCACGCTCGAGAGTGTAGTTTTATCGGCACACACGTTGATCCACACGAGCTTGATCCAACTGAACGAGGATCTGGTCTGTCTCGACCTCCACCCACCCGCCGAAGACGCGCATCTCCAGATCTGCCAGCTCTCGGGACAGCTCCTGATCGACTGGTTTCTCCAGCTCATCCAGCACAAGAACCTCGGCCTTATCAGCGTCGATCTGGGTCAACTGTTGTGTGGAAATCCAACCCTGAACTTCGGACTGAGCGTCGTTCGTCTTCTCTTCCTGCTCCACCCTGGCAAATGTTTGGTTTATGATTGACGATCGCTTTTTTTTTTATCTCGGGCAACCAAAGGCTATGCGAACTCATTGTAGATTGATCGCTATCAATCGCGTCTTCAAACCCTCCGCCTGCACCGAGCATGACTCATTGAGCCTCCAAATTGAGCAGATCTTGGGACACTTGAGTAAGTCGGCCAAGATGCCATTAGAAGGTTAGCCCCTCCCCTGCCCCCCCCCCCCCCCCCCCAAAAAAAAAAGACAGACAATCTGAAGATGAAAGGAACGACAAAAAAGAGCTAATGGTCGTATCTTTTTGGTGATATAGGTCGGATTATCGAGCTCATCACAGGCTTGCTCCAAAACCCTTACTCTCTCCTCCCCCGCTCTTTACTCTTCCCGATCATCGACCCGTCCAGGACGACGTATTATCAGCTGCCCAACAACACCCATCCTCCTCCGCACCAAGGCTTGATCAAAAAGCTTGGCGATGATGATGGCCACGAGTCTATGAAGAGTAACTTTGCATTGGCTAGAATGCTGAATTGCTCCTCTCTGTGACCCCCTCTCTCTGCGCTTCTTTCGCCGTCTCACCCTATCCGTTATTTTAAATATTTCATGTCCTAAAAGCCCCGCTCTTTCTTTTCGGATCATCTTGTATCTTATCTGATTCCTCTCTCTCTCTCTGCTTGTGTGTGTGTACCCCGGAGGACAATTTGCTTGACATGTAAAGCCTTACCCTGAGGCTGATATTTACATCATATTTTTTTTCTTGAATTATCAACTGAACCTGGACCTTTGTAGTGGACTTGTCTATTCACTGGAACTGCCCTTTCTCTCTCTCTATCTCCCCTCTATTTCTCTCTTTTTGCTGTCTGTCTTCAGCTTGTTTGCTTCACTGCACACACCTCTAACATTGAATATAAGATCTTATCCTGGTAGGATTAGTTTTTTTAGTTATTATTACCATTTGGTAAACGAGGTGTTTTATTTTTGTTGTGGAGAGATCATGGTCCTGAGACTGTGGATCTGTCTTTCTGTTCCTTTATCTGATAACCTGCTGACTTCCCGGCCCCGCCGGGTCAGCTGGGGAGGGGGGTCTCCCCCCAAAGGGGGAGCTGGCAAGTTTGGCAGGTCTCATTTCATATGTAGATATCCCTTTCATGTGTACATACCCCTGTTATGCTATTCTGGCTGGATTCAATGGCAGATGGAGTGTTTACTAAAAGCAAATAAAAGGTTGCTCAGGGGTATGCTCATTTGCAAGGTTGAAAATTTGCCTCAGCCTACTGCATGAGCACTACAGCATGTTCAGCATTGAGATGCTGAACAAGGTACACACTCAAGGTGCACCAGCATGGAATTTGGGTGCTTGACTCCAGCTTGATTCAAACTTGCTGCATCTCAACTGCAAGCAGTTTCTAGAGTTTTTCTTGCAGTGACAGATTTCAACCTCTCACAGGGAATGTTTCTCTTGCTTATTGTTCTTCAAGCTCACTTTGTATTACATATGCATAATGAATATGCATAATATTGCTTGTATTTATAATACCCAGCGGGATTGTACCCTTTCTGTTGTAGGTAGTGTTATGGCCTGGTGTATACCTCTCCGGGGGAGAGTTGATGCCCGCTACAATCGTGTAGTCGGGTGGTACCTTTTCTTCCTTCCCCGGGGTTTTTACAGGTTATGAGCCCAGCGTTACCTTTGTTGCGTGTTCAATTCCCATTGCCTGCATCTCGCACATGTCACATCTCCCCAGCTTGTAACCCTCACATAACATGACATAACTGTGTTAGCTACTCCTAGTCTTACATATAAGCATATTATTGATTATTGGTTTAGGAGTGTGGTTGCCTTAAAATAGTTCCACGGTTCATGGGTGCCAAAAGTCCCATTTTAAGATAAATCATAGTATAGTCTTTAAAAAATAGCATTAGTATAGTAGCCAGTATGCGTGAAAGTTGACAGTTAACAAGTCTGTCGGGGAGTAACACTTAGATTTGTATGTAGTTTCACACCAGTCCATTTGGTGTCCAATCCAATATCACCTCTGTTATCAGTGATATTGGCTTGCGGGGGAGTGTTATGGCCTGGTGTATACCTCTCCGGGGGAGAGTTGATGCCCGCTACAATCGGGTAGTCGGGTGGTACCTTTTCTTCCTTCCCCGGGGTTTTTACAGGTAGCACCCTCTTTCTTTAGGGTAGGTCCCTTTGAGGCTGTTCTCCTGTCTAAGGGTGGGACCCGGGGTTCGGGACGGGGCATGAGGCTTGTCCCGAAGCACAGACCCCGGACTGATTGGGGCATGCCCTGAACCCCGGGGATGGAACCAAAAAAAAATCAACCCCTGAGGGCAATATAGTCGTTGCCGCTGGAGCCTCAGACCATATATACAGACAACAATCCGGATCCCACGGCCAACCTAAAAAAATGAAGTGCAAAAAAATCCAATCCAACAGTTGCTCTAGCACCCCTCCGCCTTCGAACCAAACAGTCATTGACCTTGGATCCAATGATGAAGCAGGAGATGCACCATCAAAATCGCCACCCAGATCACTCAAAAGATCTTGGGTTTGGAACCACTTTGTTGAATCCAAAGAAACCAACGAGGTAGTGTGCCAGGTCACGATAGCCCGGAAGAACAGTGCATTATGCGGAACTCGATTGAAAAAGGACAAAAGCGGTAGTACCAAGAATCTGCATGGACACCTCTTGTCAGCCCATCGATTGGCCGATCCGACTATCCAGAATAAGACAAAGAATAATCAATTTGACATGGAAAAATGGGCAAAAAAAGGAAAGATTGAAGCAAAGGTGAGTCATTTTATAATCACTTTATTTTTTGTATCAACATATTATGATTTATTAAACGAGAAAATTCTTTCACTTTCAGGTTGAACTTAATAGTGAATCAATCAAGAATGCCCTTGTTTACTTCCTGGCAGAGTGCGACCTGCCATTCACCGTGGTTGAGCAAAAATCTTTCCGTGACTTTGCTCGGCTTCTCAACGAGGGAGCAATGCCTTTATTGGATCAAATTAGCCGAAAAACGATCACAAATCATCTCGCTAGGGTACATATTCAATGCCAAGAGACCATCAAGATTCAATCACTCCTCAAAGAGGATTTTCTGTCGTTCACTCATGATGCCTGGACTGCTCCGAATGTTACTGCGTTCATGGCGGTAACAGTCCATTTTATTAACAAAAAATTTGAGATGAAAGACATCACACTTGCTGTTCCTCATGTTCAAGGTTGGTGGTTTTCTTAAATTTTCATTACATCTTCTTTCCCAACCTAATTAACCCATGTTTTGAAAACTCTCACCAGGAAATGATACGGGCAAAAACTTTGCCAATATATTTTATGATGTTCTCGACAATTACGGCTGCCTTGAAAAGTTGCATACAATCACTGCCGACAACGCCTTGACGAACAACAAGATGGCCCACGAGCTAGCTCTCCAGCTCGATGGATTCAAACCCCAGACAGATTTACTGGGTTGTATTGCGCATGTCATCAATTTAGCCGCTACCGCTGGGATTTTGGTGCTCGGAACGATTGAAGATGACTTAGACGGAAAATCGATCCTCACGACAGAATTGGAAACCGATTCAAATGAAAATCAGCTTACCACTCCTGCCAAAGAACCTAAAGCTGCAAACACCATCCTGAAGCGAATTCACGGTTTATCTAGCTACGTGCGCTTCTCCCCGCAGCGACGAGAACGATTCAAAAGAGCTGTCAGTTTTGCTCAACCTGATCTTTATGCGAAGGGCGTCAAATGCCTTGAGATTGATGTAAAGACGCGCTGGAACTCAACCTACGAAATGTTCCAACGCGCGATTGCTCTCCAGGAGTCCTGTACCCAATTTTGCCAAGCCAATCGCGAAACCGCTCGCTATCTCTTATTGCCGGAAGAATGGGCCCAAGCAAAGAAAGTTATGACTTTGCTTGAGCCCCTCAGCAAGGCAACGTACATGCTTTGTGCAGCAAGTTATCCGTCATTGAATTCCGCACTCCCAATTTACATTACAATCGACAAAACTTTAAAGGAACTCAAACGTGGTCTTTCTAGCGAATCTCAGCTTGTCTCGGTTGCTAGTCGGATGATTGAAAAAATCAGTGGATACTTGAATGACGCTCTCAACAAACCCATCTATATTTGTGCAATGATCTTGGATCCGAGTTTCAAAACATTGTTTTGGAAGAATAATGGCAACTTCATTATGGAGAACTACATGATATCAACGGACGACATTATTGAAACCTTCACCTCGATTGCGCGTGATTTTGAAGAGAAGCACAACAACGAGTTCAAGAAAACAGGTGATGCATCCAAAACTAAATCTCATTCTTTCGTTCCATCGACTAGCGGGGGGTTCTTCGCTCAAGCTCTATACCAACAACCCGATCAGCTCGAGGGAGTCTCAGCTGAAATCAAGCACTACCTCAAGAAAGACATTGAGCCGCGTGAAAGGAGGACTCTTCAATACTGGTCGAATCGTCAAATAACGTTTCCGATCTTATCGAAGATGGCACGCAAATACCTCTCCATTCCTGCGACCAGCGCCTTGTCAGAGAGAGTTTTCTCTAAGGGGAGGCGGGTGGTTTCCTGGCAGTGATCCTCCCTCAAGGCCGAAAGCGTGGAGCAACTTATTTGCCTCAAGGAATGGTACCGAGCCTTTGATGGCCCATTGTAATCTCATCATTTCATTCAGTCTGAGTCACATCTACACGAGTAGAATGTAAATAAAATGAGTTTTGAGCAGAGAAAAGAGTTAAAAACTCAAAAAAAAGATGCACCCTTGCCCCCATCTGCAGAGCCTGTCATGACCCGGGGTTTGGGGCATGACTTGAGTCCCATCCCGATGCCCTCACCCCAGGGCATACGCCCCGGGCCATTTCCCGAACGCCGGGGTTCGGGCCCCAGCCTTACTCCTGTCAAACTATATGTTGTAGGGATGTACCCTATTAGCTATTTAGCCCACCAAAGCCTGTTCCCCTGGAGCTAAAATCCCTCACCCAAGGGTATAAAAGGAGGCCTCTCTCCAGCCATTTGCTCCTCATGTTGGCAATTCCCCCCACATCACATCATCTCACTCCTCATCACACCAAAATATATACTACCTACAAATTTATATTATTACCCTTACAAGTGCAATAAAAAGTCTAACACATTTTTCTCATCATCAATATAACAAGTGCCTAGTGCTAGTACCCTGTCCTTGGTTCCAATCCTGGTTGAAGCATAGTGCTCCCACAACCTTCACGCCTCACCTGAGCCAACCCGGGTTCCATTCCCGCTCTTGTCATTGATAACAATACCTCACTCAACCTCAGTTCAATTCCCCCTCTTCACATATTCATCACCAACACTCATTAATGCTCTATACTCTATACACATATTGATCAAACAACTTCATCCTGAACCAACCAATCCTATCACGTGATTAAAACTTGTTGAAATGTTGTAATCCTCAGTGGTCAAAATCAACACATCAGGCATGGACTTGGTAGCCTAGTTGGTAAAGGCAGCACTTCTAGTATAGTGTCTTAGCTTCAAGCTAAGGTTACTGGTTCAAATCCTGCCCAAGTCAATCATTTTCTGCTAAGCGTCTGCAAAATGCATTGTTAGTTTTAACAAAACTTGCCAAGCTTACCTTGGTGGGTCTTGTTATCTGGTAGTTAGAAGGGCAGAGCTTGCAACTCCACCATCCCCTTCTCCATTCAGCAAAAGGGTTTCACAACCACCTTTCAAGTGTTACACCGGGTACCCAGTGAAATCACTACTACTCCTCTCAATGACCAGAGCAAACTGGTCATCAAGAGGGGTGCTCCTCTCAATAACCAGAATGGAACCGGTCACTGAGGGGAGTTTCTACTCCTCTTGATGACCAGGACGGACCAGGGCATTGAGGGGTATGCGTACTCTGCTTGATGACAGGTCTGCGCCAGCCATTGGGGGAGCTGGCATAATGCGCTTGATGACTGGCCTGTGCTGCACAGCGGCCGGATGTGTAGCTGGAGCTTCTGTTATTTTTGGTATTTATTATTTACCATTAGTTTTGCGTCAACCTGAGGCTTGCTAAAATTCCAAGAAATCAAATGAGGGGAGACAAAAATCCCCTCTACTGGCTGACAGCAAGAAAAATTGAAAAATAATATTTTGCTCCTGCAGTCAAAGTATTTTACGCTACCGCGCACTGTAGCCGGGACGTTGAGTGTATGATGTCTGCAGTGCGCAACAAGTTTTTGCAGTGCACAAAGTACATCCGTTTTTTTTATTTCATAATCATTCTTAGGAACTTATTTTCCACCCCTGTAGCCAATCTCATGACTTGAAGGCTGTGGCCTGAGCTTCTGCATTCAAAAATGTAGAGCCAAAAACATTAGATAACCCACTGCACAAGCATCAAAGTTTAAATACCTTTTTTTTCTCAACCATTTTCTTTTTAGTTTTGTACCATCAAGTTCATCTGGTATTTTCATCATTTCCATTTTTCCTCTTTTTTTTTGAAAATTGAAATTTGATGTATACCTAGGGATGCAACCAGGCCGGGTTTGGGTTGGAAAACAGTGCCCAAACAGGACCCAGGCAAGCATTCACTAGACACACTTACGTAATATCTTGGAAAATGGGCATTTTGAAACAGCTGTAGTTCTGGTTTTTTGAGCAAAACCAGTGTTTTGAAACCACCTACGTCAGTATGTTTCTTTTTTCAAAAAATCATAATGATTTGAACATTCTATATGGGGAAGTTACAAGTCAGGCGGAAGAAAAAGATAGTCTATTAATGTGCTGTTATAGTGAGAGCAAGTAAATTGGACTGGAGTGGGGATACAATGATATTGACAGAAAAACAATCCTGCTATGCCGAATTGGAGTAGTCATACCTAAGATGGACAAAAACAAAGAATCAGCTGGATGGCTAGTTTTTGATTCAGAACAAGATGAATAAGGCTTACTTTCGGTAAAAGACTTCCGAGTCAGTAGGAACCGAGCTTTCAGGGAGAGCGCCACGTTTCTTGAAGTGTGGGTCTCCTTGGGCCTCGAGTTTCAATCGGATCAGCCGATCCTCTTTCAACCAATGTAGAGCGAGGACCAGTAACTTTGAGCCGATTCTGTCGGGACTCGCGATTTCCTTGAGAGCATTAGGCGGGATTCCCGGGTGTTTTTCTGGCGCTTCCGTCGAGATTGGCCATGAAATAGGTTTGGGAGTCGTAGTCGATCCAATCTGAAGATGGCAGACATGCGTCTAATTGGTCGTAGTAAGATTAGCTACCATCACACATCTCCGCAAGCTGAATTAAGAGGACCACTTGCTGGGAAGTTGTCTAATCCATCGAAGATATGAGTGGCATAAACCACCGTACAATCTCTTGTCTTAGTATCTTCGATCAAAAACTGAAGCAATTCCTGTCGAACCATCACATCCAGATCGACAGTGACCTGAATATTTTTCATATCAAGTAAACAGTCAGTCTATCATATCCAATGATTGATGACGATGAAGAAAACAGGTGATTTGCCTCGTCGAGTAGTAACAAATTCCAAGGAGCCATCAGACCTTGAACGATTTGTACCCGTCGTCGTTCTCCATCACTGATCTGGTGCATATGCCAATCAAGATCGACATCCAGGATATCCAGTAGGCGATCTCGTCGAGCTTTGTGCCGGTAACCTCCCACCGAATCCCTGTAGTTTATTTTGAGATGCGAACTGATGAGCCCATATAGAATAGATCATATTGAGAGGGTTTAGACTTACAGAAAATGTGAAACGACTAAATCAGATCGAACGACTGTGTTACTGGCCCATTCAGTACCTAAACCGGATTTTCATCAGTCATCAATGTTACGATCGACAACTTCTGATTCTCTACAAGGTTTATTTACCTAAATAAGCGACACCCTGGTGGGAGTATGAATAAGAGATGTTTAGCAAACGAAATCAAGAAGGCCTCTGGTACAATCAGGACGAGCTTCGACTGACTGCTGGTGTGTTGAAAAAAACGTCTTCGCCTAACGCTTTCGCCTTTGATTTCGTCATCCGTTTGCCAGCCAGGATTTGGAGCAAGGTCGATTTACCTGGGGATCATCAATTGGAGGATTCATGGAGTCAGTTTAGCTGAGCAGCATCGATATGTGACAACAAGTAGGTTGACCTTACCTGCTCCATTGGCACCTATCAGTAGACATCGTGATCCACGCTCGAGCTCCAGGTTAACATCCCGTAATACGTCTAGACATTCAGGGTTGAACCGAAAGAACAGGTCGGATACCTCAACAGCTGGTGTTGCTTGTTGCTCTCCAGCGCCCATCTTGAAAGAAAGAAACTCGACTGACTGAAGCGAGGTAGAGGGAGTCGACAGCTGCTGCAAATCGGCTCATAAAACAACTTTCCAGATGTACCTCAACCCTGGATCGGTGGATCTTTATCTGCATAGCTCACGCTACATCACGGGTTGGATATATCGAGACGCTGCAGGTTGTCACACTTCCCAAAACAGTTCAGAACATCTCAGAGCCGGGAAACATCCCTTACCTACATATGTACAAAGACAACCCAAGATCTCCGTTCATTCATGCAATTCCTATGTATTCTTTGATAGGCAACCGATAGGAGAATCATGCCAAGTCCTTTTCCATTGTGCAGCTGGCGCTGTGCTACCATTTAAACTATTTATACTACATACATCATCAAGTGTTGGATTTGGAAAGCATATAAAACTAATGCTTGATGGCGTGAAGCTGAAAAGATAGCTTAGGTGTCTAGATACATTATTTGGTTCGGAACCATTACAAAAGGTAGGATTTTGAAAGAAAAAGAATTTTATTGAAGCCAACTGCTTGCTGTATGTTTGATTTGTTTTGTCTTTGAAAGGAATCAAAAACAAAGTGATTAATTTCGGAATTTACAATTAGTCTTATAAAGCTAAAATCTTGAGAAAAAAAGTGGACTCGTCAAGAAAAGACATCAAGCGATTGAAGATCGAAATCCAAAGTAAAATAGAACCAGCTTGAGTTTTGAGGGCTTGAAATCCAGTAAGTCCGTGGAAAGTCCGAATAGAAGAGAAAACGAAAGATAGCAATTGATTGTTCCTGATGGTGATTATTGAGAAATAGTGTGTGTGAGAGCAGTTGAATTAATAATTGATTTATCAAGGCTTTTGTGAGCGACGGATATTAAAAACGGGCGAAAGCCAGGCCTCGTAATCCTCTTCTTCCTGAGGGTCGCCGGTCACTCGCAGAGCTCTAGAGAATTGTCGAATTGTCTTGGTAAAGAACACCCTTTCAATATCAATCTTTAATTCTTACTAACCTGACCAAAATTCGGTAACTTCCGTCTGGAAGCGTTGTGGGTTTAACGTGGCGGTAGTTGGTACCACTCAAGTCATATACCTTCCCATTGAAAGCGATTGAAGCTGCGTCAGCCAAGCTGAAATTCAAACAAGTCATCAACGTCAACCGTGTGGCTCTTTCTAGATCAGCAAAACGAAATCGAAACACACGCATGTCTTGGCTTCCATCTTAGTAATGTTTCATACGGCTTGAGTGACCCTAGCAATGGGACATCTCTGAATTTGTTGGGCACCATGCCGGGGAAACCATCGGGTTTGTCGATATGATGTGAAGGTTTGAAATTGTTGCCGCCGTTTTCGGCTGTGTTGGTGAGCTTACTTCGATTCGATTCGATGATCCCGCGCTTCAGTAGAGTTTTCTGCGGTGGTGGACTGCTTGTTACGGGGGGAGGTCCTGCGTTGGACTTTGTGTTTTGGGTGGTTTTTGGAGGTAAAAGCGATGGGGGTATAACTGTGTCCCCTTTGACCACATGAAATAAAAGCAAAGGAGTCCCGACTACAGTGAGAAATACGAACGTTTAATCAGCATTTTCCACAGAGTTCCTCTGTCAGGAATTCCAAAGTCTTACACGCCAATCGATATTCAACAACTGGGATATCGAGTCCTTGCAATGTAAAGGTATGACCCTCCTCGACTGGTAACCCAGTTAATCCACCATCAAGTGCGGGTAGATGGTAATTATCTCCGTAACTAATCCCATAGTCAAGCACTAGGATCAGAAGGAAAGCAATGAGTTTAGTGTTGCTTGAAAAAGAAAGATGGATGCATCCATGATTGATGCGTTACCTGGTCGTTGTTTCAAAGCCGCACCTACTCCATAGTAAGGGATGGTGTGGCTCTCGCACTCGGTTTGGGATTTCTTTAGAAGAACAGCGAGCCGTGAATATCTTGGGGGCGATATTGTGAGCTTCAGTTAATGTTGGCTACTTACAAGCAGTACAAAACCTGAATAAACCGGGAGCGTCATCTCATCTAGACCTGAAGGTGGTTTGAATTTGACTTGGATCTTGCGAGTTTGGCCTGGGCGGAGCACAAATTGCTTGACCGAGAAAGACACAGCCGCAGTGCTAGGTATGAGCGGGACAGGCCAACGGTTGGCTATATTGTTTTTGTCAAAAGTGAGAGCTGTGCCGGCAGTGGCGTGATGGAGGGTATATGACACAGATTGTTTGCCCTTGTTGATGATCGAGAAGGTTTGGGTTCCGTTGAAATGGAGTGTATCATTGAGCGAAAACGAATGAGTTGAAACCACAGTTTTTGCCGTTGCAGCACACCAAGCGTTGACAAGTCCTGCACCCTGATGACATACGGCTATGAAAGAAAAAGGTTAAATTTCTGGATTCGGGCAATGACTGTGTTGGGAAGAAGCTTACTCACATTCCAAAATACCAGTTTCGCTGAAGTTCGCAACAGGCGACGCTGAAGAAGAAATCCGGGTGTATATTTCATGTGGATTGATTCCTTTCCCTTGTATACTCATCACCAGTGCTGCGATGCCCGCCATCTGAGATGCGTTCAGATACTTCAGCTATTGTATTGTAACGATTGAACACCCGAAAGGAACTGACCTGTGGCGCGGATATTGATGTTCCCGAAGCAATAGCCTGAAATAAACCAAAAGTTGCAGATTAGACTCAGTACTGTAAATGATTAATTGACATTGGCCATGAAGTACTTACATATGAACCTTCTGACACCGGGTAAGTGGCTAAATATTACCATCATGCAGACAAAAACCGTCAGTTTTCCTGAATTAGGAGGTTGGGTAGTGAGAGCCTAGAGGTGAATTTGACAAACAAAGCACATTTCCGCCAACCCCAAGCACCCCTGGCTGCGGGGATTCGAGATCAAACATAGGGCCACTGGACATGATTTCAAAGTCAGCTTTCGATGTTGTCATTATGCTTGACAAATGGATACTCACTAGTTGGAGAATTGGCTAACTTTACCGCTGTCGGGAGCAGCCACTGTTTCAATGATAAACATTTGAGATCGTCAGTATTCTTGATGGCCAGAGATAATGTCTTCCTTGCGATTCCCATAGAAATACCTTGAGCGATAGTCAAATCCTTCGAGATGGTGATCCTAAACTTGCTAGGATTTGCGAAATACTGTTCTCTCAGCATGTTCCCGATGTCCCGAGTGACCACACCGACAGAAACGCCGTTGGTGGTATCCCGCGCGACGTATTCTGGAGAAGAGTTGTTCTAAGTTGAGCGATGGCAGACACCGTCAGCGAGAGGAATAGCCCAGGGATGAGAGCAAGATCACTAAATGACACACGTTGGCCCAGAGGATCTTATGAGTTCCATGCCTTATCAAGTTGCTCAATTGGGTTTCGAAAGTGCACGCGCTATGTTTGACACTGACTGTCAGTCTGGCAGCTCTTCCAAGAAGTAAAAGAAGTTGACGGTGCTTACTGGGTCTCAGAGCGCCTGACTAATACGATGTGTTGTGACAGGTTGGGTGAATTATCGGGTAACGGCTTACAAGCGTCATCGAGGCCATTCTTGGTTGAGCTTATCGGATAAACGGGGAAAGTTCCAGGGTCCATGGTAAAGGTAGCGAAGTAGTTGAAGGCTCGGGAGCCAGTGACTGAGGTTGTGAAAGGATATGAGACAAGGGCTGTGGATTGGACGCTTCCTACGGAGATCGTGCCGGTGCCGGTTGATGGAGAGGTAGCAAAGAACAAGCCTTCCTTAAATGAAGTGGCGAGTCAACGTTTGACACGATTTGAGTATTGCGATGTACCTGGCAGCAATCACTTACCTCACCCAAGTTTCCAGCCGAGACTATGACTGCACGCCTTTTGGCTATGCGGCCGGCTATGACTGCTGCTATCGACCCCCCAGACCAACCACCCGGGGCACCAACAGATAACGAGAAAACATCGGCTGGAGAGTCAAAGGTTCGTGTCAGTAGTTATTGAGAGAAAGAGAGGAAGGATGATTGAGAAAACATGAATTCCCACTCACCTCCATCCTTAAAGGCTCGCAGCAAGGCTGAAGCAACCAGTTCGTCGTTAGTATTTTCTTTGCAACCAAATATTCGGTAAGAGGACATTGTTGCCTCGGGGCACACTCCTCTGAAGCCCATCGAATTCTCGTTGGCGGCAAGAACGCCCATGATGTGAGTACCATGCATCTGGTAGGTGAAAGCACAAGCAGGGCGTCAGCACTGGAAATGGAAATGAGACTGCCAGATGGGACTGACCGCACAAGGTGCGCATGGGTTATCATCGGGTATCGGTGGGTTGGTTCCATTGTAGTCGTCCCCCACGAAGTCGTATCCTTTCGCAATCTTGAATCCTGGCCCGAAACCTTTGCCCAAGGCGGGATGTTCACAGTCGCAGCCGGTGTCAATGACGGCGATGTTGATGCCTTTACAGCGGTAGCCCTTTTCGTGTAGACGTGAGATGCCAACTTGAACGTGAGGCTCGAAGAGATCAGCTGAATTGCCCACTGGTAGATTGTTGAGGACCTTGGGGGTGTGTAGAAATTTTGGGCGGGTGACCTCTTGGACGGGATAGATTGTCTGTTGATGATTATGATTGATCGAAGCATAAGACGCGTGATTAACATTCCGCACCAAAATCCGAAAATGGGCGAAACAAGAAGAGAAATACGGGCCAACTTTGACAAACGAGGCCGCTTTGATACTTTTCATACTGTGGGGATTTGCAACTGAAAGTGAGACGCCGGAAAAGATGCCAGGGACCGTAGAGAGGGGTGTGATGTCGTTGAATACCACGCCGTTGCTGGCCAGGTGGTCTTCCAGCAATTCCCTGAAATGCTGCGATTTGGCAGCGAGCCCTCAAATTTCAGTGCTCAAGTGACGATATAAATGATAATAAACGAAAGGTGGAATATACGCGTACAGCTGTTGAATTTTGAATGAGTGCATGTTGTTGTTCTTGATATTCGACAACATATCTGGTGATAGACTGCCCGTGTTGCTTGGCAGAGGTGAGGGAGGAGTTGAAGGTGATGATGATGGCCCATGTGCCGATCGCCAGATTCGACAAGAATGCAAGCAAAGAATGCATGTTGGAGAAGAGTGCAGAGGAGGGGCTGCGGGCGGATTGCTGGCAGTGGAAGGAAGGGGGAAGCAGCCAGCCATGACAGAGGAAGCCCAGCTGGTTGGCTGTTTTTGGTCGAGAAGCATGTCAGCAAGCCCCGGGCTTATACAGGCTGGCGATTCTTCCAATTCTTCTGAGGGGTGTATGTAGCCGGCAGAGTCCAGGCCAGCGGGTTCCATGGAAACAGATGGTCTCCTGACGCTCCAATGTGGCACATGGATGCATACATTGTACATAATTCGCTATCTGATGTCCCTTGCGGCTATTTGGGCCCGATGGCTGCCGGATCGGAATGGCTTTCCCTTGTGGCAATGGCATCCACCGCGCTCGGGAGGATACGGGGTAGATATTTTGAATATGTATGTCTTGTGATAGGCATTTGGCGAGAAGCAGCGCCGAGTGCAGGGGCCGTTCAGCTCCCGAGTTCCGACTCCCGAGCCGAGGGTGCCCCCATGCAGCATCGGCCAGCCGATCGTGATCCTGGCCGTCGGTTGGGGGAATGGGATAGCTTCTTCCGTCTTTCCAGAGTGTAACGGCACTTCTCATCTTCTACAACATGGATATGTAGACAGTCGGCTTATACCTTGCGCAGCCGAATCTTGTCTTGTGCCCCCAAACACAAGCGTTCGTCTGGCAGGAAGGCTGTCTATCCTTGCTGGTGAGCCAGTCGATTAAAAAAGACAGACAAAACAGCTGCCTGACTTGCACATTCCTCGAATCTCGAGTCAAACACTCCCCCCTGCTTCTCCATCCCTTCCCCCCCCTCTCTCTCGTCTTTCTCTCCCTGTGTATGTATGCATCTTCTGTTTGAGGCTCATACATAATTGCCCCCTTTCCTGAAGTGAAGCTGAGCCCGAGCCTGGCCATCAGGTTTGAATTAGTGTAGATATTTTCCAGATCGATACCTCTTCTGCGACGTGCTTCAGCGCCATGCTCAAGCTGCCATCGGTCTCGCTGTCCTTCGGGAAACGATCTCAAAACAAGCCGCACAACCGACCCTCCCCCCCCTCGCCCAGCCAGCCTGCCCCCTCCGGCGCGCCCCCAGTCCCGCCCCAGCCTGAGAGCCTCGCCAGCAGCAGCCTGCCCGCCGAGACACTCCCCGCAAACTCAGATCAGTCCAGCAGCAGCAATACCCCGTCTGTCTCGCTCAGGCGGCGCTACCAATTAAACTTCAAACATCTCCAGTCATCCCTCACTCCCTCCAGCACCCCCAAACTCCACCAACTCCCTCCACCCGTTATCAACAGCCCCTCCCCCCCAGCCAGCCCGGACATTCTCCCCAAGGACAATCCAGCCACCCATTACCCCCAGAAATCTAAATTAAGAGCTAGTAGTACCGGTCTCCCCCCTAATACCAATAATAATAATAATAACAGTAGTAGTAGTAGTAGTAGTAGTAGTAGCAGTAACAGTCGTCTGATCAGCAGCCACAGCATGCCTGCGAGCCATCTTTACCCCGACCACCCCCCCTCCCACCTCCTTTCCCCCTCAGCCATCTCGTCGACGCCTCTCCCGCCGATCGGCAGCCCGGCGATCGCCGTGAGCTACAACCACCAGCAACTCTCCCTGCTCCGGCGCCATCACACGCTCAGTGCCGGTGGTCCGCGGCTCGCCCGACTGGAGAAGCAGCAGGTGCTGGCCAACATGGCCGAGAAGGACCGCCGATTCTATGGCGGCGGCAGCGAGGCCGGCAGCAGCCTCTCCGGCAGCGAGAGCGTCGAAAGCCTCTCCCTCGACAGCCGCTCCAACCTCTGTCTGACCCCTCTGCCCGCCAGCCAGCAGTCCCCCAGCCTCAGCCTGCTGCCCGAGCTCACCCACCACCACCCCCTCCTCCACAGCCAGGGCCCCCCGCCCTGTCCGTCTGCCATCTCCAAGGCCACCAGCAGCCCGCCACGCACCCGGAACCCGCTGGCCCAGCAGCACTCGGGCTTCCAGCTCATCAGGGGCTACAAGCTCGGGACTGCTGCCCTCCGTAGCCTCGACCTCGGCTCCCCGGTCGAGCTCGAGGAGGAGGAGGACGAGGAGGCGCACAGGCTAATGGCTCCCAATGTCAACAGCAGCGTTCAATCGGCACACTCTCAGGCCCATCCGCTGGGAACTCAATTGAGCCCAGCGACCACCCCCTCCACGCACATCAACACCAACATCATCATCCGCCGGACCCCGCCCGTCGAACCAGCTGGCTCCGGCGCTGACCCTTTCCCTCATTCTGCAAGCTTCCCCCTGTATTCCCAGGCGGCCCTCCATCGCAACTTCTCCTCCCCCTCCAAGCTGCAGCACTCCACAACCGCCAGTGCCGACCAAGCCCAGCTCTTCTGTCCCCCGCCCAACTGGAACAAGCTCTCGATCCTCAACAGATCAGCCATGAAGCCATCCGAATCAGCCCTCCAGCTCCTCCACACCCTCCACCCCACCCGTAGCCAGACCCAGGGCGACCCGCGTTCACTCGGCCTGACAACCGAGGAAGAGGACGACGAACAGATCATGGGTAGTCCTGTCGTGAGTCTCCTGTGTCTTTTATGTAACTCTCCCGCTCCTTCTTCCCGCCGTCCGGTCGCCGTCTTCCCACCCGTTGCCGTGCCCCCACTCAGAACAACAAACCGGGTGGCTTGGCATTTAATTCTTCCACGCGCCCACGTTGCCCGTCTTCCCTTCCCCCCATGTCGTGGGTGTCAGGCAACCATCCAGTTACGCCATCATTAGTTGATAATGCCCTTGATAAATCTATTATAACTATCCAATTCAAATACATAGATAAAAATGTACGTGGCTGTGTAGAATGATCAGCTGAATTGGCGTCTGTTTCTCCATGTTTTCTTCTGCTACAACAACCGAAAAAAAAAAAAAAAAACAGGACTTTCCTCATACTTCCAGCCTTCACCGAGCCACATCCGATCGCGTCTCATCCACCGGCAACCATCTTAACGCATCTCAGCCACCTAGCTCCACCTCGTTGTCACATTGGGCGGAACAAACCAACCTACGACGACACCAGTCTATGAAGTCCGACGGAAGATGGGGTGCATCTGCAGCGACCAGTGCTGATGATACAACTGAAACCAGATCTACCAACGAGCCCATCCAAAACCAGGACTCCGGCCGCAACCCACTCGACACCTTTTACGAGCTAGGCTCTTCTTCTGTCGGCGGCCAATCAGCCTCCCTTTTGCGCTCCGCCAGCCATCACTCCAACCCCTCTCCAGCTTTCTCCAGTTCCATGTCTGCCCACCCGTCTCCAAGTGGCACTATCGGACCGTCTTCTAACCAAGCCGCTGGCGTCGTGACGACCATGAGCAGCCCTGTTAGCGTCCCCGGACTCTCCATTAACCCCTGGAGCCCTTCGGTCGAAGAGGCCAAGAAGCTCAGAGAACCCATGCTCAGACAGGCTAGCCTTGATACACTGGCTTCCAACAACAGCTCCAACAACTCCAACTCTCTTCCCATGAAGAAATCCACCAACTCTGATCTCTCTCGCTTCCGATCATCCTCCAACGATGATACCCAAGGTCGGGGGGATGTCAATCTTTTGCATACCAGCTTCGGCCGAATCAATCTCGGCCAAGGCAAGAACGGCGAAGAACTCAGCTCTCGCCCGCTATCCCACCGAATCACTGGCGTCAGGAGTCCCCTCTCCACCTCGACATCTTTGGCCGATCTAAGCGAGGGTACCGTGGCCGACGTGGAGGTTGCCAACCCTGTTGTCGTAGCACCATCGAAGAAGCTCGTCCTCCCGCCGCTCGTCACCGACTTCACAGGAACAGCCCAGGCACGAAAACCTCCAGGTTCGATCAACCGTCACCCCAATGGTGGCGTTTCTCTCCTCTTCAAGGGGCCGGCCAGTGCTGCTGCATTCGTCCCCCCGATCGGGCACTCCTTGTCTAGAAACATCAACGACCCTTTCAACTTCCAAGAGAAGATGCCGTTGGCTGCCAGTCATAATACCGCCGCACCCGGGATCGGGGCATCCACCTGGCTCACCCAGAAGGAGCGTCTAGTCGGTGAATCACAGTCCCGTCAACAAAGTGGCGAATGGGGCTCTCTACCTCATTCTCCCAGCTCTCAGCTTCAGACTGCCACCACTTCAGTCGTCAATCTGCCCCAACAGATCCAACAGCAGATCATCCTTAACCAGCAACTGCAGCAACTCCAGCAGCTCCAAGTTCAGCAACACCAACTCCAGCAACAGCAAAACCAGCTGCTTAATTCCACAATGAGACTCCCGGGCAGTAATACCACGCCGATCAGTGGTTTCAACTCCCCCGCGATGGCCAACATCTTGCAAAGCAATCCGTTCAGCTACAGCAACATGTCTCCAAGCGCTTCTGGGACCTTCTTCGGTAACGGCAGTAACCCCCATGTTGGGCCGGCACCTCCGCCGAACCCATCCCGGTTACAAACGACCATCACCGGCTTACCGGGCCTGGGCAGCTTGAGTGGCACCTCCCCACACGTCCTCCCCCCGTCGGTCGTTGGTGGGCTTGGGCCGATGGCTGGGCCAAGTATGATGAACATGGCCAAGCCGATGTCCTTCATGACTCCCAACCCGGCCGGCCTGCCCGGCGCCAACAACTCCAACATCCAGGAGCTCGCGCGCCAGAAAGGTTACAACCCCACTAACTTCGATACCTCCCCTCCCTCGGCTAGATTCTTTGTCATCAAGTCTTACACGGAGGAGGATGTCCACAAATCGCTCAAGTACGAGATCTGGGCTAGTACTGATCTGGGCAATAAGCGTTTGGATCGTGCCTTCCACGAGTCTCACGAGTCCGGGCCGATCTATCTCTTGTTCAGTGTCAATGCTAGGTGCGCATCGATCTCTGACTGTCTTGGGATTCTTTTGATCAACCAGTGTGCTGATGTTATCATTACTATCTTCCGACGACAGCGGTCATTTCTGTGGGATGGCCGAGATGCTCACGGCTGTCGATTATAACACGAGCAGCAAGGTCTGGGCCCAAGACAAGTGGAAAGGCATCTTCAAAGTCAGATGGGTCTTCGTCAAGGATATCCCCAACAACGCCCTCCGTCACATCAAGCTCACTAACACGCCCGAGAACAAGCCAATGTAAGCCTTTTCCCGCCCGCATGATCTAAGCTACCCCTTATCTATCTATTCGAATACTCAATTGATCATCTCCCTCCTCTTCAGCACATCGTCGAGAGACACTCAGGAAGTGCCTCATGATAAGGGCATCCAAGTCCTCCACATCATGTCTTCATTCCAATCCAGAACGACGCTGCTACAGGACTATGGTGAGCTGCATATTATCTATTCCCCTCAGTAGAGTCAGTCTTTCTGACGAGATGCTTGGGTGGGTACAACACAGCCTGGTACGAGCACAACGAGAGCCAGAAGAGCCAGCAGCAGCAGCAGGCCTCCGAGGCCAGCGCGCGCTCCACGCCCGTCTCGAGCACCGACGCCCCCCACAAGTCCAGCCCGCCGAACTCGTCCTCCGGCCTCGTCGCCTCCCGCCAGCCCCGCCACTCGCTCAACCACTCCCAGAACCAGAACATCCGCAGGTTCACTCAGGCTAACGGCCATCCCGGACAGTACGCCCCTGTGGCCGTCCAGGTCGCCTCCGGAATCTAATCTTTCCTCCCTTTTTCACTCCATATATAGATATCTGTATTTGTCCTCCCGTTCTATACACACTTAAGCACATACGCACACACACACATATATATATATATGCACACACACTGCACGTGAATTCCCGCTGGCTTCCCTTGCTCTGTGTTGTTGTTTTCTTTCTTTGTTTGTTTGATAGGATCTGTTGGGCTTCTCTTGTTTTGGACATTCCATTCTTTCCTTCCGTCTCACTCTCGTAGAAGAAGTCAGTGTTTGTTCCTGTTCTAATTCCTAGCCACAAAACGACCAACAAAAAACATTCCCCTTTTGGCATCATCCATTCTGCGATCTGTCTTGTCCGCCTCCATACGTCCCATATACAACCGCCGGTTTCCTGTGCTTACTCATCTTGTTCAGTCAGCCAGCCCATCTTCATATAAGGCTTGCTCACAAATTTTTTTAGTCTTGTCCCACCTTATATATATATACTGGTGTCCTTGGTTTCCTGTCTTCAACATATATGTTTCCCTCCTTGTTTGTTATCCTCGGACGATGGATTGATTGATATCAAAGTGTTCTTTCCTTCTTGTCACATATACGCGTACATGCGAATATATATATTACACATAACTTGAGTACATACATGCACATATAACTTCAATGGAACTCCTCTCTCTCTCTCTACTCTTCTTTTTTGTGAATATGCTATCTCCAATCAATAATATGCTCAAAACAAAACCACCATGTTCTCCGTGATCACTCCCAGCAATATATGAAGCTCTGCCAGTTCAAAACTTACAGACGTGGACAAAGGCTTTGTTGGCTCTCCCATCCGCAAAGCAGAGAAAAAAAAAGCCAAAAAAAAACGGATTCTGGACCCGTCATGCTCCTGTGCTAAATGGAAGATCCAAACATGATGAATGTAATCTGACAAGCTCAATTGAGCAAGCTGTCAACGGGGTTGCCAGAGAAAACACCTCAGAAGCTTGCACCTGATTTTTGGGCTATTAGGGGGATCCAAAGCTGGCCAGGTGCAACTTGGATGCCATTTTGCAAGCTGGTGATCAAGTAAGTTTCAGATGTAGCGGGTTTCAAGACACCTTGTAAGATTGTCTCTGCTCAGGTGCCCAACAAAGTCATCATCCTAATTGCTCATAAACTGTCAAATCAATCACTGGCACTTGTCACAAGTGCCACACACACCACGGACACAATTTCAATATTTTGCTTCAAAGAAACTTTGAAGAGGAATTGATACATTGCTTTAACAAGCATTTGGAAAAAAAACTCAAATATGTTTTGAATAATGTTCAAGATTTTTCAGTTTGGCCCAGTGGGCAACATCCCAACTGAACTGATTATTGTTTTATTTTCATTTGAAGCAAGTTTGAACAACCATTGGAGCTGTCTGGGGTGCACACACATACACGGATAAGAAAACCAACATTGTAACCGCTGTGCTGTGTTTAGCGCAGCAAAGCGGTTTTTGTGCTGCTGCGCTAACCGCTTGTTGTTTTCCATGAAAAAAAAGGTGATTTGTAGCGCGCTGGAAAAGTGGGCACGTAGCACTGAACCACTGCATTTCAGCAGTAGCGCAGCGGTTTGAAAAATAAGAACAAAAGTGGTTTAAATTATGTTAAAAGAGGTTTAACATACATTAAAATTCCGCTATCCACTAAAATAGTGATAGAGCACTGGCTTTCAACTCCTGCTGCGCTATTGCTAATTGCCCTGGGTGGGTAGCGGTCAATCACTGCGCATAGTGGTTTTTAAACAGCTTCCGCTGCATGCCTCTGGGACGTAGCCGTGTGACCGCTGCGCTGCGCTAAACAACCACTTTTTTAGCGCAGCGCAGTGGTTACACCATGAAAAAACGTATGTGAATTGGGCTCAGGTGACATTCAGTAATATATGTTGAAATTCCAGTGGTAACTCCAACATTACTCCCCTTGGATAACAATGGCCCCTTTGTCATCATCAGGAGGTTCCACCACTTTTCACTAAGTGTATGGTTGGAGTAAAGGCCGGAGTTAGCTTCATGTCACCTGCCAGTTACAATGTTGTAAAAACCCACACACACCATATGCTTCCTAATCCTTCTCATTTGTATGTTTTAAGCCCTCAATGGATTTCCTAATCCTTTCAGAAACCAAGAAATCCTTATCCACAATAGCTGATGTGTTCAAAGTTGAGATAATAGGGGGTACCACATATGAGGAATACACAATTAGAAACCAGTCAATTTTCCAAAAATGAAATTCATCACCAGCAGATCCCAAAATGGGGTAGAAGAAGGGCCAACATGTTTCAAAAATGGTATGTTTTTTCAAACCCGTCAATTACATAATTGTGGATTTGGTCATATTTACCCCTTAATGGGCGGGTCCACAATTGAAATTTACAAAACTTAGGTACCTGTAACATCTTTATGACCAAAATTTTGAAATTCTGGCAAGCTGTACATGACTGAGTGTTGGTGATCAATCAGTCAACTTATCAAATTTTTAAAACAAATGTTCATAATCACCTTAGAACAGGTTCAAAATTTTTCCAAATTTCAATTGTGAACCCCCCTAATACATGAAATGCTCAAAACAACTCATAATATCATACAAATTTTGAGCAATGATTTTATATGTACCATTCTAGAATTATTTTTATGCTTTGAGTGTTTGGATGGTACCTATCTTTTTCTGGTTGCAATTTGATGATTTTATCTGTAACTTTATTTCAATTAGTATTAATAGCACATCAATAGCATTGACCTGCATGACACACTATTAGCTAGCTTAACTAAGCCTCTTGAATGGAGGGTCCAGGGGACCCCGCCCGGAGGGCTCTCTGTAGGAGAGGCTTATGCATAATGTCTGAAAGCTGGCAGACAAAGGAAGGATTTTCAACCCCAAAAACACAAAAACAGAATTTGATTAAAATCATCAACACATGTACAGAGAAGTATGAGTAGACATTTCTCTTGGCAGTACTGATGCGCACCCTCACCTATTTTTTTAGAGGCCTAAACTAAATCTGATTGAAGGAATCAGGTCAAAGGAATCCTGAAGGATATTCCATTGCTCTGAATATCTATTTTTGAAATTTTTGATAATATGCAGGATTGAATATCTTATCTGCAAAAATTGAGTGGCTGAAGCTGCAGGATCTGAAGATATCTGCAGGTTTGCAAATCCAAGATCCGCAAGGCATGATGTTTGTAATTCCTTAGTTGACATTTCTTTGTGTGTTTTCATTTTTGAAAGATTAGTACAGGGAGAACGGTTGGGATTGAAGAGATAAGACCAGCACCATTTGAAAGCCGAGGTCCAGAAGTACATCTTGGCTCTGGGAGAGGCCCGCAGGAGCTGAGGGGGAGGCTGGGTGAGGCTAATTATTTTTACTCCAGCCATTCATGATTTCTTTCTCAGCCAAATTTTTGACTTTGTGCATCAGTCCCTCCCTACGGGAGGGGCCGCTTCGCGGCCAGCCACAGCGAGCCTCCTACCAGAGGGGACTTGTGCCAAGTTAGTGCTATTAGTAAAGCGATAGAGCTTGGTTTTGCGCTGCGCTTGCACTTCGGCGATCTGGGGGAAAGTTCATGTGCTACACACTTTTAGCACTAGCAATCGCCGGCTGCGTTACCGCTAGCGCTATGGGAGATATCCCTGCAGCGCTGCGCTAAAAGGGGGCTTTTTTTGAGCGTAGCTGCTTAGGCAAATCCAGCAGGTAAAACCGATGGCTTAGCGAAACCAGAGAGCTATCGAGGAGGCTTCCCAAGCCTATCTGTTATTGGCGCAACGCTGAATGCTGCTGAATGATCTTGATGCTCTTGTCGAGGCACTCGTCGTCTTCATTTCTCAGAACAACCCTCACATCGTGCAATCAAGGAAGATACTCCGGTGGATCGCCTGTAAAGACTTTTATGAATGTTGGTTAAACTTTCATCGAAAAATCTAGCGGTATTGTATTGAGGCTTGGTTTACAGCGAGACACTGCAACATGCAATGGTCTGCAATGAAATGAGGAAGCTTGTTGGACGCGAACCGCACAATCAAGTAAAAGACTGATCGGGGACGGCATGTGCGCCCATTGGTAGTACTTTCAACGCTTTTGCTGATCAAATCAAGATGGTTGCTTCTTGAAATAACTACTAATTGGATGATCTACAACAGGAGGGGTACGTTCTACTGAAACTGGGCCAAACGTAGTCAAAGCAACCTCACGCCGGTTGATAGTTTTTTAGTGCTGTGCCTTTTGCTTAAAGTCAGAAAAAAAGATCGTGGTCAGCATAAAGAAGTGACAAACACAGGCGAGGGCGAAGGCAAGGCAAAGCATACAAACCTTGTGGGCTTCAGCAGATGCGCCGTCTTTCATCTCGCTGGCCTTGTCGCCGATGGCGTCCTACAGATGATTGGAGACGTAAGCGTTGAGCTACTGACGTGGGTTGGATGTATGTGATGATCTATTGTTTACCTTGGCTGCACTGGCCCGGGAAGAGAGGCTGGCGTCCGAGTCCTTCGCGACATTCTTGTTGGCCTCCTTGGAAGCTGTGTTCGTGAGCTCAGAGGCCTTGTCTTGGACATACTGTGGTTTTAAGAGAGAGTGCATGTCAACAAGTGTTACCTCTCCGAACGGGACACAATCAATCGGTGGTAGGTATCGATGTTACTCACGTTTAGGCCGTCTTTAACGGTTTGCATTTTGAAGATTTATGGATGGGACTGGTGGGCTGCTAGTTTAAATACGATTGATCAGGTCGACAATCAGCAAACCACATTCGGTAAAGCCACAGACTACAATCTCAAATACTCCACAAAGACACAGTAGTGCGAAGGGAAGCGCTGCGAGTGAGCGGGCTGGCTGAGGCAGTAAGACGATGACCCTGCCGCCAGCTAGGCAGGCGAGAGGCGGGAAAGGTTTGCAGAACTCTCGACATCGTCGGCAGTGGCCGCAGACAGAGGAAGGGGGACTTACGATGGGATGTGAGTATCTTAGATGAGCTGTCGAGTGGAGAGTGTTGATGGCTGGAGGAGGAAAGAAAGAATCGGGGCTGGGAGGGAAGAGTTTTTGTAGACGAGCGGTCTGGAGAACAGCACGAAGAGTCGTCGATCGAACACGCATCGGGATGCGGCTGGGCCTGATGACGACGCTTCTGGAAATCATCCAATCGATCGCTTCTTGTCTTTCACACTGATTCCTGACATCATTGGTTCCTGGCCTTAGTGATCATCCATGATTAAGCCGTTTTTGGGCAAAGGTTGGGCAAAGGCCGCCCTCAGCGCTCAGCTGGACTGGCATATCGCAATCGCATAATCGACATAACCAAATCTTGAAAAAAAAAACAGCGCTGAAGCGGTGACCTGCTGTGGTCATCAGGTTGGTCTGGAATGGGGTCAATGCACCCGATGGTTTCCCTCAGATGACGTGTTTCAACAGAAAGCACGTGTTTATAGGTCGGCAGTCGGCAACCAGGGCGTCTCCGGCGTGGCTTGCCGCCGCTGCCTTCCGGAGCAGAAAGGCCCGTGGCTATACCCCGACGGTGGAGGCTCTACACCACCGGGCAACTGGGACATTGGCCCAACGTGAGCTTCGACGGTGGGACCAACCACACACGAAGGCTTGGTGACCAACGTGGGTCAGCCGCAACCATGAGGCATGGTGGGTCGAACGTTGGCGCAACCGAGTCCCCCACCTTTGCCCTAAGCGGACCAAATGGTGCTTGCTAAAAAAAATTTGGGCAGCATTTCGGCCCCCCAGTACCATTTAATGAAACTACAGGTACGCATTTGGCGCCGAGCAAGAGCCAAGCGATGCCTTCAACCATCTACAGCGCTCCTCCTTTTATACTTTTGCCGCAAACCCCACTGCAACACGCCTACTGTAAAAAATTTCCTTTTCCGTTTGTACGATGGAGGACTTCCCGTCAATCTGCAGCCCCCTGCAGAGTCAGATCTGCAGCCAGGAAACCTTAATTTTTGCGGGGAAATGCTGTCACAGGGCCTGCAGATCTGGCTCTGCAGGGTCTGTAGATCTCAACGGGAAGTCCTCCATTGTCCATATTTCCAAAGGACCAATAAGAGCTCCTTTTCATTGCCTTTTCCATAGCTGTTGTGTCCTCTAAATCATCTGCCTTTGGGCACTGATTAGTTAATGTTACTATGTGCAGATCCCACATCACAAGTACTTCTTCTCAAATTATCTTTACCCAGGCTCTATTAATGTCTACTTACCTTAAAACACTGGGTCCAAGTCACCCCCTATCTCCTTCCCAATTGGTGAACTGTAGAGCTTTCCGCGGATAGGATATTCATCTGCACCTCATTCACCCATCCTCACCCTTTTGCAAAGGCTGCCAACACTCTCTTCACCAGGGCTGGTATATTTTTGGGCCCATAGCCTGTGATAAGAAGGCACAAAAATAACTAACCACAGCACTATAAGAAGGGCTACACCTGGCTACAAGGTTTGACAGGTCCGGCAAATCCCAATGGTGCACAATTGCATTGACCAGCTGCTTACCTGAAAATGGACAGTGCTCCTGTCAAATAAGTCTTGGGATTCTGTGTCTATCTGCGTCTAGGAGGAAAAGGCAACAAGAGATAACCGCTGCCTAACGCTGGCCATTTTTGGAATTCAACAGATCAGCCCCTCCCTGGCCAAAATTTTGGGACTTGCATCAGTACCCAATTACAGTACACCTTCATGCAAACCAATATCCCAGCATATTTGGCCAAATTGGGGAAGACTGATTGTGCGAGCAACAATGGGTAGTTATGTTACTGATAACAGTAATGTAACGGTAACGTAACAATTTTCCTGCCGTTACAGTTACTGTTACGCGTAATGGCGGTGTGTTAGGTTATCACATTGATGTAACAGCATTTTTTCAATGCTAGTTACGTTATCAGAGCGCCCACAGCGCCGGATAACAGTTGAATTTCAGGCTAAAAGTAGCCAACTTTTGCCCGTTATTGCGTTGGCCTGTGGATAACGCAATAACGGCCTCAAAATATGAGGCCCGTTACATTACGCGCAAGGCCCAAAAAAACAACATTACTAATAACGTAACGCGCCGCAGCGCGTCACGAGGAAAGTTATGTTACCCAAAGTACGTGGATAACGTAAAGTAACGTAACTACCCATTGTTTGTGCAAGTCGCGCTTGGGAGTGTGGTGCAATCTGCCCAGTCGTTTTGTGACATTGACATATGGAGCACAGGGCGGCGGAGCCACCCTTGAACCCTAGTCCCAATTATGGCATTGTAGCTGTGCAGCCTGCTGCCGGAAGAAGGATAAAAAAAAGGGTGACTTGAATCCACAACTGCAAGGCCAACACCGCTTGCCAAGCACTCTAACCACTGCAAAAATCAGCTTGGATTCTGGAGGGGAACAGAGTATAGATATTGCCCCGATATTCAGCCAATTGTCTGAATTTTTGATGCTCTGTAGGAAGTTGGTGTGATTGGTTGGACCATTGGTCCCCAATCATGCAGATTGTGGATTTGCTGGATAAACCAATCCCAATCATGTAATTGGTCAGACCACCATTTTCCAATCATGTTTGTTGGACAACCCAACACTGATCACAGGAAGTGAGCCGGCGGTGTAAGCAGTCAAGCTAGTTATATGCTTATAGATCATATTCAGTATGCTTCAATCAAAACAGGGTTAATCTTGTATATAATCTATACCAGATTATGTCAGGGCAGGTCTCTATTGTGGCTGTGCCCTGAATATGATCCTTAGATATACCTAGGGATCACAGCTGATCTCAGATGTTGCAACGGTGTGTTGGAGCTTGACTTGGCCGCAGCACAAGGAGGAAAAAGCCGCGCCTCCTTCTGGAGGGGCTGGTTGAGCAAATGCAACCGGAATCTCAGAGATTTGAGAGAAAGGGTCCTTTCTAGGACGAGAGAATGAAGAGGAAAACCTAGACTTACTAGTTTGGGTAAGTCAAGGTGGAGAGGGAAGTCAGAGGTGGAAAGGTGATAG
Organism: Puccinia triticina; assembly: GCF_026914185.1. NCBI lineage: Eukaryota > Fungi > Basidiomycota > Pucciniomycetes > Pucciniales > Pucciniaceae > Puccinia > Puccinia triticina. The sequence goes on along the minus strand of NC_070568.1, from coordinate 745,591 downwards.
TTGGAGGATCAGAAAGTAAAGGCACCAATCATTGTATCTTAGATGCAAAAAATAATTGGGCTTGGTAACTTTATAATGATCTGGGGACTATTCCTGGTAGGAACAGTCCCTAGTGCTTATACCCCAGCAATGATGGGCTAACCTGTGGTCCAATGCGCATTGCTTCTCTTTGATCTAGCCACCTGGGAATATTATTAGAATATACTGTTGAGTTGTCTGTTAGTCTGCTACCATGATGTATCACCACAGTATGGAGGGCTGTTGGATCGACCCATGAGCACTACCAACCAACCACCCAGCTGGCAGCCACAAGCGTCTGTAGCCTACACCACGGGCAAATAGGTCTTCTTGCGGCCCGCAGCTTCACCTGACGTTGCATTTGGGGTCGCGGCCGCAGTGACTGCGTCTACTTGCGCAGTCACGCGGGCTTGCAACAACAGGGTGACGCTGCATCCCGCAGCAACAGCTACATGCCTGTAGTGCTAGTTGGTAAAGGCAGCACTCTAGTATGTTTCTCAGCATAGCTGAGGTCGTGAGTCCGACTCTCACCAGACACATCTTCATTTTACAGTCTCTACATATACCCAGGTATTGCTCACTCACTCACTCAAGGTTGACACCCAAGCCATGAACCTACTGTCATGCTTCCTTGAGCTGGCCTACTCCCTCGAGGGCACCACGTGAGTGCGCTCTCTAGTTGGATGGATTGCTTAGTTGCGGGCCGCTCTTGCTCACAGCGGCCTGTGATTTGTTGCTGTCTGCGCTGTCTTGACTAGCAGACTGCTGACAGATGACCTCTGGTGTTTTACACCTTGGTCAATCAGAACCATTTCATTCTCACTCACAAAGTGTCACAGGAGGATTTTCAGACTGTGAACTTTATGTTCTTCATCCTCAATCCCCCGCAACACAAGCTACAAGTATAGAGCTCTGGGGCTCCAGGTGCAATGGAACTTTGGCCATCTGAAGCAGGGCTGAGCTTAAGATGACAGAGGCATGGCAGCAAGCTGGTTTGAGTATGAAAAAGAAATGAACTCTGTCTTTTGAGAGAAAACACCCAGAAGAGAGGCCACTTGATGGATATGGTGGCTGCAAGAATGAAAAACTAGACAAACCTACCTTAAAAGTTGGGAGGCTAGCTGTGGCTGGCACTCACACTTGACCCACATTGTGCTAACTGCTCTCAGGTACCGTTGTTTCTTCTTTTCTCTTTGGTTTTTTTGTTATTCTTGGATGTGCAATGATAACATCTTTCCAAACCCTAATTCTGAGCCTATTTCTCGCAGAGCATTTCCACCACAGGCCCTAAATTGGGGAACAAGTTGGAATTTTCAGGAATTTACCACGTCAACCCAACCCACTGGGGGCGCAATTTGGGTCCAAAATTTACGGCCAAACCTAGATTTTGTGCTCAAGTCCCTACATGTAGGGACTCCTAGAGACTCACTACCAAATCCTCCATCCCCTTCTTGAAACCCTTTCACACAACAAACATCATGTGAAACTGCAACTTCCCATTGGTCACACCCCCAAACACTTATCCCTTCATAGCGTGATGGCAAAGGCACCAGGCTGGCCATCAAGAGGTACAAATTTCTTGATGGCTAGTCAGTCCTGGCCATCAACAGCTAGCTACTGGCCACATTCTTGATGGCTGGTCCATTTCAATCATCAAGAGGAGTACATACTCCCTTCAATGGCAACAAACTGGTCATTGAGAGGAGTACATACTCCCTTCAATGGCAACAAACTGGTCATTGAGAGGATTACAATGTACATACTCACCTTGATGGGCAGTTTGTTCCAGTCATCAAGAGGAGTACATACTCCCCTCAATGGCCAGTTCCTTCCAGTCATCAAGAGGAGTAGTACCATGATGAATGGAACAAACTGGGTTGTGAGGAGTACATACTCTCCTTGATGGCTGTGTGATGTTTGGGGGATGCTTTTCATGGATTTTTAGAGACTCTGTTGGAGGCTCATGGTGTATGTTGCAGCAGTACAGCTAAATTAGCTTCAATTTGTACCTGAAACTGCATTTTGTTTTCACATATCTGTTTAACTGTTAGCTGTGATTAGTGTACAACCTAGATTGTGCATTAAGATTGAGTGTAACTTAGTGGTGCTAAGAAAATCGACTTTTTAGGGTATTTTTCACTAGCATTAGCAGAATAGTTGCAATTTTGGCCTCCTTTTCAATCAAATTGACATTATACCACCCAGCTCTCAATTAAAAAAAGAGGATCAAAAAAAAAAAAAAAACTCCCATATTTTGGGAAAACAACTCCCAGATGTTGCTGCAACCATATTTGGGAGTTTTTCTCCCAAATCAGTTTTTGATTTGGGAGTTGTCAATACTAATACATAATTACTTTGCGCACTGTGGGTGAAGGAATCAAATTTTTCAAGATCTATTTTGAAAACTCAATAGAAAGGCTTCTGATTGCCCTCTGTACACTTTTTGGGAGTTTTTGAAGCTTCCTTGTATGCTGAAAACACCCATTAAGAGACAAAGCAAGTATAGTCTTTTAAGGACCTGGAATTAAGGTTTCTGCCTACCAAAAATTCCAAATAATTTATAGAATCATGATATATATATATTCAAGTGTTTCAGAACTTTCTGGCCACATTGTGCAAGAACCAGACTTTGAAAAATTAGGAGATAGCACCACTCACTGGCGCACTTTGACAGATTTTGTGCAAGATTTCCTAATTTTTCAAAGCCATATTCTTGCACAAAGTGGCCAAAAACCTCTTAAACACTTGAATATATATCTATAATTATTCAATAAATTATTTGGAATTTTTGGCATCTGGGAAACTTATCAAAAAAAAACTTGAAAAATGTGATTCCTTCACCCGCAGTGCGCAAAGTGTTTGGAAATTTGCGCACTGCACAGTGCGCAAAGAGTTTTCCACAGTGCACAAAGTAAGTCTGTACTAATATTTATTCTATTTTTTTTTTGCAGAGGAATGTCCACCCAAAATGCCCTTTGCAGAGGGCCTCCTTGGGAGTCATCCATAGGCACCGCAACCCCAGTATAAAAATGTTACACTACATGTATTTAACACAGGCACTGCAACCCCCATATAGCATTGTTATGCAACTTGTAACCCAGGCACTGCAACCCTTGCATGACATTTTTATGTGACATGTAAACCCCATATAACATATTTACACAACAGATAAACACCATGTAGATATTTCAGCAACAAGCTTAAAGTTTAAAACCCATGTAAAATTTACACCAAGTAACCCACATATCAAGCATGCACAACATGTAAAATGCTCCCACAGCACTCAATCCCCATGTGACATGTTTCTGCAACACACTACACCCATGAAAAATGTTCCCATTGTGGTACTCAAAAATGTGAAAAATCAAAAGTTTTTCTCATATACATACAGAAGGCCTCAAGATACCAACCATATTTGGACACCATAAATGGACTCCACGGCTACAGTAGCCCCTAGTCCCCACTGGAAGCATCACTGGAGCCCCACTAAACTGGAAGTTAGACCCTTTGGACAACATGTAGCACCCAGTCAACCACCTGTCAGGCGCTTCAAGTCAACTTTCCCTACACCATTCTATCCCCACTACATATATTGGTTTGGATTTGTTTCTTATGTATATGACATCATGCAGCACTGCCCCTGCAGGCTGTGCCCCTTCAACTGAATGGCTACCATTCTAGTTCCTTCTAACTCCACTTTGTCTGGTCCTATTACATCATCTGATCATTCCCTGCACCTCTTATGAACCACTTGCATAAACTATGGCATCATCTGACACAGCCACTCCTCATATATGCACCCCTTGCATAAATTGTACACAGCCACTCCCTGTTAACTCCCTCATGTTGTACAGCACAGTTCAGCTAAAATAACTCACTCTGGGGCTGCCCTGGAGCCAAAATCACTCAAATTTGTCTATATAAGGAGCTCTCTCCCCCCCATTTGTAGTTCCTCAGTTTATTACTGATCACGTTTTATACTCACCCATCACCCAAAACACTTATGTACCCACTCAACCCTCTTACTTAAATACAACAACCCTTACATACTGAATAACAAGCTTTTTATACTGTGTCACAAGAAGCTTATCTTGAGATAACCTCTCCTATCACTTATTAAAACTTGCCAAGCTTACCTTGGTGGGTCTTGTATCTGGTAGTATAGAAGGGCAGAGCTTGCACCTCCTTCATCCCCTTCTCCATTCAGCAAAAGGGTTTCACAATCACTCTTGAGTCTTACACTGTAACATGCGCCCCCCAAGTACGCCGCATGAATTTCCCGCGCCATGTAACCCCCATGCAATAATTTTAGAAACAATGTAACCCGTTGTGGAACTACTCTTGGGGAGAATAGAGCTTGAGAGGGATAGGTGCTTTAATGGGCTGCCTCTCTGGGACTAGATTGAGTAAAGACAAGAACAAGAGTATGGACTCTTGAAGAAAAGATGTGGCTTAGAGATTAAGAAATTTGGAAGAACTGGAATTTTTATTTCATTAAGTTCTGCCTCTCTCTAAGCAACAAGTTTACTACAAGCTCCTAATGTGCTATAGAGAGAGGAAGTAAAAGCTGCAGGACTTTACCTGGAAGCAGGTCGCTTAGCCATGAGTTGATTTGAGAGAAAAAGAGTCCAGCTAAGATTGCTGGTCGGAGGTAGCTTCTGCTATTGATCTGTGTTTGGTCATTTAGCTGTTAGCTCCTCCTATCTTGTTGTTTTCTTTCTTGATAAGTTTTAGCTTACTCAGCCGGAGGAGTTCCCCTTCTTTAGGCCTGGTTTGGATTTTGGATTGGGTTGGGTGTGCCGAGGTTGTCTGCTTTAGCAAGTTCAACTATTAGTCCCTGATCCTTTTTCACTCCTAACACATGAGGTACCTGGCTCCTTACCTTCTTTGGGTCCTTTTGGATTTGAAGTGGTTTGCGCTTGGGTCTTGGTTTCTTTGGCTTTGCCTATTTTAGGTTAAGCATGCTTGTTAGCAATTGTGTTGTTGAGCTCCTGGTTTATTTAAGATTCTCTCACCTGCGGTGTTTTTCAATAATCTTTCCAGTGTTGACAATTGACAGGGTTGTCCTGCTTTTTTGATCTTGCTATCCGCGGCGGCTGGTCCTGCGTTCATCAAATTGATGCTTTCAGTTATCTCAACCTCGCGGTTAGCTGGGACTGCGGAAAGAGGTTTGCTGGGCTTACCAATTTCCGCAGCTGTTGCGGTTTGTGGCACTCTCCTCACTTTGTGAGCAGAGTACCGCTCCCCTGGGCATGTATTCTTAGAGAGATTTCTAGAGGTATGTGACAATGATAATAATTTCTGCTTAATCTAATAAGAGTTCAGGGATATCAAGTTTGTCCAATCTGATTTATTGGCATAAACAAGGCTAATGAAGGGTGACCAGTGATCTGAATTTCTGGGACAGGATCTGATGGGGAACAAATGACAAGGCCAAAGAGGGCAGACTATATACAAAATATGGAAGGTGCAAACAATGGAGAAAATGAGTGGGGAGGTTTATGAAACTGAACCCTTAAAGGAGGTTGCACAAGACCAATGGGGAACAGGGGGCTTGATACAGGGTATGGAAGGGGATAAGAAATATCAAAGGGGAAAATACAGATCACATGGAGGAAACATGATTTAATTAAGGGTCTGTGGCTTTCTGAAAAGAGGAGAGTGATGTAATGAGAATTAGTGAAGGAAAACAAGGGCCAAATGGGGAGTGGCTGAAAATGTACATATGTATCATAATAATCTGAAGACATAAAATGGGAGGGGGCTGACATAGGATGAGAAGGAATGAGTAAGAGAAGAAGAGGGACTACACACTTTCCGGATATTGTAGTTACTTCTATTCTTACTCAACATTTATGTATTTCTACATTGCAGAGAGTTTTTACCACCTGAGGTAGACCAGGCGGATTATATCAGGCTCATTACAGTGCGCAGAAGAGATATGTTTTTTGCAAAAGCCCAGCACCAGTAACCATTCAAACCCAGAAGTTATCTAGAAAAGAGGTTGAGCACCTTATCTTATCAGGTGTCACACTTTTATTTTGACATCAGATGGGGAGTTGGTGACAGCGGTGTATGGTGGTTGTCTCATATTGGGTGTAAATAGGGTTGACGGCCCCCTGGGGCACGCACTGGCGCCGTCAACCCTACTTACACCCAATCAATAAAAATAGTGAGTTTTGCTCATAGTGCCTCGAGCCCCAAAATTGGGGGCTATTGCCTTGGGTCAAATAATATGCACCTCACCAGAAGAAAAACTCTAGAAACTGCTAGCAGTTGAGATGCAGAAGCTCAAATGAAGCTTGAGGTTATAATTTAGCCTATTCAAAGTTTATTTAAACCCAGGTTGAATGCACATTGCACAGTGATTGTGCATGAAAGGGCATGATGTAATTAGGGGGTTTCAAAGTTGGCAAAGTGCAACTTGCATGCACTTTTGCAAGTCAGCGTTCAAGTTTATTCTTGAGCACCAAGTTGCAAAATTGCATGCAGGTCACATTGTACCAAGCCCCCTAAGCCTTCTTGAACACCTTTTTGCAAGTTGGTCACAAGAACAGCCTTGAACACCAACTTGTAAAAGTGCATGCAAGTTGCAATTGGCCAACTTTGAATCCCCTTTTATGTGGAGTTACATTGGCAGTCACACTGGAATATGCCACATGTCAACTGCTGGCAGTTTCTAAAAAATTTCTTGTAGTGACTGGTTCTTGTGTTTTATCAGACCACAGTTTGGTGATTTTCTCTCATATTGCCTGGGAGACTGATGAAACATGATTTGTGTACTATAAAACAATGAAACTAAAGCCCAATCATACAGAATTCATAACTAAATATTTATTCCCATTGGTTTGAAGGCTTGGACAAGGTTGGACTCCAAAGTCTCCTCCAAGCTGGAGCAAATGGGTTGGTGGCAAATAAAATACTGGTAAATCCATGAAAATGAAACATCAAATGGAATTCCAACATGGTTATTTGACAATTCATTGAGATTCGGGACAAGCATCATCAAAGGTTGCTTTATACACTGTCAATTGATCAGGTGCATCCTGAAGGCAATCAACCAAATAAATATGTACACATCCAATTGAAAATTATCAGCTCCATACAGAAGTGAGAGGCAAATAGGTTTCTTAGATGTTGTTTGGGTACTCACCGATCCGCCGTCCATCAGAATGTCTGAGCAGCAGCGTCCCGTTCCGTCACTCAAGGCTGAATTTGATTTTTCGAGAACCAAACTCTGGCAATTGTTTCCCCCTGCTTTATAAATAATCATGGCTTGAAAATACAATCAAAGGCAGCAGACATATTCAAAAGTGATCTCGATTCATGATAGTAGACTATTTTTTTTATCTTGACCAATGAATTTCACTTACGGTCACCGGTTGATTGTTCTGCGGCTGAAAAGCAATAAAGATTATCGCCGTTGGAACAGTCGGGGTCCGCCGAAATGACCGCAGACAAAGCCGCAAGCAACAATACTGGAATTAAGCGGTAGAAGTTCATGATGGCACTGGCGAGAAAGAAAATGATTTGGGAGATAAAAGCAACTCAATGGAGAACTGCTGGCACAAAATTGTCGCAGATTTTGGACAAAAGGTGGTCTTCTAGATGATGATAGGATGGATTGAGGATGCGGGAAAAGCCGCGATCCAAGAGGCTTAAATGTTGGAAACTTCTGGCTCGAAAGATTTGGACAAAAGAATATATTTTTGGTGAAGGAAAAGCAGGAATCAAAGTGGTGTGTGACCTTTATTTATAACATTGTATGTGTGGACTTGGGTGCGCGGCTATCAGGTGAAGTTGAAGGAAGTGCATGGCAGGCAACCGGAGAACTTCATCACCTGTTAACCGGGGTCCAAGTAGACTACGAGTTGTCAAACATGGTGTCGTTTGGGGGCAGCAGCTCTACGGCATGATGTTAAGCAGCACGGAGGCAACTAGGTCTCAGATCCAGTGAAGTCGGTGACTCAGATTGGGGCGTTTTAGGTTGCCTTCAGGTGGATCGGGCCGGGTTGGAACAGTTCGGTTGTCACCTTTTGCTCTAAGAGTGCAGTTACCATGATGGCTGAAACTTTCACAAAGGGTGAAACAGTGCAACGCGGAGTTTAAGGAGGAACTGGCAACCGGCGCCGTTCGACAGTCCAAATCCAGATATGAACACCAGGAAAATAGAATAGTCAGTTGATGGCAAGTGACATCACACCAGCTCCAGCCAGCTACCCAACATCTATCCAATATCTATCCACTATCTACCCCAATCTCCCAACCATCTCCTCAACTTCCAAAATTTACCAAGGAGGTCCTGTTCAGTTTTTGATGAGCCCAACTGATCCTCAGTTCTGTCCAGCTGATACTCAGCTTTGGTCCCCAGCTCATACTCAGCTTTTTTGCCCAGCTCATACTCAGCTTTTTCACGCAGCTCACTCTTAGAATTGGAATAAAGCCTTTTGACCAGTCATTGCCCAGGTGATGCTCAGCTTTGTACTAGTCCTGGCGCAGCTGATGCTCAGCTTTGTACTAGTCTTTGCTCAGCCTTTTCCTAGTCCTGTCCCAGCTGACACTCAGCTTTGACCCAGTCCTGGGCCAGCTGGCCAGCTGATGCTCAGCTTGCTGAGTATCAGCTGAGCAAGGCCAGGGAAAAAGATGGGAATCAGCTTGGACAGGATCAGAGCTGAAAATCAGCTAGGCTAGGGCCAAAGATGAGCATCAGCTGAGCCACGGCCAAGGCTGAGCAACAGCTGTGCCAGGGCCAAAGATGATCATCAGGTGGCCGGTTCCAAAGCTGAGCATCAGCTGGGCCAGGGAAAAAACTGAGCATCAGCTGAGCCAGGGTAAAAGCTGAGCATCAGCTGGGCCAGGGCCAAAGCTGAGCATCATCTGTTTTTTTCACATTGAGTTCTTTGATCCTGACACCTATCATGTGAGCCCTAGATGTGCTGGTGGAGAGGAGCAGCATTGGAGCAGTTTTGGAGCTGAAAACAAAGCTGTGTCATGTCACTTGCCATCAAGTGACTACTTTTTTTTCCTGGTGGAACATATAGAAAGAGATCCATAAAATTGCAGAATGATGACGACGAAGATTGACCATCATCAAGAAAATTGGATGAAACTCGGGAATTTCATCGATTATTATTAAACTTCCCGTGTAATCTGGGGCCCCGCAGATGTTGGTCGAGGCCCGCAGATCTTGACGGCAAATCATCCATTCGTCTACTTCTTACGGCGAATAAAGCAGCCTGCAGCGTAGCCTCAGTCATTGAGATACAATTTTCCAAATGCCTGCAGGTGATGTGAACCAAAGAATCTTTCAACCTAAAACTGATGGTTTCACAACTTTCTCTCCAGTGGGCCAGATCCCCCTTGTTGTAGGAATGAAAAAATTAACATATTTGCAGTGCTGAACGTCTACCACTTAGTTAATGCAGATTCGAGAGGATCATGTTTTTCTATAGTACACTTTCAATTGGAGTTTGTTTGCAGGGCTTAATACAAGTACACACAACACTACTATGTTGTGTTGGCATGGTCTTGTCTTCTTTTTCCAGAACATCCGTGAAGCGGGCTATGATAGCATCGGCCGACTTCCATGCCGGCCAGAGGCAAGGATGAACGACCGTAGTCAGATTGCGCCCTGAACGTATTTGACAAAGCTCTCGGCAATCTCGTCCTCGTGGGTCACGGAGGAGCCCCGTCCAGCAGCATTAGCCTGCTTGTGCATGGTCGTATACTGGCGCTTGAGACGCTGCAAGACTCCGACATTGATGGTCTTTCCCATGGGGATGTTGATCGCGAATACGCAGGCTTTCCCCGTGTTTGGGAGCACACAGGGGAACGAGACTGCCCCGCATCGCGTCTGTGAATCATTCAAGGCTGATAGTAGGCTGGTGAGGACCGCAGTGGTCGTAATCTCTAGGATATGAAGGAAATTGGTCGAGGTTGGCGTAGCCTGTAAGGGTGAAGTGATTTTCTCGTCAGCCCAGTTGATCTATAAATTGCATGAGCCGGACGATGGCCGTACCGTTTTAACCGCAGCATGGACAGGTTTCAGATCACCTTTGGTGATCGCGGTCCATATGTCATCCGCAATCCTCGACCAAGAATGATCTCCTTTTGCAGCTTGGCTCGAGTCGATCCGCTCAGCGTGTACGGCTGCTAGATGCACCAAATCATGGGTCGGAAGTTTTGGCGCTTGAGAGTCAGAAAGTGAGAGCAGGTACCTGATAGATCGGGCCGTTCTGGACTACGTGCTTGCTGGACGGGGTCGGGCCTTGTATCTTGTTCTTCTCCATCGTTGCCCAGGACGCGAAGACCTTGCAGTTTGTGGGCCAGGCCTCGCATGCCTTGGTCACCAGTTCCACCGTCATGTTGCGTCGACACCAACGAGTCGCACCAAGGGAATACGATCAAGGGAGAGTCCCACCGGACGCTGGAGTTGGGCTCTTCGTAACGAGTGAAGAGGTTTTGGATGGTTTCTTCCTTGTAGCGGGACTCGGGAGCGAGCTTGGTATTGTAGGCGAGACAGTTGGCAGGTATATTGGCTATGTGAATCTAGCACGATGCATTTGGGGAATGCGTAATCCGATCTTGAGCCGGGCTGATTGGATTCGCAAAAGTAAAAGACTGCTCACGGTGCATGTTCGAACCCCTGCTTCCCGGGCAGCGCAGTACAGTTGGTATCGAAAGCCCTACCAGATTCAATCAACAAAGCTTTGAGTTCGAGAAACAGCTGGCACGAGAATGCAGCAGGTGGTTTGGTTCGGTCTGACCTTGATGTAGTTCATCCCATCGCAGATCACGATATGATCTTTGCTCAGTTTCCGAATGGTGGAAGATAGGAGACTGGCCCGGGCCACCTTCTCCGTCTTACTTTCTGTGATCCTGGAAATGCTCGTCAAATTCAACACATCAAGCTACCACCCATCCAGTCTTAACTGAGCCGCTCACCATCGTACGCAGCCCGAGACACTCCGAGCAGCTCGTCATTGATCAGGATCACAGTCTTTGCGGATGGAGGGTCGGATGCTTGGGCAATCTTAGATTCTAGCATTTGCTTGATTTGGTCTGCTCGAGTGGTTTTGCCAGAGCATGGGAAACCGGACAGGACGACCAAGGCCATCGCGGCGGATTCGGCGGGGAGTGGGTCGGGCTTGGCAAGCGATAAAGCTGAGGGGAATTCGGCACGCGAGGCACCATCCACGTGACAGCCCCCGTGAAAGGCTTCGGGACAGCTCCTGAACAGGCCTGACCTAACCCTAAGCTGATGATGCCACTCCAACTTCTGTCGCCTCACCCGCCCGTGCCAAGCCCCCCCGGCCCAGTTAGGGCTATCCCCGAATCCAAGCAACAGCCCGTGAGTGAGCCTGACCAGCCGACGGACGACAAGAACCGCTAACGCAAGCTTTCCCCTCCCGCCAGCCCTTTCGACACCCCCGGCAACACCAGACGCGATGGTCCAACGAGTCACTCTTCGAACCCGGAAATCGTACAACACCTCCTCGAACTTGAGGAGAATCATCAAGACACCCGGTTAGCCCCCCATCCAGCGGTCCTCTTGTTGATCATCCGAACATGCGGTTCTTTTCTGACAATCTCTGTCATTTTTCATCAACCGATCCCAGGTGGCAAGCTCTCCTACCTCCGACTCCACAAGCAGGCCACCGCTCCAAAATGTGGTGACTGCCGCATTGCTCTCCCCGGTGTTAGCAACTCTCACCTCTCACGACAGCCTCACCTCACATTGGTCTTGCTGAACAATCCTTGGTTTGCTAGGTTCCCGCTCTCCGACCCGTCCGGTACGCCACCGTTTCGAAGCGAATCAAAACCGTCCAACGACCATACGGTGGTTCCCGCTGTGGAAACTGTGTTCGAGACAGGTCAGTTTCTCGATCCCCATGATCCAAGAAAACCCTATGGGTCTGATCTGAGAACTGAGATAATACACCGCATGGTTCCTTGTAGAATTGTCCGAGCCTTCTTGGTCGAGGAGGCTAAAATTGTTAAAAAGGTGTTGAAGAGTCAGGCCGTCCCGAAATCCAAGAAATAAACTTGCTTCCTTGAATTTCCTCTGGCCCAAGTTGTTATTTTTTCTTTTGGAGCATTTGGCCATGTTTGAAGTGAAAGAACCTGAAGTGCCACACGATCAGTGCCACACGATCTTAATCCCAAAAGTTGGAGTCTCTGGATGGGCATTCCATGGAGTCAAGTATGCTGAATTTCAACATAATGAAGAAGTGAAGTCAAATGGAGCACTTCCTGTCGAGATCTGCGGGCCTCATCGAAGTGATCTAGAGCCCAAAAAGCTAGATTTCCCTGCAAAAGTTTAGAGTTTTCGGGTCTAAACCAACATCTGTGGACGTCCGGGGGGGTTCAAAGTTGACTCCTGCACTGTTTCAGGACCAAAATTCAGGAAAAAAAATGGACCTGAATTCCTTCCTGCAAACCCAATTTCCTTCACAAGGAGGGGATGCAGAAAGGGCCTTCCTGAATCAGGAAACACCCCAAATTCCTGAATCCATGGCCTCCAATAGAGAAAAATCTCTTTTGGACACACCTCATCAGATCCATGGCCTCAACTGACCAGTCATTGATTCAATAACAGATGCAGTCCACAGAATACTCCCACGTACACCACTCAATGACCAGGTTGGGTCATTGAGTGGATACACAGCTCAGTTTAACCAATACCCACCACTCGATGACCCGATGACCCGACCGGGTCATCGAGTGGTTGCTCTCCACTCGATGGCCGGACCCGGTCAGCGAGCGGATACACATCCAACTCAATGGCCCGGTCATCGGGTGGACACCCGCTCCACTCAACGATAGGCTCGGCCATCAAGTGAAGTGGGTATCCACCTCGATGACCGGGTGACCGGGCCATCGAGTGGATGGTACACACTCCACTCGATGATCAACCCGGTCATCGAGTGGAGTCTGTATTAACCCAAAGACTGGGTGACCGGGCCATTGAGCACTCGATGACCGGGTCAGGTCATTGAGTGGTGGATTATTGGTTAGCCACTTGTGAATTGACGACCTGACCGGGTCATCAAGTGGGGTTTATGTACAAATGGACAGTGTTGACCGGCCATCAAATGCAATTGATGGACAGTGTTGACCAGCCATCCAATGCAATTGATGGACAGTGTTGACCGGCCATCCAATATAATGCAATTGATGGCCGGTCTGGACTCTGGGCCAGCCATCAGGTCATGATGAGATGGGCAAGTTTTGGACTTACCTTTTTTCCTGCTTGTGTGGGTCCTGAATGGATTGCAACAACAGATAGGAAAAAATGGGGGATTCAAAGTTGCAGAAAGTTCTGGAGATTTTTGGCTGGGACTTTTTTTTTCCTGAATTTAGCTCCTGAAACAGTGCAGGAGTCAACTTTGAACCCCCCCCATTGTACTGGAAGTCCTTAAAGTGGAGTGCATGATGAAGGACACCAAAAAATTGGAGCCCGTCTTAGAGCACTTGAACTTACAGCAATAACAAAGACTACTTGAATCCATCTCTCACCTCTTGCCTGATCTCTCACATCAATTTATCAAAACCGCAGGCATATCTTAGGCCCCGTTTGGACGTCCCAAATTCCGTTATAAGTCGCGCGACTTATAACCGGGGGTGCTCGGGGTATAGCACCTGCTTTATTCATGTTTGGTTCGGCCAATAATATTGTAAAATTCATCACCCCATATTGCAGGCCATTTATATCCCCAGCCATTTCGGAAATAGAGGTCCTGACCTCTATTTCCGGGTGATATGTGGCCATGGCCCGTACTACACAACCTATTGATGACCAGTCAACCGCTCATCGAAGAGGACACAACACCTCTTGATGACCGGTCTACCTGTCATCAAAGAAGACACATCACACTCTGGATGGCCAATTGGACAGGCCATCCAGAGGATACAACCTATTCACCTCCGGATGACATTGAAGAGGACTTCAACTCTTGATGACCGGACCAGTCCTCGAGAGGGACTCTGCACCCACTCAATGACTGGTTGACCGGTCATCGAGAGGGACTCTACACCCTCTTGATGGCCGGTCAACCGGTCATCGAAGAGGACCTCACCTCTCGATGACTGGTCCAGTCATCAAGATCTAGAGTCCCTCTCAATGACTGGTCCGGTCATCAAGAGGGACTCTACACACGTCTTGATGACTGGTCCGGTCATCGAGAGGGACTCTACACCTCTCAATGTCCGGTCAACCAGTCATTGAGAGGTGGTTCAACCTCTCAATGACTTGTTGACCGGGCATTGAAGAGGACTTCACCTCTCGATGACTTGTTGACCGGGCATTGAAGAGGACTTCACCTCTTGATGACCGGTTGACCGGGCATTGAAGAGGACTTTCCCCTCTTGATGACCGGACCAGTTATCAAGAGGTGTAGATTCCCTCTCAATGACCGGACCAGTCATCGAGAGGTGTAGAGTCCCTCTTGATGACCGGTCAACCAGTCATCGAGAGGGTGTAGATCCCTCTCGATGACCTGTCATCCAGTCATTGAGAGGGTGTAGATCCCTCTCGATGACTGGTCCAGTTATTGAGAGGTGTAAAGTCCACTTCAATGACCGGTTGACCGATCAACCAGTCATCGAGAGGGTGTAGAGTCCCTACTTCCCTCTCGATGACCGGTCAACCAGTCATCAAGAGGGTGTTGAGTCCCTCTCGATGACCGGTTAACCAGTCATCGAGAGGGTGTTGAGTCCCTCTCAATGACCGGTTAACCAGTCATTGAGAGGGTGTAGAGTCCCTCTCAATGACTGGTCCGGTTATCAAGAGGTGTAAAGTCCTCTTTGATGACCGGTTGACCGATCAACAAGAGGTGAAGTCCTCTCAACCGGCCTTCAGAGGTTGTTGTGTTCTCTTTGGCGACCGGTTGACCGGTCTGTGCATTATGCTTTGCCAAACATACCTGTGATAAGTGGACTCCAGAAGTGTTCTGGAGTGGATGCGCCAAACAGACAAATGATAAATTTGCTGGCAGCATAATTAGTTTTATGACACCTGAAATTCATTTTGGGTGTTATGTATTCTATTACACCATTTATAATATCACACCAGGCGTCCAAACAGGGCCTTAGCCTACTCTCAGGTAAATGGAGAGCAAGATCTGTATTATGTTTCTTTATTTCATTGTTGTACTTGTTGTACACACCCGGGCAAATCGGCAAAAGCGCCTGCGCCCACCTGACACTTCAGTCGTACATGCGCCAGGTGGGCGGTACAGTACGCCAGGATGACCAGGTTGGCATACTGACGCCACCATGTCACGCTTGGGGTCGTGAGGGCCGTGGGGGCGCCAGTATAGGCCGCAGGTGGACAGCTGCCCTTGACACCATCAGTCCGGCGCCCGTGGGCGATGCCACCCAAGCGTCTTGGTTGGGGCGGCGTCAGGTAAGGACGCTGCCGTTTTGCACCGGTCATGATCGCGCCGGTGATAGATGCCATGAGCGCTGCGCCACACAGTGGCAACACAGATGCCAAGCAGTCGGCCTCGACTGCTCGGCGCCACGTGTACGCGAGGACTCACGAGCTCGACGGGATGCGCCGGCCAGTGAGCAGGCCGGTGGTTTGATCACCCATTAGCATCACAACGTGAGCCTCCTGCTATTTGCCTGCGGCTGCTCTGCTGGTCGTGGCCCCAGACCGCGGCGGTGACACCCCTTGCTGTCGTCTCATCGCATTCTTGCCAGGCGCCGGGGGCGACGCAGGAGCGGCCCCCGGTGGACAGCCAGGCCTCACATGGCCACATGTACCGCGCCCTTCAAAACACCCTCCTCACACCCTTCCTCGGCATCCCCAACGTTCCTACACGGCGCGGATGAGGACAGCATCAGGCGGACAGGGCCGACATCATGCGAACGACCTCAGCGGGCGTGCGCCCGTCGTGATTTTGCCACACGCCTCTGCGTCGCAAGTCATAGGTGTCGTCAAATGGTTGTATGGGGGGCGCCTGACCTGTACGACATATGAACGGTGGGTGGCGACGCCCAGCCTACATGTGGCAAAATCACGACATGCAGGCGTAAATCTCTTGCAGAGGCAGCCGGGCGCCACGGAGGACAATCGGTGGGCGACCCACTTGTCCCGGTGTGTAGCCCAGAGGGCTACGCACTCCGAGACTCGCCGCAGTCGTGGTATCTTCTGCATCCCGGACTTGTGTCCGGGCTGGTGAGAGGGTGAATCCATCTATATCTGTCATTAGAGTTCCTGAGTCACATCAGGTTATGAGCCCCCAACGCTTATAAATTCCGACTAATCCTCTGAATATCTAAAATCTCCAAACTCTCCAAGTGGCCGCCAAACTTAATATGTTTGCTTATTTGATCTGTTAATAGCTTTTTGTCAGGTTGCATATATATTTTTTTCCGTCCATATATATTTTTTTCCGTCTCTCTCCTTTTGGATCGACTTTGTTGGATCCTCAATCAGGACTCGCCGGAGGTATTGAAAGCTTGATTTTGACAATCTTCAGTAGCTAGGAAGACTAGCCATCTTTCCGAACCCGAGACTGTGGCCCGGTCTTGTTCGCTGCTGAATTTTAGAGAAAGAGAGCTCTAGGTACTTCTACGTCCTAGGCATCGACCAACCTGCCAACCAATTTCACATCTTTTTCTCCGACCGTTTATTGTCTTGTTCCTTTTTTCTTTTCTCTATCTACCGGAATACCCTCAATCTTATATATCCCCACGTTTCAATCTCCTCATCCACCTTGCACCTTGTTTTTTCTCCGACTTCCCCTATTCTCGTGCGCATACATATCTACAATAATCTAAACCTTTTTTCCCTTTTCCTCTCCGACCTCGTTTTTTTTCCCACTTTGATTCCAACCTTTTTCACTCATGACCCCGACACCAAATCCTGCCTCGACCTCAAAATCAGTTGGTGCCTCGAATTGGCACATCGACGACATATCTCACTGAACCAGACTGGCTGAAGATATTGCTTTGCTGCAGTCGAATTTCAAAAAACTGCCTCCCAGCCCAGAAACGACCACTGGACCGGAGAAACAGAAGGGCAAAGGTCCAATGTCCAAAAAGAAAGAAACAGCCCCGGTTGATGTCCGCGTTACGCCCCGTGGTTTACCCCCACATCTGGACCCTCGACTCCCTTTAAATGTGATGGTTGCCCCAAATAGCCAAACTGACAATTCTCATCCTCGGCCGGCAGAGCAGGTGAACCATATGGGATCGGACAAACGTTTGGCAAAGGAGATCTGGGATTTCGAAGAGGCCAAGTTTCACCTCAAACAGAGCAAACTTGTTGGGAATACCATTCAAACGGCAAACTCTCAGTTTCGACCCAAGAACGTTCTCAAAGCTGATGGGTCAAACTTTGGAGATTGGTATTGCAACTTGGCCGAGGTGGCTCGTCCAAACCTGAAAGGACCCCGTTTTTTCTTTGAAGAATGTCACAACACGACTTACGAGAAGATAGGACGAGCAGTCCTCATTGCCAGCATCAATTGATCTTTGGTAGCCAAGATGCAAGCATTACCCACCTGTTTCGCCATGTACACAGCTCTCGTCGCCAAGTTCAAAACATCCTCGAGAGCGGCCCAGATGAATATCTTTTACAAACTCCGGAACTTCAGGTTGGATCCGGATGGTCACAATGCTGGAGTGGCATCTGTTCTACGGGATCTTCATGCGGAGTGGATGGCGGTGAATGTCGTCTTTGGTATCAATGCTTATCTCGGTTTCGTCTTGCAAGCAGCGGTAATGGACTTGGGAGCGGCCTACAAGACAGCTTTTGAGCTACGGGTTGAACAACTAGTTCAGGAAGACAAGAAGGGAAGATGCCCAACTTTTGAAGCTATCATGACGGCTCTCGATATCTGCAAGGACCAACATAAACATGCGGTTGATGCGGCGGCGAATGCGGGCTCCAGTTTCACTTCCCCCAATCTACGGTGGGCCGCTAAACTAAACTACACCAAACTACACAAATCTACGCAAGTAAAAACTGCTAAAAAAGCTAGATGGGTGTTAGTGTAGCGCCACAAACATCCCTCTGGAGTAGTGCTTTGGCTGTAGTGGAGCACAATAAGGAACACTACGCTGGTAGATCTGTGTAGATTTATTTAGTTTAGCTTAGCGGCCCACCGTTGCCCCAATCCACCAACAGCCCTGCAGACCTCGGCGGCCGAAACAGATCACTTCGACGTTTCAGCTTTTCTCGCCGATGTGGACAAGTCCAAATGGGTGGACGCACTCGATTTCTATGCGCTGACTGCGCACAAGTGCTGGCAGTGCGGAGGCAAGAATCACTACGCCAAGAACTGCCCAGACCGCGCTCAACCCGGTCAGCCGGACCGAAGAGTAGGCCACCCCATTGGCACAATTGTCGGGACAATCTATGGACGGCTTCCCAGCGGTGTTTCACTTGACTCAGGCAGATTTCCGCCGACCAGTCTACCCCCCCTTGAGAAGTCAAGTCCATGCGCAAGGCCTTGCGGATCACTACCGGCCAAGGTATCAGTCCAGCGCTTGACCCGACAATCAACCAAGCCGCCAGACCAACTCCACAACGGCAGCTCAAGGCAATGGGGGGGTAACGGCCCACATCGTTGAGGTCAATGGTCTCCCGGACAATCTGGATGACCTGGACTTCCACTCTATGGCACTAGGTGAAGATTTGGTGAGTGAGGTTGTGATTTTTGACACTGGTGCCTCTCACGGTTTCACGGGTTCTAAAGCTCTTCTCCACAATTTTTGACTTCTCCCTAAACCCATCGGTGTATCTGTAGCTACCAATGGTGCCGGGTCATCAATCACCGGGGTGGGGAGTCTGAAATTTCAGGCTCCCAATGGATCTGTTATTGTCCTCCGAAAAGTGCTTTACTGTGAGCAAGCTAAGACCACGCTCATATCTATGGCAGCGCTCCGAAAGGCTAACGCATTTGTTAACTATGACAATGCAACAGACAGCTTCCAAATATCCCGTGAATCCGGTGTGGTACACAAAATGTGAAAAATCAAAAGTTTTTCTCATGTACATACAGAAGGCCTCAAGATACCATCAACTGGACACCATAAATGGACTCCACGGCTAAATTAACCCCTATTCCCCACTGGAAGCATCACTGGAGCCCCACTCCACTGGAAGTTAAACCCTTTGGACAACCTGTAGCACCCAGTCAACCACCTGTCAGGCGCCTCAAGTCACATTCCCTGCACCATTCTATCCCCACTACATATATTGGTTTGGTTTTGTTTGTTATGTATATTACATCATGCAGCACTGCCCCTGCAGGCTGTGCCCCTTCAACTGAATGGTTCCCCGCATTCTAGTTCCTTCTAACTCCGCTTTGTTTGGTCTTATTACGTCACCTGATCATTCCCTGCACAGCTTATGCACCTCTTGCATAAATTATGACATCATCTGGCACAGCCCCTCCTCATGTATGCACCCCTTGCATAAATTGTACACAGCCACTCCCTCTTAACTCCCTCATGTTGTACAGCCCAGGCCAGCTAAAATAACTCACTCAGGAGCTTCCCTGGAGCCAAAACCCCTCACATTTGTCTATATAAGGAGCTCTCTCCCCCCCCCATTTGTAGTTCCTCAGTTTATTACTCATCAAGTTTTATACTCACCCATCAACCAAAACACTTACGTACCCACTCAACCATCTTACTTACATATAACAACCCTTACATACTGAATAACAACCTTTTTATACTGTGTCACGAAAAACTTATCTTGAGCTAACCACTCCTATCACTTATTAAAACTTGCCAAGCTTACCTTGGTGGGTCTTGTAGCTGGTAGTATAGAAGGGCAGAGCTTGCACCTCCTTCATCCCCTTCTCCACTCAGCAAAAAGGTTTCACAACCACTTTTGAGTCTTACACCGGAGAACTACTTTTCAAATGTGTTTCCAAGCCAAAGAAGAATCGGTGGTGCATGCCATACCCAATGATCAGATTGGATAGGCCACTTCAAACTCAGACTCCGATTTGCCACGTTTTGTTCTCCAACGTCCAGCCTCCTTTTTCACCACTCCCCACCAATCTTTCTAGTCCCTGCAACCCAACCATTCCTGTCTCCAGTTCCTTTTTTCCCTCTGTCCCATCTTCAGTTTCCGTTGATAAGTCTCTTTCTCAAAAAATGCCGAGCTCTCCTGTTTTATGCAGCAATGACATATCCATTATGGCTTCCAGAACTAATGTGTCCCACCCAGAAGAGGTTTTTAAGGAACCACTTGGCCAGGCAACTGACTATCAGTGGAAACCTGAAGCGCTGACCAAAGATGAGCTATGATTGCTCTATTATCACCGGGCTTTTGGCCATGCAAGTCTACGCCACATCAGGAGGATGATAAAGCTAGACCTTGGCAATGGCCTACCACAAGATATTCCAAGTGGAAAGATTCATTGTCATGTCTGCGCGATTAGTAAGAGTACGAGAATTAACCCTTTAGCCTCTACTCTTAGGACAGTAGAACGAGTGGACGTTCTTGCAGCCAACCTGATGGGCCCATTCCAGGTGGACTCGATCGATGGAGGAAAGTACCTGCTGACCATGCGGGATGTTGCGACAGGTTACGCTTTCATTAAAGTGTTGAAGCAGAAGTCAGAAGCAAACCAACACATTATTGACACTATCACGCGCCTGGAGCAAGCCACCGGAAAACGTCTTCAAGCCCTTTGAAGCAATAACGGCGGTGAATTCGCCAACAAGAAGCTCAACGACTTCCTGACGTCCAAGGGCATTGCAGCGGAGAAAGTGCTGCCTTATCATCACTATCAAAACAGCGTCATCAAAAGATTCAACCGGACGGTAGCAGACACGGGAAGAACAATCCTCATCGACAGTCCTCTGCCGAAGGAGTTCTGGAGCTACCCTTTTGTCTGGGCTACGTATGTGCTTAACAGGTTACCTAACAAGGCAAGCGGTGATAAGACGCCATATGAAGCACTCTTCGGAAAGAAACCACAGTACAATAATTTCCGCGTTTTTGGCAGCACGGGCTACGTTCACATACCCGAGGAGAAGAGGAAGAAACTTGATGAACGCTGTGGAACTCCTAAAAGATCAGGAAAGAGCTGTGAGGGGAAATAGTCAACTACACTACTAATAATGTAGGAGAGGCTACAGGTGCTGGTGAGGCTGCCCTCTAGACTAACGCTGATGGAGAGAGGGTTACACTAAGAAAAAGAAAAGGGTGTGGCTGATGATTCTCTTTGACTTAGATGGCTTTAACACTTTATGAGTCTGAGGTGTATCAATCCTACTGAGTGAGAGAGGAGAAGTGAGAAGGGGAAAAGCAGAAGCTCTTGGGAGTCACTCTGAGATGGGTAATGAGATATATGCTGGGGGATATATTTCTATGGTGATGAAAGTGTATCTAAGTGTGATGTGTAAAGGTGCTACAGAGGGGATGTAGTAGAAAGTGCATGATGGGGATACAACATCTAGAGGGGTGTTTATATATGTGAGAAGTACTACAGGGGGGTGATACATGATGAGCACATAGTAACAATATCTGAAGATGAGCAGTAATGATGAAGGCGCAATGACCAAAGAGTGTACATGAAAGGTAACTATGTAGAAGATGAAATAATGATGAGCATTTGATAATAACTACAAGAGCTATGAAGGAATGTACTGCTGATATCATATGAAGAGAAAAATGAGTAATGAAGTTATGTAAGATCTGCAGTCCTATGTAGCTATGATACTAATGAATGATGTATGTAATAATGCTAAGGATATGTATGAAGAAAATACCTGCCAAAACTATACATGCCAATAACTGCTGATCCATTTGGAAATCCTAGGTGAAATGAGTGGGTGACTAGGGGTAAAATGGGGTGTAGAATCTGAATATGAAGTAATAATGAGGTATTTATGAAGGGTTTAGGTGATATGAGGGTGATAGTATGAACAGGAACAGGGTTACCACAAGCTCCCCCAACTTATTGTCTGTCCCCAGACACTGAGAGGAAAAGAGAAAAGAGATGAAGAAGAGAAATTTGGGGAAAAAAAAAGAAGAAATAAGGAAAAGGAGTTAGTCCAATCCAAGGAGGGAAGTAGTTATCCAACCAAAGAGGCCAAGTCCAAGAGGTCCAAATCCAAGGAGGGAAGTAGTTATCCAACCAAAGAGGCCAATTCCTGAGAGAGGTCCAACCAAAGAGGGAAGTAGTTATCCAACCAAGGAAGTCCATCCAGTGTCCAAAAAGAAGTCCTGAGAGTACAATCCAAGGGTCCAATGTCCACAAAGAAGTCCATAGAGTCCATAAAAGAAGTCCAAAAGTCCAAGTCCAGAAGAAGATAATTATAAAACTAATCAACTATATAAAACTGAATATCTCAAACACTATGAAAAACTAGAAGATCCACTATATAAGATAATACTAGAACTAAACTACTGAAAATCTAAGCTTATGAAGAAGAGAATTGAGATAGGGGGAGTGGACAATATACTAACTATGTGTAGTACACCAATTATGAAGACTAAAATCTAATGGCATATCCATAGACTAGTAAAAAAAGAAGACTAAAATCTAATGGCATATCCATAGACTAGTAAGACTAAAATCCAGTGGGTATCACTGAACTAGTAAGGGGGGAGTGAGGGATGGAAGCTTAGACCAGAGGATAGGCAAGTATGAAGATATATGATGAAGCTAATGATAATTCAGAATGAAGAGTTGAGGTATTTATATATTTAACCTGAAAGAATATCTACTGTTGTCCAAAGAAGTCCAGAAATCCAATGTGGCCATGTGACTTGAAGAGGGTTGAATACTTGAGAAGAAAGTCCAGAATTCCTAGAAGAAGAGGATTTTATATGGGGTCCAGAGTCCAAAGGTCCAGAGTTCAAAAAGAAGAAAAGAAGGTTTTTAAAGCAAAGGAAGGGTGACCAGATTTTATATGTATGAAGTGGGTTTTATATGTAGGAATGGTTGGAGTATCTGAAGTGAGAAGGAGTCCCAAAGTGGCAAAAAAAGGAAAAAAAGTAGACCAAAGTGGCAAGTAGAAGTAGTCCAATGTGGCCAGAAAGGTGAAGTATATGTTTGAAAGATTTTTATGAATGAAGAATAATCCTAGTGGCATAAAGAGGAGTGAGGAATTTTTATCTGAGGTAGTGCTCATGAAGAGAAGGGAAAAAAATCTGAAGAAGGATTGGGGAAGGAGTGTAATTTCCAGATGATAATAACAGAAAAAATCTTGAAGGGATATGAAGGAGAGTAATTTTTAGATTAATAGAAATAAAGGGTCTGAAGGGAGTTGAAGGGGAGTAATATTCAGATTTAATAGGAATAAAGGGTCTGAAGGGAGTTGAAGGAGAGTAATATTCAGAAAAGAAAAGAGGGGAGTAAGTTCCATCCATGATTATTTTATTTTCCTTGATCCATAATCCCTTATCAGGTTCCCCCCCCATTATGAGGTGACTAGAGGTCCTTATTTATACTAATTTTATTCCTGAGGATGTTGTTGATGCTCCATAACAACGCTGATCCAGTTTTACTTGATTGGGCGCGGCTGTGGCAAGTCTGTTCCTAGGCGCAACGAGTAGATATCGCCAATCTTCGTTTTAGTCATCCAAAACTCATGGGGTAAGGGAATAAAGAAAAGAAAAAAAAAAAAAAAAAAAAAAGAAAGGAAAAGGAAAAGAAAGGGAAAAGAACTCAAAAGGAAAGAAAAATTAAACCGGGTTGTGCACCGGCGTTGAAAAGAGAGTGAGAAAACAACCAATCCGGGTCGCGCACCGGCGTCGAAAATGAAAGTCGAGCTTTGACCTAACTTAACACAAGTCCCCCCTGGTGGGAGCGCTGTGGCTGGCGGCGAAGCCGCCCCTCCCGCAGGGAGGGACTTGTGCATTATCCCAAATTTTATGCGGGAGCAGAAAGTTCATTTGGCTGAGAGGTTTTTAAAAATTTTATAGCTCCTCCCCCAGCCTCTCCACCAATATGCCCTATCTGTACCCTATGCTACTTTTCTTTCTCTACATTTTGGTCTACTCAGATTTTTTCTATCTCAATCTGTTGACCTTTTCAAAAGATCAAAAATGCACAAGTCTTCCAAATGAGGCTCCACTTGTTTGGGACTCCAGGAGTTGTTTTTCTGGCTACAAGATAGATAAGTGGCTCAAATTCCTTGCAAGAACAGAACCTACAGCTCTGTGTATTCAGTTTTTCTATATTGGTTGGGATTTTTAGTGTAGCAGATCCTTTCTGCTCCTGCTTAAATCAAGACATAACTCATAAGCCTCTCCTGCGGAGAGCCCTCCGGGCGGGGTTCCCCGGACCCTCCGTTCAAGAGGCTTAGTTAAGCTAGAGCTTTGACTGCTCATAAAATCAAAACCGTCCGATGGAATTCGATAAAAATTTGATAGAATGAAAGGCCAGAGGGCAAGGAAAATTTGGCGCTAGAAATCAGCCCGAGTTGTCGTGTGCCGGTAACGTTCGAAAAGGAGAAGTCCGTAGGTCCGCGGGGCTAAGAAAATTCAATCCACGCCTTTTGAACGCTTGTATCTTTTGAACCGCTCGATGGAAATCCAAAGGTCCACCGCCAAATGAAAGGCAAGACCCCAGGAAAAAGTTTGAGCCATACGGCGGCTTTGGGAAATGAGCGCCGATACCTTTTCTAAAAGGATTAATGAAAATCCGGCCCGAGCGCGGCCGGAAGTAGA
Source organism: Puccinia triticina (assembly GCF_026914185.1). Taxonomy (NCBI): domain Eukaryota; kingdom Fungi; phylum Basidiomycota; class Pucciniomycetes; order Pucciniales; family Pucciniaceae; genus Puccinia; species Puccinia triticina. The sequence continues at coordinate 720,918 of NC_070568.1, read as the reverse complement.
AAACCAAAGGAGAACCCGCCTGGATCGTGCACCAGAGTCGAAAAGAGTGTAGGGTCTGGGTCGTACACCAGCGTCGTCCATAGTTTCTTGAGCCCGTAGTCCTTGCAGAAATCGCCGAACTGCCCATTATTTTTCCCTAACTCGAAAACCAAAGCGATGTCTTATCTTAATCCTATTATAATTGAGGATAGCACTATTGAAGAAGAGCTGTTTCGTCCCCCAACTCCCAATTCCGAAGAAGACGCCGCCGGTATTCCAGTAGATAATTCTGATAACAGTGTTGATAATGCCAAAGACCCAGCCGAGTATTCCGACGACAAAGTTGATTATAATGGAGTACATACTCCTCGAATCCATCCCACCATGCCTGCTCAAGCCGCGTTTCCGGCCGAGAACATTCCTCTGCGTGGGGCACAGAACTTTTACCATGCCATGGAGCTTGAGTTCGTCGAATTTGCCACCGCTACTCATAGAGACAAGGACGCCGTTCGAGCCGCCAAGGAACGCTTCTTTGCTCAGTTCAAGGAGCACTACAACCGAGTAAGTTTTTATTTATTTATTTTTAGAAGTAATTTTTAATACTAAAACGAGTTAATTTCTTTTTCTTTCTTTTTTTTTTTATTTATTTCTTATGTGTAGATGATTGATTTATCCAACCTGCGTCCTGGTGACCGGGACGCCATTGCGAGATCCGACTTTGAGCGCCAAGTGCGCCAAGCTGATAATTTGCGCCTGCGCTGCCAAAGGAACCGCGCTAGCCGCCGCCTACGTCGTGAGAGGGAAAGAGAAGAGGCTGCTAGGAATAGGAGAGAGATGAATAGGGAAAGAGATGAAGAGGAAAGAAATAGGAGAGACAGAGAAAGAGCCAGAGAGAGGATTGATGATTGTGAATGATACTAATGAAATTTTATGTTGTGATTATATACTAATTTTTACTTATTTATCTTTTTTTTTTTTTTTTTTTTTTTTTTTTTTGCAATTAGCCTGGGATCCTGTAGAGTGGGCCAGATTTAGAAGGGAGGAAGGGAGATTTATCTAGGGATTGATATATATATATATATATATTTTATGGTATGTTTTCAGAGAAAGAAGTCCTAGAATGATACTTTTTGACATGTGTTGATGCATATCTTCTGGCCAATTCAGTTCCATCCAGTTCTTCCAAGGTGTAAGAGCCTCCAGGATTTTGAGTTTTTATTCTGTAAGGTCCATTCCATTTATTTTCAAAGAGTTTCCCAAATTGGGAGTCCAGAGATTTATTGTATACTAATACCAGTTCTCCAGTTTGTAGTGGTTTTCTTGCTGTCTTTTTGTTGTTCCAGTAATCCACAGAGCTTTTCCTGGTGTCCATAAGGTGCAAATGTGCCTGCTGAAGAATAGTGTCCCTGTTTTCCAATTGTTGAGTCCTGGCCAAAAGAAGGTCCTGAGTTGATTCCACTGTGGTCCAGTCTATTCCAAAGAAAGTTTCCAGTTCCAAGTCTATGGGTAAGATGGGTGATTGTCCAAGAACCAATTAATAGGGAGAGTAGCCAGTTGATCTTTTGGTGGATATTCTGTCTGCGAACAATACTAAAGGTAAATAAGACCTCCATTTCTTGCCTTCAGTTCCACACAGTTTGACCAAAGTGTCCTTGATTGCCTGATGTCCTCTTTCTACCATTCAATTAGCTTCAGGATAATAGGGTGTTGTGACTTTTACTTTGATACCTGCTTCTAGAAGTGAGTTTTGAAATTGTTGTCCAAATTCTGAGCCTCCATCCACCGTTACTGACCAAGGGGCTCCATATCTGTAGATCTAATTTTCCAAGAACCAGTGGGAGATTTTCTTTGCCTGTATTTTCTCCAGTCCAACAGCAACGGTGGGCCGCTACGCTAAACTATCCGTAGCGTGCGCTATCCGCTAGTTTAGCGTTGCGTAGTTCCTGACACATTGCCGTTAGTTGTAGCGCCCGCTACGGGACACTACGCTACGCTAACGGGCGCTAACAGCGCTATCAGCTTTTTTAGCGGTTGAATAGCACTGCTAGCGCTGATAGCGGCGATAGAGGCCCTGTAGTTTCAAGGGGTGCCTGTTAGCGGTAGCGGGCAATCACTGCCCGCTAACGGAAAACCCTGTCATTTGTAGTTTAGATCCGCTACGCTGCGCTGAACTACGGACTAAATGTAGCGTAGCGGCCCACCGTTGCCAACAGCTTCTATCCATCCAGAAAGGTCATCTCTAGCAATTACCAAGTATTTCCATTTACCTGCCTTGATGTGTACTGTGTCCAAACTAACTCTTCCAAAGATTGTTGATGATCCAGTGGGCTTCTTTGGTTCCATGGGTAGTACTGAGTTCCTCTTTTGGCAAGCTTCACAAGATTGGACCCACTTGGTAACTCCTCTTTTAAGTCCTGGCCACCAAAATCTGAGTTTAGTTCTTCTGTAGGTTTCTGAAATTCCTCTGTGACCAAGGGTTTCATGGAGAGAGCTGAGGATGGATTTCTGTGCTAGAGGGGAAGTGACCACTATTTGGGAGAAAGGTTTGTTGATCCTGTGTAATACTCCATTTGAGAGAAAGTAGTTGGCTGATTTGTGCAAAATTTGTCTGAATTCCAGGGTGCTGCATCCAGGAGGTTTGTTCATGGTGGCCAGGTAGTATTCCAAATGTTTCCAAATTCCTTGTTGAAGAGACCTTACCTCCTCCCCCAACTCAGCTGATGTCCCCAGCAGCAAACCAGGACAAGAAAGAATTCCAAAAGAAGATTGCTTGAGTCCAAATCCAGGGTGAGGTTTGATCCATTCTTCATCCTCATCAAAGCTAGGGCAGTCCTCCTCATCTGGGTCTGGAGGCCTCCTGGAAAGTCCATCTGGTAAGGTGAAAGGTTTTCCTGGGGTGTGGACCAAGTCAAAAGAGAAGAGCTGAATAAAGGCAATCCATCTGTTCATAGGGGCATTAGGTAGAGAAGGGTTGTTGATCATTCCAATAAGGCACTTGGCATCCACCCTGAGTTGAAAGTGTTGGCCCCAGAGCTTGATTTGAAGTTTCTTGAGGATTTTAGAGACCCCACAGAGTTCCAGTTTTGATTGTGAGTATTCTGATTCCCTTTTTGAAAAGACCACTGACTCATATAAAACTGGCCTGTCCAAATTAGCAGAATCCTCCTGGGTAAGAACAGCTCCAGCAGCAATATAACTAGAATCCACAGAGAGTTTGATTTGTCCAGCTTCAGGTCCAAATTCCAGTTTCTTGAGGGTGATATCCTTTCCAATAATCCTTTTAAGGTCCTCAAAAGCTTCCTGGCAGTCCTCTGTCCAATCCCAAGTAGAGTCCTTCCTGGTGAGTTGTCTGAGAGGTGCAGTGATGGTGGAGTAATTTTGGATAAACATTCTGACATAGACACAGATACCTAGGAATCCTCTGACTTCAGTTGGGGTGATTGGGGTTGGCCAAGTTTCTATTTTGTTGAGTTTCTTAGCTGAGATTTTCCTTCCTTCCTTGCAGACAACATGGCCTACTAGATCCAGGGCAGGGACACAACAGGCAAACTTTTTACCAGAGATAGTGAGTCCAGCTTCTTCAATCCTAAAGAGTATCCTTTCCAGAGTGATGGCATATTCAAAGATAAATTTTCTGATTTGGGGGTTGGCATCCAGGGTTTGTCCATTGTAGTCTGAGGTTGGTCCTTTGATTCCTCCATCATCAATAAAGATTCCCATGTGGTGAGGTAATTCATCCTGGAGGATCCACATCATCTGGGCCTGATAAACTGCAACTGAATTGGTGGCTCCTTGGGGTAATCTGGTGAGTTGGAATCTTCCTAGAGGAGTTTCAAAGGTGGTGAGGGGCCTAGATTCTGGTGCTAACTCCCTTTCATCATATCCTCCCATAATGTCTCCAAGTCCATAGCAAGCCCTTCCAGTGAATGAGTCAATGAATTCCTCTGGTGATGGTGGTAAGCCTGCATCCTTGATAGTGACTTTGTTGAGTTTCTGGAGATCATGGACTATCCTTAATTTGCCATCTTGCTTTTTGACACAGAAAATGGGGCTGGAGTAGCTGGAAAAAGATTGTTCATAGAGGCCAGTCCTGAGTCTTTCCCTTACTAATTCTATGACTTGGTCCTTGATGGGTCCAGGGATTGGGATAGGTTTCTGTTGCCAAGGTTCATGGGGAATAACTGGGATGGTGTAAGGTTGTCCATAGGTATGTTTGAGTAGTCCTCTTTCATCTTCCTTGAAGGCCAGGGCTCCTTGTCTGATGGTGATGACCCAAACTAATAATAAATATTCTTGTTCTGAAAGCCATCCAGGGGGTCCAAAGTTGATAAGGTCCAGCCTGTCTTGAGTAATTTTGGAGGTAGGAGTAAAAGGAGGTGGAAATGGAGTTAAAGGAGTTGCATAGGGATCCCTGGAGAGTGGTGGTCTGGCCAGAGGAGGATTAAGAGAAAGGGGCATAGGTTGGTTGACTGGTTTTATCTTTTTTAAGGTTGATTTATATTTTGAGGCATAGGTGGCATAGGTTGGTGATGTTGCTTTAGACAGGGTTCCAGATCCTATTGGGAGAAGCTGAAATCCTGTCCTTGGCCTAAAAAATCCCTGGTGACTAGATTGATTGGAAGGCTGGTTTCCCATTTGTGATGATTAGGCAGGAGGATTGGTACCAAGTAAGTTTGTCCTTTGTCCACCACAGACAGTGATTCCTCCCTGTTTCCATTGTATTTGATAGTGGCTGATGCATCCATTAAGAAGGGTTTTCCTACAATTAGCTGAACTCCTCCTTTAGCTACCCAGAAATGAACAGTCTTGGTGATTTTTCCTAGAAGAACCTCCACTCCTTCAGCAATTCCAGTGATTCCAGTATGGTGGCCTCCAATTCCTTTGAGCTTCATGGGTTTTTCAGTGATAACCAGTCCTATAGATTGGGCCATCTCCTCAGGGATAATGTTGACCATAGATCCAGTGTCCAAGAGTGCTTCAAAAGATTTTCCTCCCATGGTGAGTCTGACATAGGCAAGGGGGCAGGAGTAGTGAGTTTGTCCAGGAGTTTCCTCTTCTTCTTCCATAGCTGCAGAGTTGGCTGATTTGGTTGAATCCACAGAGACCCTCCTGTTGGAAATTTCCTTTTTGAAGGCTTCAGAGGCAGAAGGAGAAGAGGCTAGAAGTTCCCCAATGGTAAGTTCCACAGTAGTTTTGTTGAGCACCCTGTTGACTATAGAATCTTCAATCCCTGGGTATTCCTTGGCTAGTGGCTTTTCCAAGTGGGTTTTCCTAGATGGCTTGTCTGTACTGGGCTGGCCTTGGTCCTGGTTGTCCTGGAATTTAACTTTTGGGCCTGGTTTGGAAGGTTGGGCTGGACTGGGTTTAGGAGGAGTTTTGGAAGGTGAGGTTGCAAATTTGATTAAGTCATCCTGGTCCATATCCATTAGAGATTCCTTTTCATTCCTGGTCCTTTTTCCACTAGTAGTAGGTTCATCCTCTGGGTCCTGGCTAGATCTGGTCCTTTTTCCAATATCCACATCATATACAGTTGGAGAGTCCTGGGCTAGTTCCTCAAGTTGGCCAAAGGAAGAGATGGTGGTTGGCCTGGCAGAATCCTTGGAGAATTGGTCCACTATAGTTTTGATAGGTCTACTGGTATCCCAAGGAATAGGTGTGTTGTCTGGAAATTTGTATCTGTTTCCATCCCTGATGACTAATCCAGAATCCACATCATAGTTTAGAAGAGAGCAAGACCTGGTTCCATGGTTGTTCTGAAAGCAGTAGAAGCATTTGAAATCTGGTTTATTCCTAGGAGAAGGGGTGTACTGTTGGCCAGGGGCAGCTCCAATAAGGTGAGGTGGGGCTGATTTTCCTGCAGTAAGAGCTGCTAATTGCTGTGTGATCTCCTCTAGTTTCTGCTCTGTGGTTTTAGGTGCCTGGGAAGTGGTAATCTGAGGTGGAGGCCTGGAAGGAGGAGCCATGGGTTGAGAGGTGGAAGGAGGGGCCTTGGTTACTGGAAGAGTTGAGTCCTTTTGATCCTGGGGAAGAGCCATTTTGAAGAGTTTTCTCCTTTCCAGGACTGATGCTGAATGGACTTCTCTGATTATGAAGGAGCAGATGGTTGAAGTTAGGGGTAGAATCATTCCTCCATCCTCTGAGGCCAGCATTTCATTGCACTTGATGAGTTCCTTGGTGACAGCTGATTCCAGTTCTGGGCTAAGGGCATCCAATAGAAATTCTCTGAATTCCTCCAGGTGGGAGCACTGTTTCATTCTTAAAAGATAACTAGTAATGACTGAATATTTATTGTTGAACAACCTGAATTCTTCTGAAGTTTTGATTCCTCCAGCCTGGATTGAGTTGTTGATCAATTGAGTGAGGTCCCTCCTAGTATATCTGACCAAAGGGAGTGGGGATCCATATCTGTCCAGTAGCTGCTTCTTGAGGTCCTCCCAGTTCTGGTTCCTGTAAGCCTCCATTTGTTCCACTTCTTCCTTGATGGCCTCCCCTTTGAGAAAAGAAACAACCTGCCTGACCAAATCTATAGAAGAAGCTCCATCAGTTGATCCTACATTTTCATACCTGTTAATAAAGTTTTCAATGGTGAGGTTGGTTCCATCAAAGCAGAGTTCCTTGTCCAAGGGCTTGATTTTGACTCCTTTGATTGGTCCTTTGTAGGCTGGCATCCTGGTTTCCTTCTCCAAAAAGTAGACCACAGAGTGTTTGGAAGATACAGATGGGGCTGGAGGTGTGATTCTTTGTCTGAGTCCTAGGTGAGAGCTTTCTGAAGGATCAGGTATGTTGTCCCTGTACTGGTTGAAGACATTGGGGTGTTGAAACTGAGGATTGTTGGGGCCAGTGCTGCCTCTGTACTGATTGAAGTTGTTGGTAGGTTGAGGTAAAGGGTTGGTTTGAGCTGGATCTTCAGGAAAGGGATTGGCTGGTCCAGCAGGGTGAGTGTTGTTATCTTCTGGAGCAGTTTGGAAGGGGTTGTTGAAGAGAGTTCCTGGGTTGTTACTGGCAGTCTCTCCTAGGTTGTTGTTGATAGGATGAGCAGCATCTTGAGAGTGGATGGACATCTTGAAAGGTAACTGGCTGGGGAAGAAAAGAGTTCTGAAGAGGAGGGAAAAGAAGAGGGAGAAATAAAACTGAAGAAATTTGTTTTTATGGGTTTGTGGTTTTGGGATCTGATGCACTGAAGAGGAATGGAGTGGAAAGGGTTTGTGTAGGTGATAGAACTATGAACTGGTAGTGAAAAAGGTAACTAGGACTAAAATCTAAAGGTAATCAGGCCACTGTTGGGACACCACTTGTGGAACTCCTAAAAGATCAGGAAAGAGCTGTGAGGGGAAATAGTCAACTACACTACTAATAATGTAGGAGAGGCTACAGGTGCTGGTGAGGCTGCCCTCTAGACTAACGCTGATGGAGAGAGGGTTACACTAAGAAAAAGAAAAGGGTGTGGCTGATGATTCTCTTTGACTTAGATGGCTTTAACACTTTATGAGTCTGAGGTGTATCAATCCTACTGAGTGAGAGAGGAGAAGTGAGAAGGGGAAAAGCAGAAGCTCTTGGGAGTCACTCTGAGATGGGTAATGAGATATATGCTGGGGGATATATTTCTATGGTGATGAAAGTGTATCTAAGTGTGATGTGTAAAGGTGCTACAGAGGGGATGTAGTAGAAAGTGCATGATGGGGATACAACATCTAGAGGGGTGTTTATATATGTGAGAAGTACTACAGGGGGGTGATACATGATGAGCACATAGTAACAATATCTGAAGATGAGCAGTAATGATGAAGGCGCAATGACCAAAGAGTGTACATGAAAGGTAACTATGTAGAAGATGAAATAATGATGAGCATTTGATAATAACTACAAGAGCTATGAAGGAATGTACTGCTGATATCATATGAAGAGAAAAATGAGTAATGAAGTTATGTAAGATCTGCAGTCCTATGTAGCTATGATACTAATGAATGATGTATGTAATAATGCTAAGGATATGTATGAAGAAAATACCTGCCAAAACTATACATGCCAATAACTGCTGATCCATTTGGAAATCCTAGGTGAAATGAGTGGGTGACTAGGGGTAAAATGGGGTGTAGAATCTGAATATGAAGTAATAATGAGGTATTTATGAAGGGTTTAGGTGATATGAGGGTGATAGTATGAACAGGAACAGGGTTACCACAACGCGCGTTGAGAGGTTTTGTCATTGCCCACCTAGAGCAAAGCAAAGGCTGGCTTTTTTGGATTCCGGATCAGAAACGTTTTGTTTCTTCCGCAATGGTACGTTTTCCAGCGGACCTGGCGAATGTACCGGTGAAAGCAAAGGACAATACTACCAGTGCCGCGAACCCTGAAGACCCTCTAGCTACTTGATCAAAATTATCAGTAGACTACATCATGAACCTCCTCCATCTGGGAGATTTCTCACAGGAAATCGAAATCGAGAATCAGGAGCTAATAGTTGACAAGATCATTGATCTCTGTCAGTTCTACGCAATCTTGGTGCCGAAGACCTTCAAGCAAGCAATGAACTCACCGGAAAAAGAAGCCTGGTCCAAGGCAATTGCGGTGGAACTGTCAAACCTGGAACAGATGCGTGTCTGGATTTTGAAGCTGAAGCCAGAGGACAAGAAAGCGCTAGGCAGTTGCTGGGTTTTTGCGATGAAGGCGGACTCGAATGGTTCAGGGGTTCGTTTCAAGGCTAGATACGTGGCGAAAGGCTTTACGCAAGTGGAAGGTGAAGATTTCAACGCGACTTTCGCGCCGACGGCAACTTTCGTCTCTCTTCGACTGCTACTGGTCGTAGCGGCAGCACACGGATGGCCAGTTCAAAGTTTTGATTTCGTGGCGGCATATCTTAACTCACCGATTGACAAGGAAGTTTGGGTGAAACCGCCGGAAGGAATGGAAACACCGCCGGGCCACGCTCTCCTCCTGAAGAAAGCGCTCTACGGTACCCGGCAAGCCGCCTGATGCTGGTGGCTACATTTGAAAAATGTCCTGGACAAATTTGGATACTCACCGTTGCAGTACAACAACAGCCTCTATATTCTGTGTCATCCGGACAAAGCAGGGGTTTTGTGGCTCCATGTCGATGATGGTGTAGTCACTGCTTCCAGTCCAGCTCTCTTGAAGAAACTGGAGGAAGACTTGAAAGGGATTCTCAAGATCAAGTGGTCCCATAGTCTTGATTCAATTGTGGGACTCAATGTTACGCGCTCAACACAAGGTTTCCAACTGTTTCAAAAGGAGCTTGTGGAAGGAATCCTCTCTGAACACTGGGACGGATTGACGACTGCAACCACTCCTCTGCCGGCCGGTTTCAATGCAACGACGGACAAAAACGGTGTCCCGGCAGACTCTGGGTGGTATCTGTTGGTCATCGGGTCTTTCAGTTATCTGGCCGTGGGGACTAGGCCAGATATATGCTTCGCTGTGAATTACTTGGCGAGGTTTGCGGCCAAACCGGGTGCCGCGCACTGGAAAGGAGTCAGGCACCTGGTGAACTATTTGGCAGGGAGCAAAGACCAACTTTTATCTCTGTTCCCTTCCCGTGATGCTAAATCTCTTAAGACTTTTGCAGATGCCTCATGGGGGGGCGAATTTTCTAGGTCCCCGTACGGGGTGCTAATCACTTTCCTCAACTGCCCAATCCTGTGGGTGCCCCGGCGCCAGCAATCTGTGGCGTCTTCGACGTGCCACGCGGAGTATATGGCTCTGGGAATGGCAACGCGCCAGACACTGTGGGTTTGACACCTCCTGAGAGATGTTTTAAAAAAAGATTTTGTAGGTTTTTTGTTCTGCAACAATCAATCCGCCATAAAAGTTTCTACCGATGACGCGTCAAATAAGCGGACTAGACATACTGACCGTGATTTTTATATTACAAATGAGGCGCTGTGGTGGACAGATCTGTACACGCGTGGGAATCAGGCTTTTTGCGGCGCATGGCGCGCGCCAGGGACATCAAGGTTCAAGCCAGCAAGACCTCAAGCTCAGCCCTCAAGGCTTCCTCAAGGTTCAATGGCGCGGCGTGGCGCGCTTCCTCAAGGCGTTTCAGGTCTTCTTTTTTATTTCTTTTCTTTTGTTTCTTTTTCACGCTTCTGTTTTCCTGTCAGTTTCCTTTCATTATGTTTTGTTAAATTTCTTTTTTTCATTTGGCGCGCGTTGGTTAGGTTTTGTATGAGGAGGGTTGATTTGTTTTGTTTCTGTTTGTTTGGTTTTGTTTCTGCCTTTTGTCTCGTGTTGTTGTTGCGCGCGTGTGCGCGCTAGGTTGTGATGAGCTGTCTGTTAGATGTCACAAGCTCCAAAGTTTGAGTTCAGTTCGAACTCCGGCTTTGGAGCGGCATGGACCTACTCTGAACCAAAAGAAAAATTCAGTTCTCCATCGAAATTCAAAGTTAGAAGTCTTGGCGCTTTCCACCCGTATCATCCGTTTTTCACACGTCTTCTAAGTTCATTACCCCGCAAAACGCCGATCTCTTCCACTTTACTGGTTTAGATCACATCCCTCATCCCGCCGGCAGTATCCCCGGCTCCCTCTCAAACTCAAAACACCGCCGACGCGCATCTCCAGCCGTCAGAAAAATCAACCCCCCCCCAACGCTACACGACTCACCGCGCTCTTTTACGGCCAATCGTAACCGGAGGGCATACACATCTCAGATTCATATTTTCTTTTCCCCTCCCCGAACTGCTGCCGGCCTAGCACCGGCCAGAGTTCCTCATTTGGTCCCCCGAGCCGGGATCGAACCAGCGACCTCAAGATTTACAGTCTCGCCGATTTGGACGGATTCGAGACGCTTGGCGGTCTTTGTTTTCATTTAGAGTTTCTTTTCTTTTTTTTAGGGTTCAGCGGCGAGGGCAAGGAGACTAGAAGTAAGTCCCTCCAATTGTGCACCTCCCGGGTTCTATCTGCTACGAGTCGCAACATTACAAGCCACATCTGTGAGCCTCGAATCTAGTTCGTTTCGTTTCGTCAGGACATCGTTTTAGAGGCGCTAGCGATGGCCGATGCAACTGCGGGATCGTCGGTCTCAAGGATGGTTAAGATTAAGCCTCAAGACAAGACCTTGGGCTTTGACGGCTCTAATGTGGAGCGATTTCTTTCCGAGTTTCAATTCGCGGCGAAGCTGGACGGTGCGTCAGAGGCCGACATGGCGCAGCAATTACGGTTTTTCATTTGGAGCGCTGAGGTGAAGGACGTTGTGGAGACGTTAGACGGGTTTGATCCGCCTAACTGGGCGGCGTTGAAAGCGGCGATGTTGGCTCATTGGGGCAAGATTGATATCGCCCGGTTTACAACGCAAGATCTCGAGAACCTAGTTCAGGGGTGGAAGGAGAAAGGTGGTGTGGCTTCTGTTGTCGATTTTCAAGAATTTCGGAAGACCTGGCAGCCTATTCAGTCTTATCTGCTGAGGAAGGACCATATTGACTCAGTCGAGGAGATCAAACGCCTTTATTATCAGTCCTTCTCAGCTGGACTTCAGGAACGAATCCGCGATCAATTAATCAAGGATAAAACGATGATTACGACCTTGGATAATCGTTTTAAGCTTCCATCGTTCGAGATCTTGAAGACGGCAGTTGAGGAAGTAATGAAGACTCAGACTGCGCTTACGTTCGAAGGGTCTCGCGCGTCGGTTCCAGTCACTTCTGGCTCGTTTAAGGAAGCAAATGAAGTCATGCAGAAGATCGAGCTCGATCGTCGCCCAAGAGAAGCGCCCAGTCAAGCTAGGGCTCCGGCTACGGTGGACGAGATCGAGCGTATGCTGCAGTCGTTCGAACAGCGGATGGAGCAGAAGTTTACGACGCAGGCGAGGCCGTCAACGCCGCGAGGGCCGATGGTTTGTTATTATTGTCATCGAGAGGGCCACGGTCTTGGTCGTTGCGCTGAACTGCAGAAGGACAAGGAAGAAAAATTGGTAGAGCAAAGGGGGGGCAGTTTCTTTCTCCCCAATGGTGCACTTATTCCTGTCGATTCCTCGCGACCGATCCGGCATGTGGTAGCCTCGTACAACCCAAAGGCAGCGACGGCTAGCGTTCCAGACCAGGAGTTTCGGGCAGCGTGCGGTTCTCTGGACCCTTGGCAACCACCCTCAATTTCCTCGCAGTCGTTTTCTGGGACATATCAGGCGGACCCCGCGAGGAAGAAGCACGAGCCCCCTAAGCCTTTTAAGGCTCCTATGGTTCCCCCTGCGGCGGCGCGGCGACCTATGCGCAAGGCCTCAACACCGAAATCCGGATCGGATACGGATGGAATGGATGCGGAATCTGAGCTGTTTGAGCGGGTGCCTGCGGCTCCCTCTCCTGAAGATACGCCGAAGGACAGCCCAGCCGCTCCTGCGACGTCCAAGACAATCCCGCCGACTCCCAAGGTGCGCTTTGAGCGTGGCATCTCCAAGGACCACCCCAATGCGGCGGACGTGATACTTAAGAAAATGTTCGACGTCTCGGTGCCGAACGTCACGGTTTCGGAGCTCTTGGCGGTGGCTCCTTCGGTTGCGGAAGGAATGAAGAAGTGGGTCTCTCGGCGGCGCGTCGAAGTCGGTGCCGAGGAGATGAAGGTGGCGTCCGGGACCTTGGCGGAGGATTCAGAAGGAGAAGGGCGGATTGATGGGATGAGGCTTTACTCTTGCCCATTGGGTTACATGCCGTGCTTGGTCGGCGATGAGGAGAGTAACGCCCTTCCGCTAGTCGACTCTGGTTCCCAGTTGAACCTAATCTCTGATTCCATGGCTAATAAGTTTAATATCAGTCCGCGCGTGAATTTTAGCTCCGCGGTGTATGGGATTGGAAACCAGGCGTGTGAACTTGTAGGAGTTGCGGAGGATGTTCCAATTCGAGTTGGGAAGACCATCGTTGGCTCGTGTCACTTCTGGATCACGCGCATGGACGGGCCGCTCATCTTCGGTCGGCCTTTTCTCATGGACTTCAATGCTTCTCTCAATTTCGACAATCAAGTCGGCGAGAGGATTCTTCTACCAGATTCGACTGGCTGCAAGATTGAGGTCTCTTTATGTTCAGTTGATTCCGGGCGTTGGGAGCGAGACTTTCCCGGCCACGGACGTAAAGCGGTCCTTTCCCATAAAGGAAAGGCTTGTGAAGACCCGCTGGAGGGCCGTCATTTTTTGTAGACACGGTTGATCCGGGAGGCGGCAGATCTAATTTAGGGTTCCGAAATCTCGCCGCTGGATCAACTGCACATTCAGGAACTCAAGGCCGCTATTTTTCTTTATCTTCTCATTCTCACCAGAAAAAACAGTCAGAAAACATCAAAAAACAGTCAGAAAACCTTCAAAGCATAAAAAAAATCATTTCTTCCGGCTCCTCAGTTCCTTCGACGGTTTCCTCTCAGTTTTCTCCTTTGTCTTTCAAGTTATCTCAAGATTCGGATGCGGTTCAGGGCCCAGAGGCCTCCTTTGCGATGGATGATTCGGAAATAGTGGCCGGAAAGGAGGAAAAAGGTTTGGCGCGAGGATTGGGAGAACTAGAAGTAAGTTCCTCCCAGTTATGCACCTCCAAGGGCTCTACCGCACCGTCAAAAACATTACATGCCACATATGTGAGCCCCACCGTCGAATTTTCTCGCCTTTTCTTCTCAGCGGATCGTTCAGCCTGCCAGTCGAGCCTCCGCAATGAGGAGAAACTAGCGCCGGACTCAATTCATACTCGTCTCCGCGACGAGAATAAACTAGCCGCTATTTCATGCCTCCGCAATGAGGGAAAACTAGCACCGGATTCAGTTCTTTCACGGCTCCGTAATGAGAATAAACTAGATACGTCTTCTGACGTCCTCCGCAACGAGATAAAACTAGTTCAGCTCCGCGATGAGCCTAAACTCCCGAGCCTCCGCGACGAGGTAAAACTAATGACCCTCCGCGATGAGGTGAAACTAGCGGTATATCGGATGGCGGCAGAAGGAGGGTATGTGTATTTTGGGACGACGGAGGGATTGGGAGAACCAAAAGTAAGTTCCTCCCAATTGTGCACCTCCGGGCAAGATGCCGCATCATTGTCGAAAACCCTACCTCGGGCCACACTCGTGAGCAAAGCGCCGGCGTTTCTTTCTACTCTTGCAGAGAAGGCAGCTTTTGAAGATCCCGTGGAGCACCGGACGTGGCGACTGCTGGAATGTGGACTTGGTTTGCGTGCTCAAACAGCGCTCGCGGAATCATGGCGCGGTGGAGCTCTTCTGTCCTTCGCGGCAAAATACAAGCCGGTCGCAAGGAAGATCAAGCCGGTGAACCAGCCCATGCCTCAGAATCTCAACCCCCCTCTTCGTCGTCCGTCTCTCTCTCGTGACCCGTACTGCGGCCTCTCCAGATCATTAGCGGGGCCCTTCGCGCCACAAGGACGGGTGACTGAAGACCGGCTTTCCGTGGTAAACTTCGGTCCTGAGGGGTGGCTGTGGCCAGACGAGTTGAATCTCATCAAAAACGTGTTGGCTGAACGCAACCTGTCTATAGCATTTACGGAGAGCGAGCGCGGATTGTTGAAGGAGTCGTATGGGATGCCTTATATCATACCGGTCGTGGAACACGAGCCGTGGCAAAAAAAGAAGATTCCTATTCCCTCGGCTAAGCTAGAGGAGTTCATCCGAGTGGTTCGCGAGCGTGTCGCCACGGGACTCTACGAACAGTCAACGTCGAGTTACACTTCTCCGGTCTTCTGTGTTCTCAAGAGCAACGGCAAAATTCGGGTCGTCCACGATCTGCAGCCTTTGAATAAGGTTACGATTAAGGACGCGGGTGTTCCGCCCGCTACGGAGGAATTCGTTGAGTCCTTCGCTGGCCGCGCATGCTACGGCTTGGGCGATATTATGGGCGGCTACGACGAGCGCGCTCTAGACCCCATCTCTCGCCCACTTACGACTTTCGACACTCCTCTCGGGCGTTTTCAACTCACACGGCTACCTCAAGGAGCGACTAACTCCGTCGCTGTGTACCAGGCCCAAATGGTATGGATACTGCAGGACGAAATCCCGGATCACGCGGGGATTTTCATCAACGACGGCGGCATCAAAGGGCCCGTCTCTGATTACGACAACGAACTCCTCCCTTGGCACACAGGAATCCGCCGGTTTATTTGGGAGTACGCTACAATACTCGAGCGGGTTCTCTTCCGCATCGAAGAATCCGGGTTAACGGTGTCAGCTTCGAAGTTGGCCGCGTGTGTTCCGGCACTAGAGATAGTCGGACACGTGGTATGCAAGGAGGGTTGCAAGATGTTGGCGAGCAAGGTGAATAAGATCGTCTCGTGGCCAACGCCGGTGAACCCTACGGAGGTGCGTGGGTTTTTGGGAGTCGTGGTTTATGTGAGGATCTTTATACCTAAGTTGTCCAAGGTTTGCCTCCCTTTGCGGCGTTTGACGCGTAAGGACGCGGTTTGGGACTGGACGAAAGAATGCGAGGAAGCCTTCGAGAAGTTGAAAGTTATCGTCGGCAAGGACATAGTTTTGGTGAAGATTATGTACGGCTCCGGAGCGGGTCAGCTGAAGTTAGCGGTGGATTCTAGTTTCCACGCGGCCGGTGCGGTTCTTACGCAACAAGACGCAAACGGGCTTGATCGGCCTGCTCTTTACGAGTCTCTTCTGTTCTCAGACGTGGAATCTTGTTATTCTCAGCCCAAACTTGAGCTGTGCGGCGTAGCGCGGATTCTCAAGAAGATGCAGACTGTACTCTGGGGCCAGCACTTCGAGCTTCAGGTCGACGCACATTCTCTGATTGAGATGATCAACGCACCCAGTCTTCCCAATGCGCCCATGACGCGTTGGGTTGCTTTTATTCAGTTGTTTTCCTTCGAAATCGTACACCGGCCGGGAAAGTCTTTTACCATGCCCGACGGCCTCTCAAGACGACCTCGAGGTGACGACGAGTCGGACCCCCCTTCAGATTTCGACGAAGAGGCACCTCACATCATAGCACGACACTCCTACGCGGTGGCCGCTGAGGAAGCTTATACAGGCTATCAGGAAGGCTATTGGCGCTGCATGGAGCTGTTTCTAGCTACGCTGCTCAAGCCGGACGGGATGGACGCGAAGGATTTTCGAGCGTTGAAGCGCCGGTCGGCGGATTTTTTCTTGCAAGCCGGAAGACTGATGAAGAGGGGAAGTCCTCTACCTCGCATTGTAGTGACCATCCCGGCGAAGCAGCAGGAGATACTGACTAAGCTGCATGAGGATCTGGGCCATAGGGGCTCCACGGAGACGTACCGACGGGTCGCAGAGCGCTTTTGGTGGCCGTCGTTGAAGGAGGCGGTTGTCAGGTGGTGTCGCAGCTGTGAGGCGTGTCAGAAAAAGGACCTCAGGCGCCCGCAGGAGCTGCGCTATCCTACGGGGGAGACGACAGTTTTCGGGCAAGTATCCATGGACGCCGTTCACCTAAAAGCTGGCGGCGCTAAGTACTTGATTGTTGCGCGCGACGATTTCTCCGGTTGGGTCGAAGCCAAGATTCTCAATAATTTGACGTCGGAGGCCGTGGCAGCGTTTTTGCAGGAACATTGGACCATGCGCTATGGCCTCGCGCAAGCTTATTCCACCGACGGCGGCTCTGAATTTGGTGGCGCGTTGGTGGCCATGCTCCGAGCTCTACCCGGTCAACATCGCGTGTCTACGCCTTACTACCCTGAAGGTCAGGGCATGGTGGAGCGAGGCCATGGTCCTCTCAAGGCGGCCCTAGTGAAGCTGGCGGGCGAAAGCGGCAAGAATTGTCGCAAATTCCTGCCGTTGGTTTTGTTTGCCGACCGCATTTCAACAAAACGGACCACGGGCTATTCCCCTTTCGAGCTTGTCTTCGGCCAGCGGGCCGTTCTTCCTTTGGATCTGGAGATTGAATCCTACCTCGGGGTCGACTGGGATTCCGTACGAGACACTGCCGACCTGTTAGTTGCGCGCTCTCGGCAATTAGAGCGCAGTGAGGAGACGCGCGAACTCGCGTACAAGAAGATGATGGACGCGAGGGGAGAATCGGTACGGTATTGGGAGGAGAAGAACGCGTCACGGATCCGGGAGCCGCTCAAACCGGGTGATCAGGTTTTAGCGTACAACCGGTCACTGGAAGTGCAGTGGGGTCAGTTGTTTGCGCATCGTTGGAACGGCCCGTATCGCGTCGTGGAGCAGGTACAAGGGGGCTCTTATGTCTTGGCGGAGCTGGACGGCACGGAGCTCAAGCGCCGCTTCGCCGCGGATCAAGTGAAAAGGTTCTTTTCCCGGGAGGACATTGCTGACCACAAGTAAGTTCCTCTCCAAGTGTGCACCTCCCGGGTAGTTACTACCGCGTATCGTCAAAACCCTACTCTATGCCACGCTCGTGAGCCCCGCGGAGGCCCCCGGTTTGTTTTCCTTTCTTTCTCTAGGACTTGGATTTTCTTTAGGCACGGGCATTGGACGAGCAGTCTAGGGACAGACTGCAAGTCGTGGGTGGATGTGGTGGACAGATCTGTACACGCGTGGGAATCAGGCTTTTTGCGGCGCATGGCGCGCGCCAGGGACATCAAGGTTCAAGCCAGCAAGACCTCAAGCTCAGCCCTCAAGGCTTCCTCAAGGTTCAATGGCGCGGCGTGGCGCGCTTCCTCAAGGCGTTTCAGGTCTTCTTTTTTATTTCTTTTCTTTTGTTTCTTTTTCACGCTTCTGTTTTCCTGTCAGTTTCCTTTCATTATGTTTTGTTAAATTTCTTTTTTTCATTTGGCGCGCGTTGGTTAGGTTTTGTATGAGGAGGGTTGGTTTGTTTTGTTTCTGTTTGTTTGGTTTTGTTTCTGCCTTTTGTCTCGTGTTGTTGTTGCGCGCGTGTGCGCGCTAGGTTGTGATGAGCTGTCTGTTAGATGTCACAAGCTCCAAAGTTTGAGTTCAGTTCGAACTCCGGCTTTGGAGCGGCATGGACCTACTCTGAACCAAAAGAAAAATTCAGTTCTCCATCGAAATTCAAAGTTAGAAGTCTTGGCGCTTTCCGCCCGTATCATCCGTTTTTCACACGTCTTCTAAGTTCATTACCCCGCAAAACGCCGATCTCTTCCACCTTACTGGTTTAGATCACATCCCTCATCCCGCCGGCAGTATCCCCGGCTCCCTCTCAAACTCAAAACACCGCCGACGCGCATCTCCAGCCGTCAGAAAAATCAACCCCCCCCCAACGCTACACGACTCACCGCGCTCTTTTACGGCCAATCGTAACCGGAGGGCATACACATCTCAGATTCATATTTTCTTTTCCCCTCCCCGAACTGCTGCCGGCCTAGCACCGGCCAGAGTTCCTCAGCGCTATTCCAAAAAAAGACAGCACTAGAATGGGTCAGTACAAGGGATCAACTTGCTTATATTTTTACTAAGTGCATGCCGGCAGAAATCTTCACATTGTTGAGAGAGAAAATTATGTCTGCTTAATTTTCTTGGGTTCTATAAGTTTCTTTCTCTTCACGAGTTTTTCCTTTTTTTTCTCTCTGATATTGTTTTTTTTCCTTTTTTTTGTCTTTCTGTCTGTTGTTCTGCGGTGTTTGGGATACCGGGTCTACGGCGAGAGGGGGGGTGTTGTAGCCCAGAGGGCTACGCACTCCGAGACTCGCCGCAGTCGTGGTATCTTCTGCATCCCGGACTTGTGTCCGGGCTGGTGAGAGGGTGAATCCATCTATATCTGTCATTAGAGTTCCTGAGTCACATCAGTACTTAGCATCTGATAGAGAAATACATCTTTCAGTTTCTCCAAACTTTTTAAGGACTCATTGTAGCAATGATGGGTATATATGATACTTTTATTGTTAACGTAACAATTTTTGGTCTGTTAATTTTACCATTGTGAGAATAAAGGATGGTTAGTGGGTAGAAATGACCACTTACAGCCTTCTTCAAGAATATGTTTACCCAGGCTGAGTGATTATTGATGCCTCTGCTCTGCATTGCTATTTTCTGCTAGCCTTCAGTGTTCCGCAATGAGCCTGATCTATAGCATAATAATCCACAAGTGGTAAAGCTCCGCACTCCACAAGCACAATAATCCGCAATAGCAATCAATCAAGTAAGCAAAATAAGGGTCCTGTAAAACTCTTCTAATACTCTTGTACATCTATCAGTTGTAAGTACAGTGATGAGTAGTCCGTAAGATGATTAAAAGGAAAAATAGAAGAGAAACCATGAGCCTCCACCCCCTTCATTTTCCTCTGCCTAGCCCCTGCCAGTTAGTCTCCCACCCGCTCCACCCGCTTCAGCTGTCCAGGCTCACCCACTGGCGCGCTGCTGCTATCATTCCCCCAGTTTGGTCTGCCGCAGTCCAGCCCTGCCCATCTGCTCCGGTCCAAACCCCAATCCAATTTCCGTGGTCCGCAATCCGTGTACTTCCAATCTGTGCATTCCGTCCCCATGCAACTTTCTGTAAGCTTTCTTAATGTGATTTTCTGACATAATCCTCAGGGCTTATTTCACCAAAATGCACTCTGACCTCAGCCGCTTGTGCATTCCTGCCCGCGCTATTGCCAAGTGGAAATTCTACCACGCTTGCCCATATAAATCACCACACCATTAACAGTAACTGAGATGTAATACAATATCACACCTCAAGGAAAAGCAATTTTTTTAATTCTGTTAGGACATCTGCCATGTCAGAAGGACAAATATCAAACACTGTAGTAGCCAGAGTGGCCCATTTGCCCCACTTTACTCCATTACCAGCAGTTATTGTGTTACATTACTATTAATTTCAGTAATGTGTCAAAAAAACTGGCCCATTACAATATGTGCCTGGGCCCTTAATATGTGGTTACTAGTACTGCTAATGCGTGTAGATAGTAAAAACAGAGGTTATGTTACCGGATAACGCTGTTTATCATATAGTATTGTAACTAACCACCTCTGATTTGTAGATAGTACCAAATTGCTGTAGCTTGTTTGAAAAATTCTTTTTGTTGTTGTCTAAAACTACTCAACCAACGCTCTACAACCTTGCTTGATGCTCCAAAGCCTTGGTCAATTCAAAACAGCTTGCTTCAAGTGGATACCACCTCTAACAGCTGCCTACAGCATCCAGACACTGCCCAAGATCTAGATCAAAATCCAGCAACCTCCTACAGCATTGATCAACACTCCTTGGCCTTCAGATACTTTTCCAGCAACCGTTTTGACGCAACACTGGGCCGGTGTGGTAGAAAGAAAAGTGAAAAGTTTCTTTCTATACCATACATTTAATCACACAATACAAACACACATCTCCCCATCAGACTACCAATGGTGTATCCGCTGCGCTGCATATAGCGTAGCAAAGCGGTTAGCGCAGCAATTTTTTGGGTCGCTGCGCTACGCGCAGCGGGCAGATTGCTGCGCTACACGCTTTTTGATTTTCCCGGAAAAAAAATCAAAAAATAGCACGCTAAAGAAGCGATCACGTAGTGGTCAGCGCCGCTTTTCTCTATGCCATGTGGGATCCAAAAAAAAAAAAAGGAAAAAGGGTTTAACATACATAAAAACATGTTTAGAACATAAAACTGTTCCGCTATCCGCTAATTTAGCGGGTAGCGTAGCAAATTTTTGCTTTTGCTGCGCTTTTGCTAATGGCCCTGGGAGGGTAGCGGACAATCGCTGCGCGTAGTGAGTAGCGCAGCGGTGTTCGCTCTGCGCTATTGCTTTTTGGTCTGGTCACGTAGCGGTCAACCGCTGCGCTACGCTAAAAGGCCGCTTTTTTTAGTGTAGCGCAGCGGATACACCGTTGAGACTAAATTCATCACATAGTATCAAGTACCCTTCTATTTCCATATTATTGTGAGAATTCCAGCTTGAGTGAACGGCATCAAACTCATAAATTGAGCAAGACGTCGGGAGTCTCTACAGCTGCAGAATCAGGTGAGCAAACGCAAACCTTTTCCGCAGCTAATAATCAAGCACAGAGTTGTTGTGAAACTGAAGTCATCTTATTGATTTAAAAAGATCCGGAACTCGCCAGCAAGATTAGGCACTTGGAAAATCCTGTCCAGTGATCCCTCATCAAGAGAATCTCAGTTAGCACCAAAGTTAAGCAGCCGAGTTCTCAAGATGAGTTGACCAGATAGTAGCTAACGCTCTATATTTTTGTTCCTAGACAAAATTACTGTTGAATACAACCAGACCACCCGCCCTGATACCGCTCAAAGAGCAGGAAAAATTTTTGGTAAGAGTGTTTCATTGCAATGTCAAAAAGTATAAACAAAATGCCTTAGCTGATGCATTGCTGCCTGGTTGCAGATCATGTTGCTCAACTACTGCGCCGTTTCACTGACACTAAGTGAAGGACAACTCAAGTCAAAAGACTATCTCAAGTAAGGCCAAGCAGAAATATTGAAGAGGAAAGAAATGAACCAACAAGACTGACAGTGTCACATCCCACTCTCACAAATCTTTATCTGACAGATAGCGCTTGGATCTTTCATTTTCCTTTTTTCATTCTTTCTCTCTCAATCTAGTAGAGAGCGGCTCTGGTTCTGCTCTTAGGTAAATATCAGATCCTTAGTTTCTTTCTCATAAAGTAAAATGTAAATACCATTATTACAAAGTCTAATTGGAATAAACTCTCTTAGTTCTTTGGATTCTTTCAGATTTTTCAATTATTACACCAGGGAGGGATTTGTTGCACTCTCTAGAGAGTCCCAGACCATCATTTTGTCAGTTGCTTGGTATGATGTGAGTTCAATATCATCTTTAACTTTGTTAAACTTCCTCCCCAATAGAAGGGTAACTGTAGGTGAAGTTGTTGTGAAATGATCTGTCACTCAATGTCAACACATCATTATTGCTCTGTTGAATTTTTGTGTTTGGTTCATCATGATCACAATTTTGAACACAAGCTTCAATGCACAAAAGTTTTGCCAAGAATGTACCTATCCTTATGCTAAAATATAGCTTTAGCCAAGCAACAGGCAATATTTTTCATTGCAGAATTGTCTCAATTCAAAAACCAAACAACACCACATTATGAAAAATACTTGTCAAGTATAGCAACTTCAGAGGATCAGCCAAATGGTGGATGAATCCTAGTGAGTGACATATTTCAGCCATGATATTATTTGGGGAGAGTGGTTTGGTATCAAATTTATATTCTTAAAGAACAGGGAAAAAGGTAGGAAAACCTGTGTAACATGCAATTTGACTCCCAGAAATACAAAATGTGAAACTACTGGATTTAGTTTTCCCTAAAATTTTTACTAAGTGATGGAACATTCAAGAATTTTAGATTCTGAAGTGCAAATAGCTTATTATCATTTTGGAATGCACACCTTGTATACAGGACTACACATTGTACAATTATCATACCTTTGATTAAAACTTACTGAAAAATGCAGGGTTCAGAGCCACAAATAAAATTGTTCAACACAAAAGGGGGCTAGATTGGTGGATGTTAACGGGAACTTCAATATCCCCTTGCTTCTGAAAACAGCTGGAGAAATAATTCAACAGTTTGCCTGAGACCTCCAAGGCAAAAAGTCAATTCTTAAATGCTGACACACATCTTGGTTTGGGTTATGTATGCCTTTTGTCTTTTAGATTGATTGTCTTCACATATTTTCCATACATATTTTCCATGAATTTTCTCCTGCACGTAGGATTCATTAATCACAGGTAACTTTGTTTCCATGTGCATGGTGCAAAAATGTGGTGTTGATTGCTTTTATCACATGCAACTTAAGTAGCACGGGCTGCTAGATAAGCCTTTGGTACTGCAGACCTGCTGTATCCAGACCACTGAAAATTATTGGCCTTGGAACAGCAGGAGTGGCGCGCACATGTGAGGAAAAGAGTTAAAAAATTTTGTCTGGTGGTTTGAAGGTGGGAACAAGTAAACTATGGGCGCGCGGGTAAACTTTAATTGGTTTTGTATCCCCCTGCATGTCCCCCTGGGAGTGTTATTTTCTTATGTAACGTCCACCCTCAGGTTCGGGCGAACGTGAGGGTGGACATGGCAAGTCGCTGGCACATGTACTGCAAGTTGATGAACAGTGTGTACTGTTCATCGCACTGGGAAAGTCCCAGCTGATTCCCAGTACATGCTGGCAATCAAGCTGGGCGTATCCGAGCCTTGTAGGGAGTATAAACTGCCTACCAAGCTCAGATAGGCCCAGATTGATGACCAGCGTGTGCTGGTCATTGGGCTAGGGCTTCTCTGGCTCAACGACGAGCACAAACTGGTCATCAAACTGGCAGAGGCCGCGCTTGGTGACCAGCATGCACTTGTCATCAGCCCCCTGGCTCTCCGAGCTCAAACTCGGAGTACATAGGTCATCAAGCCAGGGAAGCCCTTGCGCGATGACCAGCACATGCTGGTCATCTATCTGAGATTTTACGAGCTCAGTAGGCAGTACATACTGTCCACCGAGCTCTTAAAAGCCCAGCTAAATGACCAGTACATGCTGGCTGTTGAGCTGGGATTTTCCCAGCGCAATGTGGGGTGCATGCCGGTTCACCAGGCTGAGAAAGGCTCTGCTCAACAACCATTATTTGCTGGTCATTGAGCTGAGATTTTCACAGCCTATTACCCTGTAATCAATTGGATGGTGTCTCCACTTGATGGCCAGTGCACACTGGTCATTGAGAGGAGAAAACCTTCATGTTATGGCCTTACAAACTGGTCATTGAGCAGAGGATGTCTCGAATCAATGGCTAGTAATATACATGGCCATCAAGTGAAGGTCTCCAATCCATTGCCAGTACCCAGGCTCATTGATTGGAGTATGTCTCAACTTGATGGCCTTCCAAACCACCATTGAGCGGAGGCTTTTGCCACTCAATGCATGTCCATACTGGTACTCAATTGGAGGGTGTATCCACTTGATTTCCAGTACACACTGGCCAGTGGAGGATCCCTGTGGGTGCCAGCATGAGCAATTGATTTGAGAAAACCAATATTTGAGTTTAACTCACTGGAACACACAAGATTGGATATGGAACAACTCAGTATGAGTTCAGTATAAAAATACAGCTGAACCACAATAAAGTTACACATGAGGGAATGGTTCACATCTGGCAGACTTCCAGTGAGAAATTACGGTCTGGCACTCTCTAGAGAGTGCAACCAATCCCTCCCTGGTGTTACATCATTCTACACTGACTCTGCAGCCTCAGACCTCACTTATGCACTTACTGCATCCATCTGTCAACTTATGCAGCCTACTGTCACTTTACACAGCCTTCATGCGGCCCTACTGCATCTTTCTGAAATCATTCATGTACCCCTGGCAGATTATGACATCACTTGTATCTACTCCCACTAGCTAAAATCTCTCAAACCCCTGTTCAGGCCAGCTAAAATGCCTCAACCAGGGCCCCCCTTGTTGCTAAAATCCCTCACATTTGTCTACATAAGGAGATCTCTCCTCCCCGGTTGTCAGGTCCTCAGCTCAGTACTCACCAGTTATTTACACACCACCTTCCAGCAATGGGTAGTTATGTTACGTTGTGTTATCCGCGCTATTTATGTAACATAACTACCTGTGTTATCCACCGCGCCCTGTTATGTTACGAGTAACCGGCCGTCTGAGTGGCATATGGATAGTGTAACGGGTCTTCTTCCAACACCGTTACGCTATGTTATTGCTTGGATAACGCAATAAAAAGCCCTCAAGGGCCGTTTTGGCGCTGCAATCAGCTCGTTATCTGGCGCACCGCTGTGGTGTTCAAATTGGTACAGGGCCTCAAGACTGTCCAAATCAACAAGTCATCAAGATCATCAACTTCAAGATTCCACCCCTCAAGATCAGCCATTTTCAGCCCTTCAACACCAGGAAAAAAAAATAGCCACTTGATGGCAAGTGACATGATGCAGCTTTGGTTTCTGCTCCAGAGCTACTCCAGAACTGCTCCACCAGCACTTGTAGAGCTTGCAGGACTGCACCAGAACACTCAATGTGGCACAGTCAGCTGATCCTAATTTTTTCCCAGGAACAGCTGATGCTCATCATAAGCTGAGCAGTAGGCATTGACTGAGCCTGGTCCAAAGCTGAGCATTGGCTGAGCCTGGGCCACAGCTGAGCATTGGATATTCCAAGCCTGAAACAAATCCAAGTGTCAGCTGGACCAAGAATATTCCAAATCTGAGCATCAGCTTAGCCAACAATGGTCCAAAGCTGAGCATCATCTTGGAAAAGGCTTGTGCAGAGCTTAGGATCAGCTGGGACAATACTGTTCCAAAGATTAACACCAGCTGGGCCAAAATTTTTCAAAAGCTGAGCATCGGCTGAGCCAATGCTGGTACAAAGCTGAGCATCGGCTGAGCCAATGCTGGTACAAAGCTGAGCATTGGCTGAGCCAAGGCTGTTCCAAAGCTGAGTATCAGATTTTTTGAGACTATTCAAAAGATTAATATCACCTGAGCCAAGGCTGTTCCACAGCTGAGCATCAGCTGAGCCAAGGCTGGTCCACAGCTGAGCATCAGCTGAGCCAAGGCTGGTCCACAGCTGAGCATCAGCTGAGCCAAGGCTGGTACACAGCTGAGCATCAGCTGAGCCAAGGCTGGTCCACAGCTGAGCATTGTCTTAGCCAAAGTTGGTCCGCAGCTGAGCATCAGCTGAGCCAAAGCTGGTCCACAGATGAGCATAAGATGTTACAGGAGTGGTCAGACTCAGAATCTGAGCATTGGCTGGGCCAAGATTTATCCAAAGCTGAAAATCAGCTGAGCCAATACTGGTCCAAAGCTGAGCATTGGCTGGGCCAATGATAGCCCTAATCTGAGTCTAAGCTGAGCCATGACTGGAATAAAGCTGAAAATAAGCTGGGCCAGGACTGGTTCTGATCTGGGCAACAAAGCTGAGCATGAGCTGGGCACCAAAGCTGAGCATAAGCTGGGAGCTAAAGCTGAGGATCAGCTGACCAGAAATGGGGATCAGTGGTGCCCAGCAAAAACTGAGGATCTCCTGTGGAAATTCTTAAACTGGTTAGATGGTGGGTAGGTGATGGGTAGATGGTGGGTAAATGGTGGGTAGCCCGCTGGAGCTGGCATGATGTCACTTGTCATCAAGTGACTATTTTTTTTTCCTGGTGCAAGATCCTCAAGATTAATTCTCTAGATTTCCATCCCCATCCCTTTTCTTTTCATTATTATTTAGTCCTCTTCCTGTTTCTTGGTCCTAACACATGTACTATGTGGGTTTATTATGATGTTTTATTTCTTCACTTTATCCTGTTTGGTTTCCTCTTTAAGCTTTGTTTATTCTTTTATTCTGCTTGTTGTTTGTTGAGTTTTGTTTTCTTTTCTTTCCTTGTGGTTTTGTTTTGTAGTTAGGGATTTGATGACATGTCCTGTGACATGTCACTCCCCAGAGTCCAAGTTCGAGTTTGAACTTGGAGGATGGGACGGCATGGGACTTGCTCTGATCCAAGAGAAATTTCACCACCCTTTTCTGATCCGCTGGCAGTATCCCCAGCACTATTCCTGATTCTTTATCCCTGATCCTGATCCATCATCATCATCTGATCCTCAACAAACCAACCACCTCCAACGGTATTCCATCCCTGTCGTCTCTCAAAAATGCCCCCCCAACACTATCACTTTTTGATCCACATCTCATTTGCCGGACCACCTCGAGGGCAGCCTCAACAGCACCCATCCCCTCAACGCTCTGCCTACCGCCTGGCACGGTAGGAGTTCCACACCGCGGGCCTGGATAATGTAAAAAACAAAAAACAAAAAATGGTCCAAGAAATGGCGTGATAACATAGCGCACCACCTTTACGAGTAACTGTAACAATAACGGCTTAAAAACTGTCACGTTACCATTACGTTACCGTTATTGGGAACGTAACTACCCACTGTTGCACCTTCACACTTACCATCACCACCATACATCACTACAACCCTTATATTTGCAAATAACCACTGAAATCACTCTCAAATCTCACATACCTGTCATCAAACAACTTCATCTGGAACCAGACCAGACCTATCACTTGATTAAAACTTTCCAAGCTTACCTTTGTGGGTCTTGTTATCTGGCAGCAGAAGGGCAGAGTTTTGCACGTCAAAGATCACCATTCAGCAAAATGGTTTCACAACCACTCTTGAGTCTTAAACCTGTACAATTCCAGGAACAGTATTGTACTGGTAACATATTAATTTTTAATACATTACTGTTACTGTTACCAGTAACCAAAGCGCGCTACCGTTAGTAAACTATTCTCCATTTTTTTCTGGGTTCTGTTACAATTAAAATTGTTATTTAGATTAAATTACAGTCTTATTACTTGTTACTGGTAACAAAAAATGTGTACATGAAGGGGTTTTGCCCCTATTTTTTGATACTTAAGATATGTAGCAAAACAATAGGGGTAAAAGTCAGAGGGTGCTGGGATAATATATGTTATAGGATGTTATTGTGAGTTATAAGGTTTTGCAATAATCAAATCCAACAAAAAACCCCTTTTCATGATAGAGAGAGGCCACAGAAAAGCTTCTTACTGCTAATGGTAACGTCTCATCAAGGTAACAGCAATTGATTTGATAGAAAATTGGGTCCAATTGGCAATATTGTATTGAATCATATTGAACCAGTTTTGGATGTAACTGTTTGCTAACACTCTGGTTTACTGTATATTTTTCCTTTAAAATCTCATTCCCCCAAGTGACCAGTCTAATTATTTTGTTGCTGTTTTCCTAATGTTTATCCTTGCAACTGTCAGAAATTAGCAACAATTGTTCTGGTAATGACAACTCCAGTGTAGCCTTATAGGTAGTTCCTCCCCTGTGATTTTTTTTCTGAGTTACTAATTTTTGTGTTTTTTACCTGCTCCTTGAAAAGGATGGATCTCTACCTTGGCTCATAAAATCCACTCAGGCAATCCTAACCAGAACACACATCTTGCTCTAGAGTTAAAACTCTCATCCACATAAATCCACTAGTGTGATCTCAATGAATTTGGCCATCTAGCATCAACATCTTTCCTACCTCAGAGGATATCTAAATAGGCAATGAAACCAAATATTAAGGAGGAGGGCAAAGACACTTTGAAAAAAGCAACATCTACCATCAGTTTCTCTCAAAAAAGTGTTGTATCAGTTTCTCTGTACTTCAATCCGTTGAATCTGGTGCTCTACAGCACATTCTTAGCGCTCACCAGGAAAATAAAATAGTCAGTTGATGACAAGTGACATCACACCAGCTCCAGCCAGCTACCCACCATCTATCCAATATTTATCCACTATCTACCCCAATCTCCCAACCACCTCCTCAACTTCCAAAGTTTACCAAGGAGGTCCTGTTCAGTTTTTGATGAGCCCAACTGATCCTCAGTTCTTTCCAGCTGATACTCAGCTTTGGTACCCAGCTCATTCTCAGCTTTTTTGCCCAGCTCATACTCAGCTTTTTTCACGCAGCTCATTCTCAGAATTGGAATAAAGCCTTTTGACTAGTCCTTGCCCAGTTGATGCTCAGCTTTGTACTAGTCCTGGTGCAGCTAATTCTCAGCTTTGTAGCAGTCCTTGCTCAGCCTTTTCCTAGTCCTGTCCCAGCTGATGCTCAGCTTTGACCCGGGACTGGGCCAGCTGGCCAGCTGATGCTTAGCTTGCTGAGTATCAGCTGAGCCAGGCCAGAGAAAAAGATGAGAACCAGCTTGGACAGGACCAGAGCTGAAAATCAGCTAGGCTAGGGCCAAAGCTGAGCATGAGCTGAGCCACGGCCAACGCTGAGCATCAGCTGTGCCAGGGCCAAAGATGATCATCAGGTGGCCGGTGCTAAAGCTGAGCATCAGCTGGGCCAGGTAAAAAACTGAGCATCAGCTGAGCCAGGGTAAAAGCTGAACATCAGCTGGGCCAGGGACAAAGCCAAGTATCATCTGGTTTTGTCACATGGAGTGCTTTGATCCTGACACCTGTAATGTGAGCCCTAGATGTGCTGGTGGAGAGGAGCAGCATTGGAGCAGTGTTGGAGCTGAAAACAAAGCTGTGTCATGTCACTTGCCATCAAGTGACTACTTTTTTTTCCTGGTGGCTCTTCCTTGATGAACAGAGCACTTGTCAAAATACACCTCTCTGTGACATACTGGTGAAAAGGCAAACCATCACCATTCCAAACCTAATTGATTACTCCCGCCCCAGCTTGCTCAACTTCAAACAGCTCTACATCAGTCTCAAAAACAACCCTTTCTTCCCTTGCTTCACCCTTGCCACTTGCTCCTTTTCCAATCCACCTCTCAAGGTTTCACAATCACTTCTGCTCAGTTTCAGGACACAGCTAGATCAGCTCTCCCAATCCTTTGGTGAAACTTTGACTTGGATTGTCTTTTTAGTTTCACAACTTGGTGAGAAATGTAACCTTGGCATTTCTTGTCACTCTTTCTACTTTCATCTTCTGTGTATTCATGATACTAAATCCTTTGTTTATGTTCAGAACATTTGTCTTAGACTATGCTTCTTATTAGAGATGGCAAACGGATACTCGCTGCCGGGTACCCGGTACCCGTTGGCAGGTACCCGTTTGGCCCTACAGGTACCCGCCGGCGGGTGCCGGGTGCGGGTGCGGGTGTCCAGAATTCTGGTGGGAAGGACGGCGGGTACCTGGACGGGTACCCGCCGGTCAGCCGGTCATCGAAGAGGATACCTCTCGATGACCGACTGAACCGGTCATCGAAGAGGATAAAAGCTCACGATGACCGTTCAGCCGGTCATCGAAGAGCCTACAACCTCTCGATGACCGCTCAGCCGGTCATGGAAGAGTCTACACTCTTGATGACCGGCTGAGCCGGCCATCGAGGAGGATAAAACCTCTCGATGACCGTTCAGCCGGTCATCGAAGAGCCTACAATCTCTCGATGACCGGCTGACCGGTCATCGAAAGGGATACAACCTCTCGATGACCGGCTGACCGGTCATCGAAAGGGATACAACCTCTCGATGACCGGCTGACCGGTCATCGAAAGGGATACAACCTCTCGATGGCCGGCTGACCGGTCATTGAACAGGATAAAAGCTCTCGATGAACGTTCAGCCGATCATCGAAGAGCCTCCAACCTCTCGATGACCGGTCGGCCGGTCATCGAGGAGGCTACACTCTTGATGACCGGTCGGCCGGTCATCGAGGAGGCTACACTCTCGATTACCGGCTGACCGGCCATCGAAGAGGCTACACTCTCAATGACCGGCTGACCGGTCATCGAAAGGGATACAACCTCTTGATGACCGGCTGACCGGTCATCGAAAAGGATAAAGGCTCTCGATGACCGATCAGCCAGCCATCGAGGAGGATAAAATCTCTCAATGACCGGTCAGCCGGTCATTGAAGGCGCTACAACACCTCTCAGCCGGCCACCGAAGGTGATACCCGGGTACCTGTGCCTGGCACCCGGGTACCTCCCCCTCTGCACCCGGGTACCTCCCATGGCGGGTGCCGGGTGCGGGTGCGGGTGTGAGGAATTTGTGAAAAAACAGGGGGGTACCCGCACCCGCCACAGGTACCCGGGTGCCATATGCCATCTCTACTTCTTATCTCTACTATTTTCTATTACTTCAAATTCCTATCATATAGTTGTTATTTCTTGATCATCCAACTTGTTCACCCACCAAACTAACTCCTCCTATCTCTCAGGCTCTCAGCCCGCTCTGCTTCCTTGTCCATTGTCCACTCTCTCTCAGTTGCTGTCCCACACACTAGGTTCATTTTTTATCTATTTCATCATCATCATTCAATTTGTTGGCATTCTGTTAATTGTCCATTTTTCAGCTCTGGTCATGCTCTTTATAAGCAATCAATCTTAGGTTTAACACACTCACAACCATATAAACCCCCATTACAAAAAAACTAGGTCAAATGACATGCGCAAACTCTAAGGAAGCTTGTGGTGTTACTGGCACTGCAACCTTTCTTGAAGTTTGACCCAACCCAAAAAGCTTCAATGTGCAGTCACTGTGCCAAAAAAGGTCATTGAGTAACCAGCTGGAGTTACTGCATCCTTACCAATGGCTAGTTTGGCTTACAGCTAACTAGTTTAGCTATAACCAAATTCAACCACACCGGGCTGAGCTAAGCCCAAGCTCATTAGCTGGAAGCTCTGAATACAGCTAACCATTGATACATTTAGCAACAGTTCTCACAAGCTAGCTATCTGCCCGCACATATCACAAAGCTGACACACTGATATGAATCTGATCAAATCACTCCTTGTTACTTTAGCTAGAAATAGCTGCAACTTGCACAAACTTAGCTTGAACAGTAAGGATGCTCTGACAATGGCAACTTAAGTTGGCTGGAGTATCCTGCGTGTCAACTGTATGCAATTGACTCAGTTTTTTTTGAAGTTCCACATAAAACATATTTTACGTTAAGACTTATTAGGAGGTTTCACAATAAGGAAACCCGGGAAGGTGTTTGAGTGCTTGCAAGTATTGTTATGAAGATGCTTGGGGTGATTTCTGGTGGGAATTCACACCAAATATTTAAGCAAGTATGTCACCTGTGAGAGAATTATGAAAACTGAAGTATTTATTTTCATAAGTAAAATTGTAACAATAAAAAATACAATGTATAAATTATGATGAAAATAATTTATACCTGAAGGCAGAAAAAATCTGCTTGTCGATAATCGTGCTAAGACCGGAATGAGTAGTGACTAAGAAAATAATATCTAGTATAAGAACTAGATTAATAATCTGTAGTAAAAACAGTTAAGAGTATCAGCATTGATAGTCAACGGTCTTTTCTTTTTAGATCGATCTTGTGTATAAAGAAAGAACTTTACTTTACGATAGATAGCTTAACGTGCTATAATCAGAAAAGATTTTTATCTTTTGTTCGATGGAACAATACCGGAACTCGGTAAGCTTATTCGATTGATGAGAGTCGAACTGCTAAGTCAAGAAATGATTAAGTTTCTTGCTTGTCTTAAGAACAATTGAATAACAAGTACTTACGATGAGATCAATAAGTCTTTGTTTTCTTTTTGATTGCTCGGTTCTTGATTGAAGTTGTAAGATCTGTTTTTTAAGAAAGATAAAAAAGTGTTAGCCTTTTTCAATCAGTCTGAAGTGTTTGATCTGGGTTTGCGACTGACTTTGAGCTTAGTGATCGCAAATCACTATGGTTTGAGTTGATGACGTGTTCTACATCATTGCGTTGCACAACAGCGCAAGGCTTCTTGTGATCTGGCTTGTGCAGTTTACCTGTCACAGTTTCAACACAATGAATATGAATATTCAGTGTGCGCTTTCTAGTGAGTGTACTTAAGTACTACTCACCGATGGTACTCCTCTTAAGAGAGGGACTAGGATTCCAACAACCTGCAAGTAAAGAAATTTAGTGCCGTGGGAAGCGGGAATCCCTATTGTGAAACCCCCTATTTCCATCATCTGACTCCAGACTTTTGTAAACCACTCAAACCATTTGTGCTGAATTCAAGTTTGATCCAGGTCTGATGCTACGTAGTACAAATTGTTTTCTCTATCATCAATTTGCCACAACAATATGTAAAATGAATTTGTTGTGATATCTCTTGTGTATAGTATCATAGAGGGGCAGGTCTTTCAAACACCCAGAACAGTTTGAAATATTCTAACTGGTATTTCCTTCTTGCAGAACTGCCACCTGTCTCCAAGGAGTTCTCACACCATTCATGACAATGTTCTACAATCCTAGATTTGTACATTTTTCAGCTTCTATATCAAATAACATATCTGCTCTAGTGCAGTTAAATGTTCAAGGAACATGTTGGGATGACAAAATGATTGTAAAATTCAACATCATGTGGTGTCATAAGAACAGCTACTTCAAATCTATCTGGATTTTTTGAATACTTCTCTGATTTATCTTGATTTTGATCAATTAATTTCTTGATCAATTCTATGAGCTTTGTGTTGTAAATTAGTGGAGGACTGCCCTTGTTTCCTCACACATGCCCCTCACTGCCATGACCCCCTCCTTTGCCGACTACCCACACTCCAAGCTGGAAGTAAGATGTAGTAGACCTTGGTACATACTGGGCTGTCTCTTGCTCCAAACAGGATGCACCCCGCCCGGCACCGCATGGTGATTATGTACCAAAGGGAATTCTCTGGCACCCGTGGGTCCGAGAGGACGGGAGGAGTGAGTGCCCTCAGACCACTCGATATGTAGTGCATCTCAGGCCGAGAGAATGGCAGGAGTGATTGCTGGCTAGGGAATTGGAATAGCCAACCGGCTTCTCTCGGAGCAGGGTGCCGCATGTCCGGAGCCTGTACATGCAGTGTGGGCTGTATCCAACCACTGCCAAACAAACAGAGCCAAATAAGAAAGCATTGCTGGCTTCGCCCCCGCCGCCCACACGTTGTTTCTCTGTTTTTCTGTTTTTCCTGGCTCCCATATTCGATATTCGCCATTCGCAGGCTGCAGCGACACTCAGGGGCCACACCCCCAGCACAGCACCAGCCCATGGACCCGCACCCTGCCCCCGACAGCCAGCGACACACCTTCACCTCCGCATACTCTGCGGATGCCAGGCGCGAGTCGGACATGGACCCCACCCAGCGCCCGGAACAGCACAGCCCGCCCGGCCCACCCGCCGGCAGCTTCAGCTCGTTTGCCGGCTTCGGCGCCTACACCCCCGGCAGCCCGACGATGATCGTCCCGGACGAGGCCGACCAGCTCTCCAGCGAAAGCCTCTCCAGTGGCGAGCGCACCAAGACCGAAAACTCCCAGCACCGCAATCCTCACCCGCCCGGGTCGGTGCCCGCTGACAGCTTCTCGCCCGCGTACGGCCGCTATCGACAGGGCTCGTACGCCACCGACGGGCTCGAGTCCGGCTGTGCTTCGACGATCGGCACCGACAGCTTCAACGCCGGGCCGTTCAACTCCTCG
The DNA here is from genome assembly GCF_026914185.1 of Puccinia triticina. NCBI lineage: Eukaryota > Fungi > Basidiomycota > Pucciniomycetes > Pucciniales > Pucciniaceae > Puccinia > Puccinia triticina. The sequence goes on along the minus strand of NC_070568.1, from coordinate 687,180 downwards.
GGCACGGCGCTCAACCACGACTGGCGGAACAGCGATCTGGGCAGCCAGGACGGCACGACCTGCGGCGACGAGAAGTACGCCCCGGGCTCGTACCCCTCCAAGCACATCTCCGACGACCTCAAGGGCGCCGCAAGCCCCACCTATCTGCCCATCCCCCCCTCCAGCCCGGCCATCGAAGAGAAGCGCGCCCCGCCGCCCCCGGCCGAAGGGATCATCAGCCCCCCGCCCGTCGTCGTCAGTCGGCAGAACCGTCTCGAATGGATCGATGGCATCCGAGGGCTGGCCTCCCTGGTCATCTTCACCCATCACTTCAGCGATCTCACTTGGGCCCAAGCCCATCCCGAGGTGCTCCCTCTTGGCAGCATCTACGGGCTGCTCCGGAACGGCCAGCTGGCGGTCGGGATGTACTTCTTGCTCGGCGGCCGAGTGCTCGCCCACTCCTTCCTGCGCTCCGCCTTCACCCGGCCCCTGGCCCCCAAGGACTCGCACGGTGTCCCGATCCCTGGTGGCAAGGCCGCTAGATGGACCGGCCCCCGCTGGCTGTCCCTCTCGTCTTCCCTGTTCCGGCGATCCATCCGGCTGGCCTTCCCGGCGATCATCGTCGCACTCATCCAGTGGCGGATCGCCTCCCAGGGCATGCTCGGCGACCGGCCGATCAGGGCTGCCCAGATCCTCACGCCCACCGCGCTCTGGGAACCCACCTGGAACCAGATCGGGAACGCCGGAGGCCTGCTCCAGTTCTGTCTCGACCTGTTCACGAACCGGGGCCACCAGTACATGCTCAGCGTCGGATCGGCCCTATGGACCACCTACGACCAGTTCTGGGGCTCCGTGCTCGTTTACATCCTGGCCGCCTCGGTCGCTCAAGTCGGATGGGTCGGTCGATACCTGATCTACTTGGCCGTCTGCAGCTCGCTTTGGTTCATCAACAGCCCCAACATGCTCTACGTCCTCGGTCTCTGGCTCGCCGATCTCCATGCTGCCGGCTTCATCCGCAAACTTCAGGACCATTGGAAACCCACCATGCTCGTCGAGATCTCCGTGATGATCCTAGCTCTAGCCATGATCTCGGGCGGCACCAAAGTCGCCTCGCCTGCCGACAACCTGATGGGTGACATCACCGTTTACGACGGCAAGTTCGGCTGGGATCAGAGCGTCACCTGGCCCCAGTACATGTTTATCTCCAACTGGCTCCCTCCGCTCTGCATTCTCATCTGGGTCGAGGTTTCGCACGCGATGCAGTGGCTGGCCAGTTGGCAGATATTCACTTGGCTCGGCAAAGTCTCGTACGGATTCTATTTGATGCAATTCATCACTCTCTACAGCGTCATGCCGCCAGTGATCATCTACCTTAACGACCACGGCAAAAGCTATTGGGACATGGTCATGCCAGCCTATCTGATCTGCTTACTCTTCAACATCTTGCTGGCTTGGGTCGGTTACCATCTCCTGGATCGAGTCGGTCTCAACTTGGCCAAGTGGATCTGGGATGGGTTCTTCGTGAGCAAGCCGACCAACGCCGCCAGTCTCCCGCTCAAGTCCCTGCGCGCCTTCGGCAACATGCTCATCTCCGCTCCGGGTGGCTTGGTCAAGGCGATCGGCACCAAGACGGCGACCAAGTACACCAGCACCCGCAAGACCATTCACACGATCATGAACTGGAGGACGCCCTGCACCAGACCGGCTATCCCTGACCCCACCGACCCCGAGGTCATCAACCAGCTTCACTCGACTCGATGGACATCGGACATGAGCAGCGACGCTGAAGCCGTCCGCACGGCCCGTCTGCTCCGATTTCAGCAGTACACCTGGATCATTCACATCATCATTGTTCCCCTGATCAGTGGACTTTGGGTAGTCTACCACCCCACTGGTACTTGGACGTATGATGCCTTCACCGTCAGTGATCCCTTCTTTCCCTCTTGAGTAGTCGTCGATCTCATCGTGTTTCTTTTCACATCTAGTTCTCGACCTTGTGGCGGTTCATGTGGGTGCTCTCGGTGCCCAACTGTCTCTTCGCGTTTGCCGGGTTCTGCACGCCCGATCTTGCGCCCAGTCGGGCCACAATGGACAAGAAGCCCGTCTTCCGTGAGTACGTCCGCAACTTCTTCATCCTCTTGGTCACCAAAGGCTCGAATGAAAATGCGGTCAGGAGAGGATACAACAAGCTTCTACTTCTGGAGAAGTACCACCCCGCCGGTATGTCCCCCCACACATACCCCTTCTATTACTCTAAATGGGATCATCAGTACTCATTCCCGGTTCATTCTTGGCGTGCCCAGTCAAAGTCATCGTCTTGACAGACGAGCCGTACGTCTACCCCGATCTGCAAAACATCGTTTGTCCCAAGTCGTACGTCTCACCATTAGGGAAGGCCAAGTACAAAGCACGAGCTTTGGACTACTTCCGATACCACGTCTCGCTCGGTGTTTATGATTGGATCTTGCACATGGACGAGGAGTCTACCACAGATGGAGAGAGTTTGAGACGATGTCTCGAGTTTATCAGATATGTAAGTGGGATGATGCCCAATACCTTTCTCTATGTATTGGCGAGGCTGACTTAATGTGTGCAACAACAGACACCCCACCACTTCGGACAAGGAATCATCTTGTACAACGGGGAAGGGTACTGGGACAACTGGTACTTTACTGTTGCAGACGGCATCCGTGTCGGCGACGATCTGGCCCGTTTCCACTTCCAAAACACAGTGATTCACAGACCTGTGTTCGGCGTTCATGGCTCGTTCTTGATGACCAATGGAGAGATGGAGAACGAATGTACTTGGGATTTCGGATCGTGCGTCGGAATTCAACCTCTAGCTTCTTGATCGTGTGTGAACTGATGGGTTTTGGTTATTCAGGTTGGCCGAAGATTTCGAGTTCTCGCAAGATGCTTGGAGACGCGGCTTTACCTGTGGACGCGTCCACGGGATCGTGCGAGAACAGTCGCCCACCTCCCTGCGCGATTTCTTGAAGCAACGTCGTCGATGGTTCATGGGAATTCGAGATATCGATGGGCTGTAAGTATAGTAGTCGAGATTTACCTCCACCGCTCGCTGACCCCAGGTGTTCTTGCCCTTCCATGCAGATACGGCCTGCCGCATTTTGCGGTCAACTTATGGATAGTCGGGGTGTTCACGCTAGCGGTGACGATCATCAACATCCCGTTCCTGTTGGTGGACAAGTCGCTGACGCCGCTCTGGGTAGCGGTGTGTGCGGACTTCTGTTTCGTGACCTTCTATTGGCTCTATCTCTGGGGCCTGCTCTTCCAGGAACTCGACTACGGCCAGAAGTGGTGGCGTATCATGATCCATATCCCCTGTGCTGTTGTCATACAGCCCTTCGCGTCCATCGCCGAAGGCCTCTCGGCCATCTGGGCCATGAGCTCCGTCGACTTCGGCAAGTTTGAAGTCATCGTAAAGTCAGTCTCCCTTCTTTCATTTTCTATCCATATTTATTCCCCCTTGCTGACTCTTTTCTCTATCTCCCTGCCACGTGTGTGTTTCATAGGAAATAATTTGGTACCTCTTGGATATGGACTCGACTTTCAATTTTGCCCTATTGCTTCATCTACCATATAGCCTGGTGCTGATTCTCTCAGGATGCCCATTCCTTCGGGACGATTTCTTGGCTCCCAGCTTCCATACCTTGTCATGACTTGATCACGATGACACCCATTTGGCGAGACTGATTGCTTGCCAGTAATCAATATGCTGATTCTTTTCTCTGCTTCTATTCCTCTTTCACCTCTATATCCGCTGCGTGATTCTGGATTGCTCCAAGTGATTTATAGATAGCTATCTCATTTTTGTGTCCCCTTTTTGTCTCGGTATCCTTAGCTAGTTACAATCCTACCATACATCTAGAACAACCCCACTTTTTCTTCATACCCAACGCTTCATCTCCTCTTTTTCTTATGGATTATCACCCTATTATTCCTTCAGAAAACTGCTTACGAGCCGGAAGCCATGCCCATGAACCTCAATCCACTTCTCACTCTCTTGATGGTTTATTACGATTTGGACACATAAATATACACACACGCACAGACATGAATACGTATCACAAACAAATACTTTATTTATTGGGAGTTGCTTGGTTCGTTTGTTGCTGACTCCTATCTAAACCAAGAATCAATTTACAATAATTTGCTTACATCGATACAACACTTTTGGTTTTGCTGTGTGATTGTGTCTTCATCCAGGCCCCACGTGCACTGCTTGTTTTCAGGCAACCTGTGCCATTTATGTATTAGGGGGATTCAAAGTTGGCCATGCACGACTTGCATGCACTTTTGCAAGTTGGTGTTCAAGGCTTTTATTGAACATCAATATTCAAAAAAAACATTCAAGCAGGCTTAGGGTATGTAGTACAGTGTGGCTTGCATGCACTTTTGCAACTTGGTGTTCAAGAACAAACTTGAACACCGACTTGCAAAAGTGCATGGAAGTTGCATCTGGCCAACTTTGAAACCCCCTATTAACTTTTCAATATTTTCACAAGAGCACTGGCCACAATGCCAAAATCTAAACCAAGTGTTGGTGGTGAAGGACAACAACAGGGATTACACATGGAGCTTGAGTCTTGACGATGCCGGTTCACATGCATCATTCATGTCTCACTCAACCTTGGCCAGAGAATACAGCTTTTGGAATTTATGATTCTTACCAATTTCTATTTTCAAAACTATTTCAAAGTAACTTGAAAATTTCTTATTAACAGTTTATAAATACTGCCCATATGTACTAGATCTATCATCTGACCCAAAACCAGTTGGCACCTTTCCAAGGCTAGTTACAGGGTTCACAGTGGTTCTTTCTGTGCAAAGGCCCTTCTCCAACTATACTAAAAGAAAGTCCTGACTCCTAGATATGCTATTTATATATAAGTTTCCAACCAAAATCCTTCTATTTCTGTATAAGTGTCCAACCACAATCCTTCTATTCATATATGTTTCCAATCACAATCCTTGAGCCATGTACAACTTATGAAACCTGGACCTTCATCTTCTGTTGTTCTTGCAGGTAAAAGCTTGGGGATGCAGGATTGTGATTAGTAGATGAAGGATAACGAAATGAAAGAAGGAGCGGGAAATATGTTATCCAGAAGGAGCAGAAAAAAGGGGGAGTGCCAAATATTGGATGGCCAGTGGTGGTGATGAAAGATGAAAGGATTGAGCAAGTCAGGGCTATAATTGGTTGAAGTCTGGAGATGATCAGAATTGAGGAAGAGTGAGCTGAAGTTTAATGATGATAATTTTGCAGGCAGCTTAAAACAACTTGAGCAGAACATAGACACAAAGAAAAGGAACCAATAGTATTTTACATGTTCACTTTTTCTCCTGAATAGAGCTTTTGTTAATTTGATTATAATATTCCTGATGATGTTTGTTTATTGGTCCAACAGTGAGCAGAATGTGAAAAGAGAGCAGAGGAGAAACAAGTGGGCTAATATTTTCTTGAATTATACGTTTGACGAAGTTTAGTGCTGGTTGAAATCTTGTTACAACTTGGAAGGGATGATTTTGAGGAGGAAGATGAGATATGATGAAGGCCGTCGGCGGGCTTAGCTGAGGGGGAGGAGGAAGAGGAGGCGGCAGTTTGCAAGTTTTTCTCTCGTTGGACTCGTAGGCTTATGACCTTATCGACCAAATCAACTTCGTGAATATCAAGAGCAGCCAACTTCTTAGCTTCCTCCAAGATCTTCTCTGTCGTGATTTGCTTCGATGCATCCTTCTCTAATTCTTCCCAGGTCAAGCCGGACTCGGCAATCAACTTGTCTCGTCCATCTTCCAGATATTGGGCCACCGTGATCAGCCAAATCAGTTCGGGTACAAGAATGTCAAAGATATATTGACTCTTCTCGGTCTCTGACAATCTTTCAAACCTCGAATCTACCGTTATTTTGGCCGCCTCTTCGGATTCCTGGGGTCATCTTGTGCAGTATCAGCTCTGGAGTCCCACACATTAAAAAGAAGAAGAAAAACTGACGAGTTGATTGACGAGATACCTATCTCTCAAGTAATTTCCGACTCGGTGAATCAGTTCTTCACTGTATTTACCATACTTCACATCTCTGGGAATTGACCCCCGGTTCTTGAGAGAGGTTAAGAAGTCCTCGTGCTTGATGATCAGGTTGGGATCCTTTGACTTTCCGTTGATGATCAGATCCAACTCGTGTAATTGATTGTCAATCTGTGGGATCATCTCTTCGAATTTCACTTCTCGCGTTTTGACCTGGCCTATCTTTTGGAAAATAGGAGGGCGGGGATGGTCAAAGCTCAAGAACTCGATAAGAAGGATCATCTAAAACGAAGATTGTGTGTTTTTTTTTTTTTTTTTAAAAAAAAAAGAGAGGGTGAATCAAAATTTATGGCTATTTACTTTGACCCGATAAAATTCTTCTTGATCGATGGTCCAGAAGGACGATCTGGGGGCAACGATTTGACTACCATCACAGAATTGAATGCGATAAGTTTTCTCGGACTTTGCTGGTTTTTTGGAAAGTTTGGGAGGGCCCCTCTTGTTAGATTTGAGTCCCATATAGCTGATCACCCGAGCCGGCCAGTATTCTTGGCTCCTTGCATTCATTCTGCAGACGACTGTTTCGCCTGGGATGTCGAGCTCCTGATCTGGTCCATCCAGCATTTCATCCAAGTCGTCTACGTCTACCTCTGAAATCTCGGATGATTTGTCTTCCGGCGATAGCACGTGGGCAAGCACTGCCCTCGATTCTTGAGAAAGCGGGATCATACACGCAGAGACATCGGGTAGGTCGTCGTCTTCTTCAAAGGAGTAAATCACATGCTTCTCTCGTGCGATCACATATGCTTTCTCAAGACTTTTCTTTGTCGGATACTTTGATGCCGGTTCTTTCTGCTTGAAAATCGGGTTTAGTTGGACTGGGTCGAAGACCGAATGTGCTTTGAATGGCTTGGTAGCTTTGAGCGAGTCGAGTAATTTCGGAGTGATATCTACTCTAACGAAGAAAATAAAGTGATGATCAGTTTGGAGGATCAAGTTTATAATTACATGTTTTCTTTTGTTGTTCGGCTATGATTCTATGAGGGACAAGACCTTTGGGATACCTACAATTTGCTCTTCGAATTTGGCATTAGGGTCACATAAGACTTGAGATTGTTCTCATAAATCAATCCCGGCCACCAATACGTTTCCTCCGGATCAGCCCCAATGTCGACCCAGATGACCTTGTTGGAGTCCTTGAGGAGATTAGACGGGGGTGGCTCTTCGGGAGAGGATTTTGGTGAAGAGTGCGCTGACTCGATCGAGGAAATATCACTTGACGGATGCTCATCGGCGGGGCTGTCGCCGATTCTCCGCCGTTTTACTGGGGGCTGAGCGGATGGCGATGGCTGTTGTTCATCATCTTCTTCAACTTGACCACCTTGCCGTAAATCGAGTGATTTCCGTTTACCTGTGTGTATGGGAAAAGGATAGCTCAGCTCGAGACAGAGTGAAGGGTTCCTTGAACGGGCTCCACGTACCTGTTGAGGAGCAAGGATCTTCCATTTAAGATCTGATTCCTAGCGTGGCTCGTATGAGACTTGAGGTTAACCGCTGGTTCTGTGCGCGAGTGTGCCGATTGCTGATGAGGATTGCGGAGTGGTGGTCATAGACAGAGTTACATAAATTGCGAACTTAGCTAAGTCCCTCGATCGGAGGCGCGCGAGCGCTGTCGCAAAGCGACCCTCCGAAGGAGGGACTTATGCCCTACCTCGCAAATGAGTAGGCAGCAGATGTCTGTTTTCAGCCTTTTTTGCTTGTCCCTCCATTGAGGCTACGCAAGGACAGCTGGGGCCAAGTCAGCTGCTTCAAGAAATAGCCAAGAAGCATGGCTCTCTGCTGGTATCTTTCTTTTACCTGTAACACATGAGCTTGATTTTTAAAAAAATAAATAAGAGCTGCTAGGTTTTGACAGGTGTCAAAAGTATGGCTTTGACCGAGGCCTGTTTGAACAATGCCCTCCCAAAACCCATGAACTCCTTTTTGTTTCATTTGGGATTCAAGAGTGTTTTTGGAGGGATCCGACCTCAGGAAGGTGGAAAGTGAAAGGGCAGATGTAGGCGGACAAATCTGTCTTCTCAGATTTTCGATGGCTTTTACTTGGATTGAGATATCAAGAGTTGAAAATTTTGAAAATTTTCCCCAGCCAAATGGGATTTCTGCTGCCTACTGTTTTGCGAGGTAGGGCGTAAGTCCCTCCTTCGGAGGGTCGCTTCGCAACAGCGCTTGCGCGCCTCCAATCGAGGGACTTAGCTAAGTTTGCATAAATTGAGAGAATCCAGCGGAAGACTGACAATACCCCGGGCGGACGTCCCCACGTCGTGCACAGCGCGCTCGCGTATTCAGAATCAGGACCCTTTTTTTTGAAGTGCCGATTTGAAACCACCACACCACCTGCAATCACTTCATGTAGTGACCCAAGCGGTGGATGCCACCCAACTTTGATTTTCTAAACCCCGTTGGGGAGTTTCTATCCTGAGATCATACAGGATTATACAGACTTGGATTTAGAGACCCCCATTGTGATGCTTTTAGTTGTATTGTGCGCAGGGTGTGATGACATGTCCTGAAAGATGTCACTACTCTAGGGTTGGAGTTCTGCATGGACTCTCTTGAATGTATTGCTGAGAAAGCACACGGAAAGTCGGTGAAAGGGGACGAGGGGACCAGGGTTCCAGCCACGCTCTGGACAAGTGGACTTGGCGGAACGGTTGGAGTAGGCACTGCCAGCATATTTGGCTAGGATGAAGTCATCCCAGTTTAACTGGGATGCACTCAACCAATCTTAAAAGGGTTGATCTCAACCAATGAAATATAAAACCAAGGGGGGTCCCTTGGATTTGTGTTTCATCAGTTGAGATCAACCAAATTTAAATTGGTTGAGTGCATCCCAGTTTAACTGGGATAACCTCAGCCCAGCTAATTATGCCGGCAGTGAGGACTCTGGCGGGACTCACGGACGGACTGAATCGTGCGGACGGGCACCAGGTGAATTGGGGCAGCGGAAGCGGACGGCATTGAAGCAGATGATGTTGGGGAGGACACACCAGGTAGAGACTGGGGTTGGAGGCTAGTCAGAGGGCACAGGAGAACAAGTGTTGGAGATGTGCTTGGCTGGCAAGTGATGATGCGGAGTTTGACAAGTGCAGGAAAGGAAGGATGTGGGCAACATTGGCTGGGAGTGGAGTTATGCAAGTGGAGGGAGTGGAGGAACAAGCAATGCCGCAACAGCTGCGCTTTGCTGCAAAAAGCAGCAAAATAGTGCAGTGCAGCAACATCCCGCTATTCCTGGCACCAAAAAGCGATAGTGTCAGCGGCCAGACGCTGTTTTCAGCGCCAGCGAAGCGAAAACACCGCTGCTAGGAAATCAGTCTTTGCGGAGCGAAGCGATTTTTTCCCGCTTTTGCTGCAAAATAGCGCAGCTGAAGCGGCATAGCGGCTAGAGGCGCTACTTTCCGCTTTTTGCTGCCAAAAGCGTGGATAGCGCAGCTCCCCGCTGCATAGCGCAGCGCACCGCTGTGCTTTTGTGCGCTGAAAAGCTGGGTTCTTCACCCACAACTCCGCCCAACCTTTGCTAAGCTTATTTTGAGGGTCCCAAGTGTGGGTATCTTCTGCATTTTTTGTAGGGTGCTGAATGCCGGTACCTTCACCTGGCAGTATTTCTCACTAGACTCTGCCATCTTCCACTTGCACCCATCAAACTCATCAAAATGACTCGAGAAATCACCCCTGAGCAAATTATTGAGCATCCCCATGTAGACTGCACTCCTGCCCGCCCCAATCCCTCTGTCCCAATCCGTCAATCAGCTCGAAAAAAAATCCCATAATGAACCCCGGATTTGTTCTGACTGAGGCTGATTCCCGGCAAGCACTCTCAAATAGTAGTACAGCGGTAATCTCTAAACGCACTTCAGTCAATAAATCCACAAGCTCTATGCCCAGAATTGAGGTCAGTCCTTATTTACTTACTTTTACCGGTGATTTTCAAGATTGGAATGGTTTATGAATTGATGATTTGATCCAGGATCCTTTGACTAACCTGACTCAAGAAACTGCCAGCTCTGCGAACCCCAAATCTCTGTACGATCTTGAACAAAACTCAGACAACAAAAATGCAAAGGCATCTCGTCGCCCATTGAAGACAAATCCACTGCGGCTGCCGCTCATTGCCTGGTACTTGCTGCAACTCGCCGGCGTTGCCTTTGAGCCGCAGCAAGTGCGGGAGTAAAGGCAGGAAGGGCTAAAAGACCCTTTCTGGCCTTGACCAGGGAAAGAGACGCCTGCGTCTTGCCTCGTGCCAAGAACTCAGAGGTTTCGGGGATTCGGGTGTAAGCCCATGACTCAGGTTTTTTGGAGAGCCTGAGCCACGCGCAAAACCCCAAACCTCAATGAAAAACTTGTGCACACGAGTGTGACGGGCAAATTCGACTCTAAAACCCCGTCGAGCGGCCCGGGGCCGCTCAACTCCCGCTGAGGTGCCCACCAGCGGTACAAAAAGACAAAAGGTGGCCAATGGCACGCTTGGGTTGCAATCAGAAATCTACAGAAATAGCGACAAGAGCGGTAGTTCCGATCCGCGGTGTGTGACTAAGGCAAATACCCTGCTCGGCGGGAACCTCCCCGTCTTTGTAGCCAGAACACAAAAGGCCCGACGCGCGGCTGGGCGACGTGAGACAGGCGGCGCCATCCAAATCATCTTGCAAATACGACCCACTTCCTACGCCTTGTGAAGCTTCGCCAGGTGCTGACACTCCACCCGGGGTTAACGACTCTGCTACCGCTGCTGCGTCAGTGCCCGGGATTGCACTGGGATTACGGGGAATTGCCCGCGCTGTGGATCTCACACCCATAACTAAATGAACTGAAGCTAAAAAGCCACGAAAATATCAACCAAGGTTGAAACCAAAATTACTCGACCTGCCTGACAAAACCGTACGACACTCGAAAAGATAGCAAATCTTCCTGGCGTTTTCTTATACTCGTACAAAGGAACTTGGTTTGGGCCTTCTTCAGCCTAGTTCACGCGTGAGAGGTTTTGTAAAGTGGTGATCCATCTTAACTGTATTGAAGCTTGCCTCAAGAGAGCTTAATCCACGCTATATTTGGAAGGCGGTCTGGAGCTTACCAGAGCTTGATTCGCGCGATAGGAGAGTTATTCTGTTCGATCTGACAGTAGAAGATGCACTCGCAAATGAAAAGCAGACGAGTTGGAACTCGAATCAGCTGAAAGTTCAAATAAAAGTAGGATAAAAAATTGTGACAATGACGGCGCTTTGAAGATGATATTGCGTTCTTTGTTTGCTAATGCCCAAATGCATAGAAAAATTGTGTGTTTAGCAGCTTGCGACAGCGTGCATAGCGTGTTAGACAAGGATAGACAAGGTTGCGGTTAGGAGCTCAAGCAGGCTTGGTTCGCGCGTATGATCATTTGCGGTTTGGAGCCCAAGAGGGCTTGGTTCACGCGTAGGAAGCTAAAGAGAAACGTGCGACTACTAGTACTACAATAAACTATAGAAAGGACCATTCCTTTCTCTTACCTTTAAATCGAGAAAAAGAAGAAGAGCTTCGCGAAATGGTGTAGAGGGTGTTCTGCAGAGAACGACTCGGAGTGGAGATCTTAGAGAGAAGATAACAAGGCTGGAGAGAGAAACCGGAGGTGAATGTCAGCTTCGTGTTTGGATGCTTGGGCATTGCTTTCGCCGTACACCCATGTCAAGCAATGTAAAACTACCCCTATCCCGATTGTAGCGCACTTGAATTTATAGAAAGGACGCTAAGGGGTCTCTAACGAATACACAGAAGCTTGGTAAGTGTTTGGCTTCCGTACGTGGGAAGTTATTTAGCAATTCAGCGAGTGAATCTTGACTGCAATAAAAGCTACCTCGAAAGAGCTCAATTCACGCTGGTATTTCCCGCTGAGGGGCCAGGTCGGAGCTTACTAGAGCTATGATTTGGGCAATGGTATAGGACGCTATAGGCGCAAGATGCAAAAATGCCGGTTGAAAACCAGATCAGCTGAGAGATCAAACAAACATTTTTAAAACAATTGTAAAAGATTATGAATGCGGCTTGGAGCTCTTATTCAGGCTTAACGCTTGTCAAAAACATTCTGAATGCGGCTTGGAGCTCTTATTCAGGCTTAATGCTCGTCAACGCTCATGTGTGTAGGAAATTGCGTGTGTTGCGGGTTAACATTTATGAACAACTATTAGGGCGGCTTGGAGCTCTATTCAGGCTTGTGGCTCGCTAATGATCATGTGTATAGAAAATTGCTGCAGCAGCTTGAGACAGCATGTGTTGCGCGGTAGAAAAGGACAAGTTATCAATACGAACCGCGGTTGGAGCTCAAGGAGGCTTGGATCACGCGCTTGGAAGTTAAAGTGGAATATATGTTATCAATATGAAGCGCGGTTTGGAGCTCAATGAGGCTTTGTTTACGCGTTCGGAAGATAAAGTGGAATATATCGTGACTTAGAAAGGACAGTCGCTTTACATTACCTTCATTGAATACCAAAAGAGCTCTATACGCTTGGCAATAGGGAATGGTTAAAGCGAGATACAAGACGGTGAGGATCGCGGTCTGCAGAGCACGACTTGAAGTTATTTTGTGAAAAAGGTGAGCGGCTCTAGCTGAGCAGGCTCTGGGCAATGATGGGACGAGGAGCACTGAGGGACTCGAAACCATCAGCACTGAGGGTCATACTTATATGACCCACGAGGCCCGGGACCAAAGATGCGCATGACTTGGTGCCCGGCCTCTGCCAGGTACGCCCAGGTCTTGTCCGCTCATGCCGCCTCCGTGGACAGGGGGGAACTGTTCGTTCCTCACTCGCTCCCCTGCAAGGAAGAAAAGAAGATAGCTCCGCGCAAAGATGGGTTGGATAGTGTGATGATATATTTTGAACAAATTGACGATACTCTTTCCTATAAATGTATTTGGTGTTCAAAGACAGTCAAGGCCTCCGCTACCTCGTACCACAATCTCAAGGTCCACCGCGATGGGACCAACATCAAGGGATCCATCCAAGCCGCTTGTGCAAATCAAAGGAATGCCATTTCTGCTGGCCACAATTTACCACCAACTGCCTCCAAGATTGCACGGGCTGATTCTGAATCAAAGGAGAAATCTGGCAATACAATCTCTGCTTACGTTACCAAAGGCCGCTTTGACAACATGACCTTCAACAAGATGATGGTTTTCTGGCTGCTTGAGCACTCCCTCGCATGGGCTCGCTTTGAAGATCAAACCCTTTGCATCTGCTTTGATGGCTGGGATCCAAATAGCAAGCTTCATTCCCGAACTTGGGCAGCAACTGTTGCTTAAAACCTTTACCTTTCTCTCAAACGTGCAGTGTTGAGTGATATTAATGTAAGGGATGTATATATATATTCATCTTATTCAAATCTAACTGAACTTTTCAGACTTGTAGGCTGATTGATCTTCTTTTTCTATTTTCAGTGCACTAGAATTCTGATTCAAAAATAAACTTAGTGTCGGACGTGTGGACTACCAAAGGTGGCCACAAAGCCTTCTTGGGTATATTGGTTTGTTACATAACAAAGGAGTGGGAATATTGATGTCAACATCTTGCAATGAAATATATATCCTGGCACCACAAGGGCATATACCTTGCCGCTCCTTTTGCCAAGGTTCTCATCAAGAACAATCTTCATCAAAAGATAAGTCCACTTTCATCCTGATCCCATCTTCCAACAGATTGATTATCTTACTTGATTTTTTTACTCAACACATCCTTGCCAAAACAACAGACTCTGGCTCAAATAACTTCACCATGATCAAGGAAGTTTCACGTCTTATCGGAGCTCACAATGGGACTATGTGGGATGAATCAGCCAACCATCATTGCTGCTTCTGCCATGTTCTAGCTTTGATCTTAGGCGCAGGACTGTTGGCATTGAATCTATCAACATCCAAGGGCCCAATGACCCGAAAACCCAAGCAGTTTCCAACTCTGGAAACAATTAACGAAGAAGGCAAACTGATTGTGTTGATATCTGAGCTCTATCCCTCTAGTACTTCAGCCTGTGCCCGGTCAGTTCCTACAAGGTCTGAGATCAGTCCACTTGGGAATGACGTCACTCGAATCTTGCTCTCAGATCTTTCTTTTTCCTCCGGCAAAATCTTCGCTTGGTCCCCTTGTCATTTATATTTATAGCTGTCCCTCACTCCTCAAGATTCTCTCTCTTTTCTCGTGGATCCCGCAACAATCATAGTTGCACCTTATAGCTTGTTCTTACAAATCACTTTCAAGCTTTGGATTCACCGCTCTCGTCATTACTTACATAGACAAATAATCTCTCTACTCATATTGGTTCTTTGGCGTACATACGCTTTCCCTTCTATTCAACAACTCGCCGATCTCTAGCGCTTAGTTCGCTCATTCCTTCCATTCAACACTCCGCCGACTCTCAGAACATTGTTCTCGCTCACTGCTTATCTCGATAACTCGCCGACTCCGTCTCCAGAACATCAAGACTTTTCTCACCAGTAGGTTCAATCATTGAGTACTTCGGCAGTCACATCAATGTTAAACTAATCATTGTATCTTTAGTTCTTCCTTTGTTTCCTTCTTATCTCGTGTTCTCTCGTGTTTCTTCACCTGTGTCATCTTTGCCTTTAGGTACTTATTCCTTTTTCTTTTTTATTTATTGTATTTCATCGTTTTCTATTACTTACTCGAAATACACCTTTAGTTTGTTGATTAACAGATTTACAGTCTCGATTGGCTCAATCACCTTCGACCATATCAATCATTTCAAACAACTAAGGCAAGGACGACATGTCTGGAACCAAAAAAAATCAACACTCCTGCCGCTCACGGGATTCCTGTTCTCGATGGATCCAATTACACGTATTGGCAGTCAAGGATGTTCATTTTTCTTCAAGGAAAGAAACTCTGGAAGGTCTGCACCATTCCTATTGCAGCGGATGCTTCTGCCAAAGAGAAGCTTGAGAACAAGGAAGCTGGCCATAAAGCCATTTCCATCATCACATCTCGAATTAATCCCCAATGTTATAATGAAGTCGTCAGCTCGCTTACAAACTCAGATCCCATCAAACTCTGGAAGAAGATTGCGGCTCAATACGCTTCTCATTCGGTCATAAATCAAGGACGTGTTTTCATGAGTTGGTCGGCCGAGATCTACATGGGCAATCTTCAACAATACATTGATAACACTCGAGCTCACCTTCTTGACATTGATGCCGTAGGGATCACTCTCCCTGATGATATCATTTCCTATCTGGTTCTCGGAAAACTCATGAACGACAATAAGCTTGATCAAATTATTGACACCTGTGCATTATCAGAAGAATGCACCTCATCCCCTTATCTCGTTCTTGACGCCCTTCAAACCTGGTTAACTCACAAGAGTGGTAGAAAAGATTTAGATCGAGGAACTGCCTTGATTAATTCCTCCAGTGTTCCAACTCCTGCTAGCAAGTTTCCTTTCAAAATTCTTCACTACTGCGCAAACAGGATACACAATCCCGAGTTGAATCATGCCAAAGAGAATTGTTACGAGAAGTATCCCGGCAAACGACCAGCAGCCGCCTCAAGGAGCAAGAACGCCAGCGCAAGCTTTGCTCATGCATCAGTCTTTGTTTCATTTGCTTCTGGACAACCAACTGAAGATGTAGTGATTGATTTGGCAGCATCTCATCATATGCTTCGAAGTCGCAGCTTCTTTACGTCATTTGTTCCTGAGAAGATCTTCATCAAAACCGGTAATCCGGACACTCCCCTGGTTGCCTCTGGACACGGGATGGCTGCGATCTTCACTAACGGCCGAGTCATCAAACTTGCCGATTGTCTGCTTGTTCCGACCATTTCTCAACAACTGATTTCTCTTGTTTGACTCATCAACAAGTCCGTAGAGATCACGAAAAATAATCAATTCTTTGACATATCAGATGATTGCGGATCTCTTTTCTCCGGTGACATAATCGATAATCTTCTCCATGCTGAATTTATCCGTTGTCCCGCTGCTCTGGTCAACATGAAGGAATCTGATCATGAGCTGTGGCATCAGCGATTAGGACACCCTGGGAATCAAGTTATGAAGGCTATGGGATTTCCGACTTCTAAAGGCGACTTGCTGTGTGAGGTGTGTAGCTGCTCCAAAATGACTCTTCTTCCTTTTCCTAGTCATTTTCCGCCTGTTCAATCTCCTCTTTCACGTCTTCACATGGATCTCGTTGGTCCTATCAATCCTCCCTCCTTATCTGGCTTCAAATATTTCTTGACCGTTGTGGACCAGTACTCATCCTTCAAATTTGTTCAATTTCTAAAGGCGAAGTCGGATGCTTTTGCAGAGTTTGTGAAATTTGCCAATCTTGTTGAAAATCTTCAAGACATCAAAATCAAGGAAGTCGTTTCAGATCAAGGGGGAGAATTCGTTAATGCTTGTTTCAAAGAATTTGCTGAAAAGAAGGGCATTCTTCAAACATTCTCACCCGCTGAAACACCTGAGTTAAACGGCGTCGCTGAAAGAGCAAATCGGACAATTCTCAACAAGGCGAGGTGTTTGCTTCTGACAAGTAGTCTTCCCAAGACATATTGGGCTGAAGCAGTCAACGCTGCCACGTTTATCTCCAATATGTTAGCAACCCCGTCTCGCAATTCTTCTCCATATGAGTTATGGACTAAATCAACTCCTCCTTGTCATCGCCTCAGAGCTTTTGGGTGCAAAGCGTACATCGCTGTTCCGAAGCATCACAGGTCTTGGAAGCTTGGAAATACCGGGGATATCGGCATTCTCATCGGTTTTGAAAATGAGGGTTCTGTCTATCGTATCCTTTGTCTACGGGACCGCAAATTGATCAAAACTAGGCATGCAAAGTTCGATGAATCAGTGTTTCCGAAGATCTCCAATGATTCCATTCCCTTCGCCATGTCCGAAACTCTGTTTGAAGGAGAGTTCGCTCATGACTCTTTTGAGGCAGAATTGGTAGCTTCGTCTGTCTCTTCCGCCGACGGCCATGATCCAGCGGACGATCCGCCAGCAGATGATCCTGGCTCACCTCCTCTGAATGCTCCAAGAATCTCGGTAATTGGACCGCGTCACCCTACTTTGATCAATAGCAACATCTCGACCAACAACATTCTTCCCTATCGACGCAATCAATGTCCTCGCACTTTCACAACGGTAGTTGGAGACAAAGTTCCTAGCCATTACCATCAGGCTATAAAGGGGCGGGAATCAGTAGGGTGGCTTAACACTATCAAATGCGAGCTGGAGGCCATGGATAGACTTCATGTCTGGGAGGTGGTAGATTGGGTGCCTAGTGTCAAGACTGTGGGGACAACGTGGGTGTTTCGAAAGAAGAAGGATAACGATTCTGTTGTCTTTAAGGCGAGGCTGTGCGCTCAAGGCTTTTCACAAGTACACGGGATCAACTTCTCCAAAACATTCGCTCCGACTGGCCGTCTGAACTCGCTTCGGGCTCTGATTTCCTATGCGGCGCAACCGGTCTTGAGTTTCATCAACTCAATGTCAAGACTGCGTTTCTTAACGCCGAGTTGGACAAAGAAGTTTTTCTATCGGTTCCGCAGGGTGTCAACTTGGATAAGAAGACCAAGTGCCTTAAATTGAATAAGGCCATCTATGGCCTGAAGCAAGCTCCTCTGGCTTGGTACAACTGCCTTTCGAAGTGGCTAGTCTCAGTCGGTTTCGTCATTGCAGTTTCTGATCCATGTGTTTTTTATCGGCTGGGCGACAATCCAGTATGGATTTTTGTGCACGTGGACGATCTCGCGGTTTTTGGAAGAGATGTTGTTGATTTCAAGGATCAGATCAAGGGTGAATTTGACATGAAAGACATGGGTAGAGCAGATTTAATGTTGGGAATCAAGATTCTTCATGAACCAGATGCGATTGTTCTGTCTCAATTACACTACGTCAACTCCGTCCTGGATTTGTATGGCATGACTAATTGCCGCTCCGTCTCTACGCCACTGGTTCCAAATCTCCATCTTGACAAGGAATTGATTGAAGATCAAGATTGATTCAAGTGTTTGGGTGTGAATTACCGAAGTGCGGTCGGGGCTTTGAGTTATCTTTTGACTGCAACTCGCCCTGATATATCTTACGCCGTGAGCTCCTTGTCTCAATTTCTCGAAGCTCCCGGCATCCAACATTGGGAATCCTTCATCCATGTTCTTCGGTATCTTTCCGGCACTGCCGACAACGCTTTGGTCTATCAGCGTGATACTCCCATGCCTTTGAGGGGTTTCACGGATGCAGATTGGGGGAACTGTCTTGTTACTCGCAGATCAGTCACCGGTTATCTTTCCCAATTCAACGGTCATCTTATCTATATCTTGTGGCAAACCAAAAAGCAACCGGTAGTCTCTCTTTCCTCCTGTGAAGCAAAGTACAGAGCTCTCACCAATTTCTCTTGTGAGCTGCTCTGGCTTTGTCAATTTCTTGATGAAGTGAAAGTATTGGCTGCAACGGCTCCAATGGTTGTTCACAAGGACAATCAAGGTTGTATTGCTGTTGCAAACTTTGAAGCTAATACAAATGCTAAACGAATGAAACACGTGGAAATTCAGTTGCACTTCATTCGGGATGTCATCAAAGAGGCCAAATTATTTTTGAAATACACTCTGACAAACGAGATGCTAGCCGACTTTCTCACTAAGTCGGTACTGCGACCCACCTTGCTTAACTCCCTTCAAAAACTCAGCTTACTTTGTCTAGAGGGAAGGGGGGGTGTTGATATCTGAGCTCTATCCCTCTAGTACTTCAGCCTGTGCCCGGTCAGTTCCTACAAGGTCTGAGATCAGTCCACTTGGGAATGACGTCACTCAAATCTTGCTCTCAGATCTTTCTTTTTCCTCCGGCAAAATCTTCGCTCGGTCTACTTGTCATTTATATTTATAGCTGTCCCTCACTCCTCGAGATTCTCTCTCTTTTCTCGTGGATCCCGCAACAATCATAGTTGCACCTTATAGCTTGTTCTTACAAATCACTTTCAAGCTTTGGATTCACTGCTCTCGTCATTACTTACATAGACAAATAATCTCTCTACTCATATTGGTTCTTTGGCGTACATACGCTTTCCCTTCTATTCAACAACTCGCCGATCTCTAGCGCTTAGTTTTCTCATTCCTTCCATTCGACACTCCGCCGACTCTCAGAACATTGTTCTCGCTCACTGCCTATCTCGATAACTCGCCGACTCCGTCTTCAGAACATCAAGACTTTTCTCACCAGTAGGTTCAATCATTGAGTACTTTGGCAGTCACATCAATGTTAAACTAATCATTGTATCTTTAGTTCTTCCTTTGTTTCCTTCTTATCTCGTGTTCTCTCGTGTTCCTTTACCTGTGTCATCTTTGCCTTTAGGTACTTATTCCTTTTTCTTTTTTATTTATTGTATTTCATTGTTTTCTATTACTTACTCAAAATACACCTTTAGTTTGTTGATTAACAGATTGGTGCTGGGGATTACCATGGAGAATCGGCTCCTGAGGAAGAAATAGATCCCAACGATGTCTCCGACGGCAAGACAGATTACAATTCAGATGTGATTCAAGAGGGACTTGAAGTTGGCAAAAGGCAAGGGAAGTATGCCAACAGTGGTATTGGATTCACGTTGAAAAAGGTGACATTTATTCCCACTGACTGTATATCGTTCCATTTAACTGACTTTTCTTTTCTTTGAAAAAGATTGACTATGTTTGCCGTCACATTTGCAGCTTGCCGGCAAAACAAGCTGAGTTCAAGGTATGGGCGCGCAAGTTATGCTATGATGGTCCTGGTATCATTTGTGGCTACGTCATACGGTGGAATATTGCCTATGATAGCCAGAACCGAGCTTACCAGGCAAGAAAGGTGAATATTTCACTTCACAGTCTTGTGTTAATCATCTGCTTTTCTAATCATGTCATTATTCCCGCTCTAGTTTATCACCCAAATGTTGGTGAATGAGACCAAGAACGGGAAGGGGAAATACTTTAGCAGCTGTGAGTTCAGCACAGCGGAATGGGAGAATATTAAAATTCTCAACTTGGTCCTTAAGGTGCGATCGGACTATTAAAAACCTTTCAAGACCATCCATTCTAGGACTATACAAGCTGTCAGCCGGTGTCTCTAGTGCGACAGTCGGTTGATGATGTGAGAAATCCAAAGCCGGTGTTCTGACAGTGATTCGGATATTTATCGTGAACTGGCAATCTTGAGACAGTGATTTGAGTATGTATCTGAAGATGAGGAGGAAAGTTGATATGATGTTGTCTTATCTTGGATTTCTGGGGAACATAGAAATGAACAAGGTACAACTAATATAGAGATGATGAATTGACTAACTCTATACAAGCATATTATGACCATAATGAAGTAAAGGTAGAGTAACTGGGGAGATAACTATTGTAGACTGTGTAGAAAATATAACATTAACTTGCTGGAGGTATGTTGTATTTACTTGCAGGCTGACACAAGCTGATTTTATGATTGCTCTACCGCAGGAGTTCTTGTATTTGACAAAGAAAATGGAAGGAGATGGACGATCCTGCTTGATGGTCCTTTACAAATACAGTCGGCTAGTCAAAAACTTGGAGCAGTTGAAAAGCCATAGTGAAGATGGTCTCTTGGAAAATGAGTTTGATCCAATGATCAAGGTTGCTTTGAAGTACAAGGAACTTGCTCTAAAATCTGAACCAATCATTATGGCCACAATTCTGCATCCGGCTTGGCGCCTACTCTTGTTTGCCAACAAATTTCCCTCTCATCTTAGCTTGGCTGAAGCTCTACTCTCAAAAAAATTCAAGGAATGTCAAGCGCTTTTAAAACCTCTAACCCCACCAACAACGACGGATTCTTCCAATCGGATTGATGTTGAAGATGATGACAATGAATATAACTTTTATCCAGCCAATGCTGGCCTCGACAAAAGCAAAGACAAACTAAACCGTTACCACAAGGCTAAGTATTCCTTAGGAATCAAGGGCAACGTATTGCTTTGGTGGAAGGTATATTATATTGTTTTTCATCAATCCTTTTATTCCTCTTTGAAGTCAGATTTCACGTACTGACCAGAAAGCAATTCAGTCCCAAGCTCCATCGTTCCCAGTCTTATTGTCTCTGGCTAGAGACTATCTAGCTTGTGCCAGCAGCTCGGCGTCAGTAGAGCAAACATTCTCCGCGGCTTCCAAGATCTGTACAAGTGCTCGCAGCGCTCTCGCACCTAGAACAATCAAGCGGTGCATCAGTAGCCACCTTTGGATCCGCCAAGGAGTCAAGGCCCACAGTGAGTTTGATGACTGTCTGGCCGTTTTTGAGGCTGCAGACAAAAATCCAAAATTCAACCAGGCTCCAATTACTGTATCATAAATTGAATGAATCAGATCCCTTGCTGTTTCTCCTTCTTGTTCCCCCATGTCTCTCTTTTTCTTGAACCTTGGACTGCTCCGGTTGTACTTAGACTTGTTCTAGTACTTATCTAGTATCATACACGACTGATTGACTGCAAATAGCCGCCCCCCTCCCCCCGCTTTTTAGCAAAAATCACCTTGCTTTTCAGCGGTCAGCGCAGCGAATTGCCACTATTTCAGCGGTCAGCGCAGCGAAAACCCGCTGCCAGCCGCTGGAATCTATGATTTTTTCTCCTCAGAACGAAAAGCAAAAAGCTAAGCGGCCTACCCGCTGCTAAAAGCTCAGCGAAGCAAGGCCAAAAATGCTGTGATTTCGCTACGCTCTCCGCTATGTGCAGCGCAGCTGTTGCGGCATTGGAACAAGGACCTTTTGGGGGTCTTTTCTCTTCTCTTGATCATCTATCTTACTACTCATCTTATGGTATTATTTTAGTTAGAGACTTACTTGCAGAGCTTTTGTGTATTGCTACAGACAGAGAGTTTTTTACCACCCAAACACATTCTTACTTGCTTGCAGAGTTTTTCTACTTGCAAACAGAAGGGCTGAAGCTTACATAGACTAGACAGATCATATCAGGCTCATTGCAGAGTGCTGAAGAGGTCTGTATGTTGCGGAAAACCAGTGCCAATAACCATTCAAACCTGGAGTTATCTTAGAAAGGAGGTGCAGCACCTATTCTTATCAGGCAACACACATTTATCTTGACAACAGGATATAGACAGCTCATTATATTCAAAAAAGCAAAAGCAAATCTCAGACATGCAGCATTCATGACTGACTATTTATGTGCATTTACTTAAAGGCTTGGAAGAATTGGGTTGCTGAGGCCAAAAAATCACTGCTAAATCCATGAAAATGAAGCTTCAAAGCAACTTTTCACATGGAGATTCATCAAGTTATTTTTTTTTTGTGAGCAAGCATTGTTAAAGGTTGCTTTTGATACTGGGATTTTATTAGATCCTGCCTATAGGTTTCCAACCAAATACACACCCAATTGAACACTGTTAGTAGAACTGAAGTGAAGGGCAAGTCATTTACTTAGATTTTGTTGGGGTACTCACCGTGGCACCTCCTGTCAGCTTGTCTGAAGAACAGCAGCGTCCAATTCCATCACTTGAACCAGAACTGCTGAGAACCTTAGCTTGGCAAGACTTGGCCCCTGGTAGATAAAGAGTCACAGCTTGAAAAAATAGCAGCCGCAGCAGGCATCTTCAATAAGCCATCTGGATTCTTTATAATAGACAAAACATTTTTCTTGGTGAATAAGTCCCACTTACTGTCACCTTTTGATTGCGCGGGTGAGAAACAATAAAGTAACAAGCTGGGGGAGCACTCGGGGTCTGCAGAAATAAATTTAAAAGAAGCTGCAATCAAAATTGCTGCAGTTGAGTGGTGAAACTGCATGATAGCGCTGGCAAAAAACAAAAATCCTGAAGGTAAATCAAATTTGATGCAGAACTTCTGGTGCAAAATTTTTGAATATTTTTTGGAAGAAGATGATATTTTGGATATACTGAAGATGAGGGGAATGCAGCAATGAAAGTAGTGTGTCACCGTGTATAGTCCTTCATTTACAGCCTTATCAGCAATGAGTGGACTTGGGTGAACCGGTATCATGAATGGCAGGCAACCGGAGGACTGTATTACCTGGTGACCGGTGCCGGTAGGTCATGAGTTGTCAACCATGTTTTTTTTTTTTTTTTTTTTTTTTTAAGTGTAATTTGGCCGTTTGGCATTGCACACTATGAATCTAAGTAACAACCTTGTGAAATGAAGAAACACATGATCAATCTAACACAACTACAAATGATGCTAGTGTTATAAGGGTGGAGGGGAATTGAGGATAGGCAAAGAACAAAAAAGGAAAAGAAAGGAGACCGAAAACAAGATGTGTTGGAGAAAATGTTATTTGGGAAAGTGATCCGAGAAACGTCTTGAGTCTTGAAGGAATCTTGCCAAGGCCACTTCAGCCTTCCGGTTTCCAAGAATCAAATCGAGTCGTTCTGCCCTGAAGCGGACCCGCCGAAGTCGCAAATGTTTCCGAAGAGCCACCCTAAGGCTTTTAGCCTTTGGGCAAAAGTTCATGAGGTGAACAACCGTTTCCCTGGCCCCACAATTGGGGCACAGGGGATCAAAAGACCTGTGTATACGAAAGAGATGGTGATTCAGTGCGCAATGACCTGAAGCCAGCTGGTTTATCAAAGAGCTAAAAGCAATGTGGAGACCCGAGGGTGACGATCTCTTTGAGGGGAGGCCTGCCAGGGTGTTCCGATGAACCTTCTTAAAATTGCTCTTGACCACCATGCGTTGCGCTGAGGGGGACTCCAGCGCATCTTTTGCTAGTTCATCAGCCATTTCATTTCCAAGGATGTCCCTATGACCTGGGCACCATACAAAGGTCACCTCCAGATCACCCGGAAGCGCTGCTAAGGCTTCATCAATTTCCAAGAATAGTTGCTGGCCCGGTTTGGGGGCCAAGGGGTCGTTGATCCTTCTAATAACACCCTGGTTGTCAACAAAGATAAAGAGGAGGTGTGTGTCTTCCGAACATAACTCTTTAGCCAATCCCAGTGCCGCAAGGACTCCTGCCGCCTCACTCTCATGATTTGATACAAGAGAGTTGCCCCCTAACGAAACCGAACTGAACATATTCGCAGCTGGACAAACTGCCGCTCCAGCACCCCCTTTCTCCGGATGGAAAGACCCATCACTGAAAATGATCAAAGTCCTCGGGTCCCCACTGTGAGATGAAACAAGCGACTTAACAGAATTGATTGCGGCCTCCTTAGGGGCCTCCAAGTTCAAGAACTTCAGAGCCCAAGCTGGACACGCCCTAAAGTCAAAAGACAGATTGATTATTTCGGGATCCATCGCCAGGGCTTCCTCCACAATGCTAGATGCAAGTCCAACCCTTGCTGAGTCTGCAAACCGGGCCACTGTATCTGCCCTACTGCTTAAGATGAGAGAGCGTATGACATTGTTAGCCTTGGTCACAACAAGTTTTCTATAGAAGAAAGAGAAACTGGTCCTAGTTATTTCAACAGCAAAATCTGGCACTGTTGATCTGGTCTGGATGAAACTGTTAGACGTTGATCTGAAGACTCCGAGGGTGAAGATTCCTGCAAGCCGGTTGACTTTCAAGGCCAAGGCAGCAACCTTTGCTTTGTTAGGGTTGGTGGCCCACAACGCGGCCCCGTATAGAATTCTGGGGAATAGAACACAACGGATCAGTTTGGCTCTATCCGCTTCTTTAGCGCCCCATCGAGAATTGCCGAAGATTCTTAGCTGATTTATTGTCTTGTGGGCTTTCTCTTCAAGAACTTTGAAATTCTTGTTGAACAGGAGCTTGCTGTCAAGCCAAACTCCCAGCCATTTGACCTCGGATGCCGGGGTCAGAAGGTGATTACCAAAAGGGAAGTCGCCGTCGGGTGTCTTCCTCTTTGTCAGCCATAAAAATTGGGCCTTGGCCTGGTCAAAGATCGCCCCGTGGGCATAACCCCACTGTAAGGACCGATATCCCTCAGCCACCAACCCTTCCTTTGCCTCTTCCGCCGAGGCCCCTGCAACTAGATGGACAACATCATCTACATAACCTATTGAAACTGAGTCTTGAGAACCAGAAAAATCTTTGATCAGCAGAGAGTTGTTGTAGAGAATATACAAAATTACGGATAATGGGGAACCCTGCGGCAGGCCAATCTGAATGGGAAAGGCCTCCAATACATAATCGTCTAGCCTGATGGTCGTCGACCTGTCTTTCAGAAAATTGGCGATGATCAGAACCAGGTAGGTTGGGCATTTTGCTTGAAAGAGATAGTTGATTAGCCTGGTCGGGTGGACAGAGGGGTAAGCCGATTTCACATCCAGGAAAAGGGCCGCTACCACCTTGCCCTCCCTCCACTTAGCCTTGACCCAGTGTTCTAGCGCGAACAGGGCATCTTCGGTACCTGAACCTTTTCTACCCCCAAAGTGACCTTTGGCAAGCACCCCTGATTCCTCGGCCCAGGCCGTGAGGCGCCGGGCAAGGATGAGCTCAAACAGTTTGCTCATGGTGCTGAGCAATGCAATTGGCCGGTATGCAGTTGGGCTCGTATAATCGGGCTTTCCATGTTTCCGGATGATAACGGTGACCGCAACCTTCCAGGCAATGGGGAATTTGCTGCTTGTTAGTATATTATTGTACAACGAAGTCAATTTCCCGGACAAGGGCACAGAAAATGACTTAAGGATTTCATTGGCCAGGCCATCAATACCGGGAGCCTTCTTAGGGCTGATCCGCCTTATGGCGGACATCACCTCCGCCATCGTCACGGGTGGATAGCTGACGAACCTGCAGGATATGTCAAATTAAGCGTCTGATATATTGATGGGGACATTAGTGACAGAAGTGCCGTTGAACAGCAACTCAGCCTGTTGATTCTTGTCGTGAACTATAGCCCCGTCCGGTCCTTTGAGGGGAAGAACCTCTCCACCAGCCGATTTTGAGGAAAATCGAAGGACCCAATAGAGGTCGCCCTCCCCCGGTTCCTCGAGGAGCTTTCTCCAACTACGTTGCTTCAGAGAGTTCACTAAGGAAAGGAAATAATCATTCCATTGCCTGTAGCACTCGATGGATTCGGGGGACTTAGCTAAGAGCATCCATTTACGAGCTCGATTACGGGTCCGTAAAACCGGGTCCAAGGTTTTACGGCACCACCACGGTTTGGCCTTGGCCTTATTTGACTGGACTCGACGCCCTAATTTTTCCTGCGCGTTTTTGAGGAACAAAGTCAACTGCTCGGCTTGGGAATCAGGGGATTCGTGCGAGAGGATGTTTATAGATGATAACTCAGCTGCCAAAGTTTCCACTTTCCTGCGGTCCACATCAGGCCAGCAAGGGGCCCGCCAATGATAAGTCGGGGGAGGGCTCCTGACCGACAGTTGGGTATGGAGCGCTTGATGATCTGACCCAAAGTTTTCGCTTGAGACCGAGATTGTCCGGATTAGTTTGGAGCCTAGAAAGTTTGCCCAAATAAGATCAATTGTTGACCCTTTGTCCTTGACTGAGAAAAAAGTCGGGACGTGTTTCGGGGAAGACAACCGAAACCCAAAAGAGGAAAGAAAACTTAGCAGATTCCTAGCTTCAGGCTCAGCTTTCCGAACTCCGGGAGGGTTCCAATGCCGATGATGCAAGTTTGCATCCATGAAAATGATTGTCGGGTGCTGCCGGGAGTAATAAGACGTCAGCCAGCATCTAAGCTCTTCGACTGCAGCAAAGGAGGAGGGGGGATTATAGATATTGAGTAAGCGAAAAACTTTCCCGGTTTGAGAAATTTCAACTCCGACTAGAGTTTGGGAGCCTCCCTCTAGCAGTCTGATTGACTCAGAGGAGATCGACCTTCGGATGTAAATTACCGCCTTGTGCCGCTCACGCCAGCAAGTCGGAGAATGTTCAAAAGCTACAAATGCACGCCAAGCCGAGTGGCTTGGCGGGCATAGCTCAACTGGGTTAACCCACGGTTCTTGTAAAAGCAGGAAGTCAAAAGAAAGAGACGAGTTGAGAACACTTAGCGTGACTGATTTAGAAACATGACAATTGAGTTGAAGACTGGCAAGGGACTCGGAATCGAGATTGAGAGGAATTGAGGCCGCGGCGTCTTGACAAAGAGCGTCGAGGGCATCGGGCAAAGGTTGTGGAACTTGAGAAACAGCAGAGTTGAACGAATGTTGGAGATGTGGGGTGTGATCGTGGGTTCGGGTGGTTGTACCGATCATTGAGGCGGGAAACGTTTCTTCTCTAGCCACGCCTTCTTGAAGGGGCAGGCCGGGTCAAAAGGAGTGTGGTCAATTTCTTTGATGCCGTTAATCTTGTTCTTGAGTCCGTCCTTGCATAACACACAAGATTTGACGCCGCCGAGGCCTTCAGGGCACTCGTTCGTGGGATGGTTGTCGCCGCACTTAGCGCATTGAGCGGGTTCTCGGCACCATTTGCCAAAGTGACCCATCTTCAAACACTTGAAGCATTGAGGAGGGCGCGGCTTGAAACGTTCAGTTCGGTGAAAATCGAAGTTCAGAAAAACACCCGATCTTTCGACCCGGGAAGCTAAATCTTTGTCGGTAAACGATAAGACCAGAGACCCAGCTTTCTTTGCTGACGGTTCATTGGATCCCATCCAGCGGACACGCGCCAGGTCCGTGGCCTGAAAATTGTTCTCGGACGCCAGTTGAGCCAGACTAGTCGATTTGCCTATGTCAAAAGTCTTGGGGACCCCATGGGCCATCACTGAGTAGGTACTGGGTGTCGATTCCAAGTCCGGATGAACGGTTTTGGTCCATAAGTGCTTGTTGTCCATTAGACACTTTTGGTGCGCACGATTCTTCGTGTAGAACGACACGTCGCCTGAGGGCATCACGCTTGCCCCACGGATAGCCACCAATTCTCCCTCAACACGAGCGTCGAGTCCGAGTAGAGCCTCGTTTGCTTTTTGGACCAGGGCCCCGCTGGGCACCTTGAGGGTCGGGTTGGCGGGGTTCGAGTGTATGATCACGCGTTTCGGTTTCAACGAGGCGATGACCTGAGCAGGGGGGGGACGCGTCTTCGGCGCGTGAATGGAACCATCGAGGTTTGCCGAGGCGGCAGCCGCGAATGATTTGCTCGCGTTAGCATTGGGTTTGTGAACGGGTTGGGTGGGGGGTCTTGAGCCGGTTTTTAAGAGGGTTTCGACCTCGGCGAGTCTTTCGATCATGGGGTCTATCTTGGCATTGAGTTTGTCGATCGTGGCCTCCAAGCGTTGCACCATCCGGTCGTTGTTCGCCGATAGTTCCAGGACGAGATCTGCAAATCTGCCATCTAACAAAACCGCGCCATTGTCATCGCGGGACGTGTCGCCGAGCGCCTTGGTCAGCAAGATGTGTAGGCTGGATGATGGTGGTTGTATGGCCGGGCGGGGGGGGAGTTGAACTTCCAGGCTATCCGTCATATCCGAATCGTCCGCGAGGGGCGCGTCGGGCGGTCGAGATTGATCGGAGGGGCGGTGAGGAGGGGGCATCTGGCTGCCCAGGGAAGGGGGGGGGAGTTCTTTTCCGATGAGTGAGGGGGAGGGGGTGGTGAGTTTTGGTGTGTCAACGCGTAAATTGGGGTTTTTGGTGGTTGCGGACAGAAAAGTGACCATGTTGTCATTCGGGGAAGCAAGGCTTACAGCATCGTACGATAAGCAGCATGGGCTCAATTTGGCCATGTTGAAATCAGTATTGTTCCACTCCTGAAGGGTGAAGGATCGCCGAGGGAAGTTTCAGGGAAGGAATGAGAGAAATAAGAATCACTCGAAACAAGGGTGACCTGGCAACCGAAGCCAGTTAGTTTACTCAATGGGGTTCAATCACTTCTCGCACAAGCTCAGGCATTGGTTTGTTATAAGCAACCCAAGTTACCCAGGTCATTTATTATCATGGTTGAAAGTTGTATGAAATGATTTCGGGATGGAAAGGGAGTGACAGGCAAATGAAGTCAAATCTGGACACAGGTGCTGGTTGGCAGCAAAATGTCAGGCAGGCCTGTCAATTCTGGTGCAAATGGCTGAATAATCTACCTCGGATGACGACAACTTGGAAATTGCAGTCACATAAGTAGTCAGACAGATCTGTGCCACTGCAACCCCCCTCCTGCAGGACCAGTAGGGCAGCATCTGAGTCGTAAATAGCTGGATTGCTTTCTTTGACTCAATAAATCTGGTGGCAGTACTCAGGCTAGGCTTTTGGTTCTTGTGGATGAGTTGCAGGGTTCCTCAACAGACAAAAAGGTTATTCACAAACTTTTGATTACAAAACTTGATTCAGCCAATATTTGAGACTGAAAGTAAGCACACTCGGGATCATTGCGGCTTGTTGGACTGTGACACTGGGGCAACATTTTTTGGTACTCTGATCAAATTGACACAACGCTGCTCTTAAACTTTACATCTGGGCTGCAGTAAATTTTCAGACTGCACAGATGACACACGACATACAAAAACAGTGAAACTAAAGCCTAAACATACAGCATTCGACACTACATATATATGTGCATTGATTCAAAGGCTTGGAAGAATGGGATTTTTGGTGCAAAGATATCATCGACAAATCCATGACAATGAAGCGTCAAAGGAACTGTTGACACGAAGTTTCGTTTTGCTTACTTAGTGGGACAAGCATCGTTAAACTTTGATATTGGTGCTTCCCATTTGGCTTGAGAAGGTTGTGGCTATAGGTGACCAAATGAATGTGTACAAATCCAATTGAAATTTATTAGAACTGGACGGAAAGTGGGTTTCTAGATGTTGTTCGGATACTCACCGGTAGCTTGCCTGCATCACAGCAGCGACCGATTCCGTCACTTAATTGTAAGAACTTGAGAACCATAGCTTTGCAATCAAATGCGCTTCCTTTGGGGGATGCTTGATTAACAATCACGGCTTGAAAAAAATAACAGCCGCGTCAGGCATACTCGATCAGCCATCTCAATTCATGGTGGTAGACTAAAAATGTTTATCTTGATCAATTAGTGTCACTTACAGGCACCCTTTAATTGTGCGGCCGAGAAGCAATAAAGACCCGAACCTCTGGGACAGGTGGGGTCGGCAGCAATTACCACAGAAGCAGCTGCAAGCAACAATGCTGGGATTGAGAGGTAGAAGTTCATGATGTCGTTGGCGAGAAAGAAACTGATTCTGAATATAAAGGCAGCTTGATGGAGAACTATTGGCGCAAAATCGGTCAAATCTTTTGGACAAAAGATGGTCTTTCGGATGATGATAGGATGGATTGAGGATGGGGGAAAAGCAGCAGGCAAAGTTGCGCGAGATAAAAGCAAGTTTATGGAGGACTTCTACTGTGAAAGTTTCGAAGATTTTAGACAAGAGATGATCTTTCAAATGGCGATAGGGCGTATTGACGATGGGGGAAAAGCAGCAAACAAAGTAGCATGTGGGGTCCCATATTTATAACCTTGCTAGTGATAGGTGCACGGGTATCAGGTGAAGGCGAATGCAACCGGAGGACTGTATCACCTGGTGACCGGTTCCGGTAGGCTATGGGTTGCCAAACATGTTGTGGTTTGGGGGTAGCACTGCAGTTCAGGCGTAGCACTGAGCAGGGCATTACTACTACGACATCGGATGATAAGCAGCTTATACCAAATGTGGTCATATGTGAAGTCGGTGACCAAGATCGGGGGGTTGTAGGTTTCCCTCAGGTGAACCAGGTCGCCACCCCTTGCTCGTACAAGTTGATGACTGTTGATCAACTACTAGAGAACAGTTACCATGATGATTGACACCTTCACGAAGGGTGAAACAATGCGAACTTAACGCAGGTCCCTCCGAGGTTTAGTTAAGCTCGGAAACAATGCAAGGCGAAGCCAAAGGAGGTACCGGCAGCGGGTAACAGTCCAAATTCAGATACGCACATGCACCAAAAAATCCATAAAATTACAGAATGTTTACAATGACACAAGAAGATTTGAGATGGAACTGGTGAACTTCGTCGATTGATATTTTACTCTTTTCTAATAAGAATAAAAGCAACCAATGCAGCCACAGCCGCTGGGGCATTGAAGCAATGGCCGAGAAGATAGAGAGAATGGATTGTGAACTTCAGCCACAGTAGCAGTGGTAGCTGAAGAAGAGAACGAATCGGGCTTCCGACTCAATGCATTCATGCTTTCAGGACCAGGGTGGTAGTTCTGCGGAGCTTCTAGCCCAAGTGGATGAGTCGAAGGGTTTTGCGACGGGTCTGCTTCCTCTTCAGTTGATTTAGATGTCGTGTTAGTTTTGATCCTGTTTAAACAATTTGAATGGATCCCATGTCCACACTTCAAGCACCATATCAATGGCTCGAACTTAATCGATTCATGGCTGCACGTAAATGTTTCGTTATTTTCCCAAAAAAGAAGCAGATGACAAAACATCAGGACTCGACGTGTTCAGCGAAATGCAAGCAATGTATAAAACTGACCAAAAACAACATTTCAAGACATTAACTTGACATTTGTCGCATTTCAAATGTCTATGGCTATTATTAGTCTGATTCTGATGATTATTCAGTAGCATCTTCTTCTTATGATTGTTTAACATCATCATCATCGTTAGGGATTGCTGATTGCTATTACTGTTGATGGATGGTAATGGATGACTCGGTAAGACCGAGTTCATCAGGACCTTGCCGCAATTGCCGCATGTTGGATTCAGCTTCAAAATCCTCTATTGGGTTTTTTACAAGCGAGGCAATAATTTCTAGTTTTAGCAAGGTCCAAAATGATTCTTATTCATAATTCGACGATCAGTGGTCACTTACCAATGATTGATCCTCGAGTTCTTTGGAAATCAAGCAGGAAAACTTTTTTTTGATTTCCGAGGCGACCACCAAAAGCGAAGGATGCCGTGTCAAAGACTTAAGATAAACCCTACCCCAACTTTTGAATCGATCTTCTAATAACTCTTTTTCAATTCCAATCACCCGCAACCCGTTTTTGGTGTGGTTATTGTTATTGTGATGATTCGACTCTTCTTCGTGAGTCTCGTGAGCATGATGATAGCCTTTCAGGACTCCGATGACGTAGACTCCTAATTGAACATTCCCGTTGAACTCGACCTCATTTTTAACAAGCTTTAAAATCGATTCTCTCATCTGGATTTCTACCGACATTTTCTCCTCTTGATTCTTCCAATCTTCCCCCTTCTTCTCAGATAACAGTTTTCCTACTCCAATCGCTTGGATCAAGCTACCGAGTTCATTAAACGAGGCTCCTCTAGCATGCATCTTGGCTGCAATACGATCCTTCGACATGCTTCTTCTCCAAGCAGGGTTGAGACGCCCGTCTGGGGTTCTCTCGATTCCCCGGTGGGCAATTGATCTTCTAGGTCCTTCAGTATCTGGAGATGATATTGGTGAGTCGCAGTCAATGGCTAGAGATCGCAACGGAGCTGGTCGGCGACGAGCTGGATCCGCTGAGCCTTCAACGGCAGTATTTGAAGTGACATTGTTGAGGAAGGAACGCATCTGAGCCTTGGGTGTTGTAGCTGAGCTCGAGCGGTTTAATGATTGTCCTCCCCGCAATAGTTCACCGGGGTCGAGTACGGAGGGCAGGGCTAAACCTGACAACGAAAGCTTTGGGCGATGCCCTTGGTCGTGATCAGTTTTTGGGAGAGGAGAGCGAGTTTCGGATCTGTCAAGGGACTCTTCTCTCTTAGAGCGCATATCTCCACTACAAGTTCTACTTCCACCAGTTGAATTCTGTCGAGACGCTTGATCTTGACTGGGAGAACGTCTGCCGCAGCTGCTTTCAAAGTCACCGCCAGATTGATTATAATCCATCTCGCCCTCGTCGCTACTTTCCTCTTTCAAAACTCTCCGCATTGCCATCGCAACCGCACGTTCGTCATTCCCATTGGCACCTAAAGCCATGTCGTGTGCTACTATAAGAGCAGCCGATACTTGAGGGGTGAACCACAGTTTGATTGCCATCCATAGCTGCCACAGCTCGGGTTGGCCCACTCGGCGGCAAAGGTTGGCGTTGTGCTCGCATACGCTTTCAAAGGAGTCATCTTCAAATTTGTAATTTAGAGCGAGGAACTCGAATTTGTGGGGAGGTTGGAGTTCATCGATCGAGTGGACCATAGCAGACCCGGGTCTGGACCAGAAAAGGCAGAAGATTTCAGCCAGGTTTAGTCAGGCAAGAAGTTGGGACGTGAAGTTGAAAACTCAACTCTTCTTCAACATTTGAGCGGCTATCAACATTGTTGCTGCTCATAGAAAAACATAGTGACCCTTCCTTTGAGACAGCCATAGCCTGCGAGGGAAGTTCGTCGGCGTACTTGGCTTGGGATTGGCCTATGTCATGTTGCACAATGGCTGAAGTTCGTTTATGAATAGTCAGCAAGAGATCAGCCGAGAGCCAAACATTACCTAGAAAGTGAGGAGTGTCAGTTTCGTTTGACGAAAAGATTGAGAACATCAGACTACATAGAGATATTGATTACCGGAAGCAGGCCCGTCACGGCCCCGAATAATCATCTCGGGAACATATGGGCGCCTGATGTCCCATAGTAAGATTTCACTATGTCGCCCCCCTCCCGCGTGGTTAGATTCGCTTGCAACATCCGACACTGAGCTAGCACCGGTAGCACTTAGCCCTTTGTTGAGGATCAGAT
Organism: Puccinia triticina; assembly: GCF_026914185.1. Taxonomy (NCBI): domain Eukaryota; kingdom Fungi; phylum Basidiomycota; class Pucciniomycetes; order Pucciniales; family Pucciniaceae; genus Puccinia; species Puccinia triticina. The sequence continues at coordinate 653,589 of NC_070568.1, read as the reverse complement.
CATCTGAATAATTCGAGCTGATGGCCGAGCTGGGACCACGCTCGTAATCTAGATAGCCGTGTTGTTCCAGATCGGCCATGACTGAACTTGGAGTGATTGCCAGCTGTGTAGAATATCCTGGACGCCACGCCATACCACAAATCGACCGTCCAACCACTAGGGTACGCATCGCGGTGCTTGGAAGGATAGACTCGGCCATATTCCAAATTTTGACAAACCCGTCGGCACCAGCCGATGCTAACATGCTATTGTATCCATCACTGAGCCAGTCTAGTCCAACACCAGTAGACGCATGGGCCACTCGCCGAGTGACGCAACTCTTTTCTTGACGTAGATCAAAGTGCGAGAGGGTTCCAGAGTCTGTGAGCACGAATAAATCGAACGGATTGACGGTTCGGTCCGGGAAAAACCTAATCTTGTAGACAACTGGTGAATTCCAAATATATATCACAGCAGGAGCATCTCGATCAGCTCACCTCAACTGACGCACAGGATCGGTGTGAGTAGTGAGCGTCATCGTCGGCCTTGAACCTTCGCGGATATCCTATATAAGAGGAGAATGGGGACCAAGGGACAAAGCGTAAGGGAAGTGATCGACGATATGAGCTTGATGCTATACTGACCCAGATTTTAACGAGGCTATCTTGACCGCCCGATGCGATCCAATGGCCAGTTGGTCCAGCAAACGTAATTTTGTTGATTGCGCGATTGTGCGCATGATCGAGAGTGAGTGAACGGTGACGTTGAATGGGATCCTGAGTTATGGGATGGTTGATATCCCAGATGACGATAGAACCATTCGTACACCCGGTAGCCAAATGGGAGGCTGTACTAGCATAACCCCAGCCCAGATCGGAGACCCCATAAGATGGCCCAAGTTCAGCATTGGTCTTGATGGCAAGCCGATCCTCGAACGTGGTACTTGAGTCAAGGGAGCGGGAAGGAAACGAAGGCCGCGTTTCGGCCCTGGTATGAGCACCTGGAGATGGACTAAAGCTAGAGTGGGGGTGGCGACGGGTGTATTCAAAAGGAAGAGAATGATTCTGATTGATGAGCTCAAGAATTCTGATCTCAGTCCTACTGGCGATGGCGACGAGTTGCTTGAGATGAGAATGGTGGTGCGAATCTGACCGATGGTGGTGGTGATGACGATGAGTAGGCTGATGTGCACGAGCAACGCAAATCACGGGTAGGCCGACTCGGAGGGGCGGAGTTGGGTTTGACAAGTGGTGATGAGTATTATATGATGATCTCGAAAGGGAATGGATTGAGTTTGATGGTTGAGAGGTTGATGGATGATGGGATGGATGCGACTTCTGATGTTTGAACTGCTGCTGCTGCTGCTGTTGTTGTTGTTGTTGTTGTTGTTGTTGTTGCTGATGATGATGATGATGATGATGATAATGATGGATTATAGATGAGGAAGATGAGTCTGGGGTCGAGAAGAGCAGATGTCGGATTAGTCTGGGCCTTGAGAGGGAAGGACTGGTTGAGAGATGACTGGAAGTTCTTTGCGATTGATGATCGGATAGATCGACGGCCTGATTGATTGGGGTGGGCCGATGAGCAGAAGGGAATAGCAACTGATCGAACGATAGCTGACGATTAGTATGACTCCTGCTGGGCTGTGTGGGGGTGCCTCCGTCCTACCTGTGGGTTTGTTGCTGTTGTGCCGACTGAGTTTTCTATGTTGGAGGAGGTGAAGGAGCGGGAGTGATGGGTGGACCGGTTGGGGCCGACTTGGTAGTGAGAAGTCGAGCAAGTCGGAGCAGTGGTTGGTTTCATTCTTGGCCGAGACCGGCACCGGAATACCAGTGGAACCTGATGGCGAGGCCGACGGAAAGGCAAAGAGTCTCAAATGTTCGAATATGTACTCCGGCAAACCCCGCACCTTCACACATGAAGCCTCTGCTTCGGCCACGGATTCAACTCTCAATTCAGCTACGAAACAATGATGTGCCTCTGGAAAAGTGGAAAACCCCTCATGAATTGCTATGATTTGATAAGATAGAACAACGTCGTAGGCAAAACCAGATAAGTTTAGATCAAGTGTTGCCTTGAGAAGAGCTCGGATCGATCAATCGATCAGTAATTTTCTTCATCTCTGAAATCGCAAAATCCTAGGAGATCAGAGCAGGAATACGTTTTTTAATAGAGGCGAACAAGATAGATCAGCGCTTTATTCGACTTGAGATATACTTTATCGCAGAGCTGAATCTAGTTACGCAGGCCAAAAAAAACTTGAACTTCTTGAGTACTTACCATACGGTCTCGTTCTGTAGCTGTTAATGAGTGGAGAATTCACTTGTTAGAACGGGGGGATCCTGAGGGAAAAAAAAGGGCCGCAAGAGCAAACCGACCAGCTTGGGTTTCGAGGAAATGTATATCCGACAACTTTTCCCTCAATACTTTCTCCTGACGGACCAACGAATCGACCTGGTATATACAGCAAAAGGTCAATGGATTGAAAATGTGCGCGTTGATCGGCTGCGTTGAAACACTTGCAGCACCAGCTTCAACCCAATCGCTGAAGTCTTGGGCGATCTGCTGGTTGGTGTTCATGAGCTCTGTCGGGCAATGGATTCAACGTTTGATCAATGAGGAAATTCAACTAGGTTGTTGACGGTACAGATAAAGATGAAAATAGACACCTTGGATTTCAAGGAAATCGGCCCTGATACCAGCCAGCCAATCCTTGCTAAGTGAATGCACTTTGTCATGAATCAGATCATTCGGACGACTCCGGTCGTCGATTCTAATCATACGCATGATGGTTGAGGAAGACTCAGGAAGTCAAGATTGAAAACCTTGACCATTCTCCTCCAAAATAGTCAATCAGAGGTAGGGGAAGTGTATAACCTTTTGGTTTCTGGAAGATTACTGAGACTGCCTTGGTCTCGCGACTTGGAATCCTCGGTGTAGGTTTGGTCGGAAGCAGGCGGAGGAGTTTGCTTGAGAGGGGGAGTTGACGGGGCATCTTGGATGGGTGGACGATGAGAGTCCGAATGAGACATCTTCTGTTGGGTGATGAATGACCTCAAGGGATACAAGAGCAATGCCAATCGATGGGTTTGGGCAAAGTATTTATGTATCGAACAGGTTGTTGACCGCCATCCTTGGCAGCACCCAGGTTTAAGAAGATCGACGGCTGCTATAAATGTATGCGTAATGACGTCAGTGTCGACATTTTTGTCGAATCCAAAAACGACCGGTGAAGTAGGAGATCAATTATCTATTCAGAGCATAAGGTGTTTCGGAGCTTATTCTACAGTGAAACCATCGGCATCATCGAAGCAATAAAAGAAAACAACAAGAGGATTATTCCAGGAGATTGAGAGGAAACAAGAAAGAACGGATTTCGTTCTATAATTTGGATTCTGATCGAGTCTGATCAGCAGGATCAACAGGCGGTCTTTTACCGGTAGCCCTTTGACATAAACTTCGAATGGCAATCAGGGCTGAATAAATATGGTGCTTGAATTCACTGGCTGAGGTTCGGGGATCCGAGTGTTTGGTTTCGATTCCGAATGTGATCCTGGATGGAGCAACGAGGTCTATTTGATGATGATCGATCAGAGACAATTCCCCAGAGAGCATCCATTTAACACTCAACAGTTGATCCCATATCCCTTTCCGTAGCATCCAAACCCGGTGCCTATAAACCTTTCGCCGGCACTGATCCCACTAGTGCTCAGTTGCCATTCCGAGCTCTCGGCAAAGACTGGATCGGTGAATAGCTCCGGCAAGTCGCCATCTTCTGAGGGCCGATGCTGAAGACGAAGGCCTAAGAAGTGGCGATCAAAGCCACGGCCAAGGCTGGCCTGCTTGGAATAATGGTTGTGTGCTGAAATGGCTTGAACGAACAAGTTATAAACCACATGACACTAATCAAACAGGATCAGCTCGTGCTTTGCGAGAGACACCCAACCTAGATCTTATAACATACATCTTCCTCACTATCCATCGCTTTTACCCATGCATAACTCTCTCTACTGAGGGTCCGGATCGTTTCCGTCCGCCCGTGCTTAAACAGCCTCGTGAGTCCAGTCTCATAGGTTGAGACCACCGTGTACATTTGACGAAACCATGCCAACTGAATAGCCATTTGAATGTAAGCATCTGGAGAATGTCTGGCTGGGTTTCAAACCATTTGACCTCGTGTCAGTACACCTGGTTTGGATCTAAGTGCGCCTTCCAAAAAAAAAAAAAAATAGTTACCAGAGCGTTTGATATACTCAGCTCCGTAGCGATCGAAAATGAGCACTTCACAATCGCTGTCCTTGGAGATCGCTTCGACCGTTGACTTGGAATCTTGAATGAATTGAGATATCCTCTGATCGGTTGACCATTCGAGTTTCTTCCACCTGAGGTTTTCTGAATCGTGGCTAACAGCTTTCACATTGGGGTCACAGAGGCCGGGACCGACGCCTTCGGCTAGGACGAAATCGGTGATGACAGCGGAGATCAGGGCATCACTGGGAGAATGTTCACCAGAGACGGAGGCCCTGGAATTGCTTTCGACGATGAATGAGAAGGATTTATCGAACCAACGATTAAATCCGTCGTAGTTCGTCGAGGCTGTCCGGATGTGCCCTTTCAAACCTTCTGGTCTGGTACGATCATCGAGACACACGGCAAACAATCCATCTTCGATCGTCGACAGCGAGTCCCTATTCAGCGACGTGCCAAGACTTAAGAGGTGTTCTCGAGCATCGGTCCATCGATCGCGATCCAATCCGGTCAATGAGCCGATGGGAACTGCGGCAGGATGAAGAGTGACATGGTTGACGATCGACCATAAACTGGCCTCGATTTGCTGGGCCGGAAGCAAAGAATAATCGGGGGCAAGGATATCGAGAGAGTAGATGTGGCCACGAGCAAGGATGAGGATGTGACGAGCGGATCGCTTGGGTATATTGAGATGGTCGTGTGGTTTGTTGGGTATTCGAGTGACTCCATAGAGGCTATCGAGGATCCAATGACGTTGCCAACGAGCTAGAAGTCAATGTGGGATGTGAGTTGGGAATGGGAAGGAATCAACGAAGGCCTGTCAGGCTGACCCACCAATCATACTGATGCATACAAAACCGACCTGAACGGGATGAATCTGGAATGATTTCTTGACTTGAATGGTTCGTGTGATCAAGAGATCCAGAGGATTCAATAAAAAGAACAGTCCAGCTTTCCGCAAGCAGAGTTGAGGGAGGTTGAGGAACACAAACGAAGCAATCTACTCACCGATCAAGCATTTGTTTGAAAAGCATGAATCGATGGATTAAGGTCGCAGCCCGACGGAGCTGCCAGTCGGTGAACCGGTCGGGTTCAGGGAGGCTCTCGATCACAGAATCAGGGATATCGCGGTCATGCTTGAGTAGGATCCACCAATTCGAATTGACAGGAAGAGGTGATCTGGCGGAATGATAGGCCACCTTCATCCAGTAGTTATCGTCCAGCCAGTTGTTGGGCGAGCTCCTGTCGATGTCGATCAGACGGTTTTGCAGTCGTTCACCGAGGCCGCCGGGTGCGCATAGTTGGGAGGCCCACGCTTGCCGACGTTGGTATTCTTTCTCAAAATCGGCACCGGCCGATTGTAGCAGAAGCGGGACGATGGAACGCAGATAAAGCTTGACAGATTGCTCCAAGGGCGGGACCGGCAGCCGAGGCAGCTCGCGCAATCGAGCGGACTCAGAATTCAGGGTAGCTCTTGCTGTGCTCATCCGGCGAGCTGACAGTGAAAAGTGTTGGAGACCAGAGCGCGACGTGCAGGAGCGGATAGGTATTCGCAAAGCGGACATATAAAAAATCGAAACCAAGACTGGGGTATGTATTCCTCTTCAAGCTGATATTGCAGAATCGATTGGCAAATAATATACGAACACACCACCGATCAGTCACCGTCAAGTATGCAATCGTCAGAAGTACTCACCTACTCAAACCAAGCAATCGCTGTTGTATTTTGATGTGGTCCTGGTGCAACCGCGAGGCTACAGGACTCGGTGGCTAAGAAGGGCTAAAGGCTGCGGAAAGAGGCTCAGACTTTGTAATGCAATGCAAAGGCTGAAGATGTTGAAACTGTGTGACAGGAAGCTACAACTGCTGAGGAAAAGCCCAACAAAGAGAGAAAGGAAAGAGTTTTTGTATGTTCCCGAAACTCAAGCTCTAAACACACATAGAGCAGATGACGCGGAGAGCCGCATACAACAAGACCAGCTGGTCCAGGCGAATGAAACGCGGGGCTGAAACCAGGGCCAAGGGGCCCGGCGCCGCAGCCTGGCTCAGGGCTGGTCAGGAGGCGGGCAACCTCACCGCGAACATGACACCACCCCACACAAAAACCACAGGTGCTGAATTACATCGTATATGTATTGATCGGGGAACAAAGAGAATCGTAGACACAAGAAAGCACAACGCAACGAAAATCTAAACAATAGGCAAGCGATGAGAGTGACGGGGAGTTATCTGAGAAGATAATAGGGTCTGGGGAAGGAAACAAGGGGTGGATAAGGCTGCGATAAGGATAAGTGTTCTGGATAGATAGAGCAGGGAGGAGCTGATAAACAAGGCAGAGAGCCGAACGAGCGGGCTAAAGGGAGGCAGTACATGAAGGGGTAAGGCTAGCAATAGACAGTATTCAACAACAGCAGCCGGTCATTCTCGACGCAGGAGGATAGAGGGGGCTGGTTCAAGAGGCAAGTTCGGCGCCTGGATCACACAAGACGACAGCCCGAGGAATGCGCGTTAAACGGTCTGCGCGCCGCGGGCGGGGAGCGGGGCCACACAACGCCCCGCCCCGCCAACAAAAAGACAAACGACGACAGCCAAGCGGATGAGGAAAGGAGGAGGTCAGGTGGGTTTGCTGCGGATGAGCACGCTCCCGAAGCGCGGGTTAGCAGCCAACGGCGCCGCGGGTGCGGGTGGAGGAGGTGAGAGATCTAGAGAACAGAGGGGGCGGTGAGCAGCGGATAAAAGGCGCGCGAGGGAGGGATGAGGAGATGCGCACCGATGGGGAGCGCCGGGTGCTGGGCCGCGGAGGGTGCGGAGACGGGCGCAGCAGGTGGCGGCGACGCAGCGAGGTCGAGGCTGAGTTTCTGGGCGCCAGCCTTGGAGGGCGGGGGCCTGAATGCCGGCGAGCCGGGCGGGGGCCTTGTGGCGGAGGAGGGAGGCGCGGCGCCGCCGGCGATGCGCAGCATGCTGGCCTTGGTCATCCGGGGCTCGATCTCCGGGCGCCGGGTGGCGTCGACCTGGATCTTCTCGAGCCGTTTATGGCCGGGGACGCCCTGGAAATAATCTGTGGCCGTACACGTCAGCGGCAATAAAAGGGGAGAGGGGGGGGGGGGGGGGGGCAGGACTGACCGACGGATTGGCGGACGGCGTGGCTGGGGATCTTTCCGTTGGCTGGCGTGGTGGAGATGGGAGGCGAGGAGCCGGTGGAGGGCCCGGTTCTGAGGGCGGAGGCTTTGGTCGGCCGGGGCTGGGTCTTCGGGGCGGCGATGGAGGCGATGTTGGTCTGGAGGTTCGCCCGCCTGAAGCCGTGGCCGGGGGTATTTTCAAAGATCTGGGACTGGGTTTTCTTGAGTCTGGGTGCGCTCTGCTGGGGGCTGGCGGGGGGCTCGGTGGAGGGGTTCGTGCGGAGGGTGGAGGCCTTGGTGGGCCGGGGCAGGACCGCGGGCGGGTTGAGGCTCGCGACGGGGGCGAGGGTGGTCCGGGTGGTGCTGGTGGTCGAGCCCTGCGAGGCGGGCACCGGACGCGCCGGCGGGGTCCATGCCAGGCCGAGACGCAGCATGGCGGCCTTGGACATCTTCGGGGTGACGATCGGCTCGGTGACCGCAGCGGGGATCGGCCGGGCCCGGAACACGTACCCGCTCGGCTCGTGGGTCTTGATCATCCCGGGCGACTCGGTCTTGGACGAGCGGGCGGAGTCGGAGACCGATTGGGGCAGGGAGTCTGTGGGGAAAAGGGTGAGTGAGTGAGTGAGGATGGTGGAGGCGAGTTGTGATGGTGCTTACGGTCGCTGGAGGTGCGTCTGTTGGACATCGGAGACGAGCCTTGGGATGAGGAGGCGAGGGTGGAGGATAGGGAGGAGTGACAGGAGGAAGAGTCGACGGGGGGAGGCTGGAGAGTGGTGGTGGTGGTGGTGGTGGTGGTGGTGTTGTGTTGGGAAGCAGCAGCAGGGGTGAATGAGGTTGCAGTGGGTTCCTGCTGGACAGCGAGGGAGTGGGTTGGGGTTGATAAGCTGGTCTTGTGTGGGATGCGGATGAGAGGCTGTTTGATGGAGGCGTGTTCCTGTGCGGGCTGAGTTAGTCCGATCACTTCTGAGGGTTCGTCATCCCCCCGCGACGGTTGAGGATGTTGTTTGCTGGCTTGGGCTGGTTCGGTTGCCATGGAAGCTGTGGTCGTCAGGGGGACGTTGAGCTGTTTAGCCTGAGTGTTTGAGCTCTGCCGGGGATTTTTAGATCGACTTACGCGGACAGGCTCTGCTGAATTTGAAGACCCGTTTGGCTGAGCTGGGAGGTGTTTGGAGTGGTGATGGTGGTGTGGGTGTGGGTGTGGGGAGGGGGCTGAGTTGTCTGAAGTTGGGATGGTTGAGATGGATTGAGTTTGGCCAGAACTGCTGGATGAGTTCGTAGACGGTCTCGGTGCGGTCGGGTGCCCAGAGGGTGTGTTCGCCGAAGATGAATCGGAGTGAGCCTGGTCTCGGGGGCAGGCTGGGTGGGCCGAGGAGGTCGTTGCATGCCTGGATGGCGCGTGAGCGGGAGAGCAGGTAGATGGTGTTCGTTCCCGGCTGGAGGGCCCTGCTGGGGGGTGCGGGTGGACAGTGTATCTGGATGGCGTGTATGAGTTTGAATCCGGTGGTGGCCAGTCTGTGCTGGATGGTTGCCTGGATGTCCTGGTGGTCGTGTGCGTTGTGGATGATGGCGATGGTGAGTTCGGGGGGGAGTGGGCTGGGCTCGTGTTCTGGCTTGGCTGGCTGTTCGTCTTCTGCTGGAGGTGGTTGCTGCTGCTGCTGCTGTGGTGGTTGTTCAGGGGGTGGCTGGGGTGGGGGTGGTGCTGTCTGGGTGGTGGTGGTGGTGGTTCTGTGCTGTTTCCTGGTGTGTGTTGCCCATCTGGCTGGCAGCTGCTTGAGGTTCTGCAGCAGGGGCATCGTCTTCTTCTTTCGATGGGAGCATGCACCCTGCTGGGGGAGATGCTGGCTGGCTGGCTGGGGAGAGAGCAGCAGCACCCACTCGGGGCACCCCGGGGAGGGACAGCCCCACGGCACTTTAGCACGAGCACTACATACCACCCCCAGCACACCACCAACGATGATCGACCTCGGCCAGCCCTCGCTGTTCATCGCAGCCGGCGCAATCCTCTTCAACCCGCTCTTCTGGAACTACATCGCACGCAGAGGCAAGCAACCCAAAAAAAAACCAAAAACCAAAAACCAAAAAAAAAAAAAACACTAACCAGCAATCCATCCACAGAACACGCCACCCGATTCCTCTCCTCCGCCTGCGGATCCCCCCATCGAGCATGCTACCTCCTCGGCGCAGTCATCTTCGCCATCGGACTCATCAGAGACCATCTGTCCGTACCACCCAGCCCCCATCCACCCATACTCACGCACCACTAACACACACTCTCAAACCCATCAACCAGCTTTAAGCAGGCACTAGACAACCAGCCCAGCCACCCTCTCCTCAGCCACCCCGCCATCCAGCTCCTCGCCAGACTCGCCTTCGCAGCCGGCGCCACCCTCGTCGGATCATCCATGTGGGCACTCGGCATCACCGGCACCTATCTCGGCGACTACTGCGGCATACTCATGGACCACGTCGTCCAGGGCTTCCCATTCAACATCACCTCCAGCCCCATGTACAGCGGATCCACACTCTGCTTCCTCGGAACGGCACTCAGGCCAGTCTCTCACTCCCTCTCACACACACACACACACACATCACGGCTCACACCCTCCCCTAATACAGCTATCGATCACCGGCTGGCATCCTCCTCACAGCGATCGTCCATCTCGTCTATCGCATCGCACTCAGCTACGAAGAGTCTGTCCTCTCCCGCTCCCTCCTACTAGTCTGCCATCCATCCTGACTTCCGTCACAGTCCATTCACAGCCAACATCTACCGCCAACGAGATCTCAAATCAAAACATCACTAGACTCAACTCCTGACTCAACCATCTGTATATTACACATCAACTGGCCGGTGTAAGACAACCTCGGGCCCAAGAATCCCTTGACTGCCAACACTCCACCCAATCACGGAGAAACACGGAGCCTCCTTACACAAGACTCACCTTGGCTAATTTCATCAACCAGCTTCCTTCCCAATGACCATCGAGCAGATCGCCATGGGCAGAATCTTACAAGAGGGAGATGATCCTCATTCATCCAACCAGCCCATACAGCCTCCACTGTGCAGCAGTTCTCAAGCTGGCTCACATTCAAAAAAAAAAAAAAAAAAAAGCAAAAAAGTCTATCACTAGGCACAACAGTGGGCCACTCTGCCGCAGAGCCCTTTGGTGTTAGCGGACTGGCACTAACAGCAGCCCTGTTCTAGTGTGCTGCTACACTGTGTTAAGTTGCACTACAATGCTTCTAGCAGCAAGAAAGTGTTTGGTGCCATGTGACTGTCCCTATCCCCCCCAGTCCTGTAATTCAACCCCCAGCCTATATTCTCAACAACCACCTCACCATCAAATTTATAGGGGGGGGGGGGGGGGGGAGAATGTGAACCCCCCGCCTTGGGGGTTTCACAAGAAGGATCACAGGATCCCCCTTGGCCCTTGACTTAGTCAACCAGTCCCCCACTCCTCCTAGCTTGGTAGAGACTGTTTGACATCTCTCCCAGCTAGGTGAGCTCCCACATTTCCCTTCCCTTCCTCTCTCTCCCTCTGTTTCCCCTATCACAATTGTAAATAGAACTAGCAGAGAGACTGTTTTATATCTCTCCAAGCTAGCAATACAAGTATTGGTTCTAGAACCTGCCTGGCTTTGGCCTTGATCCCGCTTTAGGGATGACCGCGGGTACCCGGTATCTGTCGGCGGGTACCCACCAGCGGATACCAGGTGCGGGTGCGGGTGTCAGGGCCAGCCAAAAATTCAATACCCGGGTACCCGCCTATCTGACCTGTCCTGTCCGTTTGCACGCAAATGGACAGGCTGCCGATGTTTTGTCCTGCATGCAAACGGACAGGACACCAATATTTTGTCCTGTCCGTTTGCATGACGGAGTACTTTTTGGGGCTGTCCTGTCCGCATTTGCGTGCAAACGGACAGGACAAAACATTGGCGTCCTGTCTGTTTGCACGCAAACTCACACAAACGGACAGGACAAAAGATTGGCGTCCTCAAACTTAGCACAAGTCCCCTGCTGCGGGGTGCGCCAGCCATTTGGCTGGCTGGTTGGTTCGCAAAGCAAAACTCCCCGCAGGGGAGACTTGCCCCTTAAGTCAAAAAACTCGCGTGATGAGTTTCCCACCTTTTGGTGGGAGGAAACTTCATCCTCAAGTTGCTCACTTTCCTCAAAACTTTGAGGATGTTTGGGCAGGGTTTGTAGAAGAGCTGCATCTTCCTGTTCATCCCACCCAAACTCAGAACAAGTACATAATATTGTGATTTTATAATGATTTTTATAAAATCACACTCCAAACTTTTTTTTGCTCCAACAAGCGGTTGCGCACACCAAAACAAGTCCTCAAACATTGAAACATCACACTTTTCAAAAATCACTATGAAAATAGTGAAGAGTCATAAAAAAAGGTACATAACACCAAAAGAAAGACAAGAAGCAGGTCTTTATGGTCTGCGGAAAGAATTCAGTCGAGACATGGAAGGAAGCAGCTACAGGAGGAAGAAGACGAAATATACAGTTTTCCCGCAAAATTGGGAAACTCATCACGCGGGAATCCCGACTTACGGTATAGGACTCCACTGGCGTGGACAGCTCCACTGCTTGCTCCCGCTCCCGCCCGGAGGCCTAGTTAAGCTTGCAGCCTCCTGTCCGTTTGCGTGCAAATGGACAGGACAGGCGCCACACCCCTAGGGTCTATGTGAGCCGCAGCGGCGCAACTCTGAACCCGCTTTCTGGCCCTTGGGCACCCCAGTACTGGCAACTTGCACCCGGGTACCTGCCACTTTCACCTGGGTACCCGCCACTTGCAGCTGGGTACCCGCTTCGCGGGTGCGGGTGCGGGTTTCTGATTTTACTGAAATTCTGTCCGGGTACCCGCACCCGGGTGCAAAGTGCCATCCCTATCCCGCTTAGCCCTGCTCCACCCAGTCCCAGTCCAGTCCAGTGGAACGCTTACCCGTTTGATGAAAAAAACCCCGGCGGGTACCGCTGGTACCCGCCAAAAAGACCACTGGTACCTGCCCGGCGGTGCCGGGTACCTGATTTTGGTAAAAAAGATGCGGGTACCGGCGGTCCAACCGGTACCCAGGTCCATTTTGGCATTCTCTACTCACGCAACACTTTGTCCCAATGTCCCGGGCAGCAAAACAAAGCTAGGGATGTCAATGAAAAAATCAAGTAGGCTCACAGCAGTATCTGATGCACTCCTACTTGGGAAATGTGTGGTCAGCATGAATTCTCCTTTTGGTGAGGTCAACCTCATCAAAAAGAAACTAGCAGAAAGAGAAAATCTAAAGAAACAGGTTACTGATCAGATTAAAGCGGCTAAGCCTGCCAAAAATGTCAGACTTACTAAAAGAAATAAAGTGTGGAGCTGTACATAGATTCATTGGGGTTTGGCATGGTGAGATTTGTGGTAACTGAGAAGCGGATAGGGGTTCGAGTTGTGAGTGGCGCTGGTGCAGTCAACATTCTCTGTTGTAGGAGTGTGCCAAAGCACACTCTGTAATAGGAGTGTGCCAAAGCACACTACACAATAAGAGTGTGCCACAGCACACTCTGTAATAGGAGTGTGCCAAAGCACACTACACAATAAGAGTGTGCCACAGCACACTCTGTAATAGGAGTGTGCCAAAGCACACTACACAATAAGAGTGTGCCACAGCACACTCCGTTGTAGGAGTGTGCCAAAGCACACTCCGTTGTAGGAGTGTGTCAAAGCACACTCCGTTGTAGGAGTGTGCCAAAGCACACTCCGTTGTAGGAGTGTGCCAAAGCACACTCCGTTGTAGGAGTGTGCCAAAGCACACTCCATTGTAGGAGTGTGCCAAAGCACACTCCGTTGTAGGAGTGTGCCAAAGCACACTCTGTAATAGGAGGTGCCAAAGCACACTCCGTTATAGGAGGTGCCAAAGCACACTCCGTTGTAGGAGGTGCCAAAGCACACTCCGTTGTAGGAGTGTGCCAAAGCACACTCTGTTGTAGGAGTGTGCCAAAGCACACTCTGTTGTAGGAGTGTGCCAAAGCACACTCTGTTGTAGGAGTGTGCCAAAGCACACTCTGTTGTAGGAGTGTGCCAAAGCACACTCTGCTGTAGGAGTGTGCCAAAGCACACTCGGTTGTAGGAGTGTGCCAAAGCACACTCTGTAATAGGAGTGTGCCAAAGCATGTAGAGACTGTAAAATGAAGATGTGTCTGGTGAGAGTCAAACTCACGACCTCAGCTATGCTGAGACACATACTAGAGTGCTGCCTTTACCAACTAGGCTACAGACGCTTGTGGCTGCCAGCTGGGTGGTTGGTTGGTAGTTCTCATGGGTCAATCCGACAGCCCTCCATACTGTGGTGATACATCATGGTAGCAGACTAACAGACAACTCAACACCCCCCCTTGCTACATGATGGGAAGTGGGGATTGACCCCAAGAGAGAGTGGGAATGAGACCCAGGAAAGATTATCAGTGTAGGGATTGAACCCGTGATCTAGATGTAGGCTTATAGGGGTTTGTGTGGTCTTACAAGTTAGCATTCACAAATTCATCAAGTCTCTATTGTAAGCGAGTAGCGCTCAGGTAGCTCTGGGCTCATAACCTGTAGAGACTGTAAAATGAAGATGTGTCTGGTGAGAGTCGAACTCACGACCTCAGCTATGCTGAGACACATACTAGAGTGCTGCCTTTACCAACTAGGCTACAGACGCTTGTGGCTGCCAGCTGGGTGGTTGGTTGGTAGTTCTCATGGGTCGATCCGACAGCCCTCCATACTGTGGTGATACATCATGGTAGCAGACTAACAGACAACTCAACAAAGCACACTCCATGATAAGAGTGTGTGAAAGCACACTCCGCAATAGGAGTGTGCCAAGGCACACTGCCTTAGCACCAATTCTGAAGAATTGCACTAACACTGTACTAAGAGTTAGCACAATTCTGCTATGCTAATGCTGCAGTTAGCATAGCTGGCCCACCATTGCTAGACACAATGTTCTTTTACCGGGAGTGCAACGGGAGGTGGGATTGGCCCACGGGCCGCTACACCACAAAAGCAGGCCGGGTGGGGACCTGTCCCCATACTGAGAGTAAAGCGAGGCACTAGAGTGGCCGAGTTGTACTAGAGCCTGCCACATCAATCCAGCACTTGGGCGCTGCCGTAGTGAGTACAGGGAGGAGCCACCCTAGGAGAGGCTCGGACTCAGACCATAGTGTCTGCTACTTCCCTGAGTCCTCCTCCCCTTCATTCTCCCCAAGATCCCTCTCACTCACCACCGACTCAAGTCTAAGAAAATTTTCCACTCCATCACTCTCCATCCGACCGAAAAAAAATTTTCCAATAAAAAAAAGCAGAATTTAGACTCTAGTAGCAGTGACGCGAGAGATATCATCCTGCATAACAAAGCTCCACCATTCAGACAATCAACGTTACCCATAATCCATCTACAGCATCCAAACTATCCCATCAATTTCCTTTATCATCCGTTATCCGCCGTTCTCCCCTATCACCCATTCCAAACATCATTTAGACCTCCAAAGAACCACCTCACAGCACTACCTCACACATAATGTCTAACCCCACCGCCAAGATTAGTAATTGACTTAAAGAATCAACGGAACTTGCTCTAGACCAGACCCTTAATCCATCCCCCAATCCAATAACTACCGATGATACTTCCCCCAACCCATCATCCAAGGCACCAGCAGCCCAAAGCGCACAAGCTCCAATAAAAACCAACCCCCCTAGAGCGGCAAAGAACTCAGCTCCGAAGACGATGTCTTGAGCCCCAGCCAAACCTCAAAAGAAAAGCAAGGGAATCCAGGACCAAGAAATCACAGAGGTGACTGCCGAAAACAAGCAGACAGATACAGAACTCGCAAGGGCATTAGGAGCATCGCACAGTAAGAGCCCTCCAACAGAAATCTAGATAAGATTAAAGAGCTGACAAAAAAAAAAAAAAAAAAAAAAAAAAAAAACCCAAACTGCAGCAGTAGAAGACGGGAATTGTGAACCAGAAGATGAAGACGTAATTGTCAAACTGGCGGAGGACCCATGCGAAACAAAGGCCTGGGCAGCGGAGATGATCCTAGGGAAGGCTCTTAAAGCGCAGGAAGAAGGAGATGAGGCAAAGTCGGATCGGCTCCTGGTCATGTGGGACAGACTAGTCAAAACGGTCAAACTTGCCACTTTGACCCAAAACCCAACCCCCAATCCCACTAATCTTGTCCCACAGAAGCGAGCGGCGGCAGATCACGCAGAAAACAAGGTGGGGGACACAAGGTTTGTCTGGGGAGTCAACAACACCCATGACGATGGAGGTTTCACCCCGTATTTCCACAAAAACACCTCCGAACTCAAGGGCCCAATCCCCTTCACCATCTTCAACAAAGAGTGGCAAGAAAAAGCACCGATGTTCCAATTGACTAACCACCCAAGGATCAACGAAACAGCCGCTGAGAAAGGCCTGGGGTACCATGGCTACCCGGTGCCGGACAAATGGCTCCAGACATTCATGGAGTGGACGCTCAACCACGCTTCAGCTCGAGAAACCTTGGGAATCAAGTACAAATACAACACTCTAGGGCAATGGCTAGTGATTCACAAGGCAAGCTGCGACAAGCTCCTGAAGAAACATGGTTTCATGGTTGCGCTCAGGTACAACATCCAAATCCGCAACAACGCCTTTGCTTTCCAACCCAAACTCAAAGGAGAGGAATCCTTCTCCAACATCTCAATCTTCAAACAAGACACTGCGGACAACACATACGCCAAAGCCAAAGACTTTGGGGAGGTAGGGTAGAAAGATAACCCTTATGCGCCCAGGGGATCAAGATTAAAATGGGATGTGCACACAGGGACAAAGCACACAAAAACGGCCCCAGCCCCGCCAAAACAGCAAGCAGCTCCAAGCACGGACAGAGGAAAAGCCTCCCTTCCAGCCAAACCTCCAACCGGTCCAGCGAACGGCCCAGCCCCGCCCAGAACCAACAAAGGAGGCTACAAGGGGAAATGGTACGACCCAAACTATGTGGATCCGAGATTGGTGTACAACGGAGGAGGCCCAGGAAACGGCCAGTTAGTCAAGGATAGGTAAATGAGAAGACCAATTTTCCCCTGTTCCATTTCCATTCCCCCTTCTTTATTCCACCTCACATCAGAAATCCCCAGACCCTTCCTCCCATATCTTCCCCACACTCCTCGCTCTCTCTACACTTCAGACCTTTCTTACTTCCTTTTCTCCAAAAAAAAAAAAAAAGAAGATGTATGTTTTGTACTCGGCCAAGAAGATGTATGTTTTGTACTCGGCCCGCCACAAGTCCATTCCCCCCCCTGCCAAGCAGATAGCAAAAGAGACCAGTTTCTGACTAAACTCAAAAATGATTGTACATACTTTTAGCCAAACCCATGACCCAGGCAATGAACTCCCTGAGATTGAACCTGAGAAGACCAACACAGGGCAGCCTGAATGGCCAGAAGAGATCAGATGTGAGATGAACGTTTGTGAGTGGGAATACGGATGGCTGAACAGATGGAAACGGAGAAACAAGGAACTCCCAATACCAAAAGGAGTACTGGTTCAAGACCCTGCTCCACTTCAAAGAAACCAGAATGATTTGAAACCCAGACCCAACCAAAATTGGGTGGGTGGGTGACCCATCAACAAGCTACGGGATAGGCATCACCATAGGCCGCTGATGGGCCCAATTTAAACTGCTGAATGGATGGGAAAAAGGACCAGAAAAACTGAAGGACATAGCGTGGCTAGAGACAGTAGCAATACGCCTAGGCCTTATCAAAATTGCCCAACTAGATATTTGTCCCGGGAAGACCCTCATTGCATGGACAGATAACACCACCACAGAAGAGTTATCACCCGGAGGAAGTCGAAGCACGTGTGCGTCAACAAAGAATGGAAGAAGATACAGGACTTACTGGTGGGGATGGAACTCAACCTGGTGGCAAGACGGGTTTGCTCTAAGGAGAATGTTGCAGACGCACTCTCGAGAGGGGATAAGAGGGGTTGTGACCCCCAATACATGCTAGTAATAACTCTACCAGATGATTTAGCTTCACGCATGTTTCAAGATTTCTAAGAAAGCTCTTCCCCCTCGGGCTAGGCAGTTGTAGATACAAATAAGAGCCACTTTTTCCCTAGTCTCCCCTACCCATACTCCTGTTTCTGTCTCTTGTGAAAACAATTCCCACTAGAACTGCCAGATGCCATCACAACTGAACTTGAGCAAACTGTCGTACTTCATCCGTGATGGTTCGGTCTCCTCTGAGTCTCTAACCGGGTGGCAGAGCCACTTCCTCAAAGGATATCTCTGGAACACCTTGCTCACTTACAACACCGCTGTAAGGAAATATGTGAAGTTTGCGCAAGCTACCTGTAGAATCCCTTTTCACCTCCCAATATCAGCTGAAGATATATACGAGTTCTGCTACTGGGCTGGGAGAGTCGACAGAGCGCCCACCAAGCAAGACGTGGCAGCTAACACTCTCTCCCAATACCTATCCGGGCTGCTGACCTGGCACCTGTTTCACCGGGAAAATTACCCCAACAACACCAAAGCAATGGTAGTGGTCCTCTTGAGATCATCTGCCTACATTGACTCAGCCACCCCCCCAAGACCCAGGAAAGGAGCCATCAAGATCCCCCACCTTGTTGCACTGGCTCACGCTCTAGTCGGGAGATCTGCTTTCCACAAAGCGGTATTTGATTTGGCGTTAGTGGCATTCTGGGGAATGGCGAGGTAGGCAGAGGTGACTTACTACAAAGGGAACGGGGCCCTGGATCAAACAGCAGAACTCCTCACGGACGATGTCATATTTGGCCTCGCCAATGGCGCCGAGACAGCTACACTGACCATTCGAGGGGCAAAAACCGCAGCGCCTGGGGAAGCCCAGTACATGATCCTGAGAGGCCTCGGCCACATGCTATGCCCTGTGGCAGCTATCCAATGCAGAATGAGAGAAGCTTCATCTGCAACCAGCACACCGCCTAGAACCTCCCTTTTTTTGGGTACTATGACTCCGACCACAAGCGGACCCACTTAGTCAAAAGGGATGTATGTGATTTCTTGGCGCAGACCTGGAAAACCCTTGGTTATCAAGGAATCTCAGGCCATTCATTTTGGGTCGGAGGGGCTTCCCTCAGGAAGTCAATGGGGGTTTCCAAGGAAGACATCTGCAAACTAGGTCGCTGGAAATCAGAATGTTACAAGCTATACATCAGTGACTACACAGGACCAGAGAAAGTAGAAGCATTGAGAATACTGAAGGAATTGGCACAGTACTGGCAGAAGCATTAAATCATCCCCCTTTAGAGCACTCACTCATCAGGGCGCAATGAATCACTTATCTTGCTAACTCCCCGAGCGACCCTTGAGAGATAGTACGGCAAGTACCGCAGCAGGCACGGGTTTGGCTCTAAGTTCCCCCCAAACTTAGAGAGGTGGGTCTTACACCCTTGCCATCACACTCCCGTGTGTGCTGCTTGGGAGAGGAGGATTTTTGACCTCTCTTCCCCTCCCCCCCTTTTCCGGTGTGTCGAGGCGCTAGGATTCTCTACCCAAGATGATCAGGCCCTCACTCTACCGCGGGCATAGGTGGAAGAGGTGGGACAACTCCTCTCTGCAACTTTAAGTTGCAGTCCTCTCCCTCAACCCGTACACAGGGATCTTGGGAAGCCACTCCCTGGCGTCCAGGATCCCCTAGATGCAATGAAGCATTGAAAATGTTACACAGCGCACCAACCTAGAGAGTCGTGCGTGAAGAGCGCGGAACCTCCGTGCAGCGGGTCCTCCCAGCACCATGAGGCAGAGTGGACATTGGAAGACTCAAAAGTGGTTGTGAAACCCTTTTGCTGAATGGTGAAGGGGACGATGGAGGTGCAAAACTCTGCCCTTCTGCTGTCAGATAACAAGACCCACCAAGGTAAGCTTGGCAAGTTTTGATCAAGTGATAGGTCTGGTCTGGTTCCAGATGAAGTTGTTCAATGACATGCATGTGAGAGTTGAGAGTGAGCTCAGTGGTTATTTGCAAATAGAAGGGTTGTGGTGATGGTAAGTGTGAAGGTGTTGTGTCAATAACTGGTGAGAACTGAGCTGAGGGGCTGACAACTGGGGGGAGGGAGATAGCTCCTTTCATAGACAAATGTTGGGGATTTTAGCTACAAGGGGGCCCCTGGTTGAGGTATCTTAGCTGGCCTGAACAGGGGGTTTGAGGGATTTTAGCTGGTGGGAGTAGATACAAGTGATGTCATGATATCTCAGGGGTACATAAATGATGTCAGAAGAATGCAGTAGGGCCGCATAAAGGCTGCATAAAGTGACAGTAGGATGCATAAGTTGACAGGTGGTTGCAGTGAGTGCGTAAATGAAGTCTGAGGCTGCAGAGTCAGTGCAGAATTATGATGTGATAATAAAAATAAAAGAGTACTTGATACTACGTAATGACTGTAGTCTGATGGGGAAATGTAAGTTTGTAACCTGTAATGTGTATAAGCATAATACTGTGATCCTTGACTTGAGGCTTGTGATCACAGGTTGGTGACTGGGTATTTTGAACATCCAGTGGTCCAAAGAGGTGTAACTTCCAATCCAGAGGGGTTCCAGTGGTGACTGGGGGTGAAAATTGCTGTAGAATCCATTTCTGAGGTCCATTTGATGGTATCTTGAGGCCTAGGATGATTAAATATATGTTATAGAAAAAACTTTTGAGTTTTCACTTTTCCGTCTACCACAGTGTCAAGGTTTTTGTCTGGCCAACTGCATCTTTCACAAAGTTAACCAACAAGTAAATATGGCAGGCGCGTGACAAAGCAAAACTCCGCACTGTCAAGGGGGTTGTATCCGTTACAACCCCCCTCCCTCCCTGCAATAAGGTCAACTGGGGGCAGCTAATGTAAGATAGGTCTCCCAGACCAAAATTATATTGGTGGGGCCCACTAATAAAGTAATCAGTATCCCTTTGTTTTAATGTATCAGTGGGCCCTGCCAACATAGGATTGGTTGTGGAGACCGATATTAGGGGGTTTCAAACTTGGCCAGGTGCAACTTACATCAACGCTGAAACCGCTGCACTGAACGCATTTGCAGCAGCCAGTAGTGTAACTTAAAAAAGTGTGGTTACATTCCAGCAGTAGCCCATTGGTACACTAGTGATGTGCTACAAATTTCCAAAAATACATGTATTTTTTGCCAATTGCAATGGCCATTACAATACATGTATTGTAATGGTTTCACCGTTGCTTGCATGCACTTTTTGCAAGTTGGTGTTCAAGTTCATTCTTGAACACTGAGTTTCAAAAGTGCATCCAAGCTGCATTGTACAAAACAGGCTGAGCCTGCTTGAATGTTTTTTTGGATGTTGGCAAAAGTGGGTCAGCTACACTAACAATAGCTGTAGTGTAGTGTAGTGTTAGCTTTTTTCAGCTACGCTACAGAGAAGTTACTGTTAGCTTCCATTTTTTCCAACTAACACTAAAGCATTTTCTTGGAAAAAAAAATTGCTGCTAGTGCAGTGTTAGCTGAAATTGAAAAAGAAAGTTAACACTATTCAAATTCTTTGGAATTATCTTTTTAGCAATGTCAGCGTTCCAAAAAGCTACACTAACTGGAGGACTTCCCGCTGCCTAAATGACTTGATTTAGCAGGAGGTGCTAAACCTTGTTTGCTGGTGAAAACTTGATCTCAATCACTTTTCTAGCCTTTCCCTCCAGATCAAGTGTTTTAGCCAACGGGAAGTCCTCCACTGTTGGCATGGGGAGTTTTTTCAAAGCCTCTAAATGAAAAAAACACATGAGTATTGATGAGAAAAAACTATTCAGATTTTTTTCTTGGCTGGAATGTGTATGAACTGCCCCAATTTGTCTTCAATGGACCATTGTGCGGTGTGATCCAAATTGGAAGACCTTGAAGTGACTTCAAGGGATTGCCAAGTGACACTTGGAGGCCCATCGTTTTGAATATGCAAGATGGATATTTTGCATGCACAGTTCAAAATTGGCGAAATTTCTTGGCACAGGTGGGCCGAACCATCTGACACGATTGACAACACAAAATGGCGACGAGTGCGATAGTGTTCTCAGGACTACCGGGATCCGTGGAAGGAAGCCAAACGTTATCGTTCCACGAGCTATCGACATCGAGCCAAGTGCACCAGCTCAAGACCGCACCGAATGCAGCCTTCAGCCTCTCAGGAACAACGAGCCAGAGTGGTGCTGGGCTGCCTCCCCGGAAGACGGTGGCCTGTCTGCCCTCGACCAACTCGCTCGGCTCGACGATCCTCTCGATCTCGGGAAGAGACGGCAGGAACGGCATCCTCCTTTGGTCATCTCTCGCCGCTAAACCTACTCCTTCGCATCGTCTCATCCCGGCAGGTCGGGTCATCGTCGTCTCCCTGAGTCCTTCCGGAACCTATCTCGCCACCGGATCTGCTGATGGGCTAATTGTGCTATGGGAGGTCTGTCTTGTAGTTTTTTTTAACTAGTCTTCGTATCTTGTCAAGATTAATCCCTCCTCGCTCCATCTTGCTCAGATTAGCTCAGTACCGGCACCCTCCTTGCCAGCTTCGATGGCCATTACAAGTCGGTCACCTGCCTAGCTTTTAGTGATGATGAAGCGGCCCTAGTTAGTGCAAGCGAGGACTCGATGTGCTCCGTTTGGTCTATCCCAACGTTAGTCAGCTCTCTCTGTTTTACTCACAATTGTACTCTTGTTGACCCTGTTTCTGCTTTGCGTTTGTTTAGGCTAGTTGACGAGGCGCTCGATTCCAATCTTTCACACACCCCCTACTCCATCTTCTCAGACCACACCCTGCCAATCTCAGATCTTTGCATTTCCAGAGGATGTTTCCCTGACCTGAGGATCTTTACGGCCAGTTTGGATCAAACCATCAAGGTATCACAGATTTCCCTCTGTTTTTTTGCTATTTGTATCTCAACAAAACGAAAGAACGAGAATGATCGAGAACTGAGGTTTTTTTTTTCGAACAATCAGATATGGTCGCCCCTTTATCCATCCTCGCCATTGCTTTCTACGTTTGCCGTCCCTGGACCTGCCCACCACCTGGCAATTGACCCTCTCGAACGGTTCATCATCGTCTCGTATGCCACGATGCTGAAGAACGAAGCAGAAGAATCGGCGAATGACACCACCGCTGCTCAGCCGCAACAATCGACCGCCATTCCTGCCTCGACGGTCAGGATTATCCCGCTTTTCTCTCGACCCAGCCATTCAGCAACTCAAGGCGGCGTATCGCGGGTACATGGGCCTGGTGGACTGGTCCAGCAGATCGAATCTGGAGACCAGGAAGTGACCTATACCAGTCCGCGATCCACTCAGATCACCGCGCTCCATCTGCCCTCACCGATCGTCTCGAGCTCCGTGGTTCTATGTGGGCTTTCGAACGGGAAGATCGTTCATCTGTCGATGCCTTCTCTCCAACCACTGGGTCAGACCGTGCCCCACCCGAACGCCACCGGCGATGTGAAGGACCCAGTGGTCTATATGAACACGTTCGCCCGACCGGTCGACCTACTGTCGAGCTCGGCTGCTGACGCCTTATCAGGCCCTGACCTTGCCGGCTCCTCTGTGATCTCGCCGCGCCCAGTTGGCGTCCTGGGTCGCGTCGTTGGCAGGAACGGCGATCCCCAGCGCGGCCCAGGATCCCTGCAAGCGAGCCACACTCAACAAGCCTGTCGTGAGATGTACACGATGTTGAAGATCGAGCAGGCTAGCGACCCCGGGCTAGTCGAGGACGATCCATTCAGCTTGCCCAGTCGTGAGACCCGACCGGACAACTCGGCGCTCCATGCCCTGCCCGACCACTCCCACCAGTCCATCGTCCAGGACCACCAACAAAATTCCCAAACCGACTCGATCGAGAAACTCACCGCCGAGACCTCCCATCTTAAGGCTCAACTCAAACAGGCTTTGGCATTCAATGACAGTCTGTGGGCAGGAATCGTCGATGGCACTTTAACTTTCAAAGAAGGTACCCTCCCTCCTACTTAAACACACATTTCACTTTTTCATTTCCACCTGAGAAGCGCGGCTTTGTTTTTGTTCTCTATGTCTCTTCATTCTCTTCTAACCAATCCCATTGTCATCTTGGAAATTTTGAACACATAAAAGGGGCAAGAAATAACTCCTTTGATGGGCGTCGAACGGAAAAGGCCGTTTACATATATGCAGATACTTAAGCTCAAGGTTGTTTGTGGACTGAGGAGATACAAGTTCCTGTAGTATTGAAAATGATACATACTAGAAAGGATCCAGATGGCTTATCGAGTATGTCTACTGTGGCTGTTCTGTTTTCAAGCTGTGACTCTTTATCAAGCAGTAGGTTACAGTTGCCAATTTGTGGTTCTCAGCAGGTCTAATCCACCTCTACGTGACGGAACGGGTCGCTGCTGTTCTAAATCCAAGCTGACGGGAGGCGCCCCGGTGAGTATTCAACCAAGTATCTAAATAACCACTTCTATAGCTAATGATTTTCAATTGGATGTGTATCTATGTGGCTGAAAACCTGTAGATAGCGGCTGGCACAATGAACGTAAAAAAAGCAATATTCAATGATGCTTGTCCCAATTCCCAAACCTAATTAACATTTCAAATATGTTTTTAAGATTCCCTTTGACACTTCATTTTCATGGATTTATGCGGGATTTTTGTCCTCTGGACTCCTTCTTCTTCATGCCTTCTGCCTCGTCTCCCTTCCACTGCTGATCTCTCATCCAAGTTCCTTGTATCCTGTGTCCACATCCATGCTCTTTTCCATACATAGGAGTGCCTTTTAGTCATTGGTCATGTTGCTTTTCTTGATGCTCTTGTATAAATTGATCCCTGCTCAGAATAGACTGTTAGCTTTCCTTGGATACTGCCTTCCTCATATGTGTGCGTGCTTTGATTGTGACAGACACCGGTGTGATGAACGAAAGAGGTCACTGCGTAGAATTGGTGGGACTCCGCCGCTCCAAGATGATTCCCGGGTAAAGTCGGGTGATCTGGAGAAACTCCGCTCCGCAGCTCTGCCGCGTTGTAGGGCTCTGGGTGGGATAAATAAAGTAAAGCACTTAAAATAATGAAGCTCTGCCAATGTAAACCATAAAATAAAGCTCCGCTCATAAAGAAGATAACTCCGCCACTTCCAGCACAATTGGCTGGGTTGAGGTTATCCCAGTTAAACTGGGATGCACTTAACCAATTTAAACTTGGGTGATCTGAACTGATGAAATATAAATCCAAGGTACCCCCCTTGGTTTTATATTAAATTGGTTGAGATCAACCAAGTTTAAATTGGTTGAGTGCATCCCAGTTAAACTGGGATGACTTCAACCCAGCCAAATATGCTGGCAGTGCGCAAAACCACAAGAAAACAGCCATAAAGCAAGCACAAAAGCTCTGCAAAGCACAACTGGAACACATAAAGCAAGTCTGCAACGTATGCAAAGTAAAAGAAGCACAACAATCCACAAAGTAAAGCAAAACCCGTAAAAAGAGAGTCTGTGAGGAGTATGATGCAGAATCCACCCTTCCCCACTGTGGTTTTATAGAGAAAAGGAAGAGAACTAAAGATATCCTCCGCCTGCCTCCCACGCACACAATCCGCTAACTCTGTTCACACACGCACACTTGTGATCTGCCAAGTGCTATACACACATGCACGTCATCCGCCAAGCTCTGCTCTCACGCTAACTCCTGTCAACATTGCCGCATGTCATTGCCCGCCGTCGGACTCCTCTTGCCCCTGTCTAGCCTTCAATTCCGGGATCCCACAAGCTGCCTCTGCCTGCTGACGTAGCCCTCTTTGTCTGCCACGGCTTCCCCCAGTCACAGCCTATACTATCCAGTCCGCGCCGGCCTGCTTAAGTTGAGTCCAGCTCCGCGCACCTCCACATTCAGTTGTGCGCTCCGTTCTGCACTGTTTCCGCACTGTTTTGGCACCGTCTGTGTGCCACACTGATTTCTCCATGGACAATTTGAAACAAGTTCCAGAATTGATCACCACACCGGTGTTCTTTGTGATATCTTGCTCTTGGTTCTAGCATCTTCTATTCATTTTGTTTCATATTCATTGTTTTTTTCTCCCACAGCTTGATCAATTGTACTTAGTCTATATAAGTTAGCCTAGTATCTAGCAATCAAGCCACATTGTTTCTTCCTCTCATTTCTCCGCGACATCCCTTGAGCCGCATCCGGTGAGCACATCATCCTCACTGCCCCTTCTTGAGCAACATCACCAAGACCATCCCAGTGTGTTGTGTGCCCAAGTCCAAATCTCAACAATATACCAGTGTCCTTTTGGCACAAACCCATTTCCTCCAAGCCTTAAGATCAATGCACATAAATATACAGACTTACTTCGCGCACTGCGAGAAACTCTTCGCGCACTGTGGGGGTCGTCGTCTCGACGTCCCGCCCCCAGTGCGCGCTTTCGCCACGGCTCTTCGCGCACTGTGCATTCCCCCCAAAAAACGGCTTGAATTTCTTGAGATATTTTTTGATGAATCAATAGAATGGCTTTTTATGATCCCCCTAAAAAATAATTAAGTCATTTAGGGGGCTCCTAGAGCCTAGAGAAAATTGACATGAAAAAATCATATTTTAACGCGGCAGGGACCTGTAATACCGCTTCCTGTGCCCCAGTAGCCCCAAAAATTTCACAGTATCATGGTACATGTGCAAATTCATGACCTGATAATTTTCAGAATTTTCACCAGCTTTCCTTTAGACCAAATAGGTATTGCGTTTATTATTTTGTGTATATGTATAACTTTTTTGTTACACACAACAAAGGTACAAAATTTTGAGAGCACAGAGAAATATGCTTCAAATTAATTCCCTGAAATTCCTAGCGATAGTGTGTCATTATAAAATGAGATATAAGGGGTGCGCAGCAGGCTTAGTAGGAAAATTACTGCTAACTGTATAGCTTTTTTGTTACACACCCAAACAGTCCCAAAATTTCAGAAATGTTTTCATTGTGAATATTCTTTGCGCCATAAATTTCTTGGCAATAGTGTGTCATGATAACATGAGATATAAGGGGTGCGCGGCAGGCTTAGTAGGAAAATGGCGGCTACATGTATAGATTTTTTGTTACACGCTGAAACAGTCTGAAATTTTCAGGAATGTTTCAATTTTGCATATTCTCCGCGCCATAAAGCTCTTAGCAATAGTGTGTCATTAAAACATGAGATAAGTTAGCATTCATTTTCCAACTAAGCCCGCCGCACTACATCTCATGTTATCATGACACACTATTGCCAAGAAGTTTATGGCACGGAGAATATCCACAATGAAAATATTTCTGAAATTTTGGGACTGTTTGGGTGTGTAACAAAAAAGCTATACAGTTAGCAGTAATTTTCCTACTAAGCCTGCTGCGCACCCCTTATATCTCTGGGAAAAATTCTGAAAGCTATCAGGTCATGAATTTGCACATGTGCCATGATACTGTGAAATTTTTGGGGCTACTGGGGCACAGGAAGCGATATTACAGGTCCCTGCCGCGTTAAAATATGATTTTTTCATGTCAATTTTCTCTAGGCTCAAGGAGACCCCTAAATGACTTGATTATTTTTTAGGGGGATCATAAAAAGCCATTCTATTGATTCATCAAAAAATATCTCAAGAAATGCAAGCCGTTTTTTTGGCGGAAAATGCAGTGCGCGAAGAGCCGTGGAAGAAGCGCGCACTGGGGGCTGGACGTCAAGACGACGACCCCCACAGTGCGTGAAGAGTTTTCCGCAGTGCGCAAAGTAAGTCTGTAAATATATATTTATGAATCCTTTATGTTTGTGCTTGAGCTTCACTGTTTCTGTATATCATGTCAATGTACCAAGTGTCTCCCAGAACATTGTGACTTTAGTACAGCCCAGAGGCATTTATTGATGGGTTTTTAAGCATACAAGGAAGCTTCAAAAAAATCCCAAAAAATTTGGAGGAAAAGAAAAGGCCTGTCTATTGATTTGTCAAAAATATCTTGAATAATTTGTGAAGGGATTTTACAAGAAGACTGCAGCACAAATAAGGCACAGAGATGAGCCTTTGGGCTTGAGAGGGGACAGTGAGGGGGAGAATGCTCACTGGATTGGCTCAGATAGGAGGCACGGAAAAATAGAGGAAGAACCAATGAGGCTTGATTGCTTGGTAATAGGCTGGCTTACATAGACTATGTACAAGTGATCAAGTTGTGGTTGAGACTGAAATGAATATGCGTAGAATTCAATAGAAACAGATGGAACCTCATGATGAGCAGATTGGTGAAATTCAAGGAATCACAAGCAAAGCGAGCGCACACAAGGAAACACAGTAGTTGGAAAGCTGATTGGGCTAATCTAGACAGGGATCAAGGTCACATGGCTAGTAAGACAGGAATGCATGACCAATATAAAAGAGAAAATCAGGTGTAGCAGGCGTATGATGAGATGAGAATGACAGCCAAGGACTCTGGGAGGGAAATGAGGCAGAAGGAAGAAGAAAGAAATCCAACAATTTGCTACCTTGACCCACAGGGTGTGAAGTGCTTGGAACTGCATGCACTGCACGGTGTAAGAATTCCTTTGGCATGGGTTGGCAGTACTTTGAAGGGAAAATATCAATATGATATTCCAGCTGAGTACTGCTTTGAAAGACGTGCCCCTCTATTATACTACACAGAATTCTGACAAGCAATTTATTTATTGTTGTAGCTCGACTTTATGACAGATAAAAATTTCTCTATAACGCATAGATCAGTTTTATCAATTACAAGATGGTTATACAACCTCTATACAGGGAGATGAGTGAAGAATATAATCTAGTGAAATCTGTTTTGTAATCCAACAGAACTTTTATTGGATGTTATGGTTTTAGCTGAGAGGAGTGATGTGATTTGCCGTAAAGCACACTGTTTCAAAGTTGAAATCAGGCCGCACAGGACCTTGCCCAGTTCCAGTTTCCAGGAAAAAATTTCACTTCCAAAAACCCCAGCCTGGGGGCTTTAGTTTGAACCCCCCCCCCCCCCCCCCCCCCAAAGGGCAAAAAACTCCTGATCTTGCATCAGGAGCTTCCAACCTGGAGAATCTTAGGCAGAAACCTTTTTTACATAACAGGTACCTCCCAGATTCTGGACTGGTCCTTCAGTGCGCGCACACAAATCAATGACTGGTATGTACCGGTCATTGAGTGGGCACACACAGCACTCAATAATCATTTGATGACAGGCCCGTACTGGTCATCAAGTGTTGTGAGTACTCACTTGA